>NW_028261383.1:165973122-166590622 GCF_051295495.1 Thamnophis sirtalis
CGGTGACGTCTCGTGCAGTGGTGGGTTTCAAAAACTTTTAGAACCTCTTCTGTAGGTGTGGCCTGCTTTGTGGGAGTGGCTTGCTGGCTATGTGACCAGGTGGGAGTGTCTTGCCAGCCATGTGACTGAGTGGGAGTGGTTTGGCAGCCATGTGACTGGGTGGGCGTGGCCAATTTGTAAAATGTGGTGAAACTCACTTAACAACGCTTTTGATTAGCAACCAAAATGTTGGCTCAGAAACTTTGGCATTTGAAGCAGCTGTCAAGTTACAAGATCCTTACACCCCTAACCCTTTAGGAAAAAAAACCTCAGGGGTGTTCAAACTTGACAGCTTTAAGACTTTAAGATTTAGATAGGACTCCTAGAGGTGGGCGGGGCGGTTGGTGAGCCAGCCAATCAGTGAGCGGTGGGCGGGGCAAGTGTAGTACGGACGGGCGAGGGGAGGGAGATGGAACCAGTTCTAAATAGCACTGTAGATTTGTGGAACCTCTTCTATAGAAGAGGTTAGAACTGGCAGGAACCCACCCCTGGTCTCGTGTCTCTCTTTTTTTTTAATTAAATTGTTTTTAATTTTAATTTGAAACAAGTACAACATCTTTCTTTACATGCTATAGAAAGTGTATCAGTCGGTCACAAATAAACTTTGGTACATCTCCTCCACAGTCAACAAACATAACTCATGTTAACTCAAGCATTTTAACTCAGATATTCATACATATCACCATCGTCATATATCCATTTTCATTTGACTGTAATTATTATTTAAAGATATTGATAATAATAATATTCTTAAACAGTACATACCCACACCCTGGTCTCGTGTCTCTTAATGGCCATCAGGATTTATGCAACTCAGATCTGGGTGCTCTGATTTAACATTTTGATGTATATTAAAGAATGTCACTTGAAGTTTTTTTTAAAAAATGCATTGTATAGATAGACATGTGGAATGAATCAAGGTTTATTAATTTTTTTATCACTAAGTTTGTTTAAGGGATCCAACAAATTAAAAGAAGTGGGGGGCTCATCTTAAATCTCCTCCCTAAACTGGAAAAATGAACCATTTGCCCTCCATGCTACGACTTTCCTGATATCTCCATTATTCACAAATACACAAATGCAGTTTTGTTAACTATGATTTATTGAATAAACCACAATTTTCTGAACTCACATTCTTACGTTTAAAGGATGTTTTAAGAACAATGGATGGCATAAATGCTGCAAATAAACAGGTTACACGGTGACTTAGTTCACACATTGAGTAGCAACCATTTTAATGATACTTGGCTGAGTAAGCTGAAAACAGATTAAGCCATGTGTTACAAAGCAATCATGGGTTCATATACTAAGCCAAAAAGCAAATAGGCCTTATAATGGACTATGGTAGTTTGTGAATTAAATGTATGACTTAAAATAACATGTAACTCTAGACATAGATACAATTCAGCAAGATGGGATTTCTTTAACCCTTACCTATAAGAAAGAGCCGTGTGTGACACAGATCAAGTATGTGTGCCTATTAAAGGTTTTCTTATGGATGATGTAGTACAAACCATAAGTCATGCTCATTGCATTAAGTTTAATGCATTTCACTCAATGATGGTTTAGCAAGTGAACTCAAACCATTGTGGTTGGCCAATCCTGATGCATGTCTGAACACGATGCATAATCCCAGTCATTCTGGGTTAGTCAGCAAACCACAAGCCTTTAAAAAGCTACAGCAATAGAGAACCCTTCTTAAAGAAATTCATTTAAAGTCCAGCTTGGGGATGTCAGTTAGAAGGGATTAATTGAACTGTATCATTCCCTGGATGCATCTGTCTTAGCAAGGAAGCTTGAAAGAATGACGTTGTTTAATAGTTTAGCAACCTCTGAGAAGGATATTGAGAGGGTTGTTATTTATTTGATTTTCAAACGGAGGTGGTGGCTCTGTGTAGCAAAGGAAAGCGTCTCTACACTTTAATCCTTTCCCCTGCCATCCTTTCAGGATCTTTGTCCCTTTCATTCAGTGCGCTGGAAGATAACCTATTCACCTCACTTGCAATCAATTAGCAATGGCCCTTGCTGGCTTTTGATTGGTAGATACACTGAGCCAGGCAGATATGAAGGCCAACTGGGACAAGAATGCCTATTCTTTTTTTTCCCCCCCTCTCCTCGGGACTCTCCTTGTGGCAGACTTTTTGGTAGTAAGTATATTTTTACGTGGGTTGTTTTTTCTTTCTTTCCTTGACTCCATGTTCCGTGCTAAACCGGGTTTTAGCTCAGTGTGGAATGTGAACTTGACTGCTGTAATTTGCAAACCAGAGTCTATTGAGGAAAGCCTCCTAATGGTAGTACTTAAATAGTGGCTCAGCATAGTACGTGAATCCTGTTTTAGATTTCTGGGTGTAGTTTTTTCTCTTGGTAGTTTGCCCTATTTCTGCTAGTTTTAAGAGTGCCCAAGTGGCAAATTGCCAAACTTTGCGCTCTCTCTCTCTCTCTCTCTCTCTCTCTCTCTCTCTCTCTCTCTCTCTCTCTCTCTCTCCCTCTCTCCCTCTCTCCCTCTCTCCCTCTCTCCCTCCTTCTAGTTTGCAAGGTATTTGCTGCAAGGACACAGAATCTTTTAAAATAATTTTACAGAGGGGTTCAGAGTGGCTGAAGCCTTGATGGGAGGAGCCAAGAGCTGTATTGCACTGTGATCCTCTTAAATTAAACTTGGGTTTGTGGGCTTTTAAAAGTTTTACCTTAGGGAGCGACTAGGCAGGAACTGGAATGGAAAAGTCCTGGCTTGTTGCCTGTCTGTCAGCTACTCTTAACATCTTATTGTCCTCATAGCATGCATGTGGCACCTGCTAGGATCATGGCAGGGATCTGAAGGGGAGTTGTGAGAATCCATACTGCTAAATTATTCAAGGGACAGACCCTTGTTAAGTCTCATTTTAAAATACCAGTGGGATGATTACATAGCATGTAAGGAAGCCTTGAGAATGAATGTTGAGGAAGGGAGCAATTATACTGTCCTAGTGCCTGAATCTGCATGAGTTTGGTCACTAACTGAGCGGGACTATTTTGTCTTTGCAAAAAAGCCCATTATGATTTATCAATTTGCATTCTTAACCATTTCATAGTTCCTCACTTACTAAAGAACAAATTACTTCAACCACTTGGTCCCTTTTGGGGGCAGATGGACAACTGCCTCAATAAATGGTACCCTTTGAAGTATAGCTCTGTATTTGGAAGGAGAGGGATCAAAACATTTCACTTAAGTGGATTCCCTGAATCAGCCAAACATAATTCCAAGGGTTTTTTGGTGTGTGTGTGTGTTTTATGTTTCCCACTGACTCTGGGTTTATGAGCTATTGGTGTCAAAGAATGATCAAAAAAGTGTATTTCAATAGCTGTGAACCATAAATAACTGGACTGTGATTTGGCATATTTAACTTTAGTACCTGGGTTCACAAACCAAAATCAAACCAACTGTAAGCAAAATGATATTGTATTGATTAGGAAGATTTGGATCTTCAACCTGACCCCCCCCCCCAAAAAAAAAACCTTTGTGTCAATTACAATTCATAATGGCTGTACATGTTTTAAATTGCTTTGAACCTTTTACAAGTATGACTATAGTACTTCTCCACCATTTATTAAGGCAGCCCCATTTTTTTATCAAGCTTCCCAATGTACTGTACTTGAAAATAGGATGTTGCCCTTTAAGGAGTCTCCCAATATGACTCTTAAACTTAGTAGTATTTTTTTTTTTAGACTGGCATAATTCCTTCAAAAGTCTGGCTTACTTTAATGAATCACAGAGGCTGTGCTTGTATGAAATCACAAACAAATTTTAAACATACACTGTCCTATTAAAATCAATTGGCCTATGCAGTGGTGGGATTCAAATAATTTAACCACCGGTTCTCTGCTCTAATGATTTCTTCCAACAACTAGTTCACCAAACTGCTCAGGAGGTTAACAACCGGTTCTCCTGCAATGGTGTGAACTGGCTGAATCCCACCACTGAGCCTATGCTACTTCCCACAGAATAAAGCCTATGGGTACCACTTTAATATCATTGGAATGTTGCATGTTGGTAGAGATTTTAAGACTGGAGTGGTAGGGAATAAGATACTCTGAAAGCTTATGCCTGAATTAAAGTCACTATGTTCCCATTTCAGTTAATGGCTTTGCAAGTCTGTAAAGGCCTGGGCCAGCTTGAAGCCTACATTGGCGCAGATGAAGGGGTGGCTTTCCAGATGGACAACAAGATGTACTGGGATTCACTAGGCAATGGTTTACACTGGGCCGTGGAAGGCATGCCTGAAAAGAGAAAGTCAAGCAAATTTTGTCTGATTCCAGCACCATCCGGAAGGGTTATGTTGAAAAACTGGCTAGGTTTGTTTCTTGCTGCAGTGGATCTACGTTCAGAAAAAATCACCCCCATCCAACCTGTAGAGTATTCAACAAAACCATCCCTGAGTTTTGAAGTGTACTTCAAGGACAATGTAGTAGCCTTCCGGGCCTCCAATGGTCTCTTTCTGTGCAGAACATTTAGAGAATTCAATGGCCTGGAAGCAGCCAAGTTCTTTCCTGATGAGACCTGTTGTTTTCTACCCCAGATTGGAGATATTGCTCTCCCAGCTTTTAAAATCTTAAGGGTGGTCCCGAAAGACCCTTTCCCAATCAAGTATCATTCTCACTTTGTGGATAAACAGATCTTCTACAACAGGCGTTCGACCTCAGTCCTACACACTTTTAGCCTCAATTGGGTGACCAATGCCACCGACAGAGTGATTTGGAAGCATCTCTGGGGACTGGGATTGCCTTCTTCCTGCAGTTTCAGGATTGAGGATGCAACACCCACCGTGAAGTACACAGAGAGCAATCAGCAGAACTTTACTCTGGTGAGGTCAGTCGTGGAGAACATAGTCAAGAAGGTGAAGGTGCCTCCCAGTACCAAAGCAACAGCAAGCTTTTGGGTTGATATAGTACATAGTGTGGTCATACCATTTCTTGCCACAATCCGAAAAGTGAAAGCCCATGGCGAGATGGAACTATGGGATGAAATCGGAGCATGGAAGGGAATGGTCTATAAGAACCTTCGAGTAGAGGTTGCAATGGAACCTTTGTGCGAGCCTTGCAGAGGCATGTGAAGCTGTGGGAAATACTTGCAGCCTTCCATAATAATTAGGAGCAGCCCACTTCCCAAGAAATATGGCTACTTGGGTTTTATCATGCATTGGTCAATGTTCTTGAAGGATGAGATTACTGCAAGGACTTGGTCCCACCTGTTTGTGGCTTAACAGAAAGCCTCTTCCCTCACTGGTAATTCCTTTTAATCTCCTGCTTTAAGTGTACAATAAAGGTAGTTCCCCTTTTTACTGAAAGAAGGAGTCAAAGTTACACCCTTCACAGTGTAAGCACAATAACAAATAAAATTTGTCAAGCTTCTCTTTGAGACCAAAAGTGTCGGGATCATTATTTGTACACAGCGAAGAGTCATCACAAGAGTCTTGGCTCATGTCAATATTGGAGACAGCCAGGGATACAATTTAATGTTCAAAACCGCCCATCCACTTCACTGTTTTGAACCCTGTAGGATACTGAATTGAATCCTTGGTCTTTTATTAGGACCTTATGCAGTTTATTATTTGCTTGGCTATTTATTTTGTAATTTGTTTTCAATATATAATGGAATCATTTGAGATAGAAAATGAAGTCTTGGTAAAGCAATTCATCTTGATGGCTTCAACCTTTTCCTAGCAAAGGCAAGTTTAGGTTTTTTTTTTCATCTTGTGTTAATTTGGTACATATTTTGAAATTAAGTTCTATGTTTTTTGACAATGGAAATTGTTGCTTACTTGACCATTTTCCCCATGATGTTGAATCCCATTACAAGATGCAGTTATTGCTTTTCTCTCTCTGCTAAATTCCATGTCGACATTGGGAAGTTGTTCTTATTATTGTGATAACTTGATGCAAAACCATTCTGCTGTATATATCCATTATTTGGGGGTTAAATGATTATGTACACCACTATAACCATATAGTTTCAATTTTTGTTCTTGACCTATGAGTTTAAGTTCTGCCTTTTGTTTAGACCTACAGTATTTTCTCTGCTAATATTAATAAAGAAAAGGAGGGGGTGGGGGAACCTTTATTTAATTCAGTGTTTCTCAAGCTTAGCAACTTTAAAATAATGTGGACTTCAATTCCCAGAATTCTCTAGCCAATATTTCCTCTAGAGATAGATGTAAAAGTTTTTCTATTTAGATGCACTGGTCCTCTAACCAAACATCTAAAAATATCTGAAGTCTTCAGGCTAAAGATTACATATAAGAATGGGAATGATCAAGCATAATTAATAAGCAATCCCCAAATTGTGCATACACATCAGATAAGGCATAGTTTTTCAGGTTTGGTAACACTGATGCCTCCATGTTTCTGCAGTTCTAAACTTCCATTCTGTTCCTCGGGTATATTGAACAAAAGAATAAATTTCTATACTTCATCCTAACAATAAATAATTATATTCATTCTTTTCAAGGAAATACTAATCTATTTTTGGTTATGTGACTTCTTTTCCCTCAAGGTCATAGTGTTTAAGGCGTTTTCATCTCTCCCGTCCTTTTTATAATAATTCCATTTGCATTTATTTACTCCCTTACAAAGTTTTATTTTATTCTACCAATTTAAATTCTACGAACCAGCTTCCTTGGGCTTATATTCAGGCTTATATTAATACTTCATTATTTTATGTTACATCCCTTGTCATTGATGAAAGAAATGTCCTTCTGGGTTCAGCTCCAAGTGGGGAAAAAGACACTGGAGACATGGAGGCTGCTTGGAAAGATGGTTTATTGTTGGATAGCACCACATGGCTTGAGTCCTGAACAGAAAAGGTGATCACATGCTTAAATGTTGGTGGAGAAGAAGAGAAGGGCTGAGGGAGGGGCTTGCTAGGCTTTTTATAACCTGTTCAGTCCCACCTCTCTGTTTCCTGTTCCTGTGTAAGAAATGTATTCTGATTGGTTGTCAGACTCCCATGGGGCCATGCAGGGGCTACTCTCTAGGCTGTGTTTTGAATCCAGTTCTCAGTTGAGTTCTCAGATGCCATGTGGTCAGTTGGGTAAAGTTCCTTAATCCCTTTCCCCTGGAGCTGCAGTGGAGAAGTCTTTATTATGTAAAAGTGGACTAGTTTGGCCCTCTCAATGGCCCATTGACAAAGTGGGGATGGGCAGGAAGCTAGAGGCAACTATTCTGTCTTTTAAAACATGTTTTTTTCTTTTCATATCCAGAGAAATATTCTGCCTTTTCAATATTTCCTAGGATATTTCATTTTTCTGGGAGAGGGCTGGATGATAACTTGCAACATCATGATTAACAACAATGTTTTCCCCATCACACCTTCTTTGGATGCTTTCCTTCTGTCTGTCAAGAGTGAAATTAAACCCAAAAATTATAGACCTATTTCATTACTGAATGTAGATTATAAAATTTTTACTAAAATATTAGCAAATAGGTTAATGTTGGTCATTCAACAATTGATACATACGGACCAAACAGGTTTTATACAAGGGAGACAGATGAAAAGTAATGTTAGATTAATTATTAATGCATTAGAATATTTGGGAAAGAACAACCAGATCCCTGCTGCCTTTATATTTTTGGATGCTGAGAAGGCCTTTGATCGAGTTAACTGGCAATTTCTGCTGAAGATACTGCAAAAAATGCAAGATAGGAGATAATTTTTTACAGTCAATTAAAGCAATATACCAACAGCAAACAGCACAAATCATAGTCAATGGAAGTTTAACAGACTCTTTTCAAATTGGAAAAGGTACAAGACAGGTCTGTCCTTTGTCCCCATTATTGTTTATTATAACTTTGGAAGTATTGTTGAATAAAATACGGGGCTTGGATGGTTTAAAAGGGATCAAGATTAGGCAGCAAGAATATAGAGTCCGCGCTTTTGCGGATGATTTGGTCATAATATTGGAACAACCGCAGGAATCCAGTATGGTTTTAATGAATACGATTAATCAATATGGTCAAGTGTCGGGTTTTAAAATAAACTTAGGAAAAACCAAAATATTAGCTATAAATATGAACATTAAACAAAAGGAAGAATTAGGAGTGATGCTAGGATGTGAGGTAGTTAAAAAAGTCAAATATCTTGGAGTTAACATTTTAACTTCAAATGGGAAATTATATAAGCATAATTATGAACCACTTTGGCATAGCATACAGACAGAGATGAAAAAATGGGAGAAATTGCACTTATCTTTGCTGGGTAGGATAGCGGCAGTGAAAATGAACATTTTACCAAAAATTTTATTTCTTTTCCAAATGTTACCTATACTTAAAAAAGATGCGAACCTTTTAGAATGGCAGAAAGGTATCAACAAATTTGTGTGGGCAGGAAAGAAGCCGAGGGTAAAGATGAAAATAATGCAAGATGTACGTGAGAGAGGAGGATTGAAACTACCTAATTTAAAACTATATTATGATGCAGTGGCATTATCTGTAATTAGTGATTGGACTCATTTAACCAATGATAGAATATTGAATATTGAGGGACACGATCTGGTATTTGGTTGGCATGCTTACCTGTTATTCAACAAAAAATTGGATAAGAATTTTAAAAGTCATATTTTAAGAAATGCTTTATTGCAGGTTTGGAAGAAATACCAATATAAATTAAATGACAAGATACCCATGTGGGCAATTCCTAGACACGCAATTGAAAATATGAATACAGCACAAAAACAGGACAGAATTACTTACAGACAGCTTCTTACCTTGGAAAGGGGGGTATTACAATTAAAATCTTTAGAGGTATTAAAAGAGGAGAAGGTAGTTCAAACATGGTTCCAGTATGGGCAATTACAGGCTAGGTGGAAAATAGATCAAAAAATTGGTTTTATCCAAGTTGAGGATAATCTGTTTAAACAAATAAGAGATCAAAGCTTAATGCATATAAAGAGGATATATAATGTATTAATACAGATGGATTCGGAAACAGAATTAGTTAAAGATTGTATGATAAAATGGGCTCAAAATATTGAGGAACCAATAATGTTGGATACATGGGAAAGAATCTGGGTAAGAAATGTGAAATTTACACAAGCTCAAAATCTGAGAGAAAATTTTTATAAGATGTTCTATAGATGGCATTTAGATCCTAAAAAGTTGGCTTCTATGTATCCGAATGTACAGCCTAAATGTTGGAGGTGTGGTTCTCTCGATGCTACATATTATCATATATGGTGGACCTGCCAAAAGGTTAAGGCATTTTGGATAAAAATATGGTGGGTCATGCAAAATGTTTTTAAAAGAAGGATAAAGTTTATTCCTCAGTTATTTTTACTAGGTATATGTACTGACTTTACAGTGGTAGAGACCAATTTGATTCTGCACCTGATAACTGCAGCAAGACTGTTGGTGGCGCAATATTGGAAGAAGGAAGACTTGCCTACAATCCAAGAATGGACATTGAAAGTAACAAACTTAGCCGAGATGGCTAAAATATCGGCATATCTCAAAGATCATTCAAATGAGATATATAAACGAGACTGGAAAAAATGGATTGACTATATACAAAATAAATACGGGACTAAGAAATTCCAGTTAGCCTATGCTTAAGATCAGAAATGATTTAAACTGTTAAAAGTCAGTTCAGTAAGAAGAAGCTAAGGTCAATCTAGAATGTCATTAATTTCTTTATTTCTTTTTTCTCAATAGATTTTAGACTGTGTTAGTTAAAAATCCATACCGTGTACGGGTTCTGGGAAGTCGGGGGGGGAAGGAGGAGGGGGGGTGGGGGTGGAGGGAGGGAGGGGCACACACACAAAAAAAATTGTACTTCAATGTCTTAATGATTGACAAATGATGACATATTTGTGTTTTTTTTTAAAAGAAAAATAAAAAAGTTCTGTTTAAAAAAAAGAGTGAAATTAATTACTCTTGGCTGCTCTCAGGACTTTTATTACTGAGCGCATCTTATATATCCTATAAAGAATATATTCCTAATTTTGCTTAAAAAACAACAACTTCTGAATCTCCTAGATCTTGTTGCAACCCTGCTAACGCTTGGCTTTGGCAGTAAAACATTCAGAAGTGACTTTCAATTCCCTCAATATGCTTTAGGGAAGCTGGGTGTGTGATTTGATAGCATAAAATAGACAGAAAAATGGACTACGCAATTAATTAAGGCTGAGCTAGACACAGAACAATTCTATCATTTTATAAAAAATGAGAAACAGCCTTTGAAGGTTATAACTGGGAAGTAAGAAATAGAGAATTGACCTATGTTCTGAGTGAATAATTATGTGCCATCAAATTGGTGTTGACTCTAAGCAACTGTGTGTAGTAAGTTTTTCTCCACATCCTTGCCCTGACCTTTTTATTGCCCATTCATCTACTCCTGCTGAAAGTAGACAGTGAAAGACTGCCCTTAAACTCCAAGGCAAGGGCCTTATCTCTTTTTATTAAGGAGACAAGGACAGACATGAGAAGCAATTCTCACATGCTTTATCACTTCTTGGCATGAACTTCTGGGAATCCTAATAAAGGCATGGCATCTTCTTTCAGCCCACAACTAATCTCACGCCATGTATATTCTAGGGACAGAGAGGTCCACCATGTCCACCAGGTTCCAACACAAAACCGCGGTCGTCTAAAGCGCGCTCAACGAAACCGCGTACTTGACGTCATCACAGCGCGACGAAAAAAGCACGCTGTGAGCGGTAAAGCTAAAATTAACGCGTAAAACTAAACCTAACCCCCCCAAACCTAACCCTAAACCTAACCCTTAACCTAACCCTAAACCTAACCCTTAACCTAACCCTTAACCTAACGCTAAACCTAACGCTAACCCTTAACCTAACCCTAACCCTAACGCTTAACGTAACCCTAAACCTAACCCTAACCCTTAACCTAACCCTAACCCTAACCCTAACCCTAACCCTAACCCTTACCTTTACGTGAATCGGCTTGCTTTAAAAGCGCTTTTTAAAGCGCCCTTTTTTCTCTGCGGTCGTTGTTGTCGCGCTGCTGATGACGTCAGCGACGCGCTTTAATCAGGCGCGCTTTAGTGGACCGCGGTTTTGTCGTGCCACGGTCCACCATGCTTAATAGGAATTACAGAGTTTGTGTTTTGAGAGACTAAGCCGTTGAGAAGGCTGGAACAAATGCACCATGATGGATGACACTATGAGTTTGTCATGTTGGTCTTTTGTTGCCATAGTTTCTTCCACTCTACTATAATTTTGGTGTCATTATAAAGTCTTCTTGGAAACCTGTGGGTGGGGAGGCTTTGGGCAGAGAGCTGGCCTACAAGGAGTATTCTTTCTATGACATCGTTCTTGTTGGTTCCGACCCTCAATCTGTTCATGGAAGAAAATTAGAGGCCTTTAGCTGGATACTGCTTGAATTGAGAGTTATAGAAGCTCCTTGTTCTGATGCAACTAAAGAGGTTGGTGTGGACAAGAATCATTTTTCTTTGATACTTAGAAGGTTTGCTTCTTCTAAATCAAGAGCTGTGGGCACGCCTGGGTTGTCAGCCAAGCCACTAGTGCACTGCAACATTTTCTTCACAATGTGCGTAATGGATAAGCCTTCAAACATGTACCCTATTAAAATGGACTCAGTGCAATTAGTTGAAATTGAAATTAACACCATTTATGCCCACAGGTCTTGAGGCTGCTAGTGAACATGCAGAAGATTGCTTGGGTTTGGGAAAACATGAGATGTCAATGACAGGACAACTGTTTGGCATGTAGATCAGGGGTGGGTTTCAACCGGTTCGTGGCGGTCTCCACGAACCGGTTGATCAGTGAACCCGGAAATAAGTAACTTCCGGGAACGGCGAAGGGCCCACCCGCGCACCCGTGCTCCTTACCTGGTTTTGACGAGTTCTGCGCTTCCACGCATGAGCAGGACGCATACAGAGTCTGCGCGATCCTCCAGGAGCAGCTGGAACATCGCACAGATGCTAGTACGCATGCGTGCACTGCACGTGTGCACAAGGACACCGCCGGCCCCGTTCCAACCGAACCGGTTGGAACAGGGCGAGAAACCCACCCCTGATGTAGATCAATGCATGCTCATTCCTAAGCAGCTCTGTCTGATTCACTCTGAAAACCATGATGTGCATCTACTTCCAATCCCAAACCTTGGCCATTATCCCCAACGTTTCTACTGAAATATAGTATTAAATAGATCAAACAGAAAAAAGGGTTACATACTTGTTGATTAATTGTATTAAATGTCACACTTAATGTAATTTTGATTCATCGTTTAATCGTATTAGTTGGCTAGACCAGTGCCTACGGTTTCTCAGCAACATTTTGGAAGTGGTTTGCCACTGCACCTTTCCCAAGGCTGAGAGGAGTGACCAGCTCAAAGCCACTCAGCTGGCTTCATGCGTAAGGCAGAACAAGAACTTATCATCTCCTGGCTTTATCCCCATTCTTTAACCACTAAACAGGTCTCAATATAATTTTAATGATGCCTAAAATGAAGCTTGGTGTGTGATTGGCAGGGATGGGTTTCAGGCGGTTCGCAGCGGTCCCCACGAACCGATTGGTCGGCGAACCCGGAAGTAAGTAACTTCTGGGAACGCTGAAGGATCCACCCGCCCGCCCGCGTTTCTTACCCGGTTTTGACGAGTTCTGCACTTCCACGCATGCGCAGAACGCATACAGCGCCTGCGCGATCCTCCAGGAGCAGCTGGAGCATCGCACAGGTGCTAGTATGCATGCGTGCACTGAGCGCGTGCACAAGGACGCCGCCGGCCCCGTTCCAACCGAACCGGTTGGAACGGGGCGAGAAACCCACCCCTGGTGATTGGATAGCAAATAATATGCAGAAATATATTTAAATATAAAAATATTTAACCGTGATGGCTCAGCAATTAAAGACACTGAACTTGTCAGCTGGAAAGTTGACAGCCCAGGTTGGAGACCCGTGCACCATGTTACAGAATGAGCTCCCATTACTTGCCCAGTTCTTGCCCGACTAGCAGTCTGAAAGTATGCAAATGAATAGATAAATAGGTACCACTTCAGTGGGAAGATAACAATGTTCCATGCACCTGGGCGTATAGTTATGCTGGCCACATAACCATGAAAGTGTCTTCGGACAATGCTGGCTCCCTCAGCTAAGAAACGGAGATGAGCACCACTCTCTAGAGTTGGACATGACTAGGGGAAATCTCTTATCTTGTCTTTAAAATGAAGCTTGGTGTGTGATTGAGTAGAGTATAATGTACAGAAAAATGGACAGTGTGCAATTAAGGCTGAACTAGACATGTAGCATTGTGAACATTCTGAAGTTAATTCATAATACTTTCCTTTTCCCATTTTCAAATTAGTTCAATCCATTCCAATATTTTAATTAAATCCCCTCCCCATAGCTAAAAAGTCAGGCAATGGGTGAAGGAAAGCAGTGTTCTCTGCCTGAGACTTTGGAAGGACTACATAGAAAATGTCATCTTTTAGCCTGAATATTGTTTTGATTAAGCAAAACATCGTATTCCCCTACTGGCAATTTTGATTGTGCAAAACTGGGGTCTTGGAAAGTTGCAAAAAAGATTGAGGGGGGGGGGGCTGATTGCCCATCCTTCCGGCTTAGAAGCTCAATAGTGTTTACTCCTTTTTAGTTAAAAATAATAAAACACTTAGCTATTAAGAATTAGGTAAAAAAGAATGGAAAATGACAAGAAATTAGAATTCTGTTCTGAACTTTCTTTTCATCAATACTATTTGTCACATGAAACACTGCATCATTCTTCTTCTTCTTCTTCTTCTTCTTCTTCTTCTTCTTCTTTTCTTCTTCTTCTTCTTCTTTTCTTCTTCTTCTTCTTCTCCTCCTCCTCCTCCTCCTTCTCCTCTTCCTCCTCCTCCTCCTCCTCTTCCTCCTCCTCTAGAATAACTACACTAACAGTGATAGTGACAATCATTAACCTCCTCCCCGTCTAGCCAAAGTAGTCCTAATAACTAAAAAGCAGTTAAAGCAATTTCCAAAAGTTATTATAAAAGGAAGTATGAAAATCTATTGTCCTTCAGAAAGCCATTGACCAATGTTTGAGCGAAAAGATGGATTTAGTTTGTCCTCTATGCTCTAAACCTGCTAGAGATTGCTGTTGTGTGATCTCAAGTCATGTCCTCCTCTGGCGAAGAATTATGAAGAGATGTTCTACTCACCGGCTCATCATTCTTCAGTGGTCATTAGTTCTGCTTTTTGTGGAGCCATCTTCAGTTCGCCATCTTTTCCACAAAAATCCAGGTCTTGCTGCTTCAACAGAACTTCCTCTTAGATACATTTGGTATTTGGCTTCCTTAGCCTCTAGAGGTGTTAGAGTCCATTTCCTATAATCTTCAGATATACAATTTGCAACCATGGAGTCTATGGAGTCCACTAGGCTAGGAAGAGTAGTCTAAACTATTGGGAAGGCTTCTTTCCTCCCTTTATATTTGTGCTGCTTTTATGTTTGATGACATATCTTGCTGAACCTCTTCTTGACTGCCTGCTTGACCTCAGTGTTACGAAGGCTGTATATGGCAGGGTTGAGGGTAGGTATGGCTACTGTGTAGAAGACAGAAGTTATCTTGTCTGTTTGTGGAGCATAGGTATCATCAGGCCGTAGGTACATGAAAAGAAGAGTACCATAAAGCATCCCGACCACTATAAGGTGAGATCCACAGGTGGACATAGCTCGAAATGATCCTGTTCTTCCCACAGTCCAGAGGATAATTCCATAAGAAGTTGTAATGGTCAACAGGGTGATGCTCTGGATAGTTCCACACACTACTAAGAGTAAGATCTGGTTAATTTGTGTGTCTGCACAAGCCAAAGCCAGAACTAGAGGGATATCACAGAAGAAATGGTCCAAAGTATTAGCAAGGCAGAAGGGCAGGCGGAAGGCCATGCTGGAATGGATGGCTGCTGAGGTCATCCCTGCTGCATAAGAAGCAATTACCAGGAGATGACAGAGATGCTGTGGCATGGCAGTTGCATAGTGCAATGGGCGGCAGATGGCCACGTACCGATCGTAGGCCATGACTGCCAAGAGACAACATTCGGCATCTGAGACAGCTGCAAAGATGAACATCTGAAGGGCACAGGCTGGGATGGGAATGGAGTCATATCCTTTCAAGAGCCCCAAGAGCATTTTGGGGGCTACAGTGCAGCAGGAGCACAGGTCCATCAGGGCCAGGTGGCTTAGAAAGTAGTACATGGGTGTGTGCAAGGCACGGTCAGCTCGGATAAGAATGGCTAGACCCAGATTCCCCGCCACACTAAGGAGGTAGAGCGGCAAGAAGAAGCTGAGAAGAAGGAGCTGAAGGTTTCGTTCCGAAGTGAATCCCAGGAGAATAAACTCGGTCACTTTGGTGGTATTGTGAAGAGCCATTGTACCTGTTGGAATGAAAAATCATATCATACCCTTCCTCTCCTTATTCCACAAGAAATTGGACTCAGTTCTCCTTTTGTTATGTTATTGTTTGAACCTACTTTCCCTCACCTAGTGAGGACCCACCAATGTTTCAGAGCTATTCTAAAGCATTGGGCTGGAAACTGCTTCTTTTCTGTGTAAAGAACACAACAGAAATGGAACAACTTTTCAATTACCCCACTGCCACTTCATTTTAAGGCAGAGGGTTCGCATATATAACCTCCAGCTTTCCAGACTTGAACTAAACGCAGAAATCAATGATCAATATGAAAAGAAGTGATTGCAGAAATTTGAATGAAAGAATATTATAACTGTCCAAGCTAGAGAAGGTATTTTTTTTAAAAAAAAGGATTCCATCAAACAATGTTCTTTTGTCAACCAAGGTAAGAGCCGTGGTGGTACAGTGCTTAGAATGCAATATTTTAGGCTGACTCTGTTCACTGCCAGGAGTTCGATCCCGACTGGTTCAAGGTTGACTGAACCTTCCATCCTTCTGAGGAGCCAGATTTAGGTGGGGGGGTGCAATATGTTGACTCTATCAACCATTTAGAGAGGGCTGTCAAGCATTATGAAATGGTATATGTCTAAGTGCTAAGATGCATTCACCGCACCACCAACCTTCTGCTGCAAGTACACAAATTTTCTGTTGTGCTGGCTTATATGTATAAAGCACTGCATTTGTTGATGCTTATAGATAGAAGGATATTAGCATAGTGCCCACTCCCCAACTTTCCCTAAAACTAATGCAATTGAGAATTCCAGAATTCATTCAGTCATGGTTATCATAGAAAAATGTATATTCAGATTTAAGGCTTCCGTATACATTGAATGCCAAACCTAATCAAATAAAAATTACCTTTTTTTTAAATTACCAAGGCTGTATTTCACAGATATCAACTTCTGATTCTGCTCCTGGGCAATTTCCATTATTTTGAAGAAAAATGTTGGGCATCACTGACAACTGTAGGCAAGCGCTTTTTCATGGAATTGTTAAATACTAGCTGTTAGGGCAAGGAGGACATGATTAAACCCTAAAACTGAAGATTACTGTGTAATTGTACTTTCCTTATCCAGCTCCTAATGTAGATGATCAATTCAGTTGACCTCCATTGTCATGCCTACGAAATAATCAGGACCCCCATTCTTGCCTCTTTACTTCCATTGATTCCACTGGGAAAATTCCAGAGGATTGGGGTGTAGCCTTTATTGTGCTGATTTGCAAAAAAGAGCATCCGAAACCTGCCCATTAACTATTGGCCTATCAGCTTCTTAAGTGTAATAAGAAAGCTCTATTGAACCAGGTCATCCCCTGAAGAGGAGAATATGTAAACACAACAATGGATAGAGTGGATGGAGGGAGGAATAGAAGGAAAGATAGGAAGGAGAGAAGAAAGGAGAGGAATAGGAGAAAGGGAAAGGCAGAGGAAGAATGGGCGGGAATGAAAGAGTAGGAAAGGGGAGGAATGGGAAGAAGAGGGGATGGGTAAAGGGGAGGAAGGGGAAGGAGAGAAGGGAAAGGAGAGGAGGAAGGAGAGAAGAAAGAGAAGAAAGGGGGTAGGAAGGAGGGAAGGAGGGAGGGAAGCAAGGAGGGAAGGAAGAAGGAAGAGAGAAGAAAGGAGGGAAGGAAGGAGGGAAGGAAGGAGAGAAGGAGAGAAGAAAGGAGGGAAGGAAGGAGGGAATGTAGGAGAGAAGGAAGGGGGAAGGAAGGAGAAAGGAAGTGGGAAAGGAAGGAGAGAAGGAGAAAAGAAAGGAGGGAAGGAAGGAAGGAGGGAAGGAAGGAGGGAAGGAGAAAAGGAGGGAAGGGGAAGGAGGGAGGGAAGGAAGGAGGGAAGGAAAGGGAGTAGGAGAGAAGAAACGAGGGAAGGAAAGAGGGAGGGAGGGAAGAAGAAGTAGGACCATTGTAAGATAAGATGGATCTATGGGATGTTAAAAAAGCAATCTTCAAGTATATTGTCAACTGTAGGGAAAAATTGTTATAAATACATATTATTAATAACAGTTATGAGATCATATAATTGTGAATGTATATATGAAATTGATAAAATTTAAAAAAAATTAAAAAAAGAAAGCTCTATGCTAGACATATTTATATAAGAAATTAGTTAGGTTGACTTAGAGCATATACTGGCAGATGAGCAAGTGGGCTTCAGTCTAGATACTTTATTAATGGACATACCCTTATGTCGACTCTGTAAACTGCTTAGAGAGGGCTATAAAAGCACTGTGAAGTGATATATATATATGTTTAAGTGCTAAGTGCTATTGCTATTCTTCAACAACTGGTCAAAAAATTCATGTTCGAACCAAGTTCACCATTATATACTGCATTTATTGATTTCAGATCTGTACCCAGAGAAAGGCTCTGGTCTATGCTTCTACATACAACCATTGACAGACACTATTATTGCTTATGCACAATATTTGTAAGGTTACTCTAGAATCAAAGTTCGAAGCAGCACACAAGGCTACTACCAAGTAGTAAGCCTATCGAGGAGTAAGGCAAGAATGCATTCTAGAGCCTCTGTTGTTTAATCTCTGTGTAAATCCATTAATGGCTCAATTAAACCAGTTAGAGGATCATTCCCCCCAAATTAACTAGTAGCATGTTGTATGCTGATGAGTACTTTTATCCCAAACACAAATTGGACAGATGAGCCTTGAATGCTCTGGCTGGTTATTGCTCTGAAGAGCTCAGTTATAGTAAAACTAAGATTGTGAGCTTTGAGTTCCCTCCTTATTGAATAGAATATATAGTTCAGGACCATCTCAGAAAAACTCCAGTATCTTGGTCTCTCCAGGGAAGTGCATTTAATAATGGGGTATGAGTGCACTTAAATAACGTACTAAAGATCTGGAAATCCAACATTGGACTGCTCTTCCAAAGAATGCTTTTCTGAGCAGTCATACTCCGACTTTTAAAGCAGTGAGATATTTATATTGAATAACTGTCGACAAAATTTGAAGGGCATTAATCTTAGCGCACTGAAATGCATTTCCCATAGCAGTTTTAGAGGGCCGATAAAATACCACAGGAGCAGAAACTGTGTCCCTGTGAACAGGGGGTCATTGAAACTAGAGCTCATGTCCTGCTCTACTAAATCTTCTATAAGGGCTCAGAGACTCAATTTATAACATCTTATATAATGCAACATCTGGGAAATACTGATCTCTTCTACATGCTACTATTGTTATCAGATCGGTATGAAGTAGTTTACCTGAATGTGGCCAAATTCTATTATGCTGTAGGCAAAATTAGGCAGACTCTAACTGCCCACTGAGAATCCACCGCCAATCGTAATATATTGTCTGCCATTTATTTTTATTTTTTATTATTATTGTTTTTAATGCTTTTATTTGTAATGCTGGTCAATCAATAAAAAATGATTGATTGTTTAGTTGCACATTCCTGATCTATCTCCTAATGAAGATGATCAATTCAGCTGACATACACTGTCTCTGTCTAATAACAAACCCTAAGGACCCTCTGCCACAAAGAAGAGGGGCTCAACCTATTCTCCAAAGCACCTGAAGGCAGGACAAGAAGCAATGGATGGAAACTAATCAGGGAGAGAACCAACCTAGAAATAAGGAGACATTGCCTGACAGAGCAATTAATCACTGGAATGACTTGCCTCCAGAAGTTGTGGTGCTCCAACCCTGGAGACTTTTAAGAAGAAATTGGGCAAACCATTTGTCTAAAATTGTATAAGGTTCCTCCTTGGGCAGGAGGTTGGACTCCTCCAAGGTCCCTTCAAACACTGTTATTCTGTTAAATGGATCTCAATATTATTCACCCAAGGTTTCACAAGGCCGCTGCTGTGAACATCTCCAACAAGGATGTCTTTTAGCTATTAATAGTCAGAGAGCTGAGATGGCGCAGTGGTTAAATGCAGCACAGCAGGCTACTTCAGCTGACTGCAGTTCTGCAGTTTGGCTGTTCAAATCTCACCGGCTCAGGGTTGACTCAGCCTTCCATCCTTCCTAGGTGGGTAAAATGAGGACCCGGATTGTTGGGGGCAATATGCTGACTCTGTAAACCGCTTAGAGAGGGCTGAAAACCCTATGAAGCGGTATATAAGTCTAACTGCTATTGCTATTGCTATGCAACTGAATAGAGGAAAAGTCGCATAGACTTTCATCTGATGGGTTCCACTTCCTCAAACAAACCACATCCTATAGGTCACTTCATTTCTTCTAAAATTCTGAGTCAAAACAATCTCTCCTTCAACTCTCCCCATAGTTTAGGAACTTTCTTATTTTTCGCTCTTTTCTGCTGAGCTGCTGAATTCTTCAGTCCCCTTCTGTGGTGCCATCAGAACAGGGACATAGGTTAGAAGTCTAGGAGTCCCTTAATCAGAATAGATAAAGGGTTCTTTCTACTCACCCCACCGCACCCCAATGTAGCAAGAACCGACTTACCTTGATTTTGAATACACTGAAGTAAAATACACCATGTAAACAGAAAGTCCCCCTGAAACTACTACTCCTATTGACTTATTGTGGCATGGATCATGATCCCATCATACCTGAGCAGAGAGTATGAATCTCCTTTATCAGTTCTTGTGAGATTGCTTTAGATGGCTTTGCTCCCTGATTTCTTATACTGCATTATGACGTTCTCTAACTTTCCTTCTTCCACCATTATCTCTCCTCAGGCTGAGAAGATGATGTAATTTTCACAACTTCTTGAAGAAAATCCTCATGGGACAACTAACGTTTGTTTTTTTTAAATGGTTAGGTTTTTGTACTTCCAAGAGACTTGTTAGTGCGTTCTCTCTCCCCCCACCCCTCCCGCCTCCTTGTCTGCCTCTCTCTCTCTCAGGAGATAGTGGTGGCTAGCAAAGGGGGAAAAAAGTTTTTAAAATATTTAGATTTTAGACCGAAAATGCGAAATCTTTCAAGCTTTTCAATATGTATTAATGAGTTTGCCATTTCTGGTTAAATTAATAGAAACAAAGATGAATGTTGGTGACATTCTCCATTTTGTATTGCTACACAAGACTCCACCTCAGGATGGGCAATTTGATGCATATAATTATTTGGAGACTTTAGCTCTTCCCAGAACGTAAGAGTATCCACAATTCCTGGTTGCCTCGTTGCCACAAATGGTTAGGCAACTGTTTCTGGAGAGCAGAAATGGATGGTGTCACTTTCTGTTATTCTCCCCACTCATTGCCATCCTCAGGACAAAATTTTCATGCTCCATTTCTAATGTATAATTTCCATGTTTCATCACTTTGAATATTCTTATATTTTAGCACATTTGACATTGTATGTTTCTCTTTGTGACTGTAGGAAGTTATCACCCAGCCTTCTCCCAGAAAAATGAAATATCCTAGGAAATATTGAAAAGGCAGAATATTTCTCTGGATGTGAAAAGAAAGAAACATGTTTTAAAAGACAGAATAGCTGCCTGTAGCTTCCTGCCCATCCCCACTTGGTCAATGGGTCATCAAGAAGGCCAAGCTAGTCCACTTTACATAATAAAGACTTCTCCACTTCAGCTCCAGGGAGATGGGATTAAAGCATGATAACGGCCCTTTACCCAACTGACCACATGGCATCTGAGAACTCAACCAAACCTGGATTCAAAACGCAGCCTAGAGAGTTGCCCCTGCATGGCCCCATGGGAGTCTGACAACCAATCAGAATACATTTCTTACACAGGAACAGGAAACAGAGAGGTGGGACTGAACAGGTTATAAAAAGCCTAGCAAGCCCCTCCCTCAGCCCTTCTCTTCTTCTCCACCAACATTGAAGCATGTGATCACCTTTTCTGTTCAGGGTTCAAGCCATGTGGTCCTGTCCACCAATAAACCATCTTTCCAAGCAGCCTCCAGTGTCTTTTTCCCCATTTGGAGCCGAACCCAGAAGGACATTTTTTTCATCATGACAAGCTAACTTCAGCAATTCTTTGGCTGCTTTGTAAAGAAAGAAAAACCCTTCTGAATCACTGCTTACTTTGCATTCTCTAATTATAGCTTGTATTAACTTTTTACTAGCAGTAATGAAAAACAGCGGCTACTATGTGTTGTTGGTTTAAAACCTGGCAGTTTTTTTAAAAAAATTACATTTTTTCTTTTCCTCTGCTAGTTTTTTCCTGGACTTTTGTTTGTTTGTTTAATAGGTGCATATTATTATACTGCTTAGTTCTCTTGAGAAAACACAATAATTACTTTATGCAAATGACTATGTACAGTATGTACCTTTTAAAATGGAGGCAACTTTAGCAAACATCATTAAAATATTACATGATTGGAATGGCCTAAAATTCCTCTTGGGGGTGACATAAAGAACTTCCTTAGTCCATTTTCAGCCTACTGAGGATCTTTTTTTTTGTATAAAAGTTTTTTATTTTTAGACCAACAAAGACAAACAAAACATGAAACATAAAACCATCATTAATTACATATACATATAGCATGTTGTTTGGTTACAAGCATTTGTGCACCACCGCTTTCAATTATATATAAAATCACAGATTGTCCATCAAGTATACATAGGTACGTTATTATCATTTTAGATCATATGTTCATCTTACAATTGTTATTCCTTCATTTTAAACAAATATTCTAGAGAATAGATTCATGTATATACCAACATTCAATTGCATCATTATTAGTCTATTTAGTAATAATATGTCTTTCCAGTATCACATTCTATTGTTCTTGCAATATGAAAAAAATCTCCAACATTTTGTACTTGTGCATCACCACTTTCAGTTGTATATAAAATCACAGATTATCCATCAAATATACATAGATACGTTGATGTTGATGTTGTTGTTGATGTTGATTTTATTTATATAGCAATAGCAATAGCAGTTAGACTTATATACCGCTTCATAGGGCTTTCAGCCCTCTCTAAGCGGTTTACAGAGTCAGCATATCGCCCCCACAGTCTGGGTCCTCATTTCACCCACCTCGGAAGGATGGAAGGCTGAGTCAACCCTGAGCCGGTGAGATTTGAACAGCCGAACTGCAGAACTGTTATATGCCGCCCTTTTCCCCCGAAGGGGACTCAGGGCGGCTCACAACTCAACCAGGGAGGGGTATACAAACAAGAATTTAAAACGACATAAACAACAATGCATAGTTAAAACAGAACAGTCATACCAATTCGAGACGGGGGCAACAGTTCTTTAGCCCCAGGTGACAACAAACGTTGTCACCATTGTAAATCATATGCTCAACTACAATTGTTATTCCTTCATTTTAAACAAAATATTCTAAATATTTGATTCATATATATACCAATATTCCATTGCATCATTTACATCTATTTAATAATAATATGTCTTTATGGTATCACCTATCTCATTCTATCATTACAATATGAAAGACTTCTCCAAAAATTTTCATTCCCATATTTTTTTATCTAACCACTGGTAGAACAAATCCCATACCTTATAAAATTGTTCATCTTCTTGTTCTCTAATTTCAAATGTCAATTTACTCATTTCAGCACATTCCATTATTTTTCGAATAACTTCCTCCTGCGTTGGTATTTTCTCGTTTTTCCATATATATTTTTTTTTTTGCAAATACAATTCTAGCTGCCGTTAGAACATTTACAATCAAATATTTCAGATCTTTATTATATGTTTCTGGTATGATTCCCAATAAAAAAAATCTCTGGTTTAAAGTCTATGTGTTTTTGTATCATTTTCTCCAACCACATGTGGATTTTAGTCCAGTATCTTTTAGCTTCTATGCAAGTCCACCACATATGGTAATATGAACCCGGTGTCTGATGACATTTTCAACATTTTTTCCGACCAGTTGAACATTCTTGCTATTCTCATTCGGTGTAGGTGCCACCTGTAAAACATCTTATACAAATTTTCCTTGTATGCTGTTGACATTGTCATTTTATAATTTTGAGACCACAATTTCTGCCATTTCTCTAGTTCAATCCCATGTCCAAATTTTTTCCCCAAGCTATCTTAGTTTCTTTAACTTGTTCTTCCTTTAATTTAACCTCTAGTAAATGTCCATATAATTTTTTAATTACTTTTTCATCAGTACCTGTCAAAATTTTATCTAATGCAGTCATTTTATCATGGAAACCTTCCATTTTACGATCTTTATCATATCTAGATTGTATTTGCACATATGAAAACCAATTCATTCCTATTCCTTCCTGTTTCAAATCTTGCATAGATTTAAGTTCACCCTCTGCATTCAATATTTCAGCATATCTAATTATTTGTTCCTTTTTGTATATTATTGGATATGAAAAAG
Organism: Thamnophis sirtalis; assembly: GCF_051295495.1. Classification (NCBI taxonomy): domain Eukaryota; kingdom Metazoa; phylum Chordata; class Lepidosauria; order Squamata; family Natricidae; genus Thamnophis; species Thamnophis sirtalis. The sequence continues at coordinate 165,996,796 of NW_028261383.1, forward strand.
CTTCAATAGTTGATAGCCAGGCTATTAATGGTGAAATCCCAGGAAGTTTTCAGATTTGAGATTTCCACAGTCTATTGCCAACATGTCTGTCTTATTAAATTGGAACTTTAAGGATAGCTCTGCCTTGGACTCTGATTTAATTCTGCATGATATTTGGAACGGTGACACATATTTCCACATCAATTGTTGAATATTTTCAATTTTTTCCTCTGTTTTACTTGTCTTTTGTTCTATATTTTCTTTTTTTTTGTTCTATCATCTCAATTCTCTTTTCAATATTCTCTGTTCTTTTTTTTATGGTTTCTGTTCTCTTTTCAATGCTTTCTGCTCTTATTTGTAGTTTTTTTGTATTCCTTGCATAATCGCCTCTAATGTTACTCCCTTGTCTTTCTCCTGTTGAAGCATCATCTGTATTGATCTTTGTCCTCCTGCAGGTGAAGAGGAGGGCGTTGTTGTTGCAGAGCCAATGGTTGTTATTTTTTTTTACTCATCTTCAAAAAAAAATTGTGTTTTAATCCGCCTAATGTGAGGTGGGATTATAATCCCAAGTGACCATGGGGAGGTCAAAAAATAGAAAATAAAACAATAAACAGGGGTTAAGGGGCAACAGAAAAGGCCAAAAAGAAAAAAAAATACAATAATATAAAAAAACCAGAAAGGTAAAAATCTTTAATCTCTTGTATGCCCTTATCCAGTTGGTTCCAATTAGGAAAGGAAGAAGAAAGAAAGAAAAATGGGAGCAAAAATAACAATCCCCAAATAATAATATAGAGATATAAAAATTCAAAAATTCACTTAAAGCAAGCTAACAAATGACTCAAAAAAAATTCAAAAAAAGAAAAAGGAGACAAAAAGGAGTCACAACTTCCATAACAGAGTGAGGTAAACACTGCCACCAAAAAAGAAGAAAAAGAATTCAAAGCTTTTATAAGGTGAAAGCCTTTCCAAGGTCACTCTGTGCTTTCCCTTTAAAATTTTTTATTTATTCTACGATTTCTCCGTGGGTCGCCCATGAGGCCAATGATGAAGGAAGACTCGGACACGAGTTCCCTTCGGGATGAGCCGACCCGGAGCAGAGTCCGGGGGCCTCTTTTATTGAGCATACACAAGGAAGGGGTGGATTCACATAGTCAATGTGGACCAATCATGGTTGTGCGAGTTTATGGTATATGGTAACTCATTTACTTCCGTGTAGACTTAAGGAATACTCATAGTCAATAAATCTTTTATCATCATGCGAACTTCTAATCCTTAATTAATGTTTGAGAGTTAATCAGTTGTAACCCCTGATTTAATTAATGCTTATAATTAAGAGTCTGTGATTACTGATCTGCTTAGTGTTAAGGGTCTGTGATTACTGATCTACTTAATGCTTAGAGTTAAACAGTTTGTTTTACTGATCTAATTATATGATTAATCATTACCTCTGTTGTATACGTTTTCCAGCACAGCTATGCATGCCTACACGTATATTACAACATATTCTTTCAAGGTAAATTTCCAGTGTTCCTCTCAATATCAAGCCTTGACTAAGTAACCTTGAACAAATTCTCTCCAAATATTCATGCAAAAATAAAAATATTGTTTCAAACCCACTAGGTAGCAGTGATACTTGTTTCCCACTCTCAGTCTTTCTCTTTAACGCTCTGCCTTTTACTTTTTAAAGAAAATAGAAAAAGGAAAGCCAGGAAAAGGGAAATACAATAGTTCATTAAGGAAGAGTAAAAAAAAGGAAATTTTTAGACAGTTAAAACTTAATTATATCGATGTTTCCAAAGAATCCAATGAAGAAAGTCCGCCAGTAAAGATTAAGATACTTTATTTGTATGCCGCCCTTTTCCCTGGGGGGACTCAGGGCGGCTCACAGTTCAGGGGGAGGGGAGGACAAACCAAGTTACATATAAGATACATATAAGATACATTATTAAAAGCACAACATTCATACTATTCGGGCAGGGTTAAGGTCTTTAGCCCCAGGCCTGTCGGGACAGCCAGGTTTTAAGGGCTATGCGGAAGGTCTGGAGGGTGGTGAGGGTACGAATCTCCACGGGGAGTTCGTTCCATAGGGTCGGAGCTGCCACAGAGAAGGCTCTCCTCCGCGTGGTTGCCAGTCAACATTGACTGGCTGATGGAACTCGGAGGAGGCCTAATCTGTGGGATCTAATTGGTCGAGTGTAGGTGATTGGCAGTAGGCGGTCTCTCAAGTACCTTCAATTGACCATGCCTTAAGTCCACCACTTGCTCTCTCTTCAGTCTTTATTTTAAATTAAATCTCCAGATTTAGGGTGTTCTCTCTCCAATAAAGAAAAAAAATTAAAACTCTCACCAAAACAACATGCTTCTCTCCTGCCCTTGCGTTATGGAGCTGTCAGCAGTTCCAGCAGCCTAATGGCTGACTCGTAGTCGCCGGCAAGAGGGGATTTTTCCTGGATCACCAGAGACTTTGCGGGTGTCTCTGGGATTGACAGGATATACCCCTACTTGTCACCATCTCTTCGGGATGGTTTTCAGGATATACCCCTACTTGTCACCATCTCTTCGGGATGGTTTAGGGCCAGATTGGACCATCCTGCAACTAGAATTCAGTGGTGATCCCGGAGCCCCGGGAAAGTCCAACGTTTCACCGTGACATTAATATCCTCCTCCCCAGCCTACTGAGGATCTTGATGTAGGTGCTTCATCATGTGACATCAAGTTGGTGTTGATTCTTAGCAACTGCATAAAAAGATTTTCTCTCCATATCCTTGCCCTGACCTTCTCCTTGTCCATTCATCTACTCTTGTTGAAACTAGAGAGTGGAAGACTGCCATTAAACTCCAGGTCAGAGATCTCAACTCTTTTAATTCAGGAGAGGAAATGCAGAGAGGAGAAGCAATTCTCATATCTTGGCATGAACTTCTAATACAGTTAGAAACTTCTAATAAAGTCTAATAAAGAATCTTAATAAAGACATGGCTTCTTCTTTTAGCCCACAGCCAATACTAACCCTAATATTGTCTTGGGAAAGGTTCACCATGCTTGAAAGGAATTGTAGAGATTGTGTTTTGATAGAACAAACAGCTGAGAAGATGCACCATGATGGATGACACTTTTATTTTATTATTACAGACCTTTGTTGTCACAGTTTATTCTTTTCTACTATAATTTTGATGTCATTGTAAAGAGCCTTCTTGGGAATCTATTACAATAAGATGGCAGGGGAAGGTATCCCTATCAAAATTAGAAGAATTTTTTTCCTATACCTTATTTAAGTCACCTCTGGCAATCTTCATCATCATCATCATTCAACAATAGCGATGTCTTGAAAAGATCTGCAGGTCTTCAAACAGGAATAATAGGCTGTGACTGAAGAGAGCCTCTTTTAGCTGAATAAAGATAATAGTCAAATCAAGTGTTTAGGAAGTAAAAGGTGTGACTTATTGTCCATTTGAAAGATAAATTGCAGAACCACTTCTTTTTCAACAACGAAGTACCTTGGAGCCCTGCCCCCTCCCCCAGCTGAATTCATGTATTTTAAATTCATGACAATTAATTAAATAAATAGCACATACCTTCATAGGCAAACATTTTGTTGTGGCTCACCAAGGAGAATGACTGGCTAGCTTTCTTAAACAAAAGGGGTAAAGCACAGTCATAAAAATGCACAGACTGCAAGAGCATGGATTCATGAAAGTTTCAAGGACTGTTGTAAAAGTGCAGGGTTTAAGAAACAAGAAAAAGGGAAGCATAAGTTAAAGCTGGTTCCTTTTATTTGGATTGTAAATTAAGATAGATAGATAGATAGATAGATAGATAGATAGATAGATAGATAGATAGATAGATAGATAGATAGATAGATAGATAGAGATAGATAGATAGGGAGGGAGGGAGGGAGACACACACACACACAGAGAGAGAGAGAGAGACAGACAGACAGACAGACAGAGAGAGAGACAGAGAGAGAGGGAGACAGACACACAGAGAGAGAGAGAGACAGACAGACAGACAGACAGACAGAGACAGAGACAGAGACAGAGACAGAGACAGAGACAGAGACAGAGACAGAGACAGAGACAGACAGAGACAGAGGCAGAGAGAGCCACTGCAGTACAGAAAAAATACAATACAGCAATACTTTCAAAGACACTATGTGAGAAATGCTCTATATTTAGTATGGGAAAAAGTTAGAGCAAAAAATTATATGAAAATACCAGTCTGGCTTTCTGTGATGGAAGCACTGACATGTCCAAATGTTGTCAATCTGGGAAAAATTGTAATACACAAAGACATTTTAAATGAAGAAAGAGAACTTAAAACTAGGCAGGAATTGCAAAACCAAGAGGTGGATTTAGCATGGTGGCCACACCTGCAAATACAATCTAGATATGAGAAAGATGCAAAGATATGTGGTTTTTATAAAGAGCCAACAACACTTGTCCAGGTATTCCTAGGGACGGATGAAAAACTAATAAAGAAATTATACAGTTAGCTTTTAAGTATCACAATAAAAGATGAACAGGTGAAAGAAGCAATGATAGTATGGGCGAAAAACTGGATATACTATAGAACTAGATAAATAGCAAAAACTTTGGGGGCAGAAATTACAAAATGACAATGGCAACTTCTTATAAGGAAAACCTGTGCAAAATATTTTATAGGTGGCACTTGCCACCAGCAAGACTAGCAAAGATGTTTTAAAACATGTCTATTAAATGTTGGAAATATATACATACACCCAGCTCTTATTATCATATGTGGTGGATATACCCAAAGGAACAAAAAAATTGGATGGAAATACATACATGGTTAGAAAAAATGATAAAGCAACATATAGATTTGAAGGCAGAAATATTCTATTTTTTCCATTCATTTCATTTTTTAATACAAATTATACATATTATAGGAACAAAGAGTTGTCCGGGTGTTTTCGTTTACGTCTTCTCAATTACATAGTCCTTTTTACACTATAGTTTTGTTTTCACTTTCAGCCAAATTATTCTCTTCCATTATTTTCCATCTTTATAGTCATTTTTTCTTAATACATAAACAATATCTTCAATTGCCCCTTCAAAGTTACACCAAATCTTCATTTATTATTTTCTCCATTGGTATATTTTACTATAAACAGCATACATCCTCTGCAGTGGAGGGTTTCAAAAATTTTTCGAACCTACTCTGTGGGTGTGGCCTCCTTTGTGGGAGCGGCTTGCCAGCCATGTTACCTGGTGGGAGTGGCTTGCCGGCCATGTGTTTTCTCTCTCTCTCTCTCTCTCTCTCTCTCTCTCTCTCTCTCTCTCTCTCTCTCTCTCTCTTTCCTTCCTTTTGTCTCTCTGTCCCTTTTTTCTCATCTCTCACTCTTTTTCTTTCTTTTTTCTTTTTTTATTTATTTATTTCTTCCTTCCTTTCTTTCTCTCTCTCTCTGTGTCAATCTGTCTGTCTCTCTGTGTGTGTGTGTGTGTGTGTGTGTGTGTGTAGCAGTGGTGGGTTTCAAAAATTTTTGGAACCTCTTCTGTAGGTGTGGCCTGCTTTCCGGGTCCACTGGTGGAACCTCTTCTAACCGGTTCGGTAGATTTGACGAACCGGTTCTACCGAATAGGTGTGAACTGGTAGGAACCCACCTCTGATCCTCTGATTCAATTTAAGCATAGAGAGCATTTCTTTCAATTTTTTTCTACCATTAACAATATACTATCATTTCTTTATTTCTTAATTAGTTACGTAGCAATAATAATCTTACTACTATTCTCTTTAGTCGACTAATGTAACTCTTTTCCCCTTTCTTCCTCTTTTCACTATTTTCTCTTGGGCTCCCCAAATCCCAGTTTTAATTTTTCCTTCTTCTCTCCCTTTCCCCTAATGTCTTCTTTTTCTTTTCCCTATTTTTGTGGTTATTGTATCTTTTTTCAGAGTATTTACTTTTATTATTCTAGTATCTTTCCCTGTTCTCCTCCTCTAGGCAGAAATATTCTTCTTAGGCATAATACCAGAAAGCTATAATAAAAGGAATGTATACTTATACTTCATGTGTTGACAGCAGCGAGAATTGGATTTTTCATAATATTGGGAAAATGAAGATACCCCTAAAGATGAAAATATAATTTAAAAAATATTAGACTTTGCCAAGATGGATAGATTGACATTAAAAATAAAAGACAAGGAAGAAACAATATTTTTTCAACATGGGATATGTTTTATCAGTGGATAGATAAAAGAGGTAGAAATTAGAAGATGAAAAATTACCATTATGTATAAGCAGAGGATGAAAAATAATTTATATAAATGTGAACATTATTATTACTATTATCATTATTATCAGAATTATTATTTTGTCAACCTAAAATGACTCAGACAATACAATCTTCATTAAGCACCTACCTATATTTAAAGAAAAAATGTATAAATAAAATTCAAGAAAGAAAAGCAATGAAAGAGGAAAGAAGAGGATCATTGACTGATCAACCAGCTCAATACCTGAGAATTTACCGAGGATGTTTGAAGAGATGAGGCAAAACTGTCATACCACCTGTAACAGTAGCAGTGTTTGCCTCCATAGCGGAGAAACTGGTGAATTTGGAGGAAATAATGAATACGAAATTTGAAGAATTGGTAATATAGAGTAAAGATGAGGTTCATCAAGTTAAAGAAATAATAGAAATTTTAGAAACCAAGACTGAAGCAATAAGCTAAGACACAGAAAACAATTTAGATAATTTAGCACTGTCAAAAATGGATATAAATGGGGCGAGTGCCTTCCAGAAAAGAAAGAAGTTATTTCATTATTTGAAGAAATTAAAGTTGGATGTAGTTTGTTTACAAAAACACTTATAATAAAGGAAAAAAAATTAAAATAAAAACTTGAGAGAGGATTTTTATTTTTTGCTTAAGGAAGCTGAATTAAAGTTTATAGACATAAATCCACAATTGCAACAGAAAATAATTTTATCTGGTGATTAAGGCAGATACTTGAGAATGGAGATTAATTATAATGAAAATAAGATCCTTTTAGTGGGGATTTATGTTCCAAATGAAAATAAATCTGCATTTTTAATGCACTTATGGGAAAGTTAATAAAGCTGTCTTATGAAAATTAGTGCCTAATGGGAGATCTGAATGCAGTAATCTGCTTACCAAAGAACATCAGCAAATTGGATACAAATGATGCAAGGCAAACTACCAAAAATATTCCTTGAAATGATAGATAGTTTTGAAATGATATGGAGTTTTGTCCCCCCCCCTGCAATGTCAAACATTTTCTTTAAAATGCAATTATTAATTCCACTCCCTCATTAAAAAGTAACGCCACCACCATTTCTTCAGGAAGCTGCCAATATGACTTTTGATTCTTCCTTGCTTCTGTGTTCCTATATCAAAATGCTAACATAACCAAGTTCTTATATTTTGGTGCTTTAAAGCCATCCTGCACAAATGTGTAATAATGAACTAGTAAGACTACTAGCTGATTTGATTTTAAGAGGCTTTAACATTGTTTTTTTGCTTCATAACTTTGCTTCTCCCCCTATTGTGTTAACTGATTTATTTATGCCTGATTGTAGTGAGGCTTTAGATGCCATCATAATTGCTGCGCAAAAGTCTTCCCAGAGAGTGGAGTAATATGCATGTCCCATCAGAAGTAGGTCTTGATGTTTCAACAGAACATTCACTTAGATATATTGCATACTACCATAGTTTTTTACAGCCTCCTGATAGGTTGGTTTACAGTTCCTATAATTCTCAGGCCTTCAGTTTCCAGACAGCGAGACCAAAACAGCTGGAAGACACCAGGTTCTGGAAGATATTATAATGATGTTGGAAGAAATACCCAGGTCCAGATCCAATCCGAGAGAAAGACACTGGAGATAAAATGGTGGCTGTAGGCTGATCAGAAAGTAGGGTTCCCTTTATTGATGAAGCAGAACCACCAACTATATGTGATTCTGGGCAGTTGACAAAATGGAGTTGAGAGTGGGTGGGTTTTATACCTTCTTTGGGCTTTGTAGTTCAGCTTCCTGTTCCTGTACAAGAACACGTCCCTTGATATTCCATTGGCTGTTTTCAGATTGCTTTGGGGTCGTGGCTGGCTCTATAGGCAAAAGGGGGGGAAATGCAAGTCCTAGGTACTTGTTTGAGCTAATTTTGTCAACCTTTTGTTCGTTGCTTATCTGAGCTTCTGTCTTGACCCAGCCTTTCTGAATGGATTATCAAATCTGCATTTCTAAAAGTTGACCTCCTCAGTTTCTGCTTGGGGCAGAGAAACTGGGGTTGGTTTCTGCCTCTCTTAATATTTTTTTGTATTCCTCCCTTAGGGAAATATAATATTCTGTCTTTTAAATATATTTCCCAAAATTTTCATTCTTCTGGGGGGCGGCCTTCCTACAATGAGTTAGGAAGAGCTGTTCCCTCCTATCATACTTCCACTCTTTTAAACCTTCCGCTACTGAGCCTCTTCTTGACTGCCTGCCTGACTTCAGTGTTACGAAGACTGTATATGGCAGGGTTGAGGGTAGGTATGGCTACTGTGTAGAAGACAGAAGTCATCTTGTCTGTTTGAGGAGCATATGTGCCATCAGGCCGTAGGTACATGAAAATGAGAGTACCATAAAGAACTCCCACAACTGTAAAGTGAGATCCACAGGTGGACATAGCTCGAAATGATCCTGTTCGTCCTACAGTGCAGAGGATAATTCCATATGAACTTATAATAGCCAACAGAGTGACGCTCTGGATAGTTCCACAGACTACAAAGAGCAAGAACTGGTTAATATGTGTGTCTGCACAAGCCAAAGCCAGAACCGGGGGGATATCACAGAAGAAATGGTCCAAAGTATTCGCACGGCAGAAGGGCAGGCGGAAAGCCATGCTGGAATGGATCACTCCAGAGGCCATCCCTACCATATAGGAAGCAGCCACTAGGAGGCAGCAGAGATGCTGTGGCATGGCAGTTGCATAGTGCAATGGGCGGCAGATGGCCACGTACCGATCATAGGCCATGACTGCCAAGAGACAACATTCGGCATCTGAAGCAGCTGCAAAGGAGAACATCTGAAGGGCACAGGCTGGGATGGGAATGGAGTCATATCCTTTCAAGAGCCCCAAAAGCATCTTGGGGGCTACAGTGCAGCAGGAGCACAGGTCCATCAGGGCCAGGTGGCTTAGAAAGTAGTACATGGGTGTGTGCAAGGCACGGTCAGCTCGGATAAGAATGGCTAGACCCAGATTCCCCGCCACACTAAGGAGGTAGAGCGGCAAGAAGAAGCTGAAGAGAAGGAGTTGAAGGTTTCGTTGAGAAGTGAATCCCAGGAGAATAAACTCGGTCACCTTGCTGGCATTGTGATGAAGAGCCATTGTACCTATTGCCATAAAAATGACCCCCACCCCCCACTCCCAAATCTATTACTGCATTTCTGAAGGAAACACTCTATTTCTGAAGGATTGCAATTCACATTATTTTAAAGAACGTTGGGTATCATTGACAAATGTAGACAAGAACTCCTCCATGGAATTGCTAATACTAAAGACTTGTTAGGGCAAGAAGGACATGGTTAAACCCCAATACTAAAAATTAAGATAGAGTTTCACTTTCCTCATCCGGCTCCTGATGTAGATGATCGATTCAGTTGACCTCCATTGTCTCTGTCTGATAGCAAGTCTTGAAATGGATCTCAATATTGTTCATCCAAGGATTCACAAAGCTGCTGAAGTAAAATATAATATCATGTAAACAGAAAGTCCCCCTTAAACTATTACTCCTATTGGCTAATTGCGGCATGGATCGTGCTCCCATCATACCTGAGCAGAGAGTATGAATCTCCTTTATCAGTTCTTGTGAGATTGCTTTAGATGTCTTTGTTTCCTGATTTCTTATACTCCTTTAGGAAGTTCTCCACCCACCCTCGCTCCACCATCATCTCCCCTCATGCTGAGAAGGTGATGTAATTCTCAGTGCTTCATGGAAAAGACCCTCATGGGAACAACTATGGTTTCTTTCTTTAAATGGTTATCTGTTTTCTGTTCTGTTTTCTGTAGCTCTGTTGCACAGAGACTTGTTTGTTTCTCACTGTTTGTCTTTCTTTCTAATTAAGGAGATTATGGAGGGCAAAAGGGGAAATGATAGAATAGAATAGAATAGAATAGAATAGAATAGAATAGAATAGAATAGAATAGCAGAGTTGGAATGGACCTTGGCGGTCTTCTAGTCCAATCCCCTGTTTACAGCCCACACTACTTCTGACAAATGGTTATCCAACATCTTCTTAAAAACTTCTAGTGTTGGAGCATTCGCAACTTCTGGAGGCAAGTTGTTCCATTGATTAATTGTTCTAAGGAAATTTCTCCTCAGTTCTAAGTTGCTTCTCTCCTTGATTATTTTTCACCCATTGCTTCTTGTCCTGCCACAGTTGCTTTGGAAAATAACTTTGACTCCCTCTTCTTTGTAGCAGCCCTTGAGATATTGGAACACTGCTATCGTGTCTCCCCTAGTCCTTCTTTTCATCGGACTAGACATATTTAAATAGTTTTAAAATTTATCCCATAAATGAAAAATCTTGCATACATTTAAATAAATATTAATGAGTTTGCCATTTCTTCCTAAATAAATAAAAACAGAGATTTATGTTGCAATTCTCCATTCCGTATTTCTATTTGAATTACCAAAATTTCATCTTGATTGATAGTGCTGATCTAATTCATCATTAACAGCTTAATCATTTTTCTATTACGTCCATCTTTATGTTCATTATTCTAGGCAGAAATATAGAAAATGGATTGAAATGCCAGTATTTGTCCTGGAGACCAAATATGCTTCCAATTATTTTCCTATTAAAGCAAATCATGGGTTCCTTAATTTAAAAAAAAATCTCTTCAAGTGAAATAATCACTATCAATTTTATAAACCAAATAAGTATTCCCAAATGAATAGCATCCAGTATAGATTATCTGAACATGTGTGTGTGTGTGTGTCTGTTTCTGCCTCTATAGATGCATAATTATGATTTGAACTTCAGGAAACAGAGGATTAATAAAGAATATTAATTGTTCTCACATTGAATGGTCTCTGCAATGCATTCAGTGTATCTCAGGAAACTAATATAGCAGGTGAAACTTTGAGAGAGGAGTGAATGAAACAAATAAATATGATCAGAGGCAAATTGCTCCGTGACACGTCAAAACCGCGGTCCACAAAAGCGCGCTCGCCGAAAGCGTGCATTTGACGTCATCACAGCGCGACGAAAAAAATTAAAAATTGAAATAAAAATAAAATTAAAGCAAGCCGATTCACATAAAGGTAAGGGTTAGGTTTAGGGTTAGCGTTAGGGTTAGGGTTAGGTTAAGGGTTAGGGTTAGGGTTAGGTTTAGAGCGTTAGGGTTATGTTTAGCGTTAGGTTAAGGGTTAGCGTTAGGTTTAGCCTTAGGTTAAGGGTTAGGTTTAGGGTTAGGTTTAGGGTTAGGTTTGGGGGGGTTAGGGTAAGGTTTTCGCTTTATTTTTACATTTATCGATCACAGCGCGATGTTTTCATCGCGCTGTGATGACGTCACGTACGCGCTTTCGTCGAGCGCGATTTTGTCGTCCGCGGTTTTGTGGTGGAACCAAATTGCTCATGCTGATTTTTTTGGATTCTACATTGGAATTATTGAGGATGGCAGACAAACATTTCCTCCCTCCCTCCCTCCCTCCCTCCCTCCCTCATATGCTGGACACATCATTTGGTTTAACATTAATACGTGAGAAAATCCAAGAACATGTAACGAAGGGTTCATTTTTAAACACCTTAAAAAGAATGCAGCAATTTATAGAAGTCTGCTGGTAGTTAATTCTTATAAGACTTGTTCCTTTCAACTACCAGCCCCCCCTCCCCCAAGTTATTTACTTGAAACAATTTTGGGCAGAAAGGAGAAAGCAGAGAAATGACAAACCCACTCAAATATAAACTTTAAACTTGGTTTTGGATTTGAAAAAGAAACCAAACACTTTGAAAGATTTATTCTGTTTGAACTTTTTCCAATTAATATATCTAATATATCTTAACTCAAAAGAAGAAGAAGAAGAAGAAGAAGAAGAAGAAGAAGAAGAAGAAGAAGAAGAAGAAGAAGAAGAAGAAGAAGAAGAAGAAGAACTTTGTCTTACTGATAACTGATAACCTCACTCTGATTGTGCGGGAAGTTTTAATTAACCAACTGCCATAAATCAGAACTTTGAAAAGTAAGAGGCGAAGAGGAGTGCCCAAATTTGGCTGGTCACAAGCTTGTTCCAAGTGATATATTGTGAGCAGCTACAAGAGACCGGACCCGTAAGGGAAAGAATAACAACAGAATAATAACGGAATCCAATTGGGGAAATACGAAGGGTTTGGGGGGTTTTTGCTTTGTTTTCTTCTTCCTTTTTTTTTTTTTTTTTTTTTTTTTGCTCAGCAAAAGAGTAAGATGGCCCCAGCTTCTCTTCTGGTTTGAATTTAAGGTGGACCAGAATCTCAAAATAAGATTTGTATAACTAACTAATTTTGGATCTGGACATTAAGATGGAACAAAAGACTAAGATGGCCACCATCGTTTTTCCCCACAGCAATTGAAGCAGATAAGCGTAAGGTGCAGACTCAGGTTTCTTTAGAAAGTTGCCAATACTTGGTTCTTTCCACAGGCCTTTGAGTCATGCTGTGCTGGAGCTCCAATTGAATGATGGTGTTATTGTCGTTCAGATCACCATTTTCTTATTTTCTTGTTTTCTTTTTTGTAGGTATACGTACTGAAATTTGTATTCTTCTTGTTAGGTTTTTTGCTTTTGGGGGGGGGAGTAAGCTACTCAATGTCACCTTGGCTGAGTTGGGCAACCATATAAATGTTTTAAGTAGGTAAATAACTACACTTCATTGTGCAGAACATCTCAGGATGATACCTTGGACATGTAAATAGCAGAACAGAAACAATTACCCCACAAACTGGGACATGAAAATATTAGGGCTATATATGTTGGGTGCTTAATTTCCTTCTGAATAGCTTCCTCGGGGCCTCCTTCATCCTGTCTTTCCTCAGAGTGTAGGTGAAAGGGTTGAGCATAGGTGTACATGATGGCAGCCAGTGTGTCGTTCTTAGGTAAGAAACTGGATGAGGGCAGGAAGTACACCCAGATGACTGTGCCATAGAATAAGAAAACCACTATCAGGTGGGACCCACAGGTAGAAAAAGTCTTCTTCTTACTATTGGCCAGTGGTGGGTTTCAACTATTGTTCGAACCTACTCTGTGGGTGTGGCCTACTTTGTGGGAGTGGCTTGCTGCCCATGTGACCGGATGGGAGTGGCTTGCCACCCATGTAACCGGATATAAAGATGCCGACGACACTTGTCAGAACCACCTTAAATTACCTCACACACAGCACTGGCATGCATAAGAATAGGATGTAAACTTGTTTTTTAAAAGGCATCTTTGGTTTGCGTTAAAACAACTTCAACACACGCAATGTTCTGATTGCACCACAAACCCAGTAGTCATCCTTACCTTTCACAGAGGCACTGAGTTTTACAAATATGAGCATGATAGTGTAGAATAATCATATCCAAGGACCAGTGGTGGGTTTCAAAAATTTTTGGAACCTCTTCTGTAGGTGTGGCCTGCTTTCCAGGTCCACTGGTGGAACCTCTTCTAACCAGTTCGGTAGATTTGATGAACCGGTTCTACTTAATAGGTGCTGACTGGTAGGAACCCACCTCTGCTGTTGGCTGAAGGGACTCTCCATTCAGCCATCAGGATGCATGCATAGGAAAGGCCAACAACCACCAGACAATGAAAGCACCTTCTGAGCATTCTACCAGAGTGTTCAGAGCTGTGTTGGAGCAAGCAATTCTGAGCAGTGGAAAGACATCACAAAAATGTGGGGAACATGGTTGGAGGCATAGAAAGAGAGGCGGGACATCAGGAGTGCATGTAGGAGGGAAAAATGGAAGTGAGAAGCCAGCTAAGAAGTTGCCACTAACAGCTGGCATATGTGTCTTCTCATCATAGTGGCATAGTGCAGGAGTTGACAGATGGCCACATAGCGATCCAGTGCCATGGAGGCCAAGATAAAGCTGTCAATGATGCCAAAAGCAATAAAGAAGTACATTTGAGACAAGCACCCACCACATGAGTTCCTCCTCTTTCTAGGGAATTCATCAGCCAACATTTTGGGCTCAGTGGTTGATGTGAAACATATATCTACCAGTGACAGATTGCTAAGGAAATAGCACATTGGTGTATGAAGGAGGTGATGCTCCAGTCAGATGGCCAAAATGATGATAAGATTTCCCAACACTGTGATGGTATACGTGATCAAGAAAATGGCAAAGAGCCACAGGTCACATTCTCATTGGCTTGAGATGTCAAGGAGGATGAAATCTAATATGATGGTTCTGTTATCTGTCTCCATCCTGTCGGAAGGTGAGGACGAAAGACAAAATAAAATAAAAGGAACGAGAGTAAGTAAAGACACCTTAAACACATATTTGACTTCCCTTGCTTGTCTCTGTCTAATTTTCTTGGCAGTGCTCTGAAAGTGGTTTCTTATTACCTTCAATCTTTTTTCAACTTCCCACTCTAAGTTTGATCTTTTTCATCTAAGCCCTTTTACTGTATATAGATATTGTCATACATTCCTTTTCAGTTTCTCTGATATTTTAACCTAAGCTATTTATTTATTAATTTGGACACTTCTCATTTTGTCAAAACTCCCACGCAGTTTGTGTCAAATATAATTACACATAATAAAATTACTCATTAATAAAACCTATAAATATGTTACTAAGCATGTTCTGTTCTTTTTATATATATATGCAAATATTTGTCTCCCGTGCATGGGAAAAGGTGTATTCCTGCATAACCAGAAACTCTTATTTTCTTATCATTGGAAACAGAGGAACTGATGAAAAAAGACTCTTATTTTTTCAGTATGTGACTCACATATATACCAACACCCTTAAGAATATTAGATTTTACACACGTTGTTATCCCCCCACCATTACATGTAAGAAGCTTTGTTCATCGTGAATAGCAGTTAGCAGTTAGACTTATATACCGCTTCATAGGGCTTTCAGCCCTCTCTAAGCGGTTTACAGAGTCAGCGTATTGCCCCCAACAACAATCCGGGTCCTCATTTTACCCACCTCGGAAGGATGGAAGGCTGAGTCAACCTTGAGCTTAGTGGGATTTGAACAGCCGAACTGCTGAACTGCAGTCAGCTGAAGTAGCCTGCAGTGCTGCATTTAACCACTGCGCCACCTCGGCTCGGTGAAATATAATTAATGGTGGAAAATGAAGGACAAAGGAAATATATTTTCAATGACTGTTCCCCTCTCTGCTGCTATTTCGGATAATATAGTAGTTGTGGTAACTGTTCCTTTCCCTGGAAACCACACAGAAAATTTAGATGCTTTGAAGGAACCAGAAGAATGGAGGAAGGAAAGAATAACAGATTAACAGATTAAAAGAGTTGAAAGGGATCTTATAGGTCATCTAGTCCAACCTTTTCTTGCAGGAGACTCTACACCATTTCTGACAAATGGCAGTCCAATCTCTTCTTGAAAGTCTCAAGTGATGAAGCACCCTAACTTTTGAAGGCAAGTGGTTCCATTGGTTGATTGTTCTCATTGTCAGAAAGTTCCTCCTTGTTTCTAGGTTGAATCTCTCCTTAGTCAGTTTCATGCACGCTCACATTGCTAGCAAACAAACCACTAGCAAAGGTAAATGGACTTCACCACTGGCTCCAGTGAAAGAAAGACACCAATGCTTCTAAAGTCTCCCTGTGTTTCTCCAAATCATTTAGGAATGATTGAACAACAATTAGCGGGCAAGATGAACGCTTGAAGTCGTAGTCTGAGGAATACATCAGTGGTGGGTTTCAAAAATTGTTGGAACCTACTCTGTGGGTGTGGCCTCCTTTGTGGGAGTGGCTTGCCGCCCATGTGACTGGATATGAAATTATGAATTAGTACTTAGTTCGGTCCAAGTAGCTATTCAGAAACTCTGGCATTGAAGCATGCAAGTCTTAAAGCTGTCAAGTTACAAGATCCTTGCCAGTGGTGGGTTTCAAAAAATTTTGGAACCTCTTCTGTAGGTGTGGCCTGCTTTATGGGTCCACTGGTGGAACCTCTTCTAACCGGTTCGGTAGATTTGACGAACCGGTTCTACCGAATAGGTGTGAACTGGAAGGAACCCACCTCTGGAATACATGGCAATAGCAATAGCAATAGCAATAGCAGATTTTTATATACCGCTTCATAGGGCTTTCAGCCCTCTCTAAGCGGTTTACAGAGTCAGCATATTGCCCCCAACAACAATCCGGGTCCTCATTTTACCCACCTCGGAAGGATGGAAGGCTGAGTCAACCCTGAGCCGGTGAGATTTGAACCGCTGAACTGCTGATCTAGCAGTCAGCTGAAGTGGCCTGCAGTACTGCACTCTACCCACTGCTCCACCTCGGCTCTATGGCCACGAGGCTGTGCTTGTTTATTGTCACCTAAGAGCTCTTTCCCCCACCCCTGGCAATGTGTTCTCACACTGGATTGAAAAGTGTTCTATCCACAACCTTCTTCCACCATTTCTCCTCCAGATATCAGAGATGTTGCTGCCTAACTCCCTGAAATTCCAAATAGTTTTAGGACAGAAACCTGCCGTCTGTGGAGCGGTTTTCCCATCCATAAGCTGCAGCCTCCATTACAGGTAGTCCCCGACGTACGATCACATCGAGGCCAAAATTTCTGCTGCTGAGACAGTTAAGTAAGTTTTGCCCCGTTTTGTGACCTTTCTTGCCACAGTTATAAAGTGAATCACTGCAGTAGTTAAGTTAATTGCAAGGTTGTTAAATGAACCTGGCTTCCCCATTGACTTTGCTTCCCAGAAGGTTGCAAAGGGTGATTTATAACCTACGACACCGCAACCGTCATAAATATGAGTCAGTTGCTAAGCATCTGAATTTTGATCGCATGACCATGGGGATGCTGCAATGATTTCAGATTTCAGATTTAATTTATTTGTATGCCGCCCTTCTCCGGGAGGGACTCAGGGCGGCGAACAACTCAAAAGGGGAAAAGGGGATACAAACACAATACATATAATTAAAATGCACAAGAGTCATACGGCCATACAAGTTGAGAGGGGAGGGGAACTCATCAACCCCAAGCCTGCCGGCACAGCCAGGTTTTGACGGCTTTCCGGAAGGCCTGGAGAGAGGTGAGGGTCCGAATCTCCGCGGGGAGTTCATTCCAAAGGGCCGGAGCTGCAACAGAGAAGGCCCTCCCCCGGGTAGTAGCCAGGTGGCATTGGCTGGTAGATGGAACCCGGAGGAGGCCGACCCTGTGCGATCTAACGGGTCTGTGGGAGGTAATTGGCAGAAGGCGGTCTCTCAAGTACCCAGGTCCAATACCATGAAGGGCTTATTACCATGGTCATAAGTGTGAAAAATGGCCACTTTTTTCACTGCTGTTGTAACTTTGAATGGTCAATAAATGAACTGTTGTAAGTCGAGCACTACCTGCGCTTTGTCAAGAAGACTAGAACTGTGCCCTCCTCTAAATAGAAGAGGTATCTTATTCTCTTTAGGAGTGACAACAGGGAGATGCACTAGTGCAGCGATGGTGAACCTTTTTTGGCTTGCGTGCCATAAAGGGGGGAGCGCAGGGGGATCATACGCAGGCGTGCCCACCCATAATGCAACGCACGACTCCCCAGTGCACATGAGAGGCGCAACGCCCCATTTTTTGCATGCTTTTTTCACCCTCCCCAAGCTCCAGAGGCTTTATAGGAGCCTGGGGAGGACAAAAACAGCCCCCCAGAGGCCCTCCGGAGGCTTCAGGGACCTTCAGGAGGCTTCCCTGAAGCCTCCGGAGGGCTTAAACCGACCCTAAGAACAAACCGGAAGTCCATTCCCGAACTTCCGATTTGCCCATAGGGGTGTTTTTTTGCACTCCGGAGGCTTCAGGGAAGCCTCTGAAGCTTCCGGAGGGCCTCCGGGGAGGCGGGGGGCTCTTTTCCCCCTCCCGAGGCTCCTATAAAGCCTCTGGAGCCTGGGGAGGGTGAAATTTTTTTTAAAAAAAGGCTGAACTCAGCTGGCCAGCATGTGCATGCGCGCTGGCCAGCTCACAGGGCAATGCCTTGCTTGCCCTGACAAATGGCTACGCATGCCACAGGTTCGCCATCCCAGCACTAGTGTTTAGGTAACCGGATCCGGACATCAGAAATCCCAAATGTTACTAGATGGCAGCAACGAAATAAAGAAAAACAAGGGTGTTGCCACCTATGGGGCTCTGCAGCCCATTGTTGGAAGGCCTAATCCAGGGGTCGGCAACCTTAAACACTCAAAGAGCCACAGAGGTCCTAACCGGAATCCCCCCATTCAATTCTGGACCATAGACTCCTTTTACCATTTTAGATTGCCAGATAATGAGATAATGTACCTAATAGGAAACAATGATCTCACAACCTCTCTACTCAGATGCTGAAAATCAGAGCACAGCACATTAGCAACAGGGGGTTTACCTGGTTGAACATTGGCAGGTCTCTATATTCTGAACCCAAAAAAAAAGCCAAATCCTGATTGTATCTAGTATTCAATGGTGGGATTCAAATTTTTTTTTTACTACCAGTTCTGTGGGCGTGGCTTGGTGGGCGTGGCTTGGTGGGCGTGGCAGGGGAAGGTTACTGCAAAATCCCCATTCCCTCCCGATCAGCTGGGACTCGGGAAGCAGAGAATAGACGGGGTGCGGGGGCCAATCAGAGGTGATATTTACCGGTTCTCCGAATTACTCAAAAATTCTGCTACCGGTTCTCCAGAACTTGTCGGAACCTGCTGAATACCACTTCTGCTAGTATTGTATCTAAAGGGTCCTGCTTTTCTGTAGATGAAAAGGGAATGTGTTGAGAGAGGGTACATCAGAGGTGGGTTCCTACCAGTTCGCACCTATTCGGTAGAACCGGTTCGTCAAATCTACCGAACCGGTTAGAAGAGGTTCCACCAGTGGACCCGGAAAGCAGGCCACACCTACAGAAGAGGTTCCAAAATATTTTGAAACCCACCACTGGCAAGGATCTTGTAACTTGACAGCTTTAAGACTTGCATGCTTCAATGCCAGAGTTTCTGAATAGCAACTTGTACTGATCTAAGTACTAATTCATAATTTCATAGCCGGTCACATGGGTGGCAAGCCACTCCCACAAAGGAGGCCACACCCACAGAGTAGGTTCCAACAATTTTGGAAACCCACCACTGGGGTACATGTACATACAAAAATTGTGTCAAAAAATGTACGCACTTCAAAGGAAAGATTAATCTTTCCTTTTTTAAAAATGGAAATACAGAAACAGTAAAACTTATTTGAAAACAACTAGAGGGACAGCAGTCAGAATCAAGTTTTGTCTCTTCTATAACCATGTCTAAAGGTAAAATACTCTTCTATTTTTTCATCTTCTCAGTCATCAAAGAGAAATTGTACACTGTTTCTTGAATTTATTGAAGATATTCCAAAGAAGTGATATAACAAAATAGAATGAAAATAATAACTACCTAAAACAGTCTGCTGAATGCTTCTTATGTTAGGAAAAGCTTTTAATCAAAGGCCTATGTACAGCCTTATCCATAGTTTAGTTTAGTTTAGTTTAGTTTAGTTTAGTTTAGTTTAGTTTAGTTTAGTTTAGTTTAGTTTAGTTTAGTTTAGTTTAGTTTAGTTTAGTTTAGTTTAGTTTAGTTTAGATTATTTAACTTGTATGCCGCCCACTCTCGGAAGACTCCGAGCGGCTTACAATCAGAAAGCGGGGGGGGGGGGGGGACATAAAAATAAAAACAACAATTAAAAATTCAACAACATTCATAACTCAGGATGGGGCTGGATAATTCAACAGCCCCAGGCCTGCCGGAACAGCCAGGTCTTGGACACTTTGCGGAAGGCCAGAAGGGTAGTAAGGGTCTGGATCTCCATGGGGAGATCGTTCCATAGGGCCGGAGCAGCAACAGAGAAGGCCCTCCCCCGGGGGGTCGCCAGCCGACATTGGCCGGCAGATGGAATCCGGAGGAGGCCTAGTCTGTGCGATCTAATAGGTCTTTGGGAGGTAATTGGCAGGAGGCAGTCTCTCAAGTAGCCAGGTCCGATACCATGTAGGGCTTTAAAAGTAACGACTAGCAGCTTGAAGCGTGTACGGAGACCAATGGGAAGCCAGTGCAGCTCGCGGAGGATAGGTGTAACGTGGGTGTACCTAGGTGCACCCACAATCGCTCGCGTGGCTGCATTCTGGACTAACTGAAGTCTTCGAACACTCTTCAGGGGCAGCCCCATGTAGAGCGTGTTACAGTAATCCAGTCTTGAGGTGACGAGGGCGTGAGTGACTATCCGAAGGGCCTCCCGGTCCAGATAGGGTCGCAATTGGTGCACCAGGTGAACTTGGGCAAAGGCCCCCCTGGTCACAGCCGACAGATGATGTTCTAGTGTCAGCTGCGGATCCAGGAGGACTCCCAAATTGCGAACCCTCTCTGAGGGGCATAATCCTAGAATTAGCAGTTCGAAGTCCAGTGTGCCATATTTTTCCCTTTGCAGTTCATTTGCCAATCGTCCCTAAAAGCCAAAATAAGAATATTATGTATCTTAGAATATTGGACACACTTAGCAATAATATTGAATGATATAGGATCACATTAATAAGAGATGTGGACTCACCAGGCATTCATCTTTTGCCTGCCGAACACAATTTTCTTAGCACATGCAATATCATCCATGAGATTGTCATCTAGGAAGGCTGAGGAAAAAAATAATCAGTAATGAAGGATTTCTTAAAAGGGATCCTTTACAATATTTCTTAGGATTGGATATGTATGTATGTATGTATGAATGTGTGTGTGTGCGTGTGTGCGTGCGTGCGTGCGTTCGTGTGTGTGTGTTGCATTTGTGCTGATAAATAAAAAAAGGGAGACTAGTATAGATCTATTTCAAGCTATTTAGCTCTCATCAGCTAGCCATACCTTTACCGGGAATCAAATCTGGGCTGTATTACATATCAGGCAGTTGTATTAGCAATAGCAATAGCAGTTAGACTTATATACCACTTCATAGGGCTTTCAGCCCTCTCTAAGCGGTTTACAGAGGCAGCATATTGCCCCCAACAATCTGGGTCCTCATTTTACCCACCTCGGAAGGAGGGAAGGCTGAGTCAACCTTGAGCCAGTGAGATTTGAACAGCTGATCTGCAGAACTGCTGAAGTAGCCTGCAGTGCTGCATTTAACCACTGCGCCACCTTGGCTCTATTAGCCACTAAGCCATTCCCAATAAGGGTATGGCTAGCTGATGAGAGCTAAATAGCTTGAAATAGATCTATACTAGTCTCCCTTTATTTATTTATCAGCACAAATGCAACACAAATGTAACAAAGGCAACATAAATATATGGCTTTCAGCCTGGATGGCTCCTAGGGTGAGCCAAAAGACAGAAAAAGGGAAGCGGTATGCTCCTTCCCATATTTGGGCATACCAAGGGTTGTGAAACAATATATATCTGAAAATCTTTCTTTTCTATTTGCGTTCTGCCAGGGCGTAGAGGCTTTGTAGTGCACTGGCAGCTGTTTCATGCAGAGATCAGAGATGGTACACCCACAGCTTTGCCTCCCAGACAGAAAACCATCATTCGGGCCTGGATCAGGGACAAGGAACAGAAAGCAGTGGATGAGGCCTGCGTAATGCAGGCACTGGAAGAGATGTGCTGAGGTTCTCTCTCCCTAGCCAAATAGTAAGTCCTTGACTTACAACCACCGTTGAGCTCAAAGTTTCTGTTGCTAAGTGAGGCATTTGTTTCACAATCTTTCTTGCCACATTTGTTATGTGAATCGCTGAATGTTGTTAATTTGGTTAACATGGTTGTAAAGTGAACCTGGCTTCCCCCTTGACTTTGCTTGTCAGAAGGGTGCAAAAGGTGATCAGGTGACCCTGGACACTGCAACCGTCATAAGTATGAGTCAGTTGCCAAGCGTCTGAATTTTGATCATCTGACTATAGGGATACTGCAATGGTTGTAAGCGTGTAAAATGGTTGTTTGTTCTTTTTTCAGTGCCATTGTAAATTTGAAAGTCACTAAAGGAACTATTGTAAGTTGAGGATTACCTGCACTGGAGACTGAATGAGTGTCAATGAATGTGACAAATCTCACTCCGCCAAAGGTCTTAACCTTGTTCAGTAATGAGGACTTCTAGAGCAGGGGTGTCAAACTCAAGACCCGGTGGCCAGATCCGGCCCACAGGGTGTTTAGATCTGGCTGCAGGGGCACCCTAAAAACCACAAAGGACCAGCCCATGTTACTTCTACCAGCAAAAACAGAGCTTGGAGGGCCTCCCAGGCTCGGTTTTTGGCTGTGACGGCCTCCTGCTGCCCTCTGCCAGCAAAAATGCAGCTTGGGAGCCAGTTTTCACTGGCAAACCGCTAGGGCCACCACAGACACCCCTGACACAAGTGACATCAACCAGGCCATGCCCACCCCAGCCCCCGAGGTCAAACACAACGGTGTTGTGGCCCTCAATGAAATGGAGTTTGACACCTCTGTTCTAGAGAGATGGGGAGCTAGGTAGTGGAGGGTCTTGATGTACAAAGCTGGCCTGAACTGGCCTTGCCCTACTCTGTATTTACTACTATTTGTGTTTACTATTCATTCAGATACAGAAGTTAAAGCTGGAGTGCATTAGATTATTAGGCGAAGACGGCCTCCCCCGGCCCTCCAGAGGCCCTCTGGAAGGCAGAAACAGCCTGTTTCTGAACTTCTGGTAGTCCTGGTAGGCCCATTTTTCACCCTCCCCAGGCTCCAGAGTCTTTCCTGGAACCCGGGGAGGGTGAAAATGGCCTCCCCCAACCCTCTGGAGAGGCCGAAAATCAGCTGGCCGGCGCATGCATGTGTGCTGGAGCTGACATAGGGCAATGGCTCGCGTACCACAGAGATTGCTCCGCGTACCACCATTAGTTCGCCATCCCAGAGCTAAACTGATGAAAGTGAAGAAGAATACAGGGGGAAAAAACCAGAACTTCCCTGTAAATATAAGGTGATTCGCCTTCTTTATGACATTTAGTAAGTGTTTCCCCCACTTAGCCTCATGTTGAGTGGTTACTTACCACTGCAGTCTATTTTGCAGAGATTAGCTGAATATCTCTGTTTACTGTCACACCACCACCGGCTGTTTATCTGGAAAATCCCAAAGAATAAAATCTTTCTGTTTTTTCGCGAGTTTATTGATTTGCTGTCGAATCCGCTCACATGATGAACCAGACAGATCCCTAGATTAAACCAGACAGATCCTTAGATTAAAAAAGAGAGGGACTCCAATAGCAGTTGGCAGGAAGACGATGCTAATGTGGAAAAATGGTATCCTTCATTTCTTGAATATTGAATATTTGGGGGGGGGTGGTGGTAATTATTTATTGCTCACAATCTTTCATGGATCTTATGGAATAGGAAGGAAAGGAAAGGAGTCCCTGTGGATTTTACTCTGAAAACATTTCTGCAGGTCAGGAAGCACTGTTTCCTCCCTACTGAAGTGGTACTTATTTATCTACTCGCATTTGCCTGCTTTTGAACTGCTAGGTTGGCAGGAGCTAGAAGCTTACTCTGTCATGCGATGCTCGGGTCTCAAACCTGGGTTTTTGGCTTTCCAGCTGACAAGTCCAGCATCTTAACCATTGAGTCATCCAGGGATGTGCAGTCAGGGGAGGCAGGGGAGGCAGAGCCTCACCACTGTCATGAAAAGAAAAAATATATAAAAGGAAAAAGACTGAGCTAGTTGCTGCCAGAGTCACCATGTGGATGATGATTTAACTGTTTAAAAAAGCCTCTAAAAAAGCGCCCTCTACAGGAGGCAGGAGAACGACATGCCTCATTACATCAAGAATTTTTCAGCTTTTAACCCTTGCTTAGCTCTGCTCGAGTGATCATAAAGTCAGACTAGATGAGGCACCTCGTTCTCCAGCCTCCTCCTGTAGAGGGCACTTTTTTAGAGGCTTTTTTAAACAGTTAAGCACTAAGCAGAGTCATCCACTGTGAGTAAGAGAGGCTCTTGCAGGAGTGTGTGCCAGCGGCCCGGAGCGGCCCCGGCTGTGAGACAAGGCAGCGCTTAAAGCAGCCGCTGCTGCCGCCATCACCCCTCCTTTGCCCGGCGGGGCGTTCCTGCTGCCTTGGGCTGCTTTGCCGCGCGGCAGCTGCTTCTGCAAGGAGGCGCTGGGCCAGGAACTGGATAAGCCGGCAGATCGCTCGGAAGCCACGCCGCGCCCTTTCCATCGCGATGCAAATTCCCCCCCCCCCGCCGCCAAGACCGACCGCTGCCCCACTGAGCTGCTTCGCAAAAGGATGCCCAGCTGCCAGCCATAAACCTCACCGCACATCACTGGAGTCATCACACCACCTCACTGAGTAGGCAGTTGTGTTATTTATTGCTACCATACACACTTCGGAAAGCAACTTCCTTCTTAGAAAGGATTTGAAATATTGTTATCTCAAAGGCATTCTTCAAGTTTTTGTGTTGCTTGTAATATATTCCCTCTGAGTTTCTCAGCTTGTACACAGATTTGGTATATCTCAATGCAGAACATTGTGCCTGGATAAGGTCTGTAAGCACATGAAAAAAGCAAGAACCCAGCTAAGTACGCCTGAAATTGTAGAAGCGGAAGCAGGCAGGCCACGTCAGCAAAAAGGGACAGTAGGGCTTGGAACTCAGGTCTTGGATGATCCAGTAGAGGCAGCCAGGCTTTTGATGGTATGGCATGGAAGGCCAGGATCGGGCTAGCAGGAGCCCTGGGAAGAAGTCTGGCCATGTTAAGTGATCCAACATTTCAGGAGTCCAGAGAAGGCTCAGCAGCAGACGCAGGGAGAGTGTGAGGCCAGAGAGGCTAGGACAACAAGGACCCATGAAAAAGACCCTACATCAGAGAAGAGCTGCCAGTTGCTAGGCTGTCTGGAGCAGGCACTGAAACAGACTTGAGGGCTTTTTGAGATCATTGTTGAGCCAGCAACAGCAGCAGCAGCAGCAGCTTCCTTTCTTTAAATATGACATTAAAAAAAAAACTTCTTGGCAAGGGGTGCACATTGGCGTCTGAGATGTAGATCCGCCACCACCAGCACCACCACCACTATCAGTCCCCTAAACAAAGGGTATCAGGAGAGAAAAAGGAAAGCAAACTCACAGTCATTCATGCGGATGCCAGCGTATCCGTCCAGTCCATTCAATTTCAGAACAGAAGCAAATTCGCATTTGGAAAATATTTTGGCTTCCCTGACAGCAGAGAAGAAAATCAGGAGGCTGAGGGTCAAAGCTCTCATGGCTGCAGCTTTCCCGAAGATCAGGCTTCTTTGCGGTAACCCAGAATTTTATTTTATTTTTGTAGCGAGAGATCTGGCAGCTTGCACCAAATGATTCAAAGGAAATAGGTCTATTAAAGACATTGCCAACAAAGCTCGTTACTTCACAGAGCAGCACAGCTTAACAATTTCTGTATCGTTTTTAATATCTTTTAAGTGACTGAGAGTCTCGGGAACATAACCTCCCTTTCAGTCTTCTCCTTTTGTTTCCCCTTCCTTTTTTTTTTTGGTATGTCCATAGAACTGTTGCCACTGGTGTTCTTCTTTAAATTCAATAACTGGGGCTATTGAAAATAATTCCCATATCTTAGATTAAATACTAGCTGGATACCCGTGCTCTGCTGTGAAAGTATGTGATCGGGCTTGCTAAACCGACACTTGCATCTTGAAAATTAATGAATAGTTACAGCCTTCCCCCCCCCCCGCCTTATCTCCCTCAGGCTTGCCCCACAGAAGCCTCTCCTCTCCTACCCCCCTTCTCTCCCTCAGGCTGGCCCCATTGATCCTCTCCTAGCCCCTTCTTTCCTTCAGGGTTGCCCCACAGAGACCTCTGCTATCTTGTCCCCTTCTCTCCCTCAGTCTAACTCCTTAGCATCAGAGCATGTTAATAATAATATAAGAAATACTAATGATATGATGGTCATTTTGAAAAATCATTTCTTAGCGAGCACCTAGAAGCCAAGAGGAACATACATGCCAAATTTCAAGTATGTAGGCTTTACAGTTCTGGAGAGTTTGTGATGCTGCGTGAGTGGTATTTTGCTTGTATATATAGATAGATAGATAGATTAACCGACAATTAATTGAGATTGCCTTGGACAAGGAAAATAAGTGATTTACTTTGTCACCCAGAAAGAGAATTACAAGGAGAACAGGCTGTTCTCCATGTAGCAATTCATTATCCACTGAAGGAGTTCTTACACCAACACCTGTGATTTTATTTCCTCTTCAATCCAGTCTTCCCCGTATATCTCATGTCTTTTAGAAGATTAAGGGGGGTTTATTGACCAGACGATTAAGATAGGTTTTTTGACCATTTGTACAATTCTTTCAAATAATTAGGTCCTTTGACATTGTTGATGCACATTAATACACAAACAGTGTTCTTCTTTGTGGTAATACAATGCAGCTTGGTCTTTCTCAGATGAGCAAGCCTCATAAATTGTTCCCTGACTTCCCATTGTAGAAAGTTAGCACGCACCCCTCCAAGAAGAATGAAATATTTTAGGAAATCTTAAAAAGGCAGAATATGATATTTCCCTGGATGAGAAATAGAGAAACATGCTCTTAGAGACAGAAATTCAACTTCCTGCCCCACCCCTCCAAACATATACTGAACTGGGGCATCTTTAGGAATGCAGATCTGGTAATCCATTACTGCCTGCAGCAAGGTCTGGCTCTGAACAAAGGCAGGGCAAAGCATTCAGCCACAGTAGGATTTGCCCTTCATTGCATCACCCAGCAAGCTTCAACCAAACCTGGGACTCAGACAGCCTACAAAGATAGCTGTGACCCCTAAAGCAACCAATAGAATACATGCCCTAGCCACAGAAACAGGAAGCTCAAGGGCAAGGTATAAATAACACTCACTCTCCACTCCATGTGTTCAGCTGCACCAGGACGTCAAACCCACGTGGTCCTGTTCAGCAATAAACAATTTTTCCAATCAGCCTCCATGTTTCCAGTGTCTTTCTTCCCATTTGGAACCAAACCAGATGGATATTTCCTCCAACACCATTTGTGCTAAATCACGGTTTGTTTCAACTATGTATGATTGACTAAGCATCAATTGGCTAGATGGTGTGGCACTCTATCCAGCCTTTTGTAAATAATATCCCTTAGTCATGTATAAAAATCAATAAATCTATACATTTATATCAAAGCATAATTCCTCAGCAATTATTCCCTCTGACCTACCCAAGATAAAAAGGGAGATCATAAAAGAGAGGAAATAGGCTGCACAATCTTATCAATACTTCTTTAGAAATAGAATCATTGGGACTGGCACAGCAGTGCAGCTTACTTTTTCTTTTAATTGATACAGAGCTGTAGTTTTCCAAAACTTTAATGCACAACTCTCGCTGGTTAAGAATTCAGTTATTATGAGAAGAATTCAGTCCCAGGCATGATATGATTGCCATAGATCTTTCTTGCAGCTCTTTCTAAAATGTAGGATTGAGAGGTGTTCAAACACTGCAAAACTCAGGTAAAACCTGAGCCGAGGAATGATGGTTTATTATTCTGGATAAGTCACCTACATATGGAGAAAGATCGTCCAAGTATTTTCAGGATTTGAAATAATCAAATTAATTACTATTGTTCAACCCAGTCAAAAATATTAAGCAGTTAATGTATCATCTAAGAGTTATTTTAGGACTACAGGCTTCTCCACCCCCAGCCTATTTATTAGAGCATCAATTTAAATATATATATATATAGAGAGAGAGTGGCAAGAATTCCATGCACATAGTGTGAAGTGGGAAGACATTGGGAAAGAACTCAGGTAAAACCATATAATCATAGGCTAAAACATATAAATAATGTTACAGGGTGACATACAGGGTGAGCATTCCTAAGAAGAGCATAAGCAAGCACCAGATCCACAAATTGCACCAAGTATAATATTTATCATTCCTGATCGATTTAAAGGTTTTACACTGGTTATTTTCCAGAGCTGAGAAACAGAAATAATGGTAAGGAGAAGGGCTTTTTAAAAAGTTATTTATTTTTTATTTATTAAGTAAATAATATCTATTTATTACATTTGAGGGATGCAGTGGCCTAGAGGTGAAACTCTCGCCTCACCATCAGGAGGCTGTGAGTTCGATCCTAAGTAGCAGCAGATATTTCTCTCTCTGGGCACAATGACTTATTATCTACTGCAAACTCTGCATTGGTGACAGGAAGGGCATCCAGCCAGTAAACACTCAGCTCCATTCAGTTGCCCCGACTCCACCCCAATGTAAGGGATTATGGGATCATTAAAAGACAAAAATATCTATTTATTACATTTATATTGTTACATATCATATACACATACACATACACATACACATACACATACACATACACATACACATACACATACACATACACATACACATACACATACACATCAGGGGTGGGTTCCTGCCAGTTCTAACCTCTTCTATAGAAGAGGTTCCACAAATCTACAGTGCCGTTTAGAACTGGTTCCAGCTCCCTCTCCCCACCCATCCGCACATCATCAAGATGAAGAGCAAGAGGAGGAATTCTGGGAGTTGAAGTCCACAAGTCTTAAAGCTGTCAAGTTTGAACACCCCTGGGGGTTTTTTCCCTAAAGGGTTAGGGGTGAAAAGTCTGGTAACTTGACAGCTTTAAGACTTGCACACTTCAATGCCAGAGTTCCTGAGCCAACATTTTGGTTGCTAAGCAAGAGCGTTGTTAAGTGAGTTTAACCACATTTTACAAGTTGGCCACACCCACCAGGTCACAGGGCTGGCAAGCCACTCCCACAAAGCAGGCCACACCTACAGAAGAGGTTCTAAAATAATTTGAAATCCAACACTGATATACATATACATATACATATACATATACATATACATATACATATACATATACATATACATATACATATACATATACATATACATATACATATACATATACATATACATATACATATACATATACATATACATATACATATACATATACATATACATATACATATACATATACATATACATATACATATACATATACATATACATATACATATACATATACCACATTTTACAAGTTGGCCACGCCCACCAGGTCACAGGGCTGGCAAGCCATGCATACATATACATATACATACACACACAAACATACACACACACACAGTATATATGACTGTAGGTGGAGACTTGGATAGAGTGCTACAGGCTTTGACTCAACCCAGGCAAGCTTTTGGTATTTGGACTTTCTGCTGCTGGGAATGCTTCATCTTCAGTTTTGGGTGAGATGGTACTACCTCACACAGACCTGTGGAACCATCTGAAGTTCCTCTTGGAGTCATGGCTCCTGCTTGAGGAGCAGGTGGCAGCCATGACTAGGAAGGTCATTGTACCAAATTGTACATCTTCAGGCTGTGCATTCTGGTCCTGGTCTGGAAGGCTCTGCTTACCATCATTCATGCCCTTGGAACCTCCTTTCAGGCCACTGCAATGTACGGCTGCCTTTGAAGGGCATCCAAAGGTTTCAACCGATGCAGAATGTGGCATCATGAGTAGCAAATAGCCCTGGTTACTTGGCACATGTGACACCACTACTTTGTGAGCTGCACTGATTGCTGGTTTGTTTCTAGAGGCAATTCAAGGTGCTGATTGTCACTAAGTTCATGGCTTGGGACCAGGTTACTTGAAGGACTGCCTTTCCTCAGTTGTTTTTATTTATCCAGCTTGGTCCAGGAGGATTGGCATGCTTTGGGTTTCCTCAATTAAGGAATGGTGATTGATGGATCCATCAATTGAGATGTTTAGAAAAGCTCTACAATTTGATTATGGGGTATCACTTGTTAAAAACAGTAAAAAAAAAAGTTTATTTGCAAGATTATGTTTAGCTGTCTCTAAAAATGGTACGTTGTTAATGACAATGTCAACATGTTTGCATTTTTTCTTAAGAACGTGTGTGTGTGTGTGGTTTGTTTTTTTTTCAAATTTGCTAACTGTTTGACTTGCTTTTACTATAGTGGTTAAACTTTTGTTTCTTAAGTTAAAAAAAGGAGGTAGAGCTATTTTTTTAAAATAGTTTTTATTGAACGTTTTAATCTTTAAAAACAGAAAGAAAAAACACAACAAGAAAAAACAAAACACAAAACATACATAATAAAGTAAAGCAATTATTCAGCCTTCTTTATTGGCTTTGATATTTAGCCTTTCTAGTTCTCCATTTTGCATTGCCTTCCTATTGCTTTTATTTTGTCCTATAATACAGTGTTTTTCAACCACTGTGCCGTGGCACACTAGTGTGCCGTGACATAGTATAAGGTGTGCCGTGGGAAAAACACTTTATATATAGTCAACATAGGCACAGAGTTAAAAATTTTTAACATTTTCTAATGGTGGTGTGCCTCGTGATTTTTTTCATGAAAAAAGTGTGCCTTTGCACAAAAAGGTTGAAAAACACTGCTATAATATAACAACAGTAGTAGTAACACTTATAATAATATTAATTATTTACATCACCATTATATTTACATTCCCTATTTTCTGTTTTGCCTTCTGTTTTCTAGCCACTTATAAATTCTATTCCAAAGGTAGAGCTATTTTGCTATCAAAACAGTGTGATGCTCAATCTTCAAAGTGCAACAGCTGAAGTGTTGAAATATGGTAAATCGCTGCTTAAAATGGTGTACAGCTTAACACTTACCTTTCTTCTTAGATTTCTTGAGAACATTAAATTGATGCCTCCAAAACTATTTAACATTTGCCTTTTTAAAAAAAGATGCTGAATATTCCTACTCTTCTCCCTATCCCTTTCACCATATGTGAACGATCTCTAAAGTGATTAAGGACTTACGACACAGCTTATTGGAAAATAGATCATTAGATTCAATAATGGGTTTATTTCATTTCATTTCATTTATTGGTTTTGTATGCTGCCCACTCCCGAAGGACTCCAGGCGGCTTACAATAAAACAGGGAAAGGGGATAAATAAGACAATACAAGACAATACAACAATTTAAAATACGACAACATTCACAGATGAAGTGGGGCTGGATACTTCAACAGCCATCAGCCTGCCGGAACAGCCAGGACTTGGTAGCTTTACGGAAGGCCAGGAGGGTAGTAAGGGTCCGGATTTCCACGGGGAGCTCATTCCAGAGGGCCGGAGCTGCAACAGAGAAGGCTCTCCCCTGGGGGGTCGCCAGCCGGCATTGGCTGGCAGATGGAATCCGGAGGAGGCCAAGTCTATGCGATCGAATTGGTCTTTGGGAGGTAATTGGCAGGAGGCAGTCTCTCAGGTACCCAGGTCCGATGCCATGAAGGGCTTTATAAGTAACGACTAGTACCTTGAAGCGTATCCGGAACCCAATGGGTAGCCAGTGCAGCTCGTGGAGGATAGGTGTAACGTGGGTGTACCTAGGTGGTATTGCGGTCGTAACAGGGAGGGGCAGATACGGCGGGGACTTCAGGGCAGGCCATTATCGGGGAAGGAGGGTTCGCTACATTACAGAGATCCCTCCTTCCGGCCCTGGGAGTCCCACTCCAAGACCAGATGGCGGGAGTAGTCAGGACCCTGGTCTCAGGCTGTTGTCGCTAAATGCCAGGTCTGTTGTTCACAAAGCTCCTCTCGTCCGGGACTTAATTATAGACGAGAGGGCAGACCTGGCATGTATTACTGAAACCTGGCTGGGCCCAGAGGGAGGAGTCCCCCTTGTAGAGCTGTGCCCAGAGGGATTTCAGGTGCTGCATCAGCCGAGAGCCCAGGGAAGGGGTGGGGGTGTGGCCGCTGTTATCCGGGAGTCGTTAGTTCCTCGCAGGGTCCCTGCTCCGGAGATTGTCGGGTGTGAGTCTTTGCTGCTAAAGTTGGACCTCAAGGGTCAAGTGGGTTTGCTGCTAACGTACCTGCCTCCCAACAGCGTTGCAGCAGCCCTCCCCTCGCTCCTCGAGTCGGTAGCCGAGCTGGCGATTGAGTTCCCTAGGCTGATGGTCCTGGGGGACTTTAATTTGCCATCGCTCGGTGAAAACTCTGATGGGACGAGGGAGTTCATGGCTTCCATGACAGCCATGGGCTTGACCCAAGTAATTCGAGGCCCAACCCATACAGCGGGACACATGCTTGACCTTGTATTTCTCTCGGAGCAGTGGATTTATGATCTTGGTCTGAGGGGGAGTGACATCATACCCCTGTCGTGGTCAGACCATTGCCTGCTGAGGCTCGACTTCCGGAGGCCAAACCCCCACTGTAGGGAGGAGGAACCGACCAGGTGGTTCCGCCCCAGGCGTCTTATGGAGCCATCAAGGTTCCAGACAGAGCTTGGGGTTATTCCTGACACTTTCGCCCACAGTCCGGTGGAGACTCTGGCTGCTGCGTGGCACTCGGCAGCGTCAGAGGCCCTCGACCGGATTGCGCCACTGCGGCTCCTCCGAGGCGGCGGATCCCGGAGGCCTCCTTGGTTCACCGAGGAGCTCCGGGAAATGAAGCGCCGGAGGAGATGCCTAGAGCACCGTTGGAGGTCCGATAAGTCCGAATCGAACCGAGCAATGGTAACCACCTGCACCAGGGAATATACTAGGGCTCTTAGGGCAGCTAAAAGATCACACATAGCCTCCCTGGTTGCATCCGCTGAGTCCCGTCCAGCCGCCCTGTTCAGGATAACCCGCTCCCTATTAAACAAAAGGGAGACGGGGGAACCCCTGCAGGGCAGAGCGGAAGAATATGCCCAATTCTTAGCGGACAAAATTGCTCGGTTTCGGTCGGACTTGGACTCCACACCCGCAGTTCCAGCCGAGGCACAGGGGGACCAAGTAGAACAGCTCTGGGTTGAGTTTCAGGACGTTATCCCCGGGGATGTGGACAAGGCCATGAGAGCTGTAAGTTCCTCCACCTGTGTTCTGGATCCGTGTCCCTCATGGCTGGTTGCTAACTGCAGTGAGGTGACACGAGGCTGGATCCAGGCGGTTGTAACTGCCTCCCTTCGGGAGGGGAACTTCCCCGCCTCATTGAAAGAGGCGGTGGTGAGACCCCTCCTGAAGAAACCATCCTTGGATCCAGCTGTTCTTAACAGCTATCGCCCGGTCTCCAACCTCCCCTTTTTGGGGAAGGTTGTTGAGAAGGTGGTGGCCTTTCAGCTCCAACGGTCCTTGGAGGAAGCAAACTATCTAGACCCCTTCCAGTCTGGCTTCAGACCCGGTTACAGCACAGAAACCGCGTTGGTCGCATTGATGGATGATCTTTGGAGAGCCAGAGATGAAGGACATCCCTCCATCCTGGTCCTCCTTGACCTCTCAGCGGCTTTCGATACCATCGACCATGGTATCCTTCTGCGACGACTGCGGGAGGTGGGAGTGGGAGGCACCGTGCTACGGTGGTTCTCCTCCTACCTCTCGGACAGGTCGCAGTCGGTGTTAGTGGGAGGGCAGAGATCGTCCCCAAGGCCCCTAAACTATGGGGTGCCGCAGGGTTCGGTCTTATCCCCCCTGCTATTCAACATCTACATGAAACCGCTGGGAGAGATCATCCGCAGGCACGGGATTAGATACCATCAATATGCGGACGATACTCAATTGTATCTGTCCGCCCCGTGCCAAATCAATGAAGCGGTTGACGTGATGGGCCGGGGTCTTGAGGCCGTTATGGACTGGATGAGGATTAACAAGCTTGTGCTCAACCCAGAAAAGACCGAGTGGCTGTTGTGTTTCCCTCCCAAAGATTTGGCCAACATTCCAACACTCAGGCTGGGGGGTCAAATTCTACACCCCTCAGAGAGGGTTCGCAATCTGGGAGTCCTCCTGGATCCACAGCTGTCACTCGACCACCATTTAGCGGCTGTGACCAGGGGGGCATTCGCCCAGGTACGCCTGGTGCGCCAGTTGCGACCCTACCTGAACCGGGAGGCACTCACAACAGTCACTCGGGCCCTTGTGACCTCTAGGCTGGAATACTGCAATGTGCTCTACATGGGGCTGCCCTTGAGGAGCATCCGGCGACTTCAGTTAGTGCAGAACGCGGCCGCGCGAGCGATCGCGGGTGCACCCCGGTTCACCCGCATAACACCTATCCTCCGCGAGCTGCGCTGGCTACCTGTCGATCTCCGGATGCGCTTCAAGGTGCTTCTACTCACCCATAAAGCCCTACATGGCAGTGGATCTGGATACTTGAGAGACCGCCTTCTGCCGATTACCTCCCTACGACCTATAAGATCGCATAGACTGGGCCTCCTCCGCATTCCATCGGCCAGCCAGTGTCGGCTGGCAACTACAAGGAGGAGGGCCTTTTCAGCAGTCGCCCCGACCCTTTGGAACGAGCTCCCCGTGGAGATTCGTACCCTCTCCACCGTCCAAGCCTTCCGCATAGCCTTGAAGAACTGGCTCGCCCGTCAGGCCTGGGGATAAGGACCGTTACCCCGCCCGAATATTGAATGTATGGTGTTGATTTTATTATATGTTGTCGTCTTAATGTCGTATTCCCCCTCCCTTGGTTTTCTGTGAGCCGCCCTGAGTCCCCTCAGGGAAAAGGGCGGCCTACAAATTTCAATAAAACCATAAAAAAAAAAAAACCAGGTGCACCCACAATCGCTCGCGCGGCTGCGTTCTGGACTAACTGAACTGCGTTCTGAACACTCTTCAAAGGCAGCCCCATGTAGAGCGTGTTACAGTAATCCAGTCTTGAGGGCGTGAGTGACTATCCGAAGGGCCTCCCGGTCCAGATAGGGTCGCAATTGGTGCACCAGGCGAACTTGGGCAAAGGCCCCCCTGGTCACAGCCGACAAATGGTGTTCTAAAGTCAGCTGTGGATCAAGGAGGACTCCCAAATTGCGAACCCTCTCTGAGGGGCATATAATTTCACCCCCCACAAAGGGTTGCCTTTACTTGCAAAAGCTACAATGCAATACTTCTTGCCTTTTGTGATATGCTTCTCACAATTACCAACATTCAGAAAGCAAGTATTTGAAAGAGGCAAATACTTTTCTTCAGAACTGTACATTCAAGCATGGTATGATAAGACCAAAAAAATAATGAATGGCACCTTTTGATAGAAATTCATAGTAGGAATAGCAACAGGGGAACTGATATGGAGAACACCTCAGGCCAATATGGCAGCCAAGTTTTTAAAAAATGAAGGAGCTGCTAATAAACTTAGTTACTAAAAGAACTTTTAATGAGATCTATTTACTTCTATAATTAATCATGTAGGACTTTTAATGGCAACAGAAATCCTCGAGGAGTTGAGCCCTGAGGCATTAGGCAAGGCAAATTAGCACTGTGGTTTATCTATTGTCCTTTGAGGGAAGATAAAATCACATGGACATTTTTTTTAAATATAAAAATTATGTTTGCCTGTTTAAACTTACCTACTATTGTCTAGGGCCAGTGTTTCTCAACCTTGGCAACTTGAAGATGTCTGGACTTCAACTCCCAGAATTCCCCAGCCAGTGAATGCTGTCTGGGGAATTCTGGAAGTTGAAGTCCAAACATCTTCAAGTTGCCAAGGTTGAGAAACGTTGTTCTAGATGTTTTTTAAGGCTTACCTAGTCTTACACTATTGTTTTATACTTCTAACTATGTGGGACTATTCCTATATATAAATGCAAAATAAATTGTCTTGCTTGTCTGGCTGGGGAATTCTGGGAGTTGAAGTCCAGACATCTTCAAGTTGCCAAGGTTGAGAAACACTGGTCTAGGCAATCAGCTATTATCAAAATTGTAAGACTCAGACCAGAGGTGGGTTCCTACCAGTTCGCACCAGTTCGGTAGAACCGGTTTGTCAAATCTACCAAACCGGTTAGAAGAGGTTCCACCAGTGGACCCGGAAAGCAGGCCACACCTACAGAAGAGGTTCCAAAAATTTTTGAAACCCACCACTGACACACACACACACAGACAGACAGACAGACAGACAGACTCACACAGAGAGAGAAAGAAAGGAAGAAAGAAAGAAAGAAAGAAAGAGCGAGAGAGAGATGAAAGAAAAAAAGGAAAAAGGGACAGAGAGACAAAAGGAAGGAAAGAGAGGGGTGGAGAGAAAGAAAGAGAAAGAAAGAAAACACATATCCAGCAAGGCACTCCCACCAGGTCACATGGCTGGCAAGCCACTCCCACAAAGGAGGCCACACCCACAGAGTAGGTTCGAAAAAATTTTGAAACCCACCACTGACTCAGACCAAAATAAAGAAAAGAAACCACAGAGGGTGGTCTTATTGTTTGAGACATTAAGAAATATGTATTCAGGCCTATTAAAACCATTTTTACTAGCCTTTGGGATTATTCTTTTTTTCTTTTGCATCCTTGAAGGGGCATGTTCTTCTTCTTCCACATTCAGGAAGTAAGAATCTTCTAACGTGGTGTCTGTTCTGTTACACAAACGTGTATAATTGTAGAAGAGATCTCTTTGGCATTCAAATGATTACTTTTTGTAAAATGCCATTTGATGCTTTTGGCAGCCCTGAAGATCCTGAAGTAAAAGTATTACAGCGGTTATTCTGAGATGGAATAATCACTTAATAATCCAGTTGAAAGCCCTAATTTCCTATATATGCCTAAAGTTCAGCATGTGTGCGGGACAGGGGTGGGTTTCAAAATCTTTTATTGTGGATGTGGCTAGGTGGGGGGGGGGCATGTGACTGAGTGGGCGTGGCCAACTTGACATCACTCACGCCCACTCAGTCACATGCCCCCCACCTAGCCACGCCCACAGAAACATGAAAATTTCAGTTTGGCCAGCTGGCCGGCATCTCTGCCTCCTTCCTCTTAGAGCCATCTTGGGGGATGGCCAACCTCCCCTGCCGCTGCACCCTTCTCTCACCTTCCAAGCAGAGCCTCTGCTGGTGGGATGACTCCCATTTCACCTTCCCTTACTGCTTGCTGCCGCTCGCTCACTGCTTTCCCATGAAGGGCCTCAGGAGGCTTTGCTGAGACATCCCAGGGCTACGCAAAGGCTTCCCCACTAGGAAACCAGACCCGCCGCTCTCATGAGAGGCTCAGCCCAGATTTGCTGGGGCTTTTAGGCGTGGACCTCAGCTGCCTTTGTGGGAGCATCGCGGCTCAGCCTGGCCTGGCCTGGCTCCCTTCTGAAGTTAGGACGCAGCATTTCACCCCCGGGATGCCACAGAAGCCCAGGCTGGGGTGCTTGGCAGCAGGAAGACCCCCGGCACCCATTCCTTCAAGTGAAGGTCCCTTCAAGTGGGGCCCAAACTGGCCACGGGGTGGCAGGGGGGTCTCTGACCACCTCCCACCCTGGGGAGCTGCTGAGTCCTGTTGCAGGTGCCCAGGGCGGCCTCGATCCCCCCTCACTGCCACCTCCAGCTCCGTGCAACCTCCCCACCACTCCACTGACCTGCCGATGCTCCCGGCTGGCTCTGCTCGACGGCTGCTCCTTTGCGCCCCATTGCCAGCTGCAGTTGGCCCTTCAGCGGCCCCACTTTTTTGAAGATGCTTGCTATGTAAACTTAAGAAGTTTTAGAAAAAATTCTCATTGAAATGGAAACTTTAAAAGAAGATCGTTAATTTCTGTTTATAATTCCCTTACTGCTCACTGCCACCTGCCAAATGGAGTATTGGAGGCCAGACCAGTCCTGGCCACTTGCCCACCCGCCGCTTCCTGGCGAATTGCCCAGTTGACCAGACAGGGCCTGGGCTGCAGCCAGTGGGGAGAGGGGTGCATCACATGGGAGGCTCTCCGCAGTTCGTTGGCTCGTCTGGGCTGAGCTAGCCCACTGCCCTCTCCTCCTGCCGCTGCTGCCCTCTCCAGCATGCAAAGCTTGCCAGGGTGCATTCAGAAGATGCTGGCTGGCAGGGAGGGGGGCTAGGCTAGCGCAAATGCTGCTTACCGGTGTGTAGGCAGGAGGAGGTAATTGTGTGGATGCATGTGGCGAAGGTGAGGCAGGGCAAGCGTCCGAGCGAGCCACTTCAGGGGCATGGCCAGCCAGCCATCACTAGAAAAGGTATCCCTTTTCCGTGGTGTCCTAGGTAGCAGCACATGACATCAAAGCTGCAGGGCTACTATGATGGTTCCATCACATGTATCCACACAAACCAGGGGGACAGCTGCTTGTGCATACAAAAATAACCCCTCTGTGATCTGCCTTGCAGGAGGGCCCCTGGTAGAGAGGGGCCGCCTGTTGAGCTCAAAGTCAAGGCTCGACATTCTTGGAGTGGAGAGACAGCAATTGGTAATGCCAGTGTTGAATTACATTATCAGCAAAGAAGGCTGACTGCGGAGCAAAGCTAGCAGTTAAGGAGAACTTCAAAAAGCCTGCAATGGTTGTCTGCATACTGATGCTCTCCCATCCGCCCGAACGTACAGCTGAAAGCACTCCACACAGCTGAGAGCGGGAGGGAGTTGGTGGCACCAGATGGTACCTAAGGGTTAGGGCGGGGACTGTGACTACATTAAAAGTGCTGGTAGGCAAAGGCTCCCAGCGCTGACTTTAAAGTGCTTTCAAGTACTCGTTGTGTTCTAAGGCTCTGCCTTGTTCCTGGATTAAAGAAAGCTCTTTGTTGTTGTTACCGAATCCTGGCTTTTTGTTCATCATGCACGAGGCAGACCCAGACAAGCTGAGAGAAAGCCAGCACTCTTCTTACATTTAGCCCAGGATTTTTGGAGAGTTCTAGAGTCATTTTGCTGTATTATAGGGTGATGGAGGGAACTTCAAAGGAGGGCTTGGAGTTCGAGGTTGTGGCCAAAGAGGAACTTGTAGAGGCCCAGGAGGATGCCGCTCAACCTGTCTTGAGGCCCAAAGAACGTGAGCATCAGACTGATGGTCCAGTGGAAGGCAAAGGGGCTCCTGGAATGGGACCAGGTCTCACAGTGTCTGGGGAGTGGTTGCATAGTTCCACATTGACAAGGGGCTGGAGGACCTAGGTTACCAATATCCCCTTGGGTTGGAGCACTAATGCAGGGATGGAGGGAGAGATGTTGGACTGAGGATGAAGAGGGGGAGTGAAGCTACTCCACCAGCCCTGGAAGTAATACCATGGAGATCCTGAGTGAACGCTTTGGGGGAGCTAGTTTTTGGGATGCCCCTTCCTGGCAGCCATGGGCATCAGGGTTGGATGGCCCTGGATCAGAGCCATGATTCCATATGGCTAGCCCAAAGTTTAGATTAGACCAGGCTCCCAGCACAGCCAAAGGGATGGAAAGGTCTTGGGAACAAGGCTCCTCCTCTCTGGTGGAAGCCATATGGGGTATAGAGCAGGCTCCGCATAGGGGCATCACAGCACAGGAGGATACCAAGCCAGGTCACAGATGGCACCCAGGAGCTCATCATGCATCTAATATAAGCTCTACCCCAAAATAAGCCCTACTTAAGAGCCTGCGTAGCCGGCCATCCGCCCATTCTGTCTTGTTGCTCACAGTGCCATGGCCACGAGATGACGCGGGATGGTGGTGGAACTTCTACATGCGCTCCACACTGACTTATCTCAGGGTCCCT
Source organism: Thamnophis sirtalis (assembly GCF_051295495.1). NCBI lineage: Eukaryota > Metazoa > Chordata > Lepidosauria > Squamata > Natricidae > Thamnophis > Thamnophis sirtalis. Next base: position 166,036,231 of record NW_028261383.1, read on the forward strand.
GCCTCCAGGCCAGTGGTGGGTTTCAAAAATTGTTCGAACTTACTCTGTGGGTGTGGCCTCCTTTGTGGGAGTGGCTTGCTGCCCATGTGACCGGATGGGAGTGGCTTGCCTCCCATGTGACCGGATATGAAGATGCCAACGACACTTGTCAGAACCACCTTAAATTACCTCACACACAGCACTGGCATGCATAAGAATATGATGTAAACTTGTTTTTTAAAAGGCATCTTTGGTTTGCATTAAAACAACTTCAACACACGCAATGTTCTGATTGCACCACAAACGCCGTAGTCATCCTTGCCTTTCAGAGAGGCACTGAGTTTTATAAATAGGAGCATGATAGTGTAGAATAATCCTATCCAAGGACCAGTGGTGGGTTTCAAAAAATTTTGGAACCTCTTCTGTAGGTGTGGCCTGCTTTCCGGGTCCACTGGTGGAACCTCTTCTAACCGGTTCGGTAGATTTGACGAACTGGTTCTACTGAATAAGTGCGAACTGGTAGGAACCCACCTCTGGAATACTTGGCCACGAGGCTGTGCTTGTTTATTGTCACCTAAGAGCTCTTGCACACTATCCATCCCAGTAGAACCAAAAAAAACACCTCTAGGTTTGTTCAGATGCTATTGGACTATAACTCCACTCATTGCAAACCTCAAAGTTAATGGGCAAAGAGGGTTGCTGACTTGAAGACGTCATATTCTCCAGACATAGGCATTCCAGTTCATGACTAGCTGTATGTTCAAATATTTATTTACTCTGATTTTTCATCTATAACAGCCCTCCCAAGCCCGGTGGTATTCAGCCTAGGTGGGTATGGTGGGAGCTGAATACATCAGGAGTGCTCCAGTTTGAGGGAGGTTGTGGTAAGACTTTGCATTTGAATGAAGGTGCTCTGGCTAGCCAATTCAGAAACATTTTGGTCATGTTCTCTAGCTATCTGAACCATTGAATGCAGCTGTGTTTGGATGTACTTTGGAGAACTTCAACATTTCTTTACAAAGAGTAAAATAAACATGTTTGCTACCTCTTGTTTGCAGCCCCAAAGTGAGTTTTCGGCAATTAATGTCTGCTTGAGCTTTGGGGAAAATGCCCTGGGAGGATTCATGGCAGTGGTAAACATAACCCCTCCTAGAGTTACATTTCTTTCGTTAACATCCCATTTCTGTCTATCAGTTGGTACAGAGATCCATTCAGCTTTGTATTTTTTTTTATGCTGAGTCCTGTTTTTCTTTGGTGAAACTACCTTTGGAGACCTTCGTTCAGATGACCAGAGTAAGTAAGCTAACCTTTATGATACTTATTGAGTGGTTTGCCAACTTGGCAGTTGAATGTCTAAACTCATAAAGAATTGTTGGTATCAGAAGTCTTTGAAAGAGGAAGATCACAAATGTTAGAAATTGCAGAATTTGTCTTACCTTGTTTTGACAATAGGAGAATGATTGAAATGAAATGAACCCCACGCACTTGATGGTGCTACGTTTTGCTTTGATCTGCATAGACAGACAAACGGGATTCAGATAAGCTACTCAGAGATGGATACATTATTTTGTTTTGTACTCTGAAACATGGAAAAGGGCAAATTGGCAGATAAATGCATTCTTTTATGAATACGATGCCGGAGGTGAATAAGGAAAAACACCTGGCAGACTACATTTGGACAAAAGAGAAAACACTAGAAAAAAAATTAGGGAACAACCATTGTAATGAAGTACATTGTTTTGGATTGTTTTATTTATTTCATTTTTAAAGTCTCCTAACAGACCAAACTCTCTGGATGATTTGCAATTAAACAGATTAAAAGATACGATTTGAATAAAGACATATACTTCACTATCAAATGAAATGAAATGAAATATGAAAGCACCATACAAACTAAGCTTTAGAAAGTCTGGCTTTATTGCCATTTCCTCTGTGTGTATGTTTCCATTTTTCAAATTTTGTGCATATGTGATTCTGGCCGCTGTTATTACGTGTAGTATTAAGTACTGAATTCTTTTATTATATTTCCTTGTTAATATGCCTCATAGAAATAATCTGAAACAAAGGCTTATGGAAGGATTCAGCAAGGAGGAAGGAAGGGAAGGAGAGAGGATATAAGGGAACACAAAGGGAGGCAAAGGGATCAGAGAAGATCAGAGAAAAGCAATCTGATGTTCCTTAGATTTACAGTTGCCATGTTGACCAGAACTAGCAATAGCAATAGCAGTTACACTTATATACCGCTTTATAGGGCTTTCAGCCCTCTCTAAGCCATTTACAGAGTCAGCATATTGCCTGCAACAATCCGGGTCCTCATTTTACCCACCTTGGAAGGATGGAAGGCTGAGTCAAACCTGAGCCGGTGAGATTTGAACAGCCGAACTGCAGAACTGCAGTCAGCTGAAGTAGCTGATTTTAGCCTGCAGTGCTGCATTTAACCACTGTGCCACCTTGGCTCTATACTGATGGCACTATACTGCAAAGCAGCACATCTAAGGTTGATACCGATTGTATAGTCATCATTATAAATATAAATTCTTCTTGTTTTTCCTCCTTCCCCCAAGTAATAACAATAATAATTAGCATAAACAAAGCCCTACATTTTCAGGAAATTATGTTGATCCAGAACAGACCCAGCTTCTAGTCTATATGGAAGCGCAAGGATTCATTCCACTAGGGCACCGGTGTCAAACTGGCGGCCCACAAGTGAGATGCATCATGCACAGGCCACACCCACCCCAGCTCCATGAAGGGGGGGGAACATCATGAAACATCACGTGACAGCAACGTGACACCACCCGTTTGACACTAGGGTGTCTCCTTCTAGTTTCAGATGGACTAATATTGAAGTACTTAATGTGTTTGCTTTATCCTAAACTTGAAAAAATATAGCCGTATCCTATTTTATATTTGATTTGTTGTTCTAGAACAGCGTTTCTCAACCTTGTCAACTTGAAGATGTCTGGACTTCAACTCCCAGAATTCCCCAGCCAGCGAATGCTTTGAGAAACGCTGTTCTAGATGTTTTTAAGGCTTACCTAGTCTTACACTTTTGTTTTATACTTCTAACTATGTGGGACTATTCCTATATATAAATGCAAAATAAATTGTCTTGCTTTCCTTTTCCTGATTATTTTGTCCTTTGATGTCACTTACTGATACCCTCAATTGAACTATTTTCAAGGCTTGACAAATTCTAATCTAACTTTCCTCTCAGATTCCTGGTTACATGGACAACAGAAACCACACACTTCACCCAGACTTCATTCTCCTAGGTTTGTCCTCTGACCCAACACAACGAAAGCTCCTCTTTGTCATCTTCTTGGTGATGTACACAGTGGGTATCCTGGGGAACTTCTTGATTATCCTGCTGATCCTTCGGAATTCCCAACTGCGAGCCCCCATGTATTTCTTTTTGGGACATCTTTCCTTGGTGGATGCTTGCTTCACTTCAGTCACTGTCCCCAAGATGTTGGCCAACCTATTGATGCCAGAAGCCACAACCATCTCTTATGCTGGTTGCTTGACTCAAATGTATTTCTTCTTTGCCTTTGGGGTCACTGACAGTTTCCTCCTGGCTTCCATGGCTTATGATCGCTATGTGGCTATCCGTAATCCTCTGCATTATTCCACTATGATGAGCGAGAGAGTCAGAGTCTTTGTAGCCAGTTCTTGGATTATCTCACATCTTCACTCCTTGCTACACATTATTCTCATGTCTCGCCTTTCCTTCTGTGCTTCCCGGGAGATCCCCCACTTTTTCTGTGACCACCAACCTGTGCTGGCCCTATCATGCACTGATACCAGCTTAATTGAAATGTTGATCTTCACTGAAGGGTCCTTGGTGGTGTTGAGTCCTTTTGTCTTCATTGTGATTTCTTATGTCCTTATCTTGGTCACCGTCCTGAGACTGCCAGCGGGAAGTGGGTGGCGCAAGGCATTCTCAACCTGTGGGGCTCACTTGTCTGTTGTCATTCTCTTTTATGGCACCGTAATTGGGGTCTATTTTCAGCCTACAGCAAAATACTCAGCTGAAAAGGGAAGGGTTACCACTGTCATGTATACCGTGGTCATTCCTATGCTCAATCCCTTTATATACAGCCTGCGGAATGATGATGTCAAAGGGGCCTTTCGCAGAACTTTGTGCAGGAAAGTGGGAATGTAGTGAGTCCTTTTTCTGCAATATATTGTGCTGAACGTTAAACTATAAGAAATGTATCAGTGATCACAGGGAGTCTCAGAATAAATGCCATCTCCTCCCATGAGAGCCATAGTAATGTGATTATCAAGAGTGGACTGCCCTTACTGGTCCATTTTTTACCAGGGACAGAAGACATAATCTGGTCTGTATGGCCAAGGCAGCAATGTCATGGTATGGCCACTGTCCATTGCGCAGTTCATATTTCCACCTCCCTTGTGTACCTGCATGGCTGTAGTGCTGTAGCCTCATTTATAGTGGACACAGAAGCTTTGGAAGACTGGTGAAATGGAAAGGCTGAATCAAAATCATATGTATGATGTGGGAGTGGGACAACAACAATAACGAAATGAATTGGAAGAGACAAGGAAAGGCTGGAAGAGTGCAATCCACTGATCTTCTGAGGTTCAGTCAGTGGGAAGAAGTGAGAGAACTACTCAAGTTTGACCTAAAACCAGTGGTTCTCAAGCTTTTCTTCACCATGGACCCCCTATAAATACCTTTTGTGGCCACGAACTATGGCTATGGATCAGTGGTGGGTTTCAAAAAAATTTGGAACCTACTCTGTGGGTGTGGCCTCCTTCGTGGGAGTGGCTTGCCAGCCATGTGACCTGGTGGAAGTGGCTTGCCAGCCATGTGACCATGTGGGAGTGACTTGCCGACCATGTGACTGGGTGGGAGTGGCCTATCACCCATGTGTCCGGGTGGGAGTGGCCATGATGATGTCACTGAATTCTTTGCCCCAATGGATGAACTACAATAACATTAAAATAAGTACAAAAACAATAAAAGAGCTACTTACAGCAGGAAGATGACTGTTCTTGCCAGTCTTCAGTATCACTGACTCCAATGAATGGGCTGCACAAAGAAAAGACACAGAAATGAACTCTTCATTGCCATCATTGGGATGAAACCAGCACACAAAACAATAAAGACAGCTGCTTACAGAGGGAAGATTACTGCCTTGCTGGTCTTCTGCACTACCACCTCACTACCTTGCTCCAATAACCTGCACAAAGGAGAGACACAGAAAGCAAGACTTTACTTTCTCAAGGATGAACCCAGCACAGAGCACACCCAGCAATAAAGACAGCTATTTACAGAGGAATGATCACTGGTTTGCCGGTCTTCTGCACACCACTTAGGTCGGTCCAAGTAGCTATTCAGAAGTTAGTGATTAGAAGCAATGGTAAAGCAAGATATGGAATTAAAACCAGAAATATTTTGTTGGCTATTTGAAAGGGAGTACAAAATATATTTAATTTTACACATGTTAGCAGCTGCTGGAATTGTGTTTGCACAACAGTGGAAAAACAGAGATATGAAAATGAATAAATATTACAATGTGCAGGGATAAATAAATTGACAATTGAAATCAAGAAGGTTTTGAAGGCTTTTTCACGTGGGATTTGTTTTAGCAATTGCTAACTAAGGGAAACAGAAATTAGAAATCCAAAAGTATGAAAGAAAACACCAATAATGTAAGGAAAGGTCCCTAAAATGTATAAGGAAATATTACTAGATCATTATTAATGTGTAGATAACTGCGGGACATTACACACCCACACCCACACCCACACAAACTATGACAGTGCCAGGAAAACACCAAAAAATAAGAATCCCTCCCAAAAGACTGCAAATGAAACCAGTTTTTCCCTAACCCTAAGGACAGGAAAGACAAAGCCACTGGAATAAAAACCATCAAGGCATTGTGGGAAAGTATAAAGGACAGTGCCAGGAAGCTCACAGAACCAGCAGCCACCTCACAATTACCTAAACAATGAGGGTGAAACACACAAAATCTGGCAAAGCTGCCTTGCACTAACCTGGCCTGCCCATAGAAAAGCAGCCACTTTGAGACACATAAACCATGCAGCAACCTGCACACTTAAAAGAAACATATTGCATCACAAAGAAAACATTTGCAAAAAGGAATAACATTTCTTGTAGTAAATATATGTTAGGAACAATTAAAAAATAAAAATTCCCTAAAAATAATTTTTAAAAAAGATATTCCATAAATTAAAAAAAATCCTTAAAAACCATTGTTAAGTATTCCACCAGCAATAATTTATACTGTAACTATTTTAAGGTATTATACCAGCAATAGTATACTGTAACCATTATTCCACCAGCAATAATTTATACTGTAACCATTTCAAACTACACATAATTAGAGCTGAGGTGGCACAGTGGTTAGAGTGCAGTACTGCAGGCCACTTCAGCTGACTGTAAGCTGCAGTTCGGTGGTTCAAATCTCACCGGCTCAAGGTTGACTCAGCCTTCCATCCTTCCGAGGTGGGTAAAATGAGGACCCAGACTGTGGGGACAATATGCTGACTCTGTAAACCACTTAGAGAGGGCTGAAAGCCCTATGAAGCGGTATATGTCTAACTACTATTGCTATTGCTATTGCTATTGCTATTGATAAATTGAAGTAAAACATTTTAAAATATTCTATACTCAATACTTTTAAGTAAAACTATTTTAAAAAATTCTATGCACAATAAATAAAATATTATTTTAATGTACATTAAAAAATAAAAGAAAAAAACCTGGGTCACTTACCAGTAGGCAGAATCAGCAGCACTCCAATGTGATGGATCCGACTCCGATGCGATGGATGGAAGCAACAGGGAGCAGGCAGGCAGAGAGGCAGCAGGAACAGGTAAGACACTGGACTGGAGGGACAAGGCCAGGGTTGTCAGTAAGCAGGTCACCTGGAAGGCTTAGCCAGCCAGGCAAGGCTGGAGGGGGGGGCAGGGGGCTTTTGGCCGCGTGGTGTACGCCAGCCCACAGCTTTCGCTAGGGAAGGCCTTCAGGCCTTCTCTTACGAAAGCTAGGCCACCGCAGCTGCTACCGCTGATGCCGCTGATGCCAGGACGCGGCTTTCACTAGGGAAGGCCTTCCCTTGTGAAAGCTAGGCCGCTACCATCACTACTGCCGCTACTGCCGCTGCTGCCAGCCCGCGCCTTTTGCTAAGGAAGGCCTGAAGGCCTTCCCTTGCAAAAGCTAGGCCGCTGGTGCCACTACCGCTGCTACTGCTGTTACCACCGCTACCACCGCTACTGCCGCTACTGCTACTGCTGCCAGCCCACGCCTTTTGCTAGGCTGCCACCGCTGCTACTACCGCTGCCACCAGCCTGTGCCTTTCGCTAGGGAAGGCCTATTGCTGCTGCTGCTGCCACCACCAGCCTTCCTGGAGGCCTTCCCTCACAAAAGTTAGGCCGCCACCGCCCACCCGCCTTCAGCCACATGGCGTACGCAAGCGCTGCTGCCCACCTGCTTTCGGCCACACGGCATACACCAGCTCGCAGTTTTCGTGAGCTGGCGTAAGCTATCCTCCCTGCTGAGTCTTGTCACCCCCCTCGCACTTAGTTGCTTACCTGAGGGAAGCAGCAAGCTCCTGGAAGGCGAAGCGAAGGGAGGACCAATCAGCTCGGGAATGAGAGAGAAGAGTGTTGGCCACTGGCGCCTCGCTTTTAAACAGGTCGCCTCCAGCCTGCTCACTGATTGGCTGGACTCCAGTCTCCAGCCAATTAGTGACCGTCGGGCTGGGCTAGCCTAGTTTAGTACAGACGGGCGATGAAGCGAGCCAGCTGCGATGGGACGGCAAGGGCGATATCGAGTGACAGGGCTGGTGCCAGCATTCCCGGAAGTTACTTCCGGGTACACCGGACCAACCGGTTTGCACAAACCGGTGCGGACTGGTAGAAAACCACCACTGCTATGAATCCCTTAAGACTTAACTCAAGATTTAAATCTTAACAATTCAAGCCTTTGCAGACCCTCTGTGTCAATATTGCAGCTTCCCAGAGGTCCATGAACCTCAGGTTGAGAACCACTGACCTAAACTGTAGAGCTTACTACCTTGGACAATGAATCTCCCTCTTCCTATTGATATTCCATTCCAAACTCATTTTGTTTGCCTTTCACCAGAGTGGAAAAACACTGAGTTAGGTCTTTTTTATTTTACTTTATTGTCATTGTACGTATATACACAGTATACCCATACAATGAAATTCACATAACACCCAGAGACCAGGCCCATCACACATGACAATCCCCAAACACCCACCCACCCAAAATTCCCCGCCCCTAATTGTTTCCAAACAATCCCTTAGGCTCTTCCCATTATCACATTGCAGGGCTATCTAGCTATTCATGATTCAGCACAAAAAAAATGACATAGATTTGCTGTGTCCACTGATAATCTTTCACCTGCCTCTGTTCTGAGTCAGTGCCCATCATCTGACTTCCCTCCAAAATAACAGATTTTACATTCTTTGAGATTGGCCTCAAATGGTGTCAGGATAAAGTGGATGATAACTGTACAGCTAATGTCAGCTTCATTTTCTTCACATTGGCTAGAGATGAAATGAAGCAAATCTTGAGGGATGCTTGGTGCCAGGTTTTTAATATAACCTGCCCAGAGTTACTGTGTGACAAGCTGGGCAATAATAAATTTTACAGATAAATAAATAATGTTTATAGTTTTAATACAACCCATGCTCGGTTTGGTCATTGCTTTAGAGATATTTCCTTACTTAAACAGATAAACAGAATGGCCAAGGGTGGGGGGGAAAGCACTGGGAGCAGGAGTGACTTCCAACTTCCTGCTGCCTTCCCCACTGAGTTTTGTTGTAGGATTCTGACATGGAACCAGAGGTGGTATTCAGCCGGTTTGCACCGGTTCGCCCGAACCAGTGGCAGAAATTTTGCCCAGTTTGGCGAACCGGTAGAGATGGCCGGTTGGCCATGCCCCTCAATCGATCCCCCTGTCGCCAGATGCTCACCCCACCCATCCAGTCACTGCTCACTTGCACCGCCTTTTTGCATACTGGCTCTCAAAGAGGCAGGTGGCTGGCTGCAGTGCGCTAAAACGTCCTCTGGTCTGTGAAAAAGCAGCTGCCGTCACCGCCATTTTCTTCACCCATGTGCATCCCACTGCCTTGCAAGTCCGCTTGTTTTGGCGTGGAGGTGGGGCCAGGTGCCCTTCCTGATGCCTATGTGGAATTCACAGCAGGTATTTCATCTTTGCGTCCTGGTAGAGAAACATCTGCCACTGCCTAGGATTGAAGTCTCAACCTTCTGAATGGGAAGAAAGCATCTTCCCCTCTAGGCCATCGCACCGCTTGTTGTGTTTTCACTTAAGTTCAGTTAATTCACCTCAGTTGAAATATCAAATTATCAAATGAGGTTATGGATCAGCACTGGATGAGTGACACCGTAAAGCATATCGGAGGCCTTTTTCTGAAGTGCTTTTATATTATTATTCATGCTCGTAAAGGCCTTACCAGCCATCTGCAGACATATTATGGACAGCCCACAACTTGTTAGATGTCAAGATCCTCTTCGAACATGATGGACGTACATCATGTTATTATACATAATGGCTCATTCATATATCCTGCTTCCAGGATGGAGAGACGAATCATTGTTTCTCAAGAATAGGAATACACAATGTCATTCTCAATCCATTTTTAACTGTCTGCAAAGGCAACCATGGCCCTTTTTTTGTGTGTCCCCATCAAAAGTAGTATTTTGTATAATGTTTGACCAATGGGAGAATATGAGGAGTAAAGAATTGAAATGTACACTGAATTATAACTTGAAAGAAAGCTGTTTTTTAAGATGTCGTATCATTGGTAATTAACACCTGATAAATTCTCAAAAATTTATAAAGCTTTTGCAAGCATAAGTTGGAAATGTAATCAACCTGAAAGTACTTTTCATCATCTTTGGTGGACATACAAGAAACCTAAGAAACATTGGAATCAGATATGTATTTTAATTTAGAGGACTTTTAAACTAAGTTGAAACTAGAGTACAATTGAAACTAGAGATTTTTCTCCTAGGTTTGATGGACAAACAAAGTAGGGAAAAAACATCATGGAGCTTTTATTCTTATAAGGAACAGACAGCAGCAATGTTTCTCTATGCACAGAGATGGAAGAACTCAACAAGGCAACGATGGATAGTGAAGTTAATGGAGTTGGCAGAGATGGCAAAATTGATTGCTTTGATTAAAGAAAAAAGTGCCTAGCTCTATTTTTACTTGGAAATCAGTTTTGCACTATTTTCTTGATATTGAAAAAAAAAGAAGGGAAGGGAAGGAAATCTGCTGTCTATCAGAAGCTGTGTGTTCAAGGCCAAAGGGAACAGTCTTGGGGAATGTGACCATTTTGTCCTGTATGAAAGCAGTTTCTGTCTAAGGCTAAGCATACTCTTTCCCAGTTTGTGTGCCAGGTTCTCTCCATCAGCTTCTTAACCGGGGACATCATTGTTTGGAGTAAATAATATCAAGAACTGTAAGTGATGGAGGAAGGTTTTTTCCCCCCCAATCATTGCCAAATACACTAACATGGCATGCAGGGTCTGAATGGACAGCCGGATTGTTTTTGGACATGCTTTTAGGAAATATAAGGCCAGGTCATCTTCTGCCAAAGAAGTAAATTCATGATGTTCTTGAAATAGCCTACCCTCAAAATAATTAACTGAGGCCCTTTGTGAAACTCAGCAAGGTCTAGCTCCTCCTAAACATTAAACAATCAGTTGTCATCTCTTCAAAATGTTGGATCTAACTCATTGTTTCAAACATTTATATTTCGGGTGAGACTCCCTTCATGTGTGAAGCCTGGGACAATGTGTGAAGCCTGGGAGTCTTTTGAAAGGGCCCAGAATTAAGCTCACACTTTATGATTCCTCAACTACATTGTGGTTACCAAGAGAGGCCAGGTATGAAATCTGAGACCATTTGTATGCAAAGAATATGTTCCATCAGCACAGGGAGCCCTTCCCCTTATTCTTACTTCAAGCCAGCTGGAAGGCAGCTAAATGGCAGAGCCAAGATTTCACTATCGGTTTGGAGGAAACAAGGACCCCTTTCCCAAGAGGTTTCTCATTGCCCCTTTCACTTCTTTATTCCTGAGGCTGTAGATATAGGGGTTGGACATTGGGACGATGACTGTGTACACTAGAGCAAAAACTGACCCTCGCTGTGAAGAATACTTTGAGGTGGGTGAGAAATAGACCGCAATGATGGCCCCATAAAAAAGAACCACCAAAGTGAGATGGGACCCACAGGTAGAGAAAGCTTTGCGCCTCCCTGAAGAAGTGAACCTCATTATATTTGCCACTATGAGAATGTAGGTGAGAATGATGAAAACTAAAGGCCCAAAAGTGATGAGTCCACCTTCAAAGAAGATGGCTGCCTCGTTGACACTGGTGTCTGAGCAGGAGAGCTGCAGCAAGGGCTGGTGATCGCAAAAGTAATGGGCCAGGTGATTTTTCCCTCGATAACTGAGACGCAGGAGCAGGCCGGCATGCAGCATGGAGTGTAAGGTAGAAACAATACAACACCCAGCTACTAAATTCCCACAAACCTTTTGGTTCATCACTGAGACATAGTGGAGAGGATTACAAATGGCTACATAGCGATCCAGGGCCATGACACTCACAAGAAGAAGATCAGTGACACCAAATACATAGAGGAAGAAGAACTGGGCCATGCAGGAATAGAAGGGGATGGTCCTGGAACTAGTTATCAGGCAAACCAGCATCCGTGGCATTGTGACTGACATGAAGCCAACATCAATGACTGAAAGGCTACGGACCAGGAAATACATGGGGGTTTGGAGTCGTGCATCCAAGGTGATTAGAAGAAACATTATAACATTGCCCAGAAGTCCAGCACTGTACATGAGCAATAAGAGGAGGAAGAAGAGGAACTGGTCTCTAGGCTTGGTAGAAAAATCCAGAAGAACAAAATCTTTGATATCTGTCCCGTTCTCACAATCCATGAGACCTGCAGGAAAGGTCAATTAAAATTAGAAAGTAGTATCGACTTTTCACAAGGAAAACACTCTGGTGAATATAATCTTGCAAAATTATTGAAAGACTGTCAAATTTCAATTCAGATATTTCAATATTTAATGTTTTCTTTTCTTTCCTTTCCTTTCCTTTTTGGGAATTCAACAAAATCTCCAGCCCTGGGTTATCAATATTTGTTTTTCAATATTTGTAAAGACAGCGTCAGATCCCTAAAAGTGATATTGCCATTCAATTGGGAGGAGGGGAGCCTCGGAGTTAAATCATTAGCTACATCTGAAACAACTGAGTTTTACAACTTTACAACTGGTTTCCTGTCACCAGGAGACTGAAGGTCCCAACATCTCCGGAGGGATGTTTATGGTAGCCATGTGGGATATATAACTTTGATGTCTAACTAGAGATAGCCATGGGAACGTGTGCTTTATTGACTCCCAGGGCAGAAGAGTTAAGGAAGCATCTTCACACTTGTGTATTGGTCACAATCTGCATTCGGACAAAGTGGAGGGTCATTATCAGCTTAATCACATTTGCATGGCCTAAAGGTTTTCAGATGTTATTTTGCTTCTAATGGTTTCCATCCTGCTTGATTAAAGGTTCCTTTTGAAATAATCCATTTCAAGAGTCTTTACTTTCTCAAGTTAGTAGAGGAGCCATTACAGACAGTCTTTTTTCAACAAAAGTCCTTGGAGGATGACTTTCAGTAGTATAAGCAAAATTTTTATTCTTATTGTTTTCTTTATTATATAAATTTCTAGAGCCTTTTCCTGTCTTTTTACTGTAATGTCATTTCACATTGTAAATTTAAGTATCTTCTTTTAAATGTTAACCTAGTTTCTTGTAATATTTATTAAAACAGTAAAAGAGTAAGTCCTTCATATTTCTACTCTTTATTATAATAAGGAACAAGGAATACAGAACAAGTTTATTGATAAAAGACACATTATAATCTCTATGTGCATTTGCATGTCATGTGCTTGTTTTTTTTCTATTTTATCTGTTCTCTCTCTCTGATTTTTTTTCCCCCAGCAACCGATGCTGGTAGAATTTTCTCCTCGTGGAACAAATGTGCTAGTACTATTTTTATATAATTATAATGTCTGCTGCAAAACAGGATGATGAACGGAAATAACAAAATGTTCATCTTAGTATAGCAAGACATTCTGGTATGCCTTGTGCTTGTATGGCAAAATCAAGCATAAAATATGTTTGCAAAGATCTGAACTCATATGCACTACATTTCAAAAGAAATGGTTTTTTTCAGGTCAATAATCTATTTTGTCACACCATCACTTGAAACATATATGTTGTCATCCTATGTTATCATCCTTTCCTTTCTCAAATCTGAGGGTAATCTATCTTTGGAGTGGTGGGGAGAGAGAAAGACAGAATATTGCGTTTTCCCAACCCAGAACAATCACAGCACATGCTTTCTAACACAAAAGTGTTATTGTATTTCTTGCATGAATCAATATTTCTTGCATTTTTTTTATGCATGATAAATGCTCAATCTGGATTGGGTAAGAAAAACAGAATAATAGAATAACAGAGTTGGAAAGGATCTTAGAGGTCTTCCAGTCCAACTCCCTGCTCAAGCAGGAAACCTATACCATTTGAGGCATATTTGTCCTATCAATTCTTGAAAACCTCCAGTGTTGGAACACCCATAACTTCTGGAGGCAAGTGGTTCCACTGATTAATTGTTCTGTCAGAAAATTCCACCTTAGGTTCAAGGTGGAATTCAAGTGCTCCAGTTTGAGGGAGGTTTTTGGATCACCCACAACTTCTGGAGGCAAGTGGTTCCACTGATTAATTGTTCTTCATTCAAGGAGAGAAGCAACCTAGAACTAAGGCAGAATTTCCTGACTGTTACAACAATTAATCAGTGGAACAACTGCCTCCTGACACTGTGGGTGCTTCAACACCGGAGGTTTTCAAGAAGAGATTGAACCCTCTCACGCTAATTCTCTGCCATTACAGAATATGTATTTACTTAACATTCGTTCACTTCTGCCCAAAAAAGACTCATTCTCACTCATTATCAAATAACTACTGAGATGACTGAAAGGAATTCACTCTGTACATGGTCCATATTGTCTCCATACTTCTATGAAATAGAGTTCCCCACCACCCACCCATGTTGTGTCTTAAGTTTATTCCTGCTCCCAAGAGAAAATATTAGAAAAAGAAAAGGTGAAGGGCTGTATGAGAAGAGGAAGAATAACCAGATTGCTATTATTCCATATTCATCATATTTATATCCTATATTTTCCAAGAAGCTCAAAGTAGTATCCACTAAATAATTCTTGTTTCCCTGTTCTTATTTGAGTGGCATAAACCCTGACCTTGTGAGATGTTTACACTCAAAGTTAGTACTTCTGCATGTGAAGAGTATGACAACCTGTTTTTTCTTGGTCCACATCCAATATTCACTCTATTATGTTTCCTAGAAAGAAGCTGAATCTACTGAAAGTCAGTGAACAAGAACAGGGCAATAGAGGGCTAGAATGGGTAAAGAAAAGGGTTCAAGAAAGGTGTTTAAAAGATGGAGAAATTAAGACAATCAGGAGAAGATCCCAGTCACTACTGCAAATCAATCTCCACTCAGCAAAGCAGTATTCTAAGCCAACTACACTCTAATTTGAAGCCTTCCATATCTATCAAAATACAACTTCCACATTGCCTGCACATAATGCTCGTTGCTGATTCAAATGTTATGAGATGTCCCAAAGGTGCTTTTTCAAGAGGCAACTGGACTTTCTGGTTTTTCTTTAAAGATGTTTCACTTCTCATCCAAGAAGCTTCTTCAGAAAGTCCAGTTGCCTCTCGAAAAAGCACCTTGACCTAGATGACTGAGAATCTCCATAGACAGTTGGGAGATGTAATGGAACATGAACAGGATTTAGCTAGATTTGGAAGGATCTGAGATGTAAAATAAGCCACCTACTTGTTCTGGGTTTCATCATCTCCAATTGTTTGGGATGGCAAAGAAATGAAAATTATAGTTCAACATCTCTAAAAGGCACCAGAATGAGAAAATCTGTGCCTGTGTTCTATTGAGCAACACATTTGTCATGGCCAAATCTCACACAGTTGTCATGGAATTTCATGCCTTGCTTTGCTCTGGGTGAACAATTCCATTGCTTCCTCATTCCATTTCTTTCAGAGTTGCCCTTATCTACTAGAAACTATGGCAGAATCTGTGTCTGAGTGAAATTACAGCAATGATACAAAGGTGTGCTGTCAATTATCAGTCTCTTTCTTACCTATATCAATGGATCCCCCCTGCTCTGGCACCAGACTGATTTTTGGCAATGAACCAGACCTCCAGCCCAACTGAACATCAAGGATAGTCAACCAGGATTGTTTTGTTTCAATGTCTGTAGCTTCTAACAAGAAGCCAGCAAGATCTCATTTAAGGATCAGCTGCGGAAACCACCAGAGACATTTGATAGGCAGTTAAGCAAGTCAATAGCAATTCATATCTGGTGAGTGCTGGTCATGTGGAGACCACAGAGAATGGTTTGTTATTAAAACCAGGAGTAAAAATGCAGAAAAGCAAGTACCATTCTCTAGCACAAGTAGCACACACTCCAGAAATTGGAGGAAGCAGGATGAGCTTTGAGAGAAAACTCTCTGGGGAGAAATGAAGGAAGTGTTTGGAGGCCAAAGAAAGACACAACAATGCAGAGCTTTCCATGAAGGTTGGCAAGCTTACTAAAGCTAAACTCTAAAGAAGCTAAACGCCTTTTTCAATTCTGCCAGGCTCTTTTAACTATGATACCTCAAAATTCAGGAGTTGCTGCCAAAGCTTAAGTTCATCTAGGAGATTAATATGTTTCTAAGGCAGATGCATATGGTGCCTTAACAGAGAAGACCAGATTGAGAAACAATTTTAAGATGTATTATGTAAGAATGGGTGTAATTCTCTTAATGTCGGGTTGGCATTTTGAAGAATATAAAGCTCGAGATAGCAGAACTGTAAGAATGAGAGGGAGGGAATCCTTAAATTAGATAGATAGATAGATAGATAGATAGATAGATAGATAGATGGATGGATGGATGGATGGATGGATGGATGGATGGATGGATGGATGGATGGATGGATGGATGGATGGATGGATGGATGGATGGATGGATGGATAGATGGATAGATGGATAGATGGATAGATGGATAGATGGATAGATGGATAGATGGATAGATGGATAGATAGCTAGATGGATGGATGGATGGATGGATGGATAGATGGATAGATGGATGGATGGAAGGATGGATGGATGGATAGATGGATAGATAGATGGATAGATAGCTAGATGGATAGATAGCTAGATGGATAGATGGATAGATGGATGGATGGATGGATAGATGGATAGATGGATAGATGGATAGATGGATAGATGGATAGATGGATAGATGGATAGATGGATAGATGGATAGATGGATAGATGGATAGATGGATAGATGGATAGATGGATAGATGGATAGATGGATAGATGGATAGATGGATAGATGGATAGATGGATAGATGGATAGATGGATAGATGGATAGATGGATAGATGGATAGATGGATAGATGATGGATGGATGGATGGATGGATGGATAGATGGATAGATGGATAGATGGATAGATGATGGATAGATGGATAGATGGATGGATAGATGGATAGATGGATAGATGGATAGATGGATAGATGAATGGATGGATGATAGGAGAGAGAGAGAGAGAGAGAGAGAGAGAGATGTTACAGTATATACATAGAAGTATGGAGACAATACTGACTATGTACAGAGTGAATTCCTTTCAGTCATCTCGGTAGTTATTTGATAATGAGAGAGAATGAGTCCTTTTTGGGCAGAAGCATATGAATGTTAAGCAAATACATATTCTGTAATGGCAAAAAATTAGCAGGAGAGGATTCAATCTCCTCTTGGAAACCTCCAGTGTTGAAGCACCCACAACGTCTGGAGGCAAGTTGTTCCACTGATCAATTGTTCTAACAGTCAGGAAATTCTGCCTTAGTTCTAGGTTGGATCTCTCCTTGAATGAAGAACAATTGATCAGTGGAACCACTTGCCTCCAGACGTTGTAGGTGATCCAACAACCTCCCTCAAACTGGAGCACTCCTGATGTATTCAGCTCCCATCAAACCCAACCAGGCTTGATACCACCAGGTTTGTGAGGGCTGTTATATATGAAAAATCAGAGTAAATAAATATTTGAACATACAGCTAGTCATAAACTGGAATGCCTATGTCAACAACATATAACAAACTTAGGGGTTCGGGTTTTTTTTTGCTCTGCTGGAATGGATAGTGTGCAATGTATATATGTTTCCCCAAAAATAAGACCAGGTCTTATTTTCTTTTGAGCTCCAAAATAAGCACTAGGGCTTATTTTGCAGGTTCTCTTTTTCCGTGTAGGGGAGGCCTACTTCTGCTTGCTCGTAGCAGGGCAGGAGGCCACACAGCACACCAGTGCTACCCCCAAAAGGTGAGGGTGGAGCTGTCCCATGCACCCTGCACTGGCTTACCTCAGGGTACCCACAGCCAGGCCAGCCAGGCCCCGACACCTGCCTTACCTCGCAGCCATGGCACCACTACACCGCTTGACCTCTTGCTCCTTTGTGGCTGCAAGCAAACAGAAGAAGTGGGCTGGTGGCCACATGGGCTCCTTCTGTACATGGCTGTTGGTGCTGCCACTGCGAGGCAGGTGTTGAGGCATGGTTGGCTTGGGTGTGGGGGGTCGGAGATAAGCAGGTGTGGGGCAGCTCCACCACCACCCTGCCTCACCTCGTGGCCATGGCACCACAAGGAACCAGACAGAATGGGCTTCTAGCCAGCTATGCAGGCTCTTAAGGAGGGCTTATTTTGGGCGTAGGGCTTATATTAGGCACAAGCATAAAAACATGCTAGGGCTTAATTTTGGTAGATAGATAGATAGATAGATAGATAGATAGATAGATAGATAGATAGATAGATAGATAGATAGATAGATAGATAGATAGATAGATATAGATGGATGGGTGGGTGGGTAGAGAGAGAGAGAGAGAGAGAGGTAGAGGTAGAATTTGAGATATAGAGTTTGAGATAGAGATAGAGCCAGATAGAGATACTGTATATAGATAGAAATGATGGTTAGATAGCTAGATAACTAGAAGATAACTATGTAGGTAGCTATAGGTAGGTAGGTAGGTAGGTAGGTAGGTAGGTAGGTAGGTAGGTAGGTAGTAGGTGTGTAGATATGTAGATATGGCACGTGAACATTTGCATCACAATATGTCTGTTACAATTTAAGGGGATATGTTTTTTGAAATATTATTCCTGGGAGAATGTAAATTTTTTTTGAAATATTGTGACTAAGATTTGACAGAATAAGCACAATTCATCAAGTATTTTTGAATTTGGGTATTGCAATTCAAGAGTTTAAAAGAACTTTATATATTTTAAGTTGGATAGTGTTTACATTGGTTGGAATGTGCTCTCAGTTTCTGAATTTTTCTTTTTTTATATTATTATTTTTTTTCATTTTGCAAAATCTAGGTGAAAAACACAGAACTCCTAGGATGCCAAGGACTGCACATTATTTTGCCCATATGGGGCAAAATTTCCAATGTTGCTTCTGTCAACTAAAACCATCATATATAAGTGGGTATAGCCGAAGTGGTTGAAATGATTAAAATGAAACACCAATAGGTATAAACACATAGACACAAACAGAAGGACACGTGCACAAATGCACAAATTCAATCAAGGATACACTTTAGTGAATATGTAAATGATTAGAGGGATCTCAATGCCAGGTATTAAATTCAAGACCATGTCCATGTGAAATATTTTATTCATTCATTTGTTCATTTTTTTATATTAGTTATAGCTGTCCACTTTAATAGATTTGGCTTTCCAAAAAAAGGCAATAAAAACAGTTTAAAACATACAACAGTGATGTCAGGTGAAAGCAGTTCTGGCACTTCTAGTTGCCATTGTTACGAATCCCATACCATTGTTAAACATGCCATGTTGAGATTTAAAGCTAGGTATCATCAGAATACTGATAATACCAAACCCTGTATTTACAACCGCACTGAGAAGTTACCTGTAGATGTTAAACAGGGCTGCTGATCCCTAAGAGACCCTACAAGTGAAGGGCTGTGGAGATGATCTCTCCCTCCCATCAATGATGACTGAAATCAGTCTCTGAGGAAAGAGACAAATTCTGTAATACAGTGCCTCCCATGCCCAACTCTTGCAGTTGGTCCAGAAGAATACCATGGTTGACAGTATCAGTGACGTGCGGTGAGGTTTATGGCTGGTGAGGCACTGACACAAATTTTTCAATTTTTTTTAGACTTGTGGACTTCATCTCCCAGAATTCCACAGCCAGGGATGCTCAGTTCCGATTTAAAGCAACAGCATTTGTTTTTCTCCTTTGCGAAATAAGTTTCCTCCTTTCTTTTTCTTTTTCTTCTCCCTTCCCCTCCTTCCTCCCACTCTCCCTCCCTCCCCCACTCCCAAACACACACACACACACACACAAACAGAAGTTGGATTGGACTATCTCTCCTACCCCCTTCCCTCTCTCACTCAAACAAACTCTCTCTCAAACAAGCACACACACACACACACACACACACACACACAAAGTTGGATCAGAAGGAGTCAGGGAGACCACAGGAGGAGGCAGGTAGCCAGTCAAAGAGCCATACTGGAGCACACACACTTCCCCCAGCCCCGGAAGGATCCAGCCCAGCTTCACTGATTACAGGTTTGAAAAGACAATGTGGCTCTGCCTGCAATCAAACTACACTTGGGGAGGGAGAGCACTTCCCTCCAGCCTTTGCCCAAAGCCCCGCACCAGGAGGATGAAGTTTGAATTCCTCCCCCTCCCTCCGACTCACACATACCGTTTCCAGCTGTTTCAGAGAGGATTTCAACTCTGCTCTTGCCTGTCATCATGAAAAGAAAAAAAATGTAAAAGGAAAAAGGCAAGAGCTGAGGTCAGGCTGAGCTAGTTGCTGACAGAGTCACCATGGATGACTCTGCTTAACTGTTTAAAAAAGCCTCTAAAAAGCGCCCTCTACAAGAGGAGGCAGGAGACCGATGTGCCTCACCTACATCAGGAATTTTTAGACTTTTAACCCTTGCTTAACTTTGCTTGAGTGATCATAAAACGGCTAAAGTCAGACTAGATGAGGCACGTCATTCTCCTGCCTCCTCCTATAGAGGGCGCTTTTTTAGAGGCTTTTTTAAACAATTAAGCACTAAGCATAGACATCCACGGTGACTCTGGCAGCAACTAGCTCAGCCTGACCTCAGCTCTTCCTTTTTCCTTTTACATTTTTTTTCTTTTCATGATGACAGTGGTGAGGCTCTGCCTCCCCTGCTTCCCCTGACTGTACGTCCCTGACAGTATTGAAAGCTACTGAAATCAAGGAGCACCAACATAGATGCACCCCCATCCCCAATGCAGACTCTGCCAGAGGTCAAGCTGGCTCAGCAATGGCTCCATGCTACATACTATACAAAATATATATTTCAGGTGGGCACACATTTATGTATAAAATCTATTATATTACTCTATTAGCCCCTCCGCTCATGAAAAGGGCCCAGTATTAAGCCCCCACTTTATGGTTACTCAGCTGCACTGTGGTTGCCAAGAGATGCCCAGTATTAAATCCAAGATCATTTATGTGTGAAGATTATGTTCCATCAACATGGGCAGCCCTTCCTCTAGTCTCACCTCAAGCCAGCTAGAAGGCAGCTCTATGGTAGAGCCAAGTTCACTATCAGTTTTGAGAAAATATGGATCTTCTCCAGAGGTTTCTCATAGCATCTTTCACTTCTTTATTCCTGAGGCTGTAGATATAAGGGTTGGACATTGGGGTGATGACTGTGTACACCAGAGCAAAAACCGACCCTCTCTGAGAGGAATAGCTTGAGGTGGGCAAGAAATAAACAGCAATAATGGCTCCATAAAAGAGGCCCACTATAGTAAGGTGAGAGCCACAGGTAGAGAAAGCTTTGCGCCTCCCTGAAGAAGTGAACTTCATTATAGCTACTACGATACGAATGTAGGTGAGGATGATGAAGACAAAAGGTCCAAGGATGATGATGACACCTTCAAAGAAGATGACTGCCTCGTTGACACTGGTGTCCGAGCAGGAGAGCTGCAGCAAGGGCTGATGATCGCAAAAGTAATGGGCCAGGTGATTTTTCCCTCGATAACTGAGACGCAGGAGCAGGCCGGCATGCAGCATGGAGTGTAAGGTAGACACGATACAACACCCAGCTACTAAATTCCCACAAACCTTTTGGTTCATCACTGAGGCATAGTGGAGAGGATTACAAATGGCTACATAGCGATCCAGGGCCATGACACTCACGAGAAGGAGATCAGTGACACCAAAAACATAGAAGAAGAAGAACTGAGCCATGCAGGAATAGAAGGGGATGGTCCTGGAAGCGGATATGATGTGGACTAGCATTTGGGGCACCGTGACTGTGAGGAAGCCAAGATCAATGACTGAGAGGCTACGCAGTAAGAAGTACATGGGGGTTTGGAGTCGCCCGTCCAAAGTGATGAGGAGGATCATCATGGTATTGCCCAGAAATCCAGCACTGTACATCAGCAGAAAGAGGAGGAAGAAGAGATATTTGTTTTCGGGTTTGTAGGAAAAGCCCAAAAGAACAAACTCTTTAATGTCTGTCCTGTTTTCACAGTCCATGAGACCTGAAGAAAAATAACTTCATAAAATTAGAAATGAACATAATCGCTAGGAAGAGCTTTGCAAACAAATCTCACAAAATGATTTAAGCGTTAATTGTCAGCTGCCAAATGTCCAATTGAATTTGAAATGTTCAGTATTTAATTGCCCAAATGTTTTTATAGTTGTTAGGCAGCAAAGGTTTTAAAAACTATTTCAGATAGGTTCATGTTTATTTGAAATGAGCACACAATTGGCAACGAGTGTGTGTCTGGGAGAGAAATTCCAAGGATTCTTGTAAAACTGAGTTCATTCAATTTACATTTAATTCAATATAATCCAATTCCTCTCCAGTTAAGTACAGTTCAGGATGCATTTAATCCAGAGTTATTCTCCCTACCCTACTGCTAAGGCAAAAAAAGAACAACTGAAGAATATTTAATTCTTTGTATACCTTGTTCATTTCTTGAACATAAAGGCTTATGATTTGTGCTGAATAGAAACTTATTAATCTTTGACTCAAACCTGGCTCGTGATATCATCATAAAAGGACAGTCTTTTTCAACTTTCCAGTTTATCCTAAGCAGTGATATTCTCTAACATACATGTATTGACTAGACCAAACTCAATTTAATTCACAAGCTCAGCCAACATCATCAAAATGAAGTCAACAGGCCTTAAGTGTTCACAATTTCAACTAGTCTGTTTTTCTTTAGGCAGGAAACTGGGCAGTGGCGAAATTCAATTTTTTTTTTTACTACTGGATCTGTGGCCATGGCTTGGTGGGTATGGCAGGGGAAGGAAATTGCAAAATCTCCATTCCCTCCCCGCTCTGGGGCCAGCCAGAGGTTGCATTTGCCGGTTCTCTGCACTACTGAAAATTTTCACTACCAGTTCTCCAAACTACTCAAGATTTTTACTACCAGTTCTCTGAACTACTCAAAATTTTCACTACCAGTTCTCCGAACTACTCAAAATTTTCACTACCAGTTCTCCAAACTACTCAAGATTTTTACTACCAGTTCTCTGAACTACTCAAAATTTTCACTACCAGTTCTCCAAACTACTCAAAATTTTCACTACCAGTTTTTCGAACTACTCAAAATTTCCGCTACCGGTTCTCCAGAACCTGTCAGAATCTGCTGGATTTCACCCCTAAAACTGTGCAATCTAAACATTACAGAAACAAAAATTGTTTTCATGTATCCTGAGCATCAGAATCTAAGACTGGCCAAATTAAGGGTGTTACTCAGTTTAAGGAAGCGACAAGATTGAATGCATGGATTTATGTTGTTGTTGTGGGGAAAATAGAAAGAGGAGTATTATGTATCTTACCCATCTTGAATTATTTATAAAAAGAATGAAGGTGGGATGAAAAGAAACAAACTTGAATGCTGTCTTTCTAGCCAAATTTCTTGATGTTCTTGTTAACAGATCAGGAACATCTAAGTTCTTTCATCCTCTCCATGATTGGGATCAGAATCTCTTGTAAGATTTGAACAGCTTCCTTTCTTGAACATTTTAGCCAAGGAAGATATTCTTTAGATTCCAGAGGTTACTCAATGAAAAATAAAAATAAAATTGAATGTACTTGTTCCTCGAAACTCAGTGTATCTATTTTCGTAGGTTTGCTGTTGGGGTTGCCACTGCACCAGAACAAATAGAAAAGATGAACCTTCTCTAATCCTTTCAGGCTTTATTTCAACTGAAGTTGCTACCAAACACAGGACTTCAGCACTTAGAGTATGTCAGTGGTATGAAGTTCAAATTATGCCTTTCTTGCATGTTGTTATCAGTGAAAAAAGGAGCTGATGCCCTCCATGAAAGTGACTTCTAAATCTGGCCAAGAATAGCCATTGGCCTCCATATCCTTTGTGAAGGTGGAAGACCTTCCCCACTGTAACTTCCTTTCTTTCAATGCAACCTCAAACCACTATGGATTTTCTCTTGCTAATACTGTCAGGCATGTCCTAGTTTTATATTGCATTTCTAGGGTAATGCCTCTTTCCCTTCTGTAACATGCTAAATCATAAAAGTCTAACAATCATCTGTTTTCCTGTCTCCTATTATCTGGGCTCTAACAGTCATTCTCAAATGGTCTACCTACAGCAGTCTCTGGGGAAGAAGCCAAGGAAACTGTGTATTGTATTGATCTCTCTCTTTTTTTGGGTGGGGGGTGAGTTTTAGTTATTCTTGAATTTGTAATCCCATGAACAAGTCCATACCTTTTTCTTGGCAACATTTTTTGCAAACGTTTTGCTATTGTCTTCTTCCTAGAGAGACTGACTGGTGAAAGTCACCCAGCTGACTTCTGTGCCTAAATAAGACCAGAACTCATAGTCTCCTGGTTTCTAGCCTGGTTCCTTTAACCACTACACCAAACTAGCCTTCATGTGGGCCACAGTTATACTGAAATCAGAGGTATAGCCCATAAAAATGATCATAGCAAAATCAGCAATCTCTACCTTGTAATTGGCTAATCATCTCACAGAACAAAGTGGTCTGTCTCTAGACCAGTTATTGCTAGCTTGCGGTGCCCAGACACGCATGCACACATAAACACACACACACACACATACACACACTTGAAGGGGTCCATGAGCTTGAATGGTAAAAAAAATTATGTTTATCTTCAGGAACCTCTAAGTGAAATTTAATTTTTCAATTATTGTAAACATGAATACAGTCAAACTCCAATCATGTCCATTAACGTAGTACAGCATGGTATTAAATGATTATTAGTTTAATAATTTAATAATTAATAATAAAGCTATTATATTGAAGTATTTTCATATTTTGATAACTATTGAGGATAATTGGTTGTGTGTCTATACATACATACATACATACATACATACAAACATACACATATATTTGTGTGTGTGTTTATGTGTGTGTGTATCTATATGTACACATACATATATACATACATACATACATACATACATACATACATACATACATACATACATTTTATACATTTAGGTGCCTTTTCTGAAGAAAGATACATAGGATTCATCCTTCTCTCAAAAAAGTCCAAGCGACAAAAAGATTAAAAACTCCTGCTCTAAACATGAAGAAAAAGTCATCTACTGTTCTCCATATGTATGCAAATCAAACATATTTTTTATTGTCACATCTACTGTTCTCCATATGTATGCAAATCAAACATATTTTTAATTGTCATGCAGCTCTAGATGCATATCAGCCATGCTTTGGATTAACTGGTAACCCCGAGGCAGATCATGCTTATTCATGGCAAAAGTTCAAGCATTATTCTTTCTCATCTTTCATGCTAGGTTATCCTTCTGTTAGAATTATGGCTACCTTGTTTTAGTCATCTTCAAACACATGGAACTTCTCTGTCTGCTTCCATCAAGCTGGATATGGCTTTAGAGGTAAGACAGTGTTGGTAGCATTATGGACAAGCCAAAACATCAGAGATTGCCGCAAACCTTAATGATAGCAATTCTACCCCTGCCTACCTCTATCCAGATGCTCTGGGTTTTTCTCCTGGGTGTGATCTTCAACAGTGGATCAAAGCACTGGATAAAATAGAACAAAGCCAGGTGGATCTGACTTGGTTGAACATCTCAAGCTTCCAGCAACAAGCAGAAAGAATTGCATTAGAGGTTTTATACTGAAAGCCCTAGAGATATTTGACAAGCAGTGTGAATAGCTCCTGGGATGCTGGTCTCTAACGCCAAAACTTTGGAGTCATGTCCTATGAAACAAGTACAAAATTGGCATCCCAAATCACAAATAAGTGTGTTTATTTTTGAGGTGTCCTCATTTATTTTTAAATGATTTTGCTGCAAGAAAAATTAACAAGGCTATCGCTCTTTACACCTTCCATCTCTGAATGATGTCGTATGTTGAAATCTACTAAGATATAAGCCCGTCATGGGCTGTAACACAATACAAATTACAAGTGTATTAGAAAGCAAAGAATAAAATGTAGGTAAAGCAAATGACTTGGCTGCAGATGATAGAACAATAGGTGAGACTACCACAGCAAAGGTCACAGGTTAATTACCAACTCACAAGATAAGTCGTCACTTATAAAGCCCTTCATGGTATTGGACCTGGGTACTTGAGAGACCGCCTGCTGCCAATTACCTCCACTAGACCGATTAGATCCCACAGATTAGGCCTCCTCCGAATTCCATCCGCCGGCCAGTGTTGACTGGCGACTACCCGGAGGAGAGCCTTCTCTGTGGCTGCTCCGACCCTCTGGAACGAACTTCCCGTGGAGATTCGAACCCTCACCACCCTCCAGGCCTTCCGCAAAGCCCTTAAAACGTGGCTGTTCCGACAGGCCTGGGGCTAAAGAGCTGTTGCCCCCGTCTCGAATGGTATGACTGTTGTGTGTTTTAAATTATGCATTGTTATGTTTCGTTTTTTTAATTTTTGTCTGTACAAACAAACAATAACAAAGAACTTTTAAAAAAATACACTCCTTTTCTTTTATTATTCTTTTCCTGAGGTGTCTACCTTACTACTGAGCTTTTCCTGTTAAAAAAAAAATCAGATCATTGAAGAACAGGAGAAATTTGAAAGCTTCCTTTGCATTATTTTTAATTTAAACCTGATCAATGTAAACAACAAGTATTTTTCAGTTCTGGTTCATCTGGACTTTTGGCAGTGCGGTGAAATCTCCCCATCTGAAGTGACAGCCAATGTGATGAAAGGGTACACCAGTGAACCATTCTTTAAAGGCAGTGAATTGGGTTAGCTCAAGGAAAAACAATAACATTAATTTCGGAAAGATGATATTGTGATAGAAAGATACAAAACTGACCAGAACAATGCATGGAAATGCCCCCTAATTTTCATTTAAAAAAAAAGAAAAGAAATCCCTATTCTCTTCTAACTGCAGTTCTTTCTGTGTCCTGGTTCCTTGGGATATGGATGAATGGATTCAACACAGATGTCACAGTCCTGACAAAGGTTGTTTTTGGGGTTGAGAAAACAAAAGCAAGCTAGAAACCAATACTACAGAGAACAAGATTATGATAATCAAGTCAGAACTGACGGGGTATGTGTGTGGCTTGTGTTTCCTAGGTTTTAAAAATGAATGTTGACAATTGTAGAGAATATGTCTTCATAGGAGATAATGGTGATGGCTAAAGGCCCTAGTACCCTCCATCTCCAATGGTGGCTCAGTGGCTAAGAGGCTGAGCTTGTCGATCAGAAAGGTAGGCAGTTCAGCGGTTCGAATCCCTAGCGCTGCGTAATGAAGTGAGCTCCCATTACTTGTCCCAGCTTCTGCCAATCTAGCAGTTCGAAAACACATAAAAATGCAAGTAGAAAAATAGGAACCTTTGGTGGGAAGGTAACAGCATTCCATGCACCTTCAGTGTTTAGTCATGCCGGCCACATTACATCTTTGGACAGGGTTGGCTCTTCGGCTTTGAAACAGATATGAGCACTGCCCCCTAGAGTCGGGAATGACTAACACGTATGTGTTTACCTTTACCCTCCATCTCTTCCTCCTCCCCCCCAAAAAAACCCCAGCAACTATGGAAATGTCACTCTGTTTGTTCTTATTTTCTTAAGAAAGCTCTCATCCTGCCAAGAAGTCTCACTATGGCTGTCTTTACCTCCTGGTTCCTTAGTGTATAGATGAAGGGATTCAGCATTGGTATCACCATTGCATACAAGAGAGAAATAAAAGTGCCTTTTTGGGCTGAGTACGCAGAGGGAGGCTGGAAATAAAGGCAGCTGATAGTGCTGTAGAACAAGATCACCACCGCCAGATGTGAGCCACAGGTGGAAACCGCTTTGCATTTCCCAGCTGCTGAGGGAATCTTCATGATGGTGGAGAATATTAGTGCATAGGAGATAATGATGACAGCTAAAGGCCCCAGCAAATCCACCACCCCTTCCGTCTGTGCCAAGAACTTTATGTGCCTGGTATTAGAACAGGAGAATTCCAGGAGAGGATAGACATCGCAGAAAAGATAAGGGATTTCCATAGAAGTGCAGAAAGAAAGGCGTGATATCAGAAGGGTATAGAGTAAAGAGTGGAGCCCGGAAATGATCCAGGATCCAGAAACCAAAAATAGGCAGCACTTGTGGCTCATCACAGTGACGTAATGCAGTGGGTGACAGACAGCCACGTAGCGGTCATAAGCCATGCAGGCAAGGAGGAAGTTATCTGTGTTACCAGAGGTGAGAAAGAAATACATCTGGGTCAAGCATTCATAGAAGGAGATGGTCTGAGTCTGGGACATCAGGTTTATCAGGATTTCGGGAACAGTAGTGGAAACAAAAATGATGTCAGCCAGGGAGAGATGGCACAGGAAGAAGTACATCGGGGCCCGAAGGAGATGGTTGTCTAAGCGGATAAGCAAGACAATGAGAAAATTCCCTAGAAGGGCCAGTAAATAAATGGACAGAAAAAGCAAGAAGAAAAGACTCTGATATTCAGGTCTACTGGAGATCATCAAAAGGGTTATTTCTGAGTTGTCTGTTTGGTTCTGGTTGGCCATTTCACAGCTGAAAATGAATGAGAAAGAGATTAATATCTGACTTAACTGGTATCAATGTACATGATAGTTTTATTTCTAACATGGGTGTCAGCTACGCTGTTTTTGCTTCTTTCCTTTGGCCTTATTTATTTTTGGGGTGATATGGCAATGTGCATACAGACACACACATACCATACAAACCTACACCCACAGATTTTAAGCTAGTATACTCTTTCTTTTACACAATATGTCCCAATTGTCCATAAGATTCCAAGCACGTCTATGAATATAATTACTCAACGACAGTGATTCCCTGCATTATAAATTGACAATTTCAGCAAATAAATTAAGCGCTCTTGAGTTTTAGATGTCAGCAATAGCTCAAGTTTTTTTTGTAAAGTTTTTGGGGAAATGTTGATGATGCACCAGACTTTCTGCAAGGCAGGCAACCAAACAGAATTGCTGAAAAGCCTGATCTAAAATCAACACAACTGTTCTTTTGACAAATTTCATATACTGGGGTTCACAAGTGCTCCTTTGTTAATGTTTATGGGACTCTGCATTGATCAGACCCACATCATTTGAATCAACATCAAATTCCTCCATTTGTATTGGTCTACATATTGTCCAAAATGAATCTCTTCAGGCAACGGTTTCAGGTATCTTTATGCCAAATTCTTTCTAATATTTGATATATTTAATTTGGGAGTAGTGTTTACATCAGTGACGTGCGTTGAGCTTTATGGCTGGTGAAGCAGCAATTTTTTTAGACTTGTGGACTTCAACTCCCAGAATTCCCCAGCCAGGTATGCTCAGTTCCAATTTAAAGCGACAGCATTTGTTTTTCTCCTTTGCTAAATAAGTTTTCTTCTTTCTTTTTCTTCTCCCTTCCCCTCCTTCCTTCCTCCCTCTCTCCCTCCCTCCCCCCTCTCTCAAACACACACACACACACAAACAAACAGACAAAGTTGCACCAGGAATCAGAAAATTTAGGTTTTCCTCCTCAGCCCATGTTGACAATACCACTAGCAGCATTTTGGCTGGCAGGTGTAGGTAGAAGTGGAAATTCATTCTACTGAAAACATTGTTTTTGCTTATGATTGGATAATTAAAATTTCAGAAGACCCAAAGGCATAGTATTAGAGTGTAATGTAGTGCATAAACTAAAGAACTGTCTCAATATGCTCCCTCCCTTTTCTCTCAAACACACACACATACACACACACACACACACACAAAGTTGCACCAGGAGGATGAAGTTTGAATTCCCCCCCCTCCCTCCGACCCACACGTACCTTTTCCAGCTGTTTCAGAGAGGATTTCAACTCTGTTCTTGCCTGCCGCCATGAAAAGAAAAAAAAATGTAAAAGGAAAAAGGCAAGAGCTGAGGTCAGGCTGAGCTAGTTGCTGCCAGAGTCACCGTGGATGACTCTGCTTAGTGCTTAACTGTTTAAAAAAGCCTCTAAAAAAGCACCCTCTACAGGAGGAGGCAGGAGAACGACGTGCCTCATCTACATCAGGAATTTTTCGGCTTTTAACCCTTGCTTAACTCTGCTCGAGTGATCATAAAACACCAAACTAGATGAGACACGTTGTTCTCCTGCCCCCTCCTGTAGAGGGCACTTTTTAGAGGCTTTTTTACTCTGAATAGATTTTTCCCTTTATAGTGATTTAAAATATACCAGTGTTTCATACATTTTCTCCTAAAAATGTTTTCCATTTCTTCATGTCTGGTAAAGGAGAATTTCTTGAAATCAGTTTTGCTGTGTTGCTCTTACTGATTAAGAGCTGGAAACATATACTGCAGAAGCAATATTAAATTTTGTCTGAGGGCTGTATAGGATCTCATTTACATTGCACAGAGTGGAATGTGATGTGTAATTATTACCATAGCAGGATCTGTCAGAGATGATTTATGCTGTAAAAGAGATGAAACAAATCTGCCTATGCATTTTAATGGCATGTGAATCATATGTGCAACCATAATCATAACCAATTTTTCATCCCATCCTTTCAATAAATTCAACTTAAAGAACAATTCTTTAAGTTTACCATCTATCTTCCTGAATATATTCTTCTTAGGTCCTTTCCACTGGTCTAGAATTCTAATTTGGATCATCCTTCCCCTAATAATTTCACATTCTGCAAGATTTATAAGCTTTACAAAAAATGACTGTAAATCTGAAATGTATACGATGCTTAGACCCATGGAAAAAAAAATCCTTTAATAAAGATAAATCATCTTTTTATCACCAAAATTGCCTCATTTTTAGAGACTGCACAGCTATAAAAGATAACCAGATAACCTGTAACACATTGGGACCCCATTTTAGAGATATTTCCTTACCAAATTGAATCCCTTCAACAATGGTAGAATTTCTAATGTAGGTGAAAAAAATTCTTTAAAATTCACAGAGATATTCAGAAATGTTTCTGCCTTGAAAGTAGCCTATGTTGAACTGTATGGTACAGTCAGACATTAGCAACTGATCACAGGAAATGTTTGATGATATTTTGTAGTATGTGATAAAGTACTCTATGATACATTTTATCATAAATATTTTATAAAATTCGTCAAAGTTTAATTCCATGGGAATCATGGGTCCTGAATTTTGGACACATTCCTGAATTTTGGACACATTCTCTAAGTTAGCCCATTTGAAGTTCTTGATTGGAAAAAAAAATTACCCTACAGAGCACTGTTTTACCCAGTTAAAGGTTACCGTGACCCGTCAAAACCGCGGTAGACAAAACCACGCTCGATGAAAGCACGTACCTGACGTCATCAGCAGCGCGACGAAAAAAATTAAAAATAAATTAAATTGAAATTAAAATAAAATTAAAGCAAGCCGATTCACATAAAGGTAAGGGTTAGGTTTAGGGTTAGGGTTAGGTTTAGGTTTAGGGTTACGTTAAGTGTTAGGGTTAGGTTTAGCGTTAAGTTAAGGGTTAGTGTTAGGTTTAGCGTTAGGTTAAGGGTTAGGTTTAGGGTTAGGGTTAGGGTTAGGTTAAGGGTTAGGTTTAGGGTTAGGTTTAGGGTTAGGTTTGGGGGGGTTAGGGTAAGGTTTTCGCTTTAATTTTAAATTTACCGCTCACAGCGCAATGTTTTCATCGCGCTGTGATGACGTCACGTACGCGCTTTCGTCGAGCGCGCTTTTGTCTACTGCGGTTTTGTGGTGAAACCAAAGGTTACAGCCATCAGATGTATGCAGATCTATAGATCTATAGAGCCATGGTGGCGCAGTGGTTAGAATGCAGTACTGCAGGCTACTTCTGCTGACTGCCGGATTGACTCGGCCTTCCATCCTTCTGAGGTTGGTAAAACGAGGATCCAGATTGTTGGGGGCAATATGCTGACTCTATAAACCACTTAGAGAGGGCTGTAAAACCACTGTAAAGCGGTATAAGTGCTATGGCTATATAGATAGCTAACTCTCTAACTTAAAAGAGCTCTTTTCAATACTTTGTCCTAAACTACAGCATTTTAACAAAAACATCTTTCTGTTTGGTTTGTGAATTTGTTCCAACAATCATCACATTTAAATTGATTTCCGTGAAATGTCAAGTCTTTTATGTTTAACCCCACTTTCTAAGCCTTGACACAAATAAAACCCTGGTTTTCACTTCTTCAGCAGTTCTTAAGCCAGCTCTCCTTGTCTATGAAATGTCACCTGCATTTTCCCAAAGTCTGATACTAATGAGCCTAGCCAGCACTTGAAAGTGGGAGGGGATTTCCCAAATACTTGGTAAACTTGGATCTAAATGTATGCTGTAATAGCAATAGCAACAGCTCACTTGTAGCCTTTTATATCACTTCACAGTGCTTTTACAGCTCTCTCTAAATGGTTTACAGAGTTAGCATATTGTCTCCCCAAAATCCGGGTCCTTGTTGTATTGACTTCGGAAGGATGGAAGGCAGAGTCAACCTTGAGCTGGTAATAATATTCTTTATTATTTGTTTACCTTATCCTATCTTTTAAAGTATATGTGTAGGTATGTGTGTATTACTTACACAAATACATATGTATATATACCGTGAGCACGATCTTTCCCTCAGGTTTTTATTTTTCAGAAAAACAATAAGTGGAAGTAATATATGCAGATGCCACCACAAAATAAAAAAGTGATCTAAGAAGATGCTATATATTTACACTTACCTGCATAGATATAATAGAGATAGAGATAGAGATAGAGATAGATAGAGATATAGATAGAGATATAGATATAGATATAGATAGAGATAGAGATAGAGATAGAGATAGAGATAGAGATAGAGATAGAGATAGAGATAGAGATAGAGATAGCGATAGAGATAGAGATAGAGATAGAGAGAGAGATAGAGATAGAGATAGAGATAGAGATAGAGAGAGAGAGAGAGAGAGAGAGAGAGAGATAGAGATAGAGATAGAGATAGAGATAGAGATAGAGATAGATAGATAGATAGAGAGAGAGAGAGATGATAGATAGATAGATAGATAGATAGATAGATAGATAGATAGATAGATAGATAGATATAGATGATAGAGATAGATAGATAGATAGATAGATAGATAGATAGATGATAGATATATAGATAGATAGATAGATAGATAGATAGATAGATAGAAGATAGATAGATAGATAGAAGATAGATAGGTAGATGATAGATAGATAGATAGATGATAGATAGATGATAGATAGATAGATAGATAGATGATAGATAGATAGATAGATAGATAGATAGATAGATAGATAGATAGATGATAGATAGATAGATAGATAGATAGATAGATAGATAGATAGATAGATAGATAGATAGATAGATAGATGATAGATAGATGATAGATAGATAGATAGATAGATAGATAGATAGATAGATAGATAGATAGATAGATAGATAGATAGATAGATAGATAGATAGATAGAGATATAATGCACCCAAACTGTTTCTTACACAAACAATACATTATTTTTTCTCTAAAAGACCATGTTACTAACATAGCTTCTGAAGCCTGGCTTCATGTCGAAGACAGCTCACAATTTCTGGCCTGATGCCTTTTAACCACCAGTGGCTCTTTAAAGTGTTATGATGGTGACCAATCTACACTCACGCCAATGCAAACAGCAATGGGATGTACAGGAAGATAACAGCTATCTTAGTTATATAAATACAGTGACTGGTTTCCAAATGCTCCTTGTCTCCCACCTGAGTGACAAAACACAGCTTTTAAAATAGCTTCAGTTTCATATGTGGAACTTTGCTGCCCTCTTTGGCACCTGGTCATCCTAAACAGAAAAGATGAAAGACAGAAACCAAGCACTGTGTTATCTAAACGGAATCCTACGTTGCAGGTGAAGATTAGAATCTGTGACTAAAGCTGTCTGTTTATAAGTTACTTCCCTCTCTTAGTCGAAGCAACAATTTGGAATCTAAAATCCTCTTGGATTGCAAAGGAATTGATGGGTATAGTGGAAATCATCTTCTGGAGGCTTTCAAGAAGAGACTGTACTGCCATGTGTTAGAAATGGTGTAGGGTCTCCTGCTTGGCTGGAGGTTTGAAATAGATGACCTGCAAGGTCCCTTCCAACTCTGTTAATCTGTTAATCTACTCTATTAATCCATCTAATTTTTAAAGTAAAAGAGCTGAGACTCACCTCATCAGAAGCTGATAGTTCCACTTCTGAATCTATGGGTGAATTGTCTGTTATAATCTAGATTGAACATAAATTGAGAAGATCTTGGTTTCTTTTTCTTTAGATTCTGTAGGAACCTATTCTGAAGCTTTATGAAAAAGAAAAGGATCCCAAAACAGATGGAATTGTAGTTTTAAAACCAGCCAGATATTTTTTTATAGTTCAAACCTTCATGGTTAGACTGAAGATGAAGTTTCAATTCAGTTGTTAGTTGATTTGTCCCCACCCTACCAAAAAAGCTTTTCCCCCAATCATTCCTCAGTAGGGTTTGTGCATAACTGTGACTCTTTCTAGATTATAAGTACAGTATCTTGGTAAGAAAACTGCAAACATTTCATTGGTCCAGGGAATTGTCCACAGGAGTTTAGTCAATGGTGCATACAATCCTAAGGAGAGCTTATTAACTAACCAATTGTTGATTTGTCATGTGGTTCGGTTGTACATATCTTCCACCCTAATCAACCCTACTCTGAACAGGTAAAGCTAGCTATAGCCCCATCTTCTAGAAATTCTAAGAATTACAAAGGAAATCGCAAATTAGGGGTGCATTTCAAGGGGTTCTTTCAGTATTTCTATTTAAAAAATGTGTAGAATAAGAATTGGCAATAACAACCAATTTTCCAGATTTCTAATGGCAAATTATGGTACAAATTTCTATAAAAATCGTATCCCATTGGGTATTTTTTTCAAGATTATACTCATCAATGAGGCCTCCATCAATAACCAAGAAAGAAAACTCCCAACTCCATTGTTTATGGAATTAAAATACTTTTACTGGTTATGAAAAGATAGCAATGAAAGTAAAGCAAGATCTGAGCCAGAAAGGAGTGAACAAGTACATATCAAATGATAACCCAGCCCCCTCCCTCCAATGACCCTACCCCAGTGTCCAATCTGCAACTCACTTAGGTCTCATGTGGATTGCATCTCCAAAAGGCATCATCATGTTGATATGTAGGACGGTTGATCTTGACCAGGTCCAAACACCGGCCCCCAACATGTGCAGAAGATGGTGAGAAGAAAATTCCCTTTTCCATATCACATGCTGTACCATTTATTCCCATCCCAACAGTGGTGGGTTTAAAAAATTGTTGGAACCTACTCTGTGGGTGTAGCCTCCTTTGTGAGTGGAAATTCTGGTCCCAATTCTGGCTGTGAGTCAAGGACTAGCAGAAAATAATATTGCCATGAAACCTGTTGTTCCTGCTACCAATCATCCTATCGTGATTGTGCTTGTCCCAGTTACTGCATTGTATTTATTTGTATTTATTTATTTAAATGTATTAGCTGCTCAATTTCAAAGAAATTCTGACTTCCTCCAAAGTGACAAAGCCTGAGAAAAGTTATACTCTTCAAAGTTGTCATTAGATAGTGTTTGAGCAAGAGAAAAAAAACCTCTATTTTCATACCAGTATAGCTAAATATGAGTTAAATCTATATCTGGGTTTAGGAGTGTAAATGAAGGTAACGTGATTAGCGCAAAAAAAATATGTTGCCATCTTTGTGCCACCTCTTTCCTCAGCCCTGAGAGTTTCCCCCTCTAATGAAATTGTTTTTTTCTGTACAAATAAAAACTTAACCTTTTCTTTCTGTTAATTTTAGAAAGATAAAAAGGTGATATTGTCCACTAAATAATTTTGATCATAACTGAGAGTTGTTCTCATATTGCTGGTAAGAACTAACATTTACCATAATCTGCAGTCCTAATTGTTGGTGAAGGCCCTCATTCTCTCCATCAGGGCAATGCAGCATGACGTAGTTAGGGCTCATAGCTAAATGAATGGGAGGAACAGATGGGATCTGTCTCTATGTTCAATCCTGACTGACTCAAGTTTGACTCAGCCTCCCATCCTTCTGAGGTGGGTGAAATGAGGGCCCAGATTGTTGGGGACAATATGTGGACTCTGTAAACTGCTTAGAGAGGGCTGTAAAAGCACTATGAAGCAGTATATAAAGACTATTATTATAGCCTGAACTCTTAAACAAAATGATAGAGACTCACTTTCATTCCACAAAATCTTCTTTTTAACTCTGAAATGTATTTTGTGATTTGCCCCGAACGTAATGAATGTATGTGTGTTGTTTTTAACATGTTTTTATTGTCATTTTTTTATTATTATTCTTTCTTCATTGTAAGCCGCCCGGAGTCCTCCGGGATTGGGCGGCCTATAAATCGATTTAATAAAATAAATAATAAATAAATAAAACATTTATTCCATCTTGAAAACTGACCCAAGGATGCTGGTTTCTTTTCTTTAGTACTAGAGATCCATATTATTGCATTATTATCATACATAACTGTTCTGACCCCCCCCCTTCTCCATCCAGGAACGAAAGCCACAAGCAAACGTAAATCAGAATACTTTTAATCAGTCCAGACTCTTGTTGGCTGCAAGCCCACAATAAACAAAGAGATAAGCTCTCTGGCAGCAATTACTACAAACCTAGGCAATGCAAACAAGCTTCTCACAGCAAACCACTTATCCAAGTTGGTTTCTCTGAATCATGAATGTGAACGAGAACGTTGACTCCTGCAACCAGGGCGTGGCACAAACAGTCTCTTTTATACTCAGGAGAGGATCTTAATCAGCATCAGCTAAGCACAATCATCTCCTACAATTACACAGTTGTTCCTCCCATCGAGTAGCCCTTCGCCTGCATGCATCCTGAAACAACTCCCAAATGTTTTCCTGAACATTCCCTTTGATCTAATGCTCTGCCGCCAACCAGTCTCTCCTCGCTCGGAGTCGACATCCTGTCCAGGGTCCTCCACCTCCTCCAAGGCCGACTCATAAGACCCCTCTGGCGGTAGCTCCAACAGCTCCTGCCGGGCCACAACACATAACAATAATAATTAATTTATTAAATGTATACACCACCCGTCTCTCAGTGAGAATAAAGCGCCTCTTGCTTTTGAAACAAACTGGAAGCTTCCCCCATAACTGGAAACCCAATACTGAGTCTAATTTAGAAAGATTACTGGTTATTGAGATTGAGCAGGTCTTTTGTTTCACATAGCAATAGCAATAGCTAATGGTATATAAGTCTTACCACTTCACAGTGCTTTACAGCCCTCTCTAAGCGGTTTATAGAATCAGCCTATTGCCCCCAACTATTTGGGTCCTCATTTTACCCACCTCGGAAGGATGGAAGGCTTAGTGAATCTTGAGTCTGGTGGGATTGAACTGCCAAATTGCAGGCAACCAGCAGACATAACTGAGTAGTTCTTCATTCTGCCAGGGCAGAACACAGGGCAAGGAAAGGCCACAGGGACTGTGTAGCTGAAAATGCACAGAGGAGCTCATCTGCCAGCCTTAAATTCCTTAAAACAAGAGGTGTCCACTATATACCTGAAGTACTCAAATTGTTTGAACTCAAGCCAAAGGTACAACTTCTCTATGATGCTCAAAAAGGCCCGTCTCCAATTTTGCACCATTAGAACTTGTACAATCCAAATGTCTAAGATCAGCTCCAAATTGTGACTCTAATGATACCCTGGACCTATTGAGAAGCTTTATGAGAGTATAGTGGGAGGTAGAGTGGGATGGTCATACTTACCTATTGGCTCAGAGTATCTTTTTTTTCCTCTCAGCCTTTTGCCCCATTAGCTATGAGTGATGGGTTTTTTCAGTTCACATGGAAACAGTGCAACTAATATCTCAACCTGGTATCACAGTCACATTTGAGAACCAAAAATATCGTCTCAATTCTGTTTGCGAAGCCCGAGATTTTTACTACAAAACTCTGAAGGCGGGACTTCCTGATTCACCCGGACTTGGAGAAAGACAAGGAGAAGGAGAAGATAAGCAGCGGGACACGTGGCTACAAGGCGGAGGGTGTTGCTTTCCCCTTCCGGAAGGGCAGAAGAGTAAAGAATAAAGATCCAGCTATGCCTTTAAAATACTTCTTAAATTTTTAATCTGAATAAAATTTCAGGACTCCTGTCTGGTATAAAATGACAAAGCTGTATACCGATGAAGAGATATTGAGACTGAAAGAAGCGGTGCTGAATTTGGACATATATTGTATGGGACTTATATAAGACTTGTTTGAATCTTAATTTAAACTGCGCATGATCTATTCTTTGGGGCGAGGAGAGCGGAGATCATAGTTTTCTTGGATTGTGGTTTGGGATGAATGGAGTCCGGTGGCGTGGGGTAGATGGAAGGGTAGTGAAAGTTCAATTAGATTACCTTGATCCAGAATGTAAGCTGATTTTTGTATAAATTGTTATTTGAATACAAGGTTAAGAAAGATTATCTGGAGAGTCTACACGAGGGTGGAGTAAATATGAGAGGAGCAATGGATGAGGATAAAATATATATGCGGACACGGGTAAAGGCAGGATGGGAGGTATAAAATTTATATGCGGAAGCAGGTAAAGACATTGTTTAAGATTTTAAAAATAATGAGAAGCTGAGTTTAATGTTAGAGAGTTTATTGACTTCTCTTTCTTGGGGGGGGGTTTCCCCCCTTTTTTTCTTTTTATTATTCTTTTCTTTTTTGTTCTTTATTTTTTTTTTATTATTTTGTAACTTCTAATCTATTTGGTTTCAATATACTCCAGACTTTGCTTGATAAAGAACGATGCCGGGAATGGGATCTGGGAAGTCGGAAGGGGGTCAGGGAGGGGGGTTCAGGGGGTGGGTGGGGGGGAGGGTGGAAATATAGACTCAATTTTCAGAACAATGAATGCACTTGGATACTGTTGCTTTTTTTTCTTTTTCTTTTCTTTTCTTCTTTCTTTTCCTTTTATTTTTCTTTTGTTTTAGTACAAAACAAATAGACCAATGAATACTAGAAATACACCGAAGCGAGGTGTAGAGGGAAAGAAGAGGGGGGAATTAAGAGGGAGTGAGAAGGGAATGTAAGGAGGGTGAGATGGTGGGAAGGGGAGAAAGGAATGGCTGAGGGGGAGGGGAAGTAGAAGAGGGGATTGTTGGAAGGGAGAAATGAAAGTTGGAGGGGTAGAAGGAAGGGTGTATGTAGGATAGAAGTGTTATGAGTTGTTTATTGCTTTTTTTTTTAACTGCACAGTATTTAAGTGATTGTATAAAGGAAAATGAAAATGTAATAAAAGATTAATCTTTAAAAGACAAAAAAAAAAAGCCGAAAAATTCCTAATGTAGATGAGGCACATCGTTCTCTTGCCTCCTCCTGTAGAGGGTGCTTTTTAGAGGCTTTTTTAAACAGTTAAACACTAAGCAGAGTCATCCATGGTGACTCTGGCAGCAACTAACTCAGCCTGACCTCAGCTCTTGCCTTTTTCCTTTTACATTTTTTTTCTTTTCATGGCAGCAGGCAAGAACAGAATTGAAATCCTCTCTGAAACAGCTGGAAAAGGTACGTGTGGGTCAGAGGGAGGGGGAGGAATTCAAACTTCATCCTCCTGGTGCAACTTTGTGTGTGTGTGTGTGTGTGTGTGTGTGTTTGAGAGAGGGGGAGGGAGCATATTGAGACAGTTCTTTAGTTTATGCACTATGTAACACTCTAATACTATGCCTTTGGGTCTTCTGAAATTTTAATTATCCAATCATAATCAAAAACAATGTTTTCAGTAGAATGAATTTCCACTTCTACCTACGCCTGTCAGCCAAAATGTTGCTAGTGGTATTGGGCTGAGGAGGAAAACCTAAATTTTCTGAATCCTGGTGCAAATTTGTTTGTGTGTGTGTGTGTGTGTGTTTGAGAGGGGGGGAGGGAGGGAGAGGGGGAGGAAGGAGGGGAAGGGAGAAGAAAAAGAAAAAGAAAGAAGAAAACTTATTTAGCAAAGGAGAAAAACAAATGCTGTCGCTTTAAATTGGAACTGAGCATGCCTGGCTGGGGAATTCTGGGAGTTGAAGTCCACAAGTCTAAAAAAATTGCTGCTTCACCAGCCATAAACTTCACCGCACGTCACTGATGTAAACACCATTCCCAAATTAAATATATCAAATATTAGAAAGAATTTGGCATAAAGATACCTGAAACCATTGCCCGAAGAGATTCATTTTGGACAATATGTAGACCAATATGGAGGAATTTGATGTTGATCCAAATGATGTGGGTCTGATCAATGCAGAGTCCCATAAACATTAACAAAGGAGCACTTGTGAACCCCAGTATATGAAATTTGTCAAAAGAACAGTTGTGTTGATTTTAGATCAGGCTTTTCAGCAATTCTGTTTGGTTCCCTGCCTTGCAGAAAGTCTGGTGCATCATCAACATTTCCCCAAAAACTTTACAAAAAAAACTTGAGCTATTGCTGACATCTAAAACTCAAGAGCGCTTAATTTATTTGCTGAAATTGTCAATTTATAATGCAGGGAATCACTGTCGTTGAGTAATTATATTCATAGACGTGCTTGGAATCTTATGGACAATTGGGACATATTGTGTAAAAGAAAGAGTATACTAGCTTAAAATCTGTGGGTGTAGGTTTGTATGGTATGTGTGTGTCTGTATGCACATTGCCATATCACCCCAAAAATAAATAAGGCCAAAGGAAAGAAGCAAAAACAACGTAGCTGAGACCCATGTTAGAAATAAAACTATCATGTACATTGATACCAGTTAAGTCAGATATTAATCTCTTTCTCATTCATTTTCAGCTGTGAAATGGCCAACCAGAACCAAACAGACAACTCAGAAATAACCCTTTTGATGATCTCCAGTAGACCTGAATATCAGAGTCTTTTCTTCTTGCTTTTTCTGTCCATTTATTTACTGGCCCTTCTAGGGAATTTTCTCATTGTCTTGCTTATCCGCTTAGACAACCATCTCCTTCGCGCCCCGATGTACTTCTTCCTGTGCCATCTCTCCCTGGCTGACATCATTTTTGTTTCCACTACTGTTCCCGAAATCCTGATAAACCTGATGTCCCAGACTCAGACCATCGCCTTCTATGAATGCTTGACCCAGATGTATTTCTTTCTCACCTCTGGTAACACAGATAACTTCCTCCTTGCCTGCATGGCTTATGACCGCTACGTGGCTGTCTGTCACCCACTGCATTACGTCACTGTGATGAGCCACAAGTGCTGCCTATTTTTGGTTTCTGGATCCTGGATCATTTCCGGGCTCCACTCTTTACTCTATACCCTTCTGATATCACGCCTTTCTTTCTGCACTTCTATGGAAATCCCTTATCTTTTCTGCGATGTCTATCCTCTCCTGGAATTCTCCTGTTCTAATACCAGGCACATAAAGTTCTTGGCACAGACGGAAGGGGTGGTGGATTTGCTGGGGCCTTTAGCTGTCATCATTATCTCCTATGCACTAATATTCTCCACCATCATGAAGATTCCCTCAGCAGCTGGGAAATGCAAAGCGGTTTCCACCTGTGGCTCACATCTGGCGGTGGTGATCTTGTTCTACAGCACTATCAGCTGCCTTTATTTCCAGCCTCCCTCTGCGTACTCAGCCCAAAAAGGCACTTTTATTTCTCTCTTGTATGCAATGGTGATACCAATGCTGAATCCCTTCATCTATACACTAAGGAACCAGGAGGTAAAGACAGCCATAGTGAGACTTCTTGGCAGGATGAGAGCTTTCTTAAGAAAATAAGAACAAACAGAATGACATTTCCATAGTGGCTGGGGGGTTTGGGGGAAGGAGGAGGAAGAGATGGAGGGTAAAGGTAAACACATACGTGTTAGTCATTCCTGACTCTAGGGGGCAGTGCTCATCTCTGTTTCAAAGCCGAAGAACCAACCCTGTCCAAAGACGTAATGTGGCCGGCATGACTAAACACTGAAGGTGCACGGAATGCTGTTACCTTCCCACCAAAGGTGGTCCCTATTTTTCTACTTGCATTTTTATTGCTTTCGAACTGCTAGGTTGGCAGAAGCTGGGACAAGTAATGGGAGCTCACTCCATTACGTGGCGCTAGGGATTCGAACCGCTGAACTGCCTACCTTTCTGATCGACAAGCTCAGCATCTTGGCCACTGAGCCACCATTGGAGGTGGAGGGTACTACGGCCTTTAGCCATCATCATTATCTCCTATGAAGACATATTCTCTACAATTGTCAACATTCATTTTTAAAACCTAGGAAGCACAAGCCACACACACACCCCGTCAGTTCTGACTTGATTGTCATAATCTTGTTCTCTGTAGTATTGGTTTCTAGCTTGCTTTTGTTTTCTCAACCCCAAAAACAACCTTTGTCAGGACTGTGACATCTGTGTTGAATCCATTCATCCATATCCCAAGGAACCAGGACACAGAAAGAACTGCAGTTAGAAGAGAATAGGGATTTCTTTTCTTTTTTTAAAATGAAAATTAGGGGGCATTTCCATGCATTGTTCTGGTCAGTTTTGTATCTTTCTATCACAATATCATCTTTCCGAAATTAATGTTATTGTTTTTCCTTGAGCTAACCCAATTCACTGCCTTTAAAGAATGGTTCACTGGTGTACCCTTTCATCACATTGGCTGTCACTTCAGATGGGGAGATTTCACCGCACTGCCAAAAGTCCAGATGAACCAGAACTGAAAAATACTTGTTGTTTACATTGATCAGGTTTAAATTAAAAATAATGCAAAGGAAGCTTTCAAATTTCTCCTGTTCTTCAATGATCTGATTTTTTTTTTAACAGGAAAAGCTCAGTAGTAAGGTAGACACCTCAGGAAAAGAATAATAAAAAAAAGGAGTGTATTTT
Organism: Thamnophis sirtalis; assembly: GCF_051295495.1. Classification (NCBI taxonomy): domain Eukaryota; kingdom Metazoa; phylum Chordata; class Lepidosauria; order Squamata; family Natricidae; genus Thamnophis; species Thamnophis sirtalis. The sequence continues at coordinate 166,078,729 of NW_028261383.1, forward strand.
TTAAAAAGTTCTTTGTTATTGTTTGTTTGTACAGACAAAAATTAAAAAAACGAAACATAACAATGCATAATTTAAAACACACAACAGTCATACCATTCGAGACGGGGGCAACAGCTCTTTAGCCCCAGGCCTTTCGGAACAGCCACGTTTTAAGGGCTTTGCGGAAGGCCTGGAGGGTGGTGAGGGTTCGAATCTCCACGGGAAGTTCGTTCCAGAGGGTCGGAGCAGCCACAGAGAAGGCTCTCCTCCGGGTAGTCGCCAGTCAACACTGGCCGGCGGATGGAATTCGGAGGAGGCCTAATCTGTGGGATCTAATCGGTCTAGTGGAGGTAATTGGCAGCAGGCGGTCTCTCAAGTACCCAGGTCCAATACCATGAAGGGCTTTATAAGACGACTTATCTTGTGAGTTGGTAATTAACCTGTGATCTTTGCTGTGGTACTCACCTATTGTTCTATCATCTGCAGCCAAGTCATTTGCTTTACCTACATTTTATTCTTTGCTTTCTAATACACTTGTAATTTGTATTGTGTTACAGCCCATGACGGGCTTATATCTTAGTAGATTTCAACATACGACATCATTCAGAGATGGAAGGTGTAAAGAGCGATAGCCTTGTTAATTTTTCTTGCAGCAAAATCATTTAAAAATAAATGAGGACACCTCAAAAATAAACACACTCATTTGTGATTTGGGATGCCAACCTTGTACTTGTTTCATAGGACACGATTCCAAAGTTTTGGCGTTAGAGACCAGCATCCCAGGAGCTATTCACACTGCTTGTCAAATATCTCTAGGGCTTTCAGTATAAAACCTCTAATGCAATTCTTTCTGCTTGTTGCTGGAAGCTTGTGATGTTCAACCAAGTCAGATCCACCTGGCTTTGTTCTATTTTATCCAGTGCTTTGATCCACCGTTGAAGATCACACCCAGGAGAAAAACCCAGAGCATCTGGATAGAGGTAGGCAGGAGTAGAATTGCTATCATTAAGGTTTGCGGCAATCTCTGATGTTTTGGCTTGTCCATAATGCTACCAACACTGTCTTACCTCTAAAGCCATATCCAGCTTGATGGAAGCAGACAGAGAAGTTCCATGTGTTTGAAGATGACTAAAACAAGGTAGCCATAATTCTAACAGAAGGATAGCCTAGCATGAAAGAAGAGAAAGGATAATGCTTGAACTTTTGCCATGAATAAGCATGATCTGCCTCGGGGTTACCAGTTAATCCAAAGCATGGCTGATATGCATCTAGAACTGCATGACAATAAAAAATGTGTTTGATTTGCATACATATGGAGAACAGTAGATGACTTTTTCTTCATGTTTAGAGCAGGAGTTTTTAATCTTTTTGTCACTTGGACTTTTTTGAGAGAAGGATGAATCCTATGTATCTTTTCTCAGAAAAGGCACCTAAATGTATAAAATGTATGTATGTATGTATGTATGTATGTATGTATGTATGTGTACATATAGATACACACACACATAAACACACACACACATATATGTGTGTGTGTATGTATGTATATACAGACACACAACCAATTATCCTCAATAGTTATCAAAATATGAAAATACTTCAATATAATAGCTTTATTATTAATTATTAAATTATTAAACTAATAATCATTTAATGCCATGCTGTACTAAGTTAATGGACATGATTGGAGTTTGACTGTATTCATGTTTAAAATAATTGAAAAATCAAATTTCAGTTAGAGGTTACTGAAGATAAACATAATTTTTTTACCATTCAAGCTCATGGACCCCTTCAAGTGTGTGTGTGTGTGTGTGTGTGTGTGCGTGCGTGCATGCGTGTCTGGGCACCGCAAGCTAGCAATAACTGGTCTAGAGACAGACCACTTTGTTCTGTGAGATGATTAGCCAATTACAAGGTAGAGATTGCTGATTTTGCTATGATCATTTTTATGGGCTATATCTAGGATTTCAGTATAACTGTAGCCCACATGAAGGCTAGTTTGGTATAGTGGTTAAAGGAACCAGGCTAGAAACCAGGAGACTATGAGTTCTGGTCTTATTTAGGCACAGAAGTCAGCTGGGTGACTTTCACCAGTCAGTCTCTCTAGGAAGAAGACAATAGCAAAACATTTGCAAAAAAATGTTGCCAAGAAAAAGGTATGAAAAAGGTTCATGGGATTACAAGTTCAAGAATAACTAAAACTCACCCCCCCCCCCAAAAAAGAGAGAGATCAATACAATACACAGTTTCCTTGGCTTCTTCCCCAGAGACTGCTGTAGGTAGACCATCTGAGAATGACTGTTAGAGCCCAGATAATAGGAGACAGGAAAACAGATGATTGTCAGACTTTTATGATTTAGCATGTTACAGAAGGGAAAGAGGCATTACCCTAGAAATGCAATATAAAACTAGGACATGCCTGACAGTATTAGCAAGAGAAAATCCATAGTGGTTTGAGGTTGCATTGAAAGAAAGGAAGTTACAGTGGGGAAGGTCTTCCACCTTCACAAAGGATATGGAGGCCAATGGCTATTCTTGGCCAGATTTAGAAGTCACTTTCATGGAGGGCATCAGCTCCTTTTTTCACTGATAACAAAATGCAAGAAAGGCATAATTTGAACTTCATACCACTGACATACTCTAAGTGCTGAAGTCCTGTGTTTGGTAGCAACTTCAGTTGAAATAAAGCCTGAAAGGATTAGAGAAGGTTCATCTTTTCTATTTATTCTGGTGTATTGGCAACCCCAACAGCAAACCTACGAAAATAGATACACTGAGTTTCGAGGAACAAGTACATTCAATTTTATTTTTATTTTTCATTGAGTAACCTCTGGAATCTAAAGAATATCTTCCTTGGCTAAAATGTTCAAGAAAGGAAGCTGTTCAAATCTTACAAGAGATTCTGATCCCAATCATGGAGAGGATGAAAGAACTTAGATGTTCCTGATCTGTTAACAAGAACATCAAGAAATTTGGCTAGAAAGACAGCATTCAAGTTTGTTTCTTTTCATCCCACCTTTATTCTTTTTATAAATAATTCAAGATGGGTAAGATACATAATACTCCTCTTTCTATTTTCCCCACAACAACAACATAAATCCATACATTCAATCTTGTTGCTTCCTTAAACTGAGTAACACCCTTAATTTGGCCAGTCTTAGATTCTGATGCTCAGGTTACATGAAATCAATTTTTGTTTCTGTAATGTTTAGATCGCCCAGTTTTAGGGGTGGAATCCAGCATATTCTGACAGGTTCTGGAGAACCAGTAGCGGAAATTTTGAGTGGTTTGAAGAACTGGTAGTGAAAATTTTGAGTAGTTTGGAGAACTGGTAGTGAAAATTTTGAGTAGTTTGGAGAACTGGTAGTGAAAATTTTAAGTAGTGCAGAGAACCGGCAAATGCAACCTCTGGCTGGCCCCAGAGCGGGGAGGGAATGGAGATTTTGCAGTTTCCTTCCCCTGCCATACCCACCAAGCCACGCCCACAGATCCAGTAGTAAAAAAAAATTTGAATTTCGCCACTGCCCAGTTTCCTGCCTAAAGAAAAACAGACTAGTTGAAATTGTGAACACTTAAGGCCTGTTGACTTCATTTTGATGATGTTGGCTGAGCTTGTGAATTAAATTGAGTTTGGTCTAGTCAATACATGTATGTTAGAGAATATCACTGCTTAGGATAAACTGGAAAGTTGAAAAAGACTGTCCTTTTATGATGATATCACGAGCCAGGTTTGAGTCAAAGATTAATAAGTTTCTATTCAGCACAAATCATAAGCCTTTATGTTCAAGAAATGAACAAGGTATACAAAGAATTAAATATTCTTCAGTTGTTCTTTTTTTGCCTTAGCAGTAGGGTAGGGAGAATAACTCTGGATTAAATGCATCCTGAACTGTACTTAACTGGAGAGGAATTGGATTATATTGAATTAAATGTAAATTGAATGAACTCAGTTTTACAAGAATCCTTGGAATTTCTCTCCCAGACACACACTCGTTGCTAATTGTGTGCTCATTTCAAATAAACATGAACCTATCTGAAATATTTTTTAAAACCTTTGCTGCCTAACAACTATAAAAACATTTGGGCATTAAATACTGAACATTTCAAATTCAATTGGACATTTGGCAGCTGACAATTAACGCTTAAATCATTTTGTGAGATTTGTTTGCAAAGCTCTTCCTAGCGATTATGTTCATTTCTAATTTTATGAAGTTATTTTTCTTCAGGTCTCATGGACTGTGAAAACAGGACAGACATTAAAGAGTTTGTTCTTTTGGGCTTTTACTACAAACCCGAAAACAAATATCTCTTCTTCCTCCTCTTTCTGCTGATGTACAGTGCTGGATTTCTGGGCAATACCATGATGATCCTCCTCATCACTTTGGACGGGCGACTCCAAACCCCCATGTACTTCTTACTGCGTAGCCTCTCAGTCATTGATCTTAGCTTCCTCACAGTCACGGTGCCCCAAATGCTAGTCCACATCATATCCGCTTCCAGGACCATCCCCTTCTATTCCTGCATGGCTCAGTTCTTCTTCTTCTATGCTTTTGGTGTCACTGATCTCCTTGTCGTGAGTGTCATGGCCCTGGATCGCTATGTAGCCATTTGTAATCCTCTCCACTATGCCTCAGTGATGAACCAAAAGGTTTGTGGGAATTTAGTAGCTGGGTGTTGTATCGTTTCTACCTTACACTCCATGCTGCATGCCGGCCTGCTCCTGCGTCTCAGTTATCGAGGGAAAAATCACTTGGCCCATTACTTTTGCGATCATCAGCCCTTGCTGCAGCTCTCCTGCTCGGACACCAGTGTCAACGAGGCAGTCATCTTCTTTGAAGGTGTCATCATCATCCTTGGACCTTTTGTCTTCATCATCCTCACCTACATTCGTATCGTAGTAGCTATAATGAAGTTCACTTCTTCAGGGAGGCGCAAAGCTTTCTCTACCTGTGGCTCTCACCTTACTATAGTGGTCCTCCTTTATGGAGCCATTATTGCTGTTTATTTCTTGCCCACCTCAAGCTATTCCTCTCAGAGAGGGTCAGTTTTTGCTCTGGTGTACACAGTCATCACCCCAATGTCCAACCCTTATATCTACAGCCTCAGGAATAAAGAAGTGAAAGATGCTATGAGAAACCTCTGGAGAAGATCCATATTTTCTCAAAACTGATAGTGAACTTGGCTCTACCATAGAGCTGCCTTCTAGCTCGCTTGAGGTGAGAGTAGAGGAAGGGCTGCCCATGTTGATGGAACATAAACTTCACACATAAATGATCTTGGATTTAATACTGGGCATCTCTTGGCAACCACAGTGCAGCTGAGTAACCATAAAGTGGGGGCTTAATACTGGGCCCTTTTCATGAGCAATGTTCCCTCTAATTTTTTTTCCGTGTGAGCGGAAAAGTATAGTGTTTGAGCAGCACATTTTCATACCTGAGCACCTGGATTTTTTCCATAGATGTCACCCAAGACAACGAACTTAGTGTTATTTGAAACTCAATTCTACCATGTAAATATCCATTAAGTAACGAAATCTCCCTATACAGGTAGTCCTCAATCTACGACCATCATTGAGCCCAAAGTTTCTATTGCTAAGGGAGACATTTGTTAAGTGAGTTTTGCCCCATTTTACAACCTTTCTTGCTACAGTTAAGTGAATCACTGCGGTTAAATCAGTAACCTGGTTGTTAAGTCAGTCTGACTTTCCTACTGACTTTCCTTGGCAGATGGTTGCAAAAGGTGACCCCAGGACACTGCAACCGTCATAAATATGAGGCAGTTGCCAAAGATCCAAATTTTGATCATATGACCATGGGGATGCTGCAATGATCATGTGTGAAGAACAGCTGTAATTCACTTTTTTCAGTGGTGATGTAGCTTTAGTCATTAAGTGAACTGTTGTAAGTTGAGGACTATACTTTCCCCCTTACTATCCAATAGTCTGCAGTGATATTAGCAAGTTATGAATAAATTACCAACTGATATAGATTAGCAATTGGAGCACTTAAAGAAGCAAACAAAGAGGGGAGAGGAAGGGAGGGAGGAAGGAAAGAAGGGAGAGGGAGAGAGAGACAGAGACAGAGGGAGAGACAAAAAAGGAAAGAGGAGAAAGAGAAAAAGAAAGGGGAGTGGAGGGTGGGAGGATAAGAAAAAGAGGCAGAAAAAAGAAAGAGAGAGAAAGAGGAAAGGAAGAAAGAAGGAAGGAAGGAAAGAAAAAAGGAAGAAAGAAAAGAGGAGAGGAGAGAAGAGAAGGCCAAAAAAGCAAACAAGGAAAAGTAGGGAAAAAACTTTCACTGGAAAACACTATTTTTCCAACAGTGCAAAACTTTCCTAAACAAGGTTAATTTTCTGGATTTTGACTTTCCGGTCCATGTGGACCAAGAAGCCTTTATTTTCTTTTTCTAAAATCAAAATCTGCAGAGCACCAGCTCAACTCCCCCTTCCTGCGAAAAAAAGTGGCTGTGTCTTGAGGGTAGATTTGAACCAGGTCTCTTAAATCCTAGTCCAGCACCTTAACTATTAAGCCCCTCAAGGAATGTGTAAAATAGCCCTTCCTAGGGCTTCCTCCTGTTTTTTGTCAGAAGTAAACTCTGGTAACAAATGGGGAATTATAATAACCCCAATCAATTTTGCTTTCTGTAAACTGTGTCTCAAATTATTAAAATGTCACTGCCTGTTTTATAATTTCAATAAAATTGTTAGAGACACATGATTCTTTCTAGCATGATTTCATACAAAAGCATTTTAAAGGTTTTAATGTGTTATTGAGAATAAATAAAGATTAACATTAGGCATAGAATTATAAAGTGTGAATGGATTAAAATAGAATTCAACTATTATCACAGTCCCTTCCTACCACTGTATGGCTCCAAGGTGCTAAGGCACCCTCATGTATTGTAGATCCAAAATGAAAGTCTCTAAGAATATGGGTTATTGTGAGGGGTATTTTTTTCTCTTAAGTTTTTTAAAATTAAAATTTCCTAATTGGTGCGTAAAATATGTTGCAAAGCAAGTCTCCAGCTTCTTCATTTCTGCATTCTGAAATATTGTATCCTGTGTGAAAGCTATTCATAACGTTGGTTTTATTCCTGAATATCTAGTAAATAAGCTTATATTTCTCCTATATTCTGAAGTTATACCAATCTTCTTGTGTTTTAATTTCAGACATAACATTTTTGTCTCTGATTGCATTGAAAAACAGAAGAAACAGATAATGTTAGAAAACTTGGGAGTCCCTATTCGGGCGGGGGGGGGGGACGATGCCGCTGCGTGTCCCTCGGGACGGCGCTGATGTCTCTCTTGTGGGGCGGGGGGTTGTGGGGAGTTCCTGGAAGCGAGGAGGTGGTGGTGGGAGATAGCCAGGGTCTGCGTTTGGATCTTTCTCCCGGCCTCCAGCTCTTTCCCCAGAAGGAAACGTCTTCCTTCCTCCGCGTTACGCTGAGCCTCCTTTAAAGGCTGCGGTTTTGAGCTCAGGCAAGATGGGAACAAAGGGGGGGGGGGGGTTGCACAGAGCTTCTTCAGCTCTGACAGGATTGTGGGGAATGGGAGGATTTCTATGCCTTGCGGACAGATGGGCATTTGCACCCCCCACTTCCTAACTCCTCACTGTTGCAGCCACTGCTGGTCCAACACGATTTTCCTCCCCTGGGATGGCAGCGGAGCCCTGGGGCTGCTTCTTCTGCGTCCGCTGGACTGTGGGGCTGGGAAGGGGGCGGGAAGAGCGGCGGGGCTGGCTGTGGCCGGTGGTGGCAGGCTGGTTCGCCTCCTCCTCCTCCAACAGGCAACAGCACTGCCGGATCCAGTTGTAGCCGGCCGCCTGCAAAACGTTTCCTTTACAGAGTTTCTCTGCGCGGGAGATAGAAACTCTGCACTCCTAATTGTTGGTGAAGGCCCTCATTCTCTCCATCAGGGCAATGCAGTATGAAGTAGTTAAGGGCTCATAGCTAAATGAATGGGAGGAACAGATGTGATCTGTCTCTATGTTCAACCCTGACTGACTCAAGTTTGACTCAGCCTCCCATCCTTCTGAGGTGGATGAAATGAGGGCCCAGATTGTTGGGGACAATATGCGGACTCTGTAAACCGCTTAGAGAGGGCTGTAAAGCACTATGAAGTAGTATATAAAGACTATTATTATATCCTGAACTCTTAAACAAAATGATAGAGACTCACCTTCATTCCACAAAATCTTCTTTTTAACTCTGAAATGTGTTTTGTGATTTGCCCCGAATGTAACGAATGTATGTGTGTTGTTTTTAACATGTTTTTATTGTCATTTTTTTATTATTATTCTTTCTTCGATGTAAGCCGCCCGGAATCCTCCGGGATTGGGTGGCCTATAAATCGATTTAATAAAATAAATAATAAATAAATAAAACATTTATTCCATCTTGAAAACTGACCCAAGGATGCTGGTTTCTTTTCTTTAGTACTAGAGATCCATATTATTGCATTATTATCATACATAACTGTTCTGACCCCCCCCCTTCTCCATCCAGGAATGAAAGCCACAAGCAAACATAAATCAAAATACTTTTAATCAGTCCAGACTCTTGTTGGCTGCAAGCCCAAAATAAACAAAGAGATAAGCTCTCTGGCAGCAATTACTACAAACCTAGGCAATGCAAACAAGCTTCTCACAGCAAACCATTTATCCAAGTTGGTTTCTCTGAATCATGAACGTGAACGAGAACGTTGACTCCTGCAACCAGGGCATGGCACAAACAGTCTCTTTTATACTCAGGAGAGGATCTTAATCAGCATCAGCTAAGCACAATCATCTCCTACAATTACGCAGTTGTTCCTTCCGCCGAGTAGCCCTTCGCCTGCATGCATCCTGAAACAACTCCCAAATGTTTTCCTGAACATTCCCTTTGATCCAATGCTCTGCCGCCACCTGGTGGCCAACCAGTCTCTCCTCGCTTGGAGTCGACACCCTGTCCAGGGTCCTCTACCTCCTCCAAGGCCGACTCATAAGACCCCTCGCTGTCGGAGTCTGGCAGCAGCTCCAACAGCTCCTGCCGGGCCACAATACATAACAATAATAATTAATTTATTAAATGTATACACCACCCGTTTCCCAGTGAGAATAAAGCGCCTCTTGCTTTTGAAACAAACTGGAAGTTTCCCCCATAACTGGAAACCCAATACCGAGTCTAATTTAGAAAGATTACTAGTTATTGAGATTGAGCAGGTCTTTTGTTTCACGTAGCAATAGCACTTAGACTTATATACCCCTTCACAGTGCTTTACAGCCCTCTCTAAGCGGTTTATAGAATCAGCCTATTGCCCCCAACTATTTGGGTCCTCATTTTACCCACCTCGGAAGGATGGAAGGCTTAGTGAATCTTGAGTCTGGTGGGATTGAACTGCCAAATTGCAGGCAACCAGCAGACATAACTGAGTAGTTCTTCATTCTGCCAGGGCAAGGAAAGGCCACAGGGACCGTGTAGCTGAAAATGCACAGAGGAGCTCATCTGCCAGCCTTAAATTCCTTAAAACAAGAGGTGTCCACTATATACCCGCAGCACTCAAATTGTTTGAACTCAAGCCAAAGGTACAACTTCTCTATGATGCTCAAAAAGCCCCGTCTCCAATTTTGCACCATTAGAACTTGTACAATCCAAATGTCTAAGATCAGCTCCAAATTGTGACTCTAATGATACCCTGGACCTATTGAGAAGCTTTATGAGGGTATAGTGGGAGGTAGAGTGGGATGGTCATACTTACCTATTGGCTCAGAGTATCTTTTTTTTCCTCTCAGCCTTTTGCCCCATTAGCTATGAGTGATGGGTTTTTTCAGTTGACATGGAAACAGTGCAACTAATATCTCAACCCTGGGTTTCTCTCCAGATCTTCTATTCAGCAAAGAATATGGTCAAAGCACTCATTAAACAGCATGTAGCAGACACAGAGGGACAATTGGATCTAGTCACCACCCCAAATTTATTGGCCGTGAACAGGTACTCTAGCTCTCCTGTGGCACATCCAAACACTGGAGGGGTTTTACTCATGCACACTGCCATGCCTCCCCTCTGCTGTCCTTGAAGACCAATATAGGAAAATTATTGGCCTAGAGAAAAAATTCCCCCGTAACTCTGGACACATAGAAACAATACAACATGTGCCTCTCCACTGCCTGTACTACATCCATATTAGTCTCATTTCACTCTTTGTTCTTTTTATGACCCTTACTTGAGGATAGAGTCAGGGCTACTGGGTGGAGCTGAGCATTTACTAGCCGAATGCCCTTCCTGATGCCTACGTGGAGTACACAGCATATGGTCGTAGGCCATTTTGAATGGTATTCAAATGTGGTTATATTTCTATCTGTCTATCAATAACAGATTTGTCTGAATGCCAAACTTCTGGGAATTCCCTAGTATTTTTGGATTTTGCTTGATCTAGGAAGCTCACAGTTTCTCAGTTGAACCTATGGTTGAATCGGTCCATGTGTTATGAGATTAAGGAGTTTTCATTCTGTCTTCTAGCTGCTGGTTGGTGTTCATGTACATACATTCTGATAGCTTTCTACCCCAAGGGTGAAATTCAGCAGGTTCTGACAGATTCTGGAGAACCGGTGGTGGAAATTTTGAGTAGTTCAGAGAACTGGAAAATACCAGCTCTGGCTGGCCCCAGAGTAGGGTGGGAATGGAGATTTTGAAATATCCTTCCCCTGCCACACCCACCAAGCTATGCCCACAGAACCAGTAGTTAAAAATCGAATTTTACCACTGGTCTACCCTATGTAGTGGCTGTTACAGTTCTTACACTGAACACTGTTAGATGTCTCCTGCTTTTTCTCCTTGTGCTATTGGGACTTTCGGTTGTATGTGTGGAAATGCTGTGCTTTCTAGATGCTACATTACAGTCTCTGCTGTGAGTCCTGAGAGGGTAATCCCATGGCTGTTCTTCTGATTTCTTGGTATACTTGTCCATCAAACTAAAAGTAGATAGTGAGGGAGAGACTGATGAGGTCCATTATTCTGGTATTTTAATCTTAGTATATTTGGCTAGGTTGGGTATGTTATGTAGTACTACCGCCATGGATTCTTTCGCTAGTTGCAGATCTATGGACATAAAGAATGCTACAATACTGCATGAAACCATAATTTTATCTTCTTCTATTTTTAGGTCTTTGATTTTCTGGAGGTCCTGAGTTGATAGAATATTCACTTCCCTCTGTGAGATGTTCAAACTTTTTTGCAAGTTCAGGCTTTTTGTAAAAAGATTAATCAATCATTTTAGAATTTGTCAATTTGTTTTCCACCAGGCTGCAACCCAGCAGAAAGAGTTTTACCTTTACATGTTTAGATGCATTATTGATTGCTCTTTGAATGTACTTTTTGCACATTTTGAAATATTATAGATTTTAAAACAGTTTTCTTGGAAGTACATTCTCTGTGCATATATTTTTGTAAGAAAATAGTTCCATGCCTATTTTTCTTCACACATATTTTTACTCTTGTTTGTTTGTTTGTTTGTGTTAGGAAGTGCATCAGAGGTGGGTTCCTACCAGTTCGCACCTATTCGGTAGAACCGGTTCGTCAAATCTACCGAACCGGTTAGAAGAGGTTCCACCAGTGGACCCGGAAAGCAGGCCACACCTACAGAAGAGGTTCCAAATTTTTTGAAACCCACCACTGGTCCTTGGATATGATTATTCTACACTATCATGCTCATATTTATAAAATTCAGTGCCTCTGTGAAAGGTAAGGATGACTACAGCGTTTGTGGTGCAATCAGAACATTGCGTGTGTTGAAGTTGTTTTAACGCAAACCAAAGATGCCTTTTAAAAAAACAGGTTTACATCATATTCTTATGCATGCCAGTGCTGTGTGTGAGGTAATTTAAGGTGGTTCTGACAAGTGTCGTTGGCATCTTCATATCCGGTCACATGGGCGGCAAGCCACTCCCACAAAGGAGGCCACACCCACAGAGTAGGTTCGAACAATTTTTGAAACCCACCACTGAAGTGCATCTCAACATTCTGAAGCCAGGGTCTATAATACATATTCCAAGTCCTCCTATGCCTTCAGCATACCCATCCCAAATCAGCATATTAAAATGCCATTCATCTCTGTTTGAAAATTTGTTGGGACTTGTTGCTATTAACATACAGTATCTGGTTATGTTAAAACTTATAAATGAATTATCCCTTGAATGGATTAATTTCTTCTCTCCTAAATAAATTTCATCTCATTTTTATTAAGTTAGACCAGTTGCAGTCTCTCAAAACACTTTCCATGTGACTGTGATATTTCCAAGAATCATCAAAATACTTCCCAAATTATTCTATAATTAAATACATTTTAAAAATAAATCACTACATTAAAAAAATAACACTTGAAATCTGTGTGACTCTGCTTATTTCAGATCTTGGAATTCAAGTAATCATCTCCATTCACAATACCAATCAAATCTATTTGTATGATTCCTTTTATTGCATTATTTGCATATATACTTTTTAGTTAAAAAAAAACATAATTTGCAATGTTATTCTACTATTTGTAAATATGGTGAGTTCTACACGGTTCAGTTAATTCAGTGGACATGTTTTACAGATGATCTTACTTTGCAAATAAAAGAACAGGAATGTTGTTGTCATTATTATTTTTTTGTAAAGAGAAAGGTAAAATTCTTTAAAAATTAATACCAATACCAATTTTTACTAGTTTTGTAGAGTAAGTCTGAGGAAATGGTTTTATGGGGTGATACTTACAATTTTCACTCCACAGAAAAGTTACTGGAAATTTTACCTATTAACAGCAAATTCATTTTTTGATTGCTAAAACTTTAAATAGCAAGCATTCACCGCACCTTCACACAACAGGGAAGCATCAGCAGCCCGAGAGGACCTGTATGGAATAGTTCCATGTTCATTGGCCACAGGAAGCTTGCTAGTTGATGGATTGGGAGGAGGATGGAAAAACAGAAGGAGGAGAATGGAAACAGGCTGGACAAACTGTCTGGGATCCTGAACAGGATAGTTCGAGATGGCATTTGCAACATATTCCATTTCCTTCAATTGTCTAGTAAATATTTGAATACTGAAGCAAGGAAAATTTGTTTAGATAGAATTTCCCACACACACAAACAATTATTCAACTTGCAAACTTGCTTACAGACCCTACCCACATCCGCTGCAGCTTGAGCCCAGATTATATCAAAGATTGGTGGGAATATGATAACAATTACATAAGCTCCTTTATTGCAACCACTTATTTATTTTTTTGTAAAATGAAGAATAGGTATCCATTTACCAGAGATGACAGCCTATCATATAGCAGTAGTTTCAATTCATGCCTTCAAGTTTCAAAGCTAGTTCCCCATCTATCAACCCACTTTAATTCTCATAAACTGTTGTTCATCACATACCATTAACTATAACCACCCAACAACCCGCCCTTCGATTTTGTTCTCCTTGTTGTTTCTATATTCATTAAACAAGCATTTAACATTTTATGTGATTTCTGCAGCAGGAGTTTATAATTCTTAGTATCATATCCCAGGTACAAACTCAGATTGGGACATATATTCCCGATTCACGTTGCCGAGATTTTCTTTCCCTCTCTCACAGAAAGCCCGATTTTGAGGAACAGGGAAGGAATTGAAATAAGTCAGCAGTTTTTATCCTTCCAATAAATCTTTTCAGAGCAGCCTTTATCTCCATGTTTCTAAGCGTGTAAATGAAGGGGTTGAGCATGGGAGTCACCATTGTGTACATGAGAGAAGAAATCATGTTTTGTTCTGGACTCCTGGAGTTTGGCTGCAGGTAGACCCAGCAGAGGGTGCCATAGAAGAGGACCACCACACCCAAGTGAGAGCCACATGTGGAAATGGCCTTTTGTTTCCCCTTTGTGGATGGGACTCTAAGAATGGTGCAGAAAATGCAGGCATAGGAGATCACAATGAGGATGAATGGGGCCAAGACATCTATGTAGCTCTCAATTAGAGAAATTGTTTCTATAACACTTGTGTCTGAGCATGCCAGTCGTAGCAAAGGGAAGAACTCACAGAAGAACTGGGGGATCTCCTTAGAGGAACAGAAAGAGAGAGGGAACATTATCAATGTATACAGCACAGAATTGAGGGATGCCAGGAGCCAACAGATGGCCACAAGTAAGAGGCAGCGCTTGTGGCTCATCCGTGTGGCATAAAGCAGTGGGTGGCAGATGGCCATATAGCGGTCATAGGCCATCACAGCCAAAAGATAGTTGTCTGTGTTGGCGAAGGTCATGTAGAAATACATTTGCATCAAGCAACCACTATAGGAAATAGTCCTGACCTGGAAGAGAAGGTTTTGCAGCATCTTGGGGACAGTCACGGAGGCAAAACCCACATCTGCCAAAGAAAGATGCCTGAGGAAGAAATACATGGGGGTCTGCAGAAGGTGAGCGTCTGAGGAAATCAGCAGAACAATCAGTAAATTCCCCAGGACTGTCAGGAGGTACATGGATAGGAAGAGCAAGCCCAGAAGGTGTTGGTGCTCTGACTGGAAGGATAAATCCATAAGAATGAAATCGGAGGAGTCCGTATGGTTCTGTTTCGCCATTACTCAACTATGGAAAAGAATAAAAGAGATACACAGATAACAGCTCAGTTCGCTTAGAGGGATACCAGGATGAAGGTGACAAAAAGTAGAAACAGAGGAAAGGAGCAAAGCAGGCCATAACGTGTGTGTGGGCCCCCTCCTGCCTCATTTCAATAGGTAAGGTAAAGAGTCAACCAGGGGCACATCTGAAGGCAGACGATGAATCCACCTTGCCAAAACAAAGCAAATTTGAATTTGGCTGGTACTTGGAAAATTGCTTCAGATTTTTTTTTCTGAAGACTGCAGGAGGCAGGGTTTTTTTCACTCTAGAATAAACATTAAAAACTGAAGTTCACATCAAAGTGATTTTCATATGTTTTGCTTGGAGGTATATAATGAAAGACAGGTGGGTCAGAAAAGGCCTAAATAAAGCAATTCAAAGCTGATTTTGTTTCTGTAAACATTCAACCCCACATTACAGGAGTATACTTTAAAAGCATTTGTTCTTGTTACTGACACCTAGTTACATTACTAAATAACTTCATGCGATCTGAGAGTTTCCTTTACGTACCAGCCTGCCTTACACTTGTCAGTATTATCACTGAAGCCTTTTGTTACTTGAGTCCTCCAAACTACAACACTGTTGCTTCGTGGAGGAATTTACCTCTGGTTTAACATTTACATTTAGAAATGAAGCCATGGAAACTTTTAAGGAGGAGGGGGTTTGGGGGAGGGGGGCTTAAAAAGGAAAGGCATGATGGCTTTGTGCCTGCTACAGATCAAACAGAAAATGACCTTACCTCATTCATTCCTGCTCAACCTGAGAATATGTTTCTTTGAATCTTCTTTCCACAAATTACATCCACAATATTGGATCTCTCATGAAACTATCCAAGATGTTTCTAAATGTAATTTTCGACCCTTGTGTGTCACCTGGATGGGAAAGATATAAAAGTAAATACATGTAACCATCAATAAACCTGGATGTTTTCTACCTAATTTATTCCTTTCCCTTCTTTTGGAGACAGCTTGTTTTCTGTGTTGTATTTGATCTATGCTGGGGTAATGCACAGTTTGTTTGTTTATCATGTATTTATTTAGAATTCATATCTATGTATTCTATATAACTATAGCTATTCTATAGTTGCTCTCAACAATGACACTTCCCATGTTAGAGCATCAAACTGGTTGAATTATTCTACCTCTCTGATGGAATACATGAAAGGCAGGGGAGCAGATCAAACCAGTAGTTTGCAATAAAGTCACGCAAGGCACATTTAGAATGTCATAAATTTCACATAATAGTGTATCTATGTATCATATCACAAGAAACAAAAATAACGCAGAGACCTCTATGTAGAAAAATCCAGGACATTTACAAACCTTTTTCCTATACAGTAAGTATTCAGGTTTCAGACAGTCCAAAGATTGCAGGTACCCACTAGATTCTAACAAGTAAAGTTCAGTTGTTAAAAGAGTACATGGGGTTAATCCACACATATTAATTGTTCCTTTCAATTAGTGGTTCTATTGTCTAATATAGTGCTATTACCTCTTTGCTTTATTACCTCTGAAAATACTATATAACAAGGAGAGAAGAAGAGAGAGAGATGGCACACAATAGTGGCAGAACCGTTGCGTTTTCTACATTACAAAGAATATTCCCTTCCTATTCTGCACATCACATGAGCTCCAGGTTGAAAGAATTACACATATCTAAATGCCAATGGATATTTCTATGGATGTTTCCTATGTAATGGCTTAGGCCACTGGGATCTTGTTAATTCTGACATTGTATCTCTTAGGATTCCTCCGTTTAGTCAAGTCAAGATTGAGCTATCAGAATATTCTAATCTGATACAAAACCTGTAGTAGATCTGAGTAGACTTTGATTGATTTTGTGATTTCAGACTGATGAGAATAGTCCACATTACAAAATAAACTAGCATGCTAACAATGTAACTGGGCTAAAATCCTATATCTTAATGTATAGATTTCTATGTGAAAGGGAGGCCTTCTTATGAAGCAGAATTCCACCATATAAACATCCATTACAGTCTACAACAATATATGACCTACATGGAATGATCTCACTGTAAATTTGGCCCTTTTCCAGTCTTGCCATACTTAGGCTGAATTTTTGTAGAAAAATAAACTTTGGAAACAGTTCTGAGTTAGGTAGGTAGGAGCCTCATACAATTTGGTAGCTCGGACAATTCATTTTAGCATCGTCAGAATAAATGATCTGGCTTTGCTAATAGATATCTTCATTCTCATGGAATTGAGATACTTATTGAAAATAGCAATGATGTTTAACTCTTTAGAACTTTCATACATAGTTACATAGTTACATTCATACTTAATCTCCTGAACCTCTAAAATATTGGGGTTTGAAGCTGGAGAAATATCTTGAGAATATCTACAGTGATTCCTAAGAATAAAGAAATGGTTGATGAAACAAATCATAGTTCTCACTTGGAGCACACATAACCAGGTTTATATTATCCTATTTCAGTCCTAGCTTCCTGGAAAAAGCTATAATGTTAGAAAGGTTCGAGGTTTGAGGTTCATTTTATTTATATGCCGCCCTATTCCCAGCGGGACTCAGGGCGGCACACAAACCCAGGGAGGGGGGAGGGAAAAACACAAAAACTACAAAAAGTACAGGGCATTTAAAACAACCAACAGCCACACAATTCGAGAGGGGAAGGGAACTCATTGACCCCAGGCCTGCCGACACAGCCAGGTTTTAACGGCTTTTCGGAAGGCCTGGAGAGAGGTGAGGGTCCGAATCTCTGCGGGGAGCTCGTTCCAAAGGGCCGGAGCCGCCACAGAGAAGGCCCTCCCCCGGGTAGTGGCCAGATTACATTGGCTAGTAGACGGAACCCGGAGGAGGCCTAATCTGTGTGATCTAATGGGTCTTTGGGAGGTAATCAGCAGCAGGCGGTCTCTCAAGTACCCAGGTCCAATACCATGAAGGGCTTTATAAGTGACGACTAGCACCTTGAAGCGTATCCGGAGACCAATTGGTAACCAGTGCAGCTCGTGGAGAAAGGTAGAAGGAAAGCGAAAAGGAAGAAAACAGAGATAGTTTATAGCATTGATGAGGGCACCATTGGAAAACATGGAAATTTGGAATAGATTGTCATGGAAAATATTTATCTATGTACTGTAGTTACTAATAATGAACAATTATGTTGATGGCATATAAACAATCAATTGATCAATCATAGATGGCTATTAAAAAAACAAAGGCAAATGGGCCATCAGACAAATAAACTCAGAGTCCTTACTCAAAACATAAATGATCAGGCTCAATTTTTTTGTACTTCAGAGAAGTTATGCAAAGATCAAACTCTCTGGAAAAGTCTGTAATCCTGGGAAAGAGCAAAGGAAAAAGAAGAGGACAATTAACAATAAGATAAATGGACTCAATTACAATGGTGATGAGTTTACTACTGAAAGACTTGAAGGACCAGACCAGGTTGGAATGGATCATCCTGGAGAAAATCCATCCTTGTGGTTCCTAAGAGTCAACACCAACTTGATGACATATTAATCAATCAACCAACCAACCAATCAAGATATTAATGGGAATCATCAATTGCATTCATGATTAGCTCCGTGTTCACTTTATTTCCATGTCCAACAAGAAAGCCTTTCAGAATGCAGAAAGGGAAGAAATGATGCTTCTTTTGCTATTCACTACTTGTGGTTTATCCATAAATAGTATTTGGTGAGTTAATAAGTTGTCGGCTTAGCAAGAAATCAAGGATAAGCAAGCAGGTGCGGGGGAATGTGTTATGAATTTTCTATACCCGAAACATCAAAAATAGCCTTCTCAAGAGTTGTTCCAATTAGACTATATTGCAATAATTTCAGTAATAGAAAAGGATTGGCAATTTCCAAGTATAAATCTTTACAAAATCTAAAACCTGTTGGAAATTAACCAAGGAGAGAAGCAACCTGGATGTCAGGCCTGCAATTATATTCCTTTTAGAATTTTGGCCTGCCTCACTTTCTCTTATTTCATTATGCTGTTTCATTAGTATAGTTGATGGGAGGGGAAATAGAAGGAGTAGGATTGTGGAATGTATTGTTTTCATTCCTTTCTAGAAGCTGAAGGTCATCTTTTGTCTCCGTACTTTGACATCTGACCAGAAGCAGCTGGGTGCCAGCGTGGAAGAAGATTGGACCATGTGATGGATTGTGGGTGTGGGGACAAGATCATGAACTTTTAACTGGGTGGAATTCTGATGTCATTTCCAGTATTGGGATTCCATAGCATGATGCCAACATGTACCACCAATATGCGGACGATACGCAGTTGTACCTGTCCGCCCCCTGCCAACTCAGCGAAGCAGTAGAAGTGATGTGCCAGTGCCTGGAGGCTGTTAGGGTCTGGATGGGAGTAAACAAGTTGGCACTCAATCCAGACAAGACCGAGTGGCTACTGATGTTCCTGCCCAAAGATTGGCCAAGTATTCCATCTCTCAGGCTGGGGGGTGAAATTATACACCCCTCAGAGAGGGTTCGCAATTTGGGAGTCCTCCTGGATCCCCAGCTGACTTTAGAACACCATTTGTCAGCTGTGACCAGGGGGACCTTTGCCCAGGTTCGCCTGGTGCACCAATTGCAACCCTACCTGGATTGGGAGGCCCTTCAGACAGTCACTCACGCCCTTGTGACCTCAAGACTGTATTACTGTAACGCGCTCTACATGGGGCTGCCCTTGAAGAGTGTTCGAAGACTTCAGCTAGTCCAGAACGCAGCCGCGTGAGCGATTGTGGGTGCACCCAGGTACACCCACGTCACACCTATCCTCCGCAAGCTGCACTGGCTACCCATTAGTCTCTGGACCCGCTTCAAGGTGCTGGTCGTTACCTATAAAGCCCTACATGGCATCGGACCTGGGTACCTGAGGGACCGCCTCCTGCCAATTACCTCCCATAGACCGATTAGATCTCACAGGTTAGGTCTTCTCCGTATTCCATCTGCCAGCCAATGTCGGCTGGCGACTCCCAGGGGGAGAGCCTTCTCTGTTGCAGCTCCAGCCCTTTGGAACGACCTCCCCGTGGAGATCCGGACCCTTACTACCCTCCCGGCCTTCCGCAAAGCTGTTAAGTCCTGGCTGCTCTAGCAGGCCGGGGGGCTTTCGGAATATCCAGCCCCATGGTAACTGTGAATGTTGTGTATTTTTAAAGTGTTGTTTTGTTTATTTATCCCCTTCCCTTGTTTATTGTAAGCCGCCCGGAGTCCTTCGGGAGTGGGTGGCATACAAGATCAATAAACATCAACATCAAACATCAACATGTCTGTCTTATTAAATTGGAACTTTAAGGATAGCTCTGCCTTGGACTCTGATTTAATTCTGCATGATATCTGACACTGGAAGGTAATAGTTGAACATGTTATTGGTTTGTCAATCAACAATAACAAACAGAGGACTGATGATATGAGATTATTTTGGCATTCATTTAAAGCCTATATACAGACTAAGATGAAAGCTCATGCTCCTTGAAGGAAAAAAATATATGAGAGACTCACTTTGTAGAAGGTAAGAATAAGAAGTAAACGATGTTTTGAATGCACATGCTGGGAATCACAGTTTGTTTTATGTTTTTATATAAAAGACAGATCAAGTATATATCTTGAAAGCTAAATTGTATTTGGAAAAGGAGAAAAATCTTTTAAACTATTGTCTTCTCATTTGAAGCAATAGAACATGAAACTTGAATTTGTTGAACCTGTTCCTTCATGAATGCTCCTGTGTTGAAATAGTATAATAGTAGTATAATATTTACAAAAGATATGCTTTGGGATGTCTCATATCTAAATTATATGAAATTAATCCCCAGATTACGTCATTTTACACATACCTATATTCTGTTAATGTATCCTTTGAACAGATAATGCTTTCTAAAATGGAATAAATTTTCCAGAATTGTTTGATATACTCACTTTTTTAAACACTAGTAAATCAATGAAATCTAGAAAAGCCTCTTGGTTGGATGGGATACTCACAAAGTGATATATAAAAAGAAAAACTTGGCATTTATTTTGTGAAATAGAGGCCCTACCAGCATTATCCTATGAGGCTTACATTATGGTTATTATGAAGGGGAAAGGACCTTATAAATTCTGTAAACTATCATTAATATTTTTGTTAAATCTTGATGCCAAGATTTTAAGAGCCACTTTATTACAAAGTTTACAGAAAGCAAACTTTAAAAAAATCATCTATCAAAGTCAGCTTTTATGAAAAGATGTCACGCTACCGATAATATTAGATTACTGGTGGGCATATTAGCATTGTAAGATAATAAAGATGAAATATCTGTTCTGGCTTTATTAGATTCATAAAAAACCATTGATATGATGCAAAATTGATATGGCACAAGTGATGACAAAAAAATGAATTTCCTGCTGAATGCATATCTTGGATTACCACGTCTTCTTCTAATCCTTCTGCTAAAGTAATCACTAATGGGATTAAGTCATCAGCAATCGAAGTGAGAAGTGGAACATGATGAGGATTCCCCATCTCCTGGAAAAATTGATAAACTGTAGTGGTCCTTTTAGCTATCTCCTCCTCCTCCTTTTTCTTTCCTTTTAAATGCTGTCTCACTGAAGTCACTCATAGTATATTTTAAGAGGCTAAAAACCAGGAGACCATGGCTTCTAGTCCCACATTAGGCACAAAGCCATGTGGGTGGTTTTTTTGGGCTAGTCTGTGTGTGTGTGTGTGTCTGTCTGTCTGTCTGTCTCTCTCTCTCTTTCTCCCTCCCTCCCTCCCCCCCGCTCTCTCCTCAGAAGATGGTAATAGCAAGCCAATTGCCTTTTTAAAAAAATGTTTCATAGAAAATGCACCAACTTGTCCAGGCTGTTTCCAGGAGTTAAGACTGACAAAGGCAGAAACAAAGGGGGGGAACTATAGTAAGGATGGGTAGGGTGAGTACTTTTCTGCATATCTGTTATGAATATTAATTATTTTAATTGCCATTTACTTTGTATCATAACATGAGAAGCATTTAGCATCTTCTAAACACAGGGAGATATTATTTCAAAGGAAGCTAAAATTGGTTTCTTCCAGGAACCTCTGTCTTTCAACAGAGAAACAGATATTTTTTAACTTATGGGTCACAATGTTTGTGAAAGATATAACCCATTTACTGTGGGGAGGCACAATTTTATTTTTAAGCGATCAACCTTGAATGAGCAAAGTAGTTGTGTAGTCAAACCACCTCCTAGCTTTTCCTGCACCGAGAATCCCAAAGAAATCAACAATTTTATTCATGTAAAATTCCTTTATACTTGTAGTAGGGAGTTACGATAGGACAAAATCTGAGAAGTTTTGAATTAAGTGGCAGAGATGTATGTCAGTGGTAATATCAAATATATAAGAAGCATTGCAATTTTTATCAGTTGATTTTCCAACTTGATATTGAAGAAGACTCTCAGATAGTCATTTACAGGGTCACTCAGGATGATCTTCAGTGTAATATTTCTTTTGGATTATAATTTATTCCACTGACTAGAATATTTAAAGCCCTGAAATCTATCCGTTGAGAAACAAAACAGGTCAATCAAACTTGACATCTGTAATGAGGTGGGTTCCACCACAAAATCGCGGAGGACAAAATCGCGCTCGACGAAAGCGCGCATTTGACGTCATCACAGCGCGACGAAAACATCGCGCTGTGATCGAAAAATGTAAAAATAAAGCTAAAACCTTACCCTAACCCCCCCAAACCTAACCCTAAACCTAACCCTAAACCTAACCCTTAACCTAACCCTAAATCTAACCCTAAACCTAACCGTTAACGTAACGAAAAACTTAACGCTAACCCTTAACCTAACGCTAAACCTAACGCTAACGCTCTAAACCTGACCCTAACCCTTAACCTAACCCTAACCCTTAACCTAACCCTTACCTTTATGTGAATCGGCTTGCTTTAATTTTAATTTTATTTCAATTTTTAATTTTTTTCGTCGCGCTGTGATGACGTCACATGCGCGCTTTCGTCGAGCGCGATTTTGTCCTCCGCGCTTTTGACGGGTCACGATGAGGTGCACTCACAATCTCACATGGGCTGTGGTAGGTTAATCCCCACTGCCTCCCACAACTGAGTCTTTGAACTCACTACCCACAGCACCAATATATCTCTCATTCTGGGGAAGAATGAATTTGGTAATGCTGCCAATCAGATATTTTATTCCAGAAGATGATAATAGCAAGCCAATTGTCTTTTTTTAAATGTTTTTTTAAACCACTTCCTGTAATGTGAAACTCATTCTATGTGGGAGCTGCACCATGTCTCTAGGAATTAGATGCCTACCTAGTATTTCATATGTTTACATAATAGAAATCTCGCCCCAAAAAAGTCGAGTTCTTTTTCCTACAATGACCCTCATTGATTTGTCAAGTCCTTATTGTACATATTGAGATCCAAAAATGACAGGTTAAAAAAAATAAGAAGGAGTAGTGAAATCCACAAGAATAAATCTGTAACTGGATCTGTAACCAGCCACCTGCCTGTTGTGATCAATATGCCATCAAGGGTTGAAGGGTCAGCCACAGTGGTTTTGTCCTTCACATCTCTCTCCACACACACCTCAGAATACCTTAGCATTGTTGAGGGAAGAAGTAAAAACATTTATTAGACAGAAAGCAGAACAAAACACAAAACATAGCAAGGCCTCCTTTCAAAATCGATCACCATTTGATGAGAATTTGTCACTGGCAGGCAGATCTGAAAGACTACGAAGAAGTTTTAAAAGTTTTTTAAAGAGAGGCAAGAGATCTGGAGGAAAGCATTTCCAGGACGTGGTGGAAATCTCTCTCCCTGGAACCCATATCTTCATGATACAAAGATTCATATCTCGTAAGCATGCAAGAGAAAATTGGCTTCATAGCAGAGTAAAAACATGCAAATTGATAAAATAAATTCATATCGGCCAAGGTGTAATCCCATGCTATTAAGTAATTCAGGCTTATTATTTCATTCAAATATGAAAATTAAAACCCAGAATGTAAAATATGAACATTCTTGAAATTCAGGCAATTTGGAGATTATACAGGATACACTGAGATTACAGGTAGTCCTCAATTTATGACCACAATGGAGCCCAATGTTTTTGTTCTTAAGTGAAACATTTGTTAAGTGAACTTTGCCCCATTTTATGACCTTTTGTGCCACAATTGTTACGTGAATCACCGCAGTCGTTAATTTAGTAGCACAGTCAGAGGTGGGTTCCTACCAGTTTGCACCTATTCGGTAGAACCGGTTCGTCAAATCTACCGAACTGGTTAGAAGAGGTTCCACCAGTGGACCCGTAAAGCAGGCCACACCTACAGAAGAGGTTCCAAAAATTTTTGAAACCCACCACTGGTCCTTGGATATGATTATTCTACACTATCATGCTCATATTTATAAAACTCAGTGCCTCTGTGAAAGGTAAGGATGACTACTGCGTTTGTGGTGCAATCAGAACATTGCGTGTGTTGAAGTTGTTTTAACGCAAACCAAAGATGCCTTTAAAAAAACAAGTTTACATCATATTCTTATGCATGCCAGTGCTGTGTGTGAGGTAATTTAAGGTGGTTCTGACAAGTGTCGTCGGCATCTTCATATCTGGTCACATGGGCGACAAGCCACTCCCACAAAGGAGGCCACACCCACAGAGTAGGTTCGAACAATTTTTGAAACCCACCACTGAGCACAGTTGTCAAGGGAATCCGGCATCCCCATTGACTTTGCTTGTAAGAACGTCACAAAAGGTGATCACATGACCCCAGGACACTGCAACTGTCATAAATATGAGTCGGTTGCCAAGCATTTGAATTTTGATCACATGACTGTGGGGGATACTGCAACAGTCGTAAGTGTGAAAAATTGTCATAAGTCACTTTTTCCAGTGCTGTTGTAACTTTGAATGGTTACTAAATGAACTGTTGAAAGTTGAGGACTACCTGCATTAACATAAGATTAAAAATTTATGAAATCATTAGAATGGAATAGTATTCATCATAGGAACAATACAGCATAAAAATGTCAACTTTCAGAATCACAGTAAGAATTGCATTTCAGAACGAAAGACATAATATATGGAGTTTATAACCAACAGTTGGCTTTCTTAGAGAATCCTTGAAGGAATCTTTGAAGGGAAAAAAAAACAGGGCTTCTATTTTCAATCTGGAACAACAAAAGGTATATAAAACACCTCAACTTTTATCTGAATTTGTTTACTGGTTTTATAGTTGATTTGCCGTTTCTGTTGAGGCAGCATTGGTCTCATTACAGTTCAGTTCTTCTGAAACCAGCCTCTTAATATTCTTTTCATTGCCTCATGCATTGTACGGTTCCTCAGGCTGTATATGAAAGGATTGAGCATGGGAGTCACCACAGTGTACAAAATTGATGCGATTTTCAATGTTGACCCAGCATAAGTGGAGGACGGGCGGATATAGATGCCCAACAGAGCCCCATAAAACAGAGCAACGGTGGTGAGATGGGAGAGGCAGGTGGAGAAGGCCTTGTATTTCCTGTGGCCTGGTGGTATTTTCAAAACTTTGAACGCAATGAAAAGGTAGGAAAAAATGATCAGCAAAAGGGGTCCGAGAAGAATAGCAGTGCCTTCACTGACGAGCAGCATTTCAACCGATGAGGTGTCAGAGCAGGAGAGCTTCAGTAAAGGATGGAGGTCACAGAAGAAATGGGGAATCTTTCGGGAAGCACAAAACTTAAAATTACACATGGAAAGGACGTACAGAAGGGAGTGGGCATAAGCCAGGAGCCAACATACAGCAGCCAGTTGTATGCAGAATCTGTAGCTCATGATTGTCGCATAATGCAATGGACGGCAAATGGCTACGTAGCGGTCGAATGCCATGGAGGCCAGGAGAAAGTTATCCGCAGCACAGAAGCTCACAAAGAAATACACCTGCGTCAGGCAACCACTAAAGGATATGGTGTTTGTGCAAGAGAGCAGGTTCTGCAGCATTTGAGGTACAATGGTGGAGCTCAATCCAAGATCAGCCAATGACAAGTGACAGAGGAAGAAATACATGGGAGCATGGAGGAGGCTAGCACTGGAGAAGATCAGCAAGATTATCACGAGGTTCCCTAGCAAACAAAGCAGGTACATACAGAGGAAAACAGGAAAAAGTAGTCCTTGAAACTCCGGAGAGGAAGAAAAACCCAGGAGGATGAATCCAACAAAGTTGGTTTGGTTCTCCTGATTCTTTTCCATAAGTCACCTGAAAATATTGATTTTTTGCATATTTTCATTTACACATCTGGTTTGTGTTTCACCCTAAGACATGAAGGAAAAGAAGTACAGTACTTGAGGACATGGGGGAAATTACTGAATTGTTTTGATTTGTATTCCCAAAATGGGGCACGTGGGGTACATTTACTTCAAGTATATGTCTGGCAATGGTAAAGGCATACATAAATTTCTTTGAATTCACTTTATGGAACATAAACTTGTAATAAAGAAGATTGATATTGGACATTTAGTATTCTATTGTGATTGCTCTTGGACTCACTGAATATAGGTTGTTGTTATGCTGTTTTATTTATGGCTTAGGCGTGTGTTGTTGTGAGTCAGATGTCTAAATAACAGATGTTGCT
The DNA here is from genome assembly GCF_051295495.1 of Thamnophis sirtalis. Classification (NCBI taxonomy): domain Eukaryota; kingdom Metazoa; phylum Chordata; class Lepidosauria; order Squamata; family Natricidae; genus Thamnophis; species Thamnophis sirtalis. Next base: position 166,104,878 of record NW_028261383.1, read on the forward strand.
TAATTATTTTAGGACAGTTAAAACAAAAGTGTTTTATGCGGCTTCTCGAGTTTGGAGGAATGACATTTCAAATTGGGGGTGGTAATTAAGGTAATCCATTCTAAAGTGATGTATACTCAGTTTAGAAAATATTGTCGTTTCTTTATTCTCTCTTGAGGTCTGATTTAGAAATAGTTGAAATGAATGATGAGTGGCTTTTCTGAATCAGGATGTGTCTGGCTAAAGAAGCTAACCGACTTAGAGTGTACCTTTATAAATATCTATTGAAAAATATAATTGTGATGATATAGGGTATTACAAACAAAATTATTTCATTGCTTCTTGCCTGTAAGATAGTCCCTCTTCCTCTGAAGTGATAAATACTCAGGCTGAAATGGTCCATTTAGTACCATTGAGACTATAGCAAGAAGCAATGAGTGGAAACTAATCAAGGATAGAAGCAATTTAGGAGAAATTTCCTGACACTTAGAATAATAATCAGTGGAACAGCTTGCCTCCAGAAGTTGTGAATGCCCCAACACTGGAAGTCTTTAAGAAGATGTTGGATAGCCATTTGTCTGAAGTGGTGTAGGGTTTCCTGCCTAAGCAGGGGGTTGGACTAGAAGACCTCCAAGATCCCTTCCAATTCTGTTATTCTATTCTACTGCAATGGATCGTTCATCTGTTTCATCTATCCTTGTGTGTCCTAACTGGCAGCAGCATTGTGGCTCTTTGTTGATGAGCAAGGGTTGTGTTTAGGAAATTCTGTATGCAAAGCAGTTACTCAACAGCCTTTCTCCAGATTCTGTTATTGTTTCCTGTTCTATTAGCTACTGCAGGACAAACCAAATTCTATTCATAACAGTCCTTTTCAACTTCCTTTTCTGGACTGCTTTCTCACCTACATTTTCATATACCATTCCTATCTCTTTCTTCCAGTTTGCAAAAAATGGGGGGGGGGATTTGATGAGGATAAATTGAGCAAGAATGGCAGGTAGAGGAACCACACAACACAATGGTTCTTTGTTGCATTTTTACAATACAAAGTATTGAGAACCCTTTGTAGATAAAGTTGTCTCTAAAAGTCAGTGTGCTGTGTAAATGATCATACAGAGGCCTTCTACTGAGGCAGAGCTTTCATCCATTACCCTCCAATCCTCAATGCCCTGATTGGTCCTGGGTAGGCTCCTTCTGACAAGCACTTTTCCCAGCCCAGATCTGAAGAGGGAGGAGGAGTTCTCTCGCGACATACAGCCTCTTCTCCCGGGCTGAGGATCTCCTATTTAGCAGAGGAGTCTAAACAAAAGAACTGAACCCTTCCATTTACAATGTCTTCTCATTGCTGCACCACCTTATTTCATGGCCTCACAACTTTGCAAAAGTGCAGTTCGTATGCAGGTAATTGGAAGGGGAAGAGAGACAGCTGAATAAGGAATTACCTTTCTCCTGTCTTTCACTCAAATACAGTATGCTGGGTAGCAATAGTGTGGAAGGGTGAAGTGCCAGTCTATACATTTTTGATGTAGAGAGAGAAAGAGAAAAATGAAAAGCTTACTGGCTTGTGTCCATTAAAAAAAAAACACGAAATATTATACTGTACCTCTGGCAAAAAGTTCTCCTCTGAGATCCAGTTTCTTTATTTTTTTGATGATGATGAGATTCTTCATAACTTTCTCAGTTCTGAACAAGAAGTCAGGCTTCATGGGGCAGCATCTTCTTTCTCAGAGCAGATGTGCACAGACAATGCTGGAAACTCGCATGCCTGTGGTGAGGAGGTAGGGATAATGTCTAGTTTGTGGCACCCCTCCCCAGGAAGAGACATTGATGCGAAAACAAGGCTCTTTGGGGAACGTGTTAACCAAGGCTAGAACATTCCACAGGGATAATAAGTGATGTAAGATTTGGGTTGGAAAGTTAATGTCAAGAACAGGTTTCTGAGGAAAGAAATGTAGCCAATCTGGCCAAAAAAGAAACAAACAAAATTATCTGTATTAGATTTCTGGTATGATCCCCAATAAAAAGACCTCTGGTTTAAAGTCTATTTGTTTGTGTGTCATTTTCTCCAACCACATGTGGATTTTAGTCCAGTATCTTTTAGCTTCAATGCAAGTCTACCACATGTGGTAATATGAGCCCGGTATCTGATTTCCAACATTTTTCTGATTTATTCTTGGACATTCCTGCAATTCTGGTTGGGGGTAGATGCCACCCAGGGGTGGGTTTCTCGCCCCGTTCCAACCGGTTCGGTTGGAACGGGGCCGGCGGCGTCCTCGTGCGCACGTGCGGCACACGCATGCGTACTAGCGTCTGTGTGATGCTCCAGCTGCTCCTGGAGGATCGCGCAGGGGCTGTATGCGTCCTGCGCATGCATGGAAGTGCAGAACTCGTCAAAACCAGGTAAGGAGTGCGGGCGGGCGAGTGGGCCCTTCGCCGTTCCCGGAAGTTACTTACTTTCGGGTTCGCCGACCAACCGGTTCGCAGGGACCGCCGCGAACCGGTTGACACCCACCCCTGATGCCACCTGTAAAACATCTTATACAATTTTTCTCTATATGCAGTAGACATTGTCATTTTATAATTTTGAGCCCACAGTTTCTGCCATTTCTGTAAATCAATCCCATACCTAAAAATTTTCCCCCAAGCTATCATAGTTTCTTTGACTTGTTGTTCTTGTAATCTCAGAAATTTATAACAAAGACTTAAAATATCTGATTGTAAATGTGTTAACAGCAGCCAGAATCGTATTTGTAAAAAACTGGAAAAATGAAACAGTACCAAAACAGGAAGAAGTTATTCGAAAAATAATGGACTGTGCTGAAATGAGTAAATTGACATTTGAAATTAGAGAACAAGAGGACGAGCAATTTTATAAGATATGGGACTTGTTTTATCAGTGGCTGGGGGAAACAACTTGGAAATGAAAAATGTTTTACTCATGCTTTAACTGAAGGAGTTAAATGATAACACAATCATGCTGTGAAATAAATTAACAACGATACAATGAAAAACTGATATATCTATGAATTGAATACTTTAGAATTTTTTTGGTTTTAAAAAGGATATGGATAATAATGATTTTATGTATACTTGATAGAGGATTGGTGATATAATGTATAACGTTAAGAACATATTACAATGGTATCTTTTTGTTGATAAATAATTTTAATAAGGGAATAATTGAAAATTGGTATATATATGTAGCGACTATTTAGAATATTTTGTTGAAAAATGAAAGAATAAGATTTCTGTTTGAATGTATGATGTACAAGGATAATAATGAACATAAGCATACCTGATAGTTGATTGGTGGAATTATGCATAATTGAAAATAGTGATATACAAATATAAATGGTTGGTTAAAAAAAAATTCTATCACATGGGGATTATACAAAGGTATACTGTTATCAAATAGACAATCAAGAATGTAAGGGACTTATGATTTATTGGAAAAAAAATAATACTAATTGTAATTGAACATATACTGTACAATGAAAGTGAGGTATTTAGTTATACTGGATGAAAAATCTGAGATGGTAAATATTATTCGAGAATATGGATGTTAAAACACCTGTAACCAAACGACATGCTGTATGTGATGATGTTTTTTTATTTTTTTGTTGTGTTTTTTTATTGTTGTGTGTATATGTTGTCTATGTAATAAAAATAAAAATTTATTTTAAAAAATTATCTGTATTAGGCAGACCTCCCAAAATCTCCTTCACAGAGGCATCTGAGACTGGTTCAAGTGCATTGTATTATTAACATCTGTTTACCACGCCTGTATTGAAGAAATTGTCAGGATTAGGATTCTTTTCCTCCACCCCATGGTCCTCATGAACATCTTCTCATGTGTAAACTCTTTAGAGCTCAGTTTCCCACATAGTAGCTGGGCAAATGCAATCACATACAATCCTGTGACTTCAGTTCATTTTTTTTCTTGGTCATTGCTATGCCATTGTTATGCCTCCCCCGAAAAAGGAGACAAAAAGCAAAAGTAAATGTTTTGTTGTGTTAAGTTTATTTAGCAGATTTCAACACTGTTTCCCATTTAATCCAAGCTTCTTCTGATTTTTTTTTATTGCTTTTATGTTGCTTAGAATCATGACTGTAGATTCTTGGTTACAGAGCAAAGAAGGGAAGGGAAGGGAAAAGAAGGGAAGGGGAGGGAGGGGAGGGGAAGAGAGAGGGGTGGAGAAGGAAGGGGAGGAGACAAGAAGGAAGGGAAGCAGAGGGGAGTGGAGGAGAGGGGAAAGGAAAGGAAATCCAATACATGGAGGACCAAACTGGTTGCCGAGGTGGCGCAGTGGTTAGAGTGCAGTACTGTAGGCCACTTCAGCTGACTGCTATCTGCAGTTCGGCGGTTCAAATCTCACCGGCTCAAGGTTGACTCAGCCTTCCATCCTTCCGAGGTGGGTGAAATGAGGACCCGGATTGTTGTTGGGGGCAATATGCTGACTCTATAAACCGCTTAGAGAGGGCTGAAAGCCCTATGAAGCGGTATATAAGTCTAACTGCTATTGCTATTTACATTTAAGCAAAAAAATGACCCACAGCAACTGTATGATTTGCAAATAAGCAGTCTTTTTTCCTGAAAAAAATGTTTATCCAGGCACTTAAAGCTTATAGATTGAAAGTGATCCAAGGCAAGTTCAGCCCATGAGTTGATTTTCCAGGTATAACTTTTTTGTGATCGATCAATTTTCTACTATGAACGTTAGGTCATGCAGATAAAAACTAATTGAAGAAATTAGTGTGAAAAAACAAATCTAAAGTTTGTTCCCCTCCCATTGTTTTGCTGTTTTCAGGCTAAGCAGGAGGATCTGATTCCAGTAAATTCAACTTCTACAGAGTTTTCTTTAGCAAGATTTATTGAATTGAATTGGATACAGTTATAAGAATTCCAGCAACTGAACAGTTTCCAGTTTATAATCAATATATCACCATATATATTTAGGATAGAGACTTTTTGATTTTCTCTCTTATAGATTTTCTACAATTCAACATGTTTCTTCATTGATAACAGGAAACGTAAGAATCATCTGAATTTCCATCAGGTTAGGAACTGGCGAGGCCCTACAATAGGAAACCCAATCAAATCCCTTTAGCATACTTACCTCTGGGGTAATGCTTTAAGTAAGAAGTGATTGGTCAAGATAAACTTAATGTTTTGATAATGCCATTGTTCGAAAAACAAATGATACACCACACATTCAATTTTAACTTTAAAAAAGGTAACAGAAAAGTTTGTCACTTAGATAGAACACCAGGAAAAAATGCTACAGAAATGATGATTAATCTACTGTGAAGTTTAGAAGCAGCTGTAAAAGGAAGTCAGAGGCTGCTGCGTTGTCATAAATTTCGAAGAATGACTGCAGAAAAGTAAAATTATAACTTAGGAGAGATTATATCTCTCTCCTAGAGAATATTGATCTTGCAGCTGTGTTTAGTAGGAATTTACCAAATTATATTCCATCAAATTTGTATTAAACTTTACCATACTGTTGTGACTCAGCAGTTCTGCTGAGACCTTTTTCAGGATACAAAATTCAGTGTGGTGATTCAGCAGTTCTGCTGAGAGTTTTTTCGGGATACAAAATTCAGTATGCAGCTGGAGCTTGTGGGAGGAGGTTTGGAGATAAAAGGGGAGATGCTGCCACGCCCCAGTCGCTGGAGTCAACGTTCCTTCGTGTGTTCCGTGTTTGGTAAAACATTGTTTGATTACTAATCATGATTGATGCTTGTTACACTTGGAAAAGTGCTTTGGTGTTTCATGTAAACCTGATCTGTGAAGACTGTGGAAGAACTGCAGTGTTTGTAAGAGCTTTTGTTTTGAATTCTTATCGGAGACTTATGTTTATGTTAGTTCTGGGCTCAAAGCCAGTTTGAACTGAAAACTGATAAAGAAAAGTCCTTTTAAGTTATTTTGCCTGTGTTTGTTAACAAGCCGTGTAGGGGGGTCAGAACACCATACTATGGGAAAATTGGAGTATGTAAAAATACTGAAGAGAAAAGCTTTTGAACAGTGTGTGCTGCCTGCTCTAACATGTTCCAGTGAAACATGGACCCTAACTTCACAATTGATACAAAAGCTACAAGTGGCGCAAACAGCCAAGGGAAGATACATGCTCGGCATTACGAGACAAGTTAGAAAGAGCTGCTCATGGATTAGAGAACAAATAAAAGCATATGATATCATAAAAAGAGTAAAAGAATTGAAATGGAAATGGGCTGGTCACATAGCAAGAAAACCTGATGACAGATGGACCAAGGCAGTCATAGAATGGATCCCACTTGATAAAAAAAACATCCACAAAAGAAACCTAAAACATGATGGATCTAACGACACCAGCAAGTGTTGCAAGCCCAATTGGCAAAAGAAAGCTCAGGACCATATTGTTTGGAAACATGTGGAAGAGGCCTTCATCCTGCAGTGGATAGACAATGACTAAAATGATGAAAGAATGCAACTCAGAAGAGGGGTGGGGCTTGACGTCGCTACAACACGACATGCAATCTTGGGGCTCCAGGATTGCTGTCGATACCTTTGTTGCTGGATGATCTTTTTTGGATCTAACCGTTCTGAAGGAACGGTGATAGTGAAGGGCATGTCCTGCTGATCTCGGGGGCATCGCAAAGCCCCTGATTGATCCAGCAAAAAGCTCTTTTTGCCGGCTACAAGAGAAGCAGCCAATATGGCTGCAGAACGTTGGGACAAGCCCCTGAAACGGAAGCAGCACAGGAGAGACAATGTGTCGAAATGGTGAGAAAAACATTTATTATTAGAGAAGAGAAAACCCCAAAGTCTCAGAGTTAAAATAAAATTGAAGACAGGAGGAAACAAGTGGCAAATTTACCCTGGTTTAAAACTATTGTGTTATTTTTTTTTCACTTTAATTTTGTTTGTTTTTTATGGATGGACTTTTTACAAATGCCTCTTACTTTTAAACTGGACTGGTCTTTTTTTCCCCTTCTTCCTCTATACTTTCCCCATTTTTTGTGTTTGTGGATTAAAAGCCTCTTTCCTCGCAAGGCTCAGACGGATCGTAATCTTTAAACAATTTTTTTCTCTTTCCAGAGAAAAACCCTTTCTGGAGTTCGGTGTTTAGAAAAGAGAGCCAAAAACAGAGGGAAAAGATGTAACACTGCCATTTAGTGGCTAGAGGCTTGGCAACATCTGATATTACAAAGTTATCGGATTGGTTTACTGAAAGGGTCGATGGAAAAAACTTCACTGAATGTGTTTGAAACCTAGCAAAAGCCTTGGAGGTTTTAGTGGCAGTGTTTATAACTTGGGAAAATGGCACTACATGAAGAAGAAAAGGAAGTAACATTGCAAAAAATATGTTAGAAATTCAAGAACTCTTAATAACTTAATAACTACAAAAAGAATTTTTAGATTCTGATGTATTTTCTATACTTTTTAGCACTGGTCTCTAATCATAATAAAGATTTCATTAATAATAAACTGCTTGGTTAGAAACAAATATCATAGGATTTGAAATCTACACAAATCAAAAAAGAAAGACAGAAAGGATTAGATTTTATACTGTAGATACCTTCAGCCCTTTATTAATTATGACCAAAACAATAAGAACAACTGATGGTACAGTTACTGATTTGCATTATATTTTATTTGCATTGAAACATTTATTTTCAAACATATGTTTTAACAAAATAGAAATAATACGATTTACTGCATCTGCTATTTTGGGAATAACTGTACTGATATATTATAGGGATGAAGAAAGGTGATATATTTGTTTCTTTGACTTATATGTTTCATACAAGAACTCAAGGCAACATAGAATCTAGATAATGGTCCACCCATTTTCCCCCACAAGATCCCTGTGAGATAGGTTAGACAGAGAGAACTTCTGGCCCCAAAATACAAGTTAGCAAAAGACAGATAGTTTTAAAATTGGAGACTTAATTCCCAATATATGGCAAACAAATCAAAGATCGCTTTTAACATTCCTGTGATTTCATTTCAAATATTTGGCACTGGAAGATGGTTCTGGTTGACAGCAAGAAAATCAAGAGCTGTGATTTAGGAAGACAGAAATCTGACGGAAGAGGAGTTGACAATTCACTGTAACTGATTTCAGACTCTTGCAACATAGAATTGAAGCTGGTTACCTGGTATTTCATATTGATGCATAACAGCCATGTTTTTTTTAAAAAGAAACTTATTTAAGGGCAGAATAAAAGCAAACAAAATTAATCAGAAAAATTGAACCAACTCAGTAAACATGTAGAAATATCAACAGAAGGACAGTTAATTATTCATACTCTCTAATTTCTCCTGTAATAAGAATATACATTACCAGCAAATTTTTGTAAGGAGAAACTAATGGAAATTTAGGGATTTAGTGTAGGGGCTGAAGACACCAGACTGGAAACCAGGAGTCAATGAGCTCTATCCTGCCTTAGGCTCAAAGGCACCTGGGTGACATTGAGCTGGTCACTCTCTGTAGAAAAAAGGCAATAGGAAAACAGAACAATGTAGCCAAGAAATCTACAATAGCCAATAATCAATTGAACAAGCACAGAGACACACAAACGTTTACACAGTACTTTAAACACCCTTAAAGCTCCATAAAAACAACAATAAACATCCATTACTTTAAATGTTTCAGCCAAAATATTCCCCGTTAAATAAACAATCTTTCTTTTTGAGCAAACGCAACTTATAAAAACCCTGCCTTGTGATGAGAACAACAGCTCTGATAGCCTGCAGAAAACCACCAATGTGATAAGCCATTGCAGAAGTTCTTTCAGACAATAAACTGTGCAAAAGCAGGGTATTTTCTGACAGTTGAATTTTATTTCATGGAATAAAATGGCTTATAATGTTATTGACAGATCTGCAGGCACCTTTTTATGTTGGGAAACGGCTAATATAAAAAGTAAGCTTGGTTACTTTTGCTATGCTTTTAGAGAAAGAGAATAAGAGAAAAACTGGTATGCTCTAAATGCTAGAGAACATTGACCATTAATAGCCATGCTTATTTGCACCCAAGGTGGCTCCACTAGAACCAATTCCTCACCAGTCTCTTGATGGCTGCATGTATCTCGCTGTTCCTCAGGCTGTATATGAAAGGGTTCAGCATAGGGGTGACTACTGTGTAGAATATTGAGGCCACTCTCAGCCTCGAGACAGAATAGGAAGATGATGGGCGGAGGTAGGTGCCTATCACTGTGCCATAGAACAAAGCCACAGTGGTGAGGTGGGCACTGCAAGTAGAGAAAGCTTTGGACTTTTTGGACTTAGATGGAAGCTTCACCACCTTCAGGACAATGAAGACATAAGAGAAAACAATGAGCAGCAGAGGCCCAAGGACAATTGCTGTCCCTTCGCTGACAAGAAGCTTATCAACAACGGAGGTGTCAGAACAAGAGATTTTCAGTAAAGGATGGAGGTCACAGAAAAAATGGGGGATTTCTCGGGAAGCACAGAAGGTAAAATCAGATACCAACAGGATGTACAACAAGGCGTGGAAATGAGCCAGGAGCCAGCAGCAAGCAGCCAACAGAAGGCAGCACTTGAAGTTCATAACTCTGGCATAGTGCAATGGGTGGCAGATGGCTACATAGCGATCATATGCCATGGAGGCCAGGAGAAAGTTATCTGTCGCAGCAAAACTCACAAAGAAATACATCTGTGTCAGGCAACCATTATGGGATATTGCTTTTGTCTGGGTCGCTAAGTTGTATAGCAATTTAGGTATTGCAGCAGAACTAAATCCAAGGTCAGCCAGTGACAAATGGCAGAGGAAGAAATACATGGGAGCTTGGAGGAGGCTGGCATTAGAGAAGATCAGCAAGATTATCAAGAGGTTCCCTAGCAGACAAAGCAAGTACATACAGAGGAAGATGGGAAAGAGAACACCTTGGAGGTCTGGTGAGGAGGAGAAACCCAGAAGGATGAATCCAGCAAAGATGGTTTGATTCTTCTCTTCTGTGTTCATCCTGCAACTCAGGCATTTAGGACCAAGTTCTTGTCTACTTCTCTGCTCTGTATTTCAGCTGGCTCCAGAAATACTAAATTAGTTTGAGAGAAAGAAAGAAAATATTTACAGTTGTTAAATATATTCATAGGGATTTCTCTTGTGAAAGGCATACAGCTTATTTTAATTTGCATTCCAGCAACTGAAAAAGCCATTCCCTCCAAATATGGCCATTAATCTCTGCATAATTCTCCCCTCTTTCACTTTTTCCAAGCAACTGAGAATCTTTTTGATATGTTAGAAGAGTTTTGTTTGTTTTCAGAATGTACAATGACAAATTATTTATGAGTGTTAAAATAGGGGATTAGACAGTAAAAGAAAAATTTCTGCAATTGGACTGATCAGTTAAGGATTTTTTTTTTAATGACCAAAGGGCTCCAATTACCCAGTTCCTTCTTCCTATGAAGTCGTAACTATTTCAGATGAAATCGCTTAATTTAGGGGAATAGAGCAGACTGCCTCCTTCTGTGCAGAACGTTTATCCATCTCCCCATTACTGTTTACACTGACAGGTAGGAACCAAACTCATATTTTTCAGGCAAACTTTTTCCCCCACATGTTAAAGTTCAAAGGCTGTTTGTGTGACTTATTATGTGCAAAGTTTCCACTAAGCAATAGCCCTTTTAATTATGTCATTTTTCTCCCAGGCTGATTCCCCACCCTGTCTACACTCTGAACAAAGAGATAACAATCCATTTCTAATTCAAAGTCTCATTCTCCAGGGTTCTTTTTCACCAGTACCTCCATTATGCCACCCGGTATGTATCTCCCCATTTGCCAAAAGGCAGTTTGCATGTGGAAAATAGAACCACAATAATGACAGAGAGGAGAACTTTGCAACTGCATTGCTCTATGGTTCATTCAGATAAAATGTGCTGAGAAAGCACTGAGTTCAAAGAATATGGCAGCAAGGTGTGCACAGTTATATGTTGTTATCTATACAGACACAAAGGAAAATGGGGAATACAGCTGAATAAAGCACTAACAAGATCATATGATTTGCCCATAAAGTATAATTGAATACCCTACCATATCTCTACAGGAACCAGAAGTCTTGATGCTTTCATTAAAAATGGATCTCTTTTGTTATGCCATCATTTACCTAAGAACAAAGTCTTTGCAGTGTAACCTTTTCATTCCTGAAGCAGAAATGCCTTGGCACAGGCATAAATAGGACCCTTATTGTAATGAGATGAAGATAATTCATCTTCATTGAACTCCCCAAGGAAAGAAAGTACAAGTTATGAGGACATTCTTCAGGGAACTTGTTAATCAAAAATAACATATACAGCAGTAAAGTAAGTAAAATCTTTATTACGGTCAAAGACCAGCAATACACATTAGTTTTTACACTATATTAAAAAATACTAACATTAAAATATAATTTAAAAGTATTGACATTAAAAGTGGATAATAACATAATGGTCCAAAGATTGTTAGAGGGATGTCCAGATAATTGGTACAAGATGGTACTATACTTCTGTAGCCAATTTTTTTCTTATGGACATTGCAACAGCACAGAACTTTGCCACTGCATATGTAGTAACCGGGTTAGTGTCCTGGAGGAGAAAGCCTAGATAAAAATTGTCTGCCCTCCCTGGCAATCTCTCTAATAAGGGGAGAATATGTGCAGATATACAGCAGGAATACCAAGCAATCTAAAATTGGCTAGGTTGGTGGATACCAAACATAACTGGTTTTTTTTTTTAGTAAACAAGACTTTATTAAGACAAACAGTATTTCTCTCAATATGTTGGATCTCCAGAAATTTACTTCCCAGTGGCAAACGTCACCAGTTGTAATGTACAGACTTATATTAGGAAATCCCTATCACGAGTATATTAACATTATAGATCAGAGTAGGACTTGCCTTTTCTCATCTGATGGAGGATTATCAATATATATCACCAGCTTTAGAAAAAGTCTCTTTGAAAGCTTAAATGAATCAATAGCAACAACACCCAGTGGGCAAATCTGCATAACAGTTTCATCCAGTTGCAAACACTGAGAACATACCACTGCAGTCTTAATATTGGTTATTTTTCATTCAGCTATTTCAGTTTGCATTTCAAACAGAGGTGGGTTCCTACCAGTTCGCACCTATTCGGTAGAACCGGTTCGTCAAATCTACCAAACCGGTTAGAAGAGGTTCCACCAGTGGACCCGGAAAGCAGGCCACACCTACAGAAGAGGTTCCAAAATGTTTTGAAACCCACCACTGGTCCTTGAATATGATTATTCTACACTATCCTGCCCATATTTATAAAATTCAGCGCCTCTGTGAAAGGTAAGGATGACTACTGTGTTCATGGTGCAATCAGAACATTGCGTGTGTTGAAGTTATTTTAACGCAAACCAAAGATGCCTTTTAAAAAACAAGTTTACATCATATTCTTATGCATGCCAGTGCAGTGTGTGAGGTAATTTAAGGTGGTTCTGACAAGTGTCATCAGCATCTTCATATCTGGTCACATGGGGGGCAAGCCACTCCCATCCGGTCACATGGGCGGCAAGCCACTCCCACAAAGGAGGCCACACCCACAGAGTAGGTTCGAACAATTTTTGAAACCCACCACTGATTTCAGAATAGCTTAATTTGCAGGGTTAAATGTACCATTTTATTCCCTTATTGTAAAAAGTTTTCGTTGATCATTCCTGCATTTAAATTATTGTGAGAGGTTCAGTTACAAGGTTCATTTTTTTAAAGAATTGATTAGCCTTTCCCAATTATTTTATTCCTCCCATGGAGAAAGCATTTTCCTCTTGCACACTTTAGAATGGCCCTCCTTCATAACTTTCTCTTTCAGAGGAAGGTAAGTATTTGCCTGTTGTCAGGTTTCCTGCAGTTGCCACAAATTTCCTCGTCTGCACAAACAATATCCATGAAGCTTCCTATTATCTGTATAACTTTGCACTTGCTTGGCAAAAGTGTGATGATATGTTCATAGCATAATCCATATACTGGACTACCTATTATAAAAAACTGTGAAATGTCAATATTTCTTTTTGTGTCTGCCAATGGCCATCCAGCCACCCTGTGTTGCTTGGGGAAGGGTGGACCACAGGATCATCTGAAGGGCTGCTGCGAGGAATATTCTAGCTGCTAGGATTATAATAAGTCATGCAGATCCACTCAGATATGAACTAGGAACCTCTGGCTAAAATGCCTGGGTCTTGCATTGTAATCTGGGATGAGTTTGAATTGTTGACTCTTGAGGAAGTGGGCAGGATTCTCCAAGCTGCCTATATCTAGGTCCTTCCCAGGTTGTTGAGATCCCTCAAGAGGATCCTGCAATTGGGTCCATGCTGTGGAGGTGGCCTGTTTCAGGGAGGGAATAATGTCTTTAGCCTTGAAGGAGGTGGCAATGAGCCTAGAACTAAAAATGTTTATAATTATTATTGTCATGTCTTCAACTTTCCATTTAAAAATGGAACCTTTTTTGTTGTTGAGATGATGGTCAGATTCCAGTTGCAAAGAAGTTTGAAGGAAGCAAATTATTTGTAACTGTTCCAGCCAGGGTTCAGGGATTTAGTATGGAGTCAGTAATAATTATGCTTGTCAATAACTTTTGATGCTGTTGGGAGGGGATGGTGCATCCATTGACCTCTCCTTGATTTCTCAGCAGCTTTGGATACAATCAGTTATAATATCTTTCTGGGCTGGCTGTGAAGTTTGGGAAATGGGGGCACCATGTTAGGTTGGTTCTCCTCTTCCCTTCATGGCAATTTCCAATTAGTATTGACAGAGAGTTAGATCTCTGCCCCTACATCTTCAGCCCTTCAATATGAGGTGACACAGGGCTCAATAATCTCTCCTCTCTTGTTTAACATCTACATAAAACCATAATGTATCAGTTTAGGGTATGGTATCATTAATAGATTGTTGATACCTATTCATACATATCAACTCTGCGTTGTTCAAGTTGATGTTCTGTCTTAATTGCATCAAGATTGAAAGGTTGTAAATTTTAGAGGGGGCTATATCCTAGAATTCTCTGTCTTTAATCTCTTTCTCTGCAAAGAGTTGCATTTCCTCATTCAAAACTGGTGTGCAATCTGAGGGGAAGGATGGCAAGCAAACACTTCTCCATGGAGAATGGAGATGATAACCATGCCAAAGACTGAAGAACTGGGGAATACACTGGTTCTTCAGAACCTATGGTCTTCCTTCTCCATCTGGACATGGAGAAGATGGGAGAACACCTATCTTTGCCTTGGATGCCTGCTGTTCCCATGTTTTGGAAAATGAAAGGCTGAATCATGAAGCTCATAACCATGGCACAGTCTTTTAAAGGCTCTTGATTCACTAACCTAATCACCTTCAGAAATTGCCTATTTAGTTATCTTAAAAGTATTGAAGATGTTCAAAAAGATGTTTGAAAATCTGTTAATAAGTTTGAAGATAACCCAAAGAAAAGTACTATATATTGACTTCCGGTTTGAGGGGGCTTGCTGGTAGGAGCTGGTCGTTACAGCTCCAGAATCCTGGTCTGTCGGATGAGCAATCCATCAGCCATCTTACAGCTTGTTTACCTTTTCTTCAGGCCAAGGAGATAAGTGAGCTAATTGTGCCAGGCAACGTGCCAACTAACTCTCGCAGATCATCTCTGGGAGGGGAGGAAGGCCAGCCGATGACAGAATTGTCTCCGCGCCAGGAATTCCTGCTGTGATTAGCAGCACAAAGCAAACCTCAAATCCTCAGAACAAAACAAAATTTGATTTACTGAATCCAAGACGAGCAGAACCTGTACATGTGAACTCTTAATTGTTTGTATTAATCCTTAGCGTCATTTTTTACAAGAATTCCTTCTGATATCTTACTTGCTAAAGAGACACTCAAAATGGCGCCGAGCAGCTTCGTAACACTGTTTGAGCTTTGAATTTCTACAGAGTTTAAAACTTCAAAGGGAAGGAGTGATTTAATACTAAATTAAACAGTAACAGCTGCACAATTGACCAGCACAGACTTATTAATTGGTTGAAGAAGATTAAAACTTGGAATGGTCTCTAAGCAAAACCCTATTCAAAAGTCCCCCCCCCCCCGGTTTCAAAAAGCTCACTTGTCCCTGGGACAAAACTACAGTCATTACTTCCTCCCCCCATAGGGGAGCCATTAACTAAAGAGAGAGGTAGGAGAGAGGTAGAAGAAAGAGGTGTATGGACAGCAGAAGAGCTAACAATGGGTTTTTATCTTTCTGGGTGTTGATGACAAGAGGAACTGATGTAATTACTACTTAATATAATAGGATACTGGCTATGTAATAGTATACATGTGATTGTATGTTATGAAAATGGAAAATAAAAAAGTATATTTTGGGGGGGGAAAGTACTATGTATTTATGACCATATTGTTTGGAAACATGCGGAAGAGGCCTTCATCCTGCAGCGGATAGACAATGACTAAAATGATGAAAGAATGCAACTCAGAAGAGGGGGAGCTTGACGTCGCTACAACACGATATGCAATCTTGGGGCTCCAGGATTGCTGTCGATATCTTTGTTGCTGGATGATCTTTTTTGGATCTAACCGTTCTGAAGGAACGGTGATAATGAAGGGCATGTCCTGCTGATCTCAGGGGCATTGCAAAGCCCCTGATTGATCCAGCAAAAAACTCTTTTTGCCGGCTACAAGAGAAGCAGCCAATATGGCTGCAGAATGTTGGGACAAGCCCCTGAAATGGAAGCAGCACAGGAGAGACAATGTGTCAAAATGGTGAGAAAAACATTTATTATTAGAGAAGAGAAAACCCCAAAGTCTCAGAGTTAAAATAAAATTGAAGACAGGAGGAAACAAGTGGCAAATTTACCCTGGTTTAAAACTATTGTGTTATTTTTTTCACTTTAATTTTGTTTGTTTTTTATGGATGGACTTTGTACAAATGCCTCTTACTTTTAAACTGGACTGGTCTTTTTTTCCCCTTCTTCCTCTATACTTTTCCCATTTTTTGAGTTTGTGGATTAAAAGCCTCTTTCCTCGCAAGGCTCAGATGGATCGTAATCTTTAAACAATTTTTTTCTCTTTCTAGAGAAAAAAACTTTCTGGAGGGAAGAGTTGAGAATACTTATAAAACAATGATGAAATTTGAGGACAGAGTACAAAAAATTAAAGTGAAAGTGATAAGAAAATTGTTGACATTGACCGCAAATCGAGTGTGGAGGGAAATGATAAGTGCCGAATATGGAAAGGAGAAATTGATGAACTGAAACTCTATCTCAGATGTCAAAACATAGATGAAGAAAGGGGAGAAAATTTGGCAAAAACAATTAGAGTAATTTCGGCAGAAGCACCAACGATAACAAAAGTCAAGCAGATGAAAGAAACAGATGGAGGGTTTCGAATTCTTTTAAGATATCCAATGAACAACAAGTTGTCAAGAGAAGTCCACATAAGACTTATCAAGAAAACACTTAGAATACAGATTCGACAAATGGCAAGAGATATTGGACTGCACTATTTCTGGAAGGACACAGGATGATGAAATGAAATGTCACAATAAAATTTAGTTAAATGTAAAACTTTGAATATTATGTATAGGATAAAGTAATAATAGCTATAGTCAAATAAATGATCAGAACACTCAGCATACTCAGAAACTTGAATGAACATCTAGTTTGGAAATTCTAGCGGGCTCTGCACTGGAATAGATTTAGTCTGTTACATACTAAACTTTATGCTCCCTTATACCCATTTAGTGCTCCTCTTTTTAGATACATTTTAGACTTCTGGTTTTTATATATGCTTCTGTTTTATATTTTTAACTTTTTATAATTATTATTTTTTAGATTCTGATGTATTTTCTATACTTTCTAGTACCGGTCTCTAATCATAATAAAGATTTAATTAATAATAAACTGCTTGGTTAGAAACAAATATCATAGGATTTGAAATCTACACAAATCAAAAAAGAAAGACAGAAAGGATTAGATTTTATACTGTAGATACCTTCATCCCTTTATTAATTATGACCAAAACAATAAGAACAACTGATGGTATAGTTACTGATTTGCATTATATTTTATTTGTATTGAAACATTTATTTTCAAACATATGTTTTAACAAAACAGAAATAATACGATTTACTGCTTCTGCTATTTTTGGAATAACTGTACTGATATATTATAGGCATGGAGAAAGGTGATATATTGTATTTGTTTCTTTGACTTATAGTATATCATATGTTTCATACAAGAACTCAAGACAACATAGAATCTAAATAATGGTCCACCCATTTTTCCCCACAACATCCCTGTGAGGTAGGTTAGACAGAGAGAGAACTTCTGGCCCCAAAATACAAGTTAGCAAAAGACAGATAGTTTTAAATTTGGAGACTTAATTCCCAATATATGGCAAGCAAATCAAAGATCGCTTTTAAACATTCCTGTGATTTTAAACATTCCTGTGATTTCATTTCAAATATTTGGCACTGGGAGATGGTTCTGGTTGACAGCAAGAAAATCAAGAGCTGTGATTTAGGAAGACAGAAATCTGACAGAAGACGAGTTGACAATTCACTGTAACTGGTTTCAGACTCTTGTAACATAGAATTGAAGCTGGTTACCTGGTATTTCATATTGATGCATAACAGCCATGGTTTTTTTTAAAAAGAAACTTATTTAAGGGCAGAATAAAAGCAAACAAAATTAATCAGAAAAATTGAACCAACTCAGTAAACATGTAGAAATATCAACTGAAGGATAGTTAATAATTCATACTCTCAAATTTCTCCTGTAATAAGAATATACATTACCAGCAAATATTTGTAAGGAGAAACTAATGGAAATTTAGGGATTTAGTGTAGGGGCTGAAGACACCAGACTGGAAACCAGGAGTCAATGAGCTCTATCCTGCCTTAGGCTCAAAGGCACCTGGGTGACATTGAGCTGGTCACTCTCTGTAGAAAAAAGGCAATAGGAAAACAGAACAATGTAGCCAAGAAATCTACAATAGCCAATAATCAATTGAACACCCACAGAGACACACAAACGTTTACACAGTACTTTAAGCACCCTTAAAGCTCCATAAAAGCAACAATAAACATCCATTACTTCAAATGTTTCAGCCAAAATATTCCCCGTTAAATAAACAATCTTTCTTATTGAGCAAACGCAACTTATAAAAACCCTGCCTTGTGATGAGAGCAACAGCTCTGATAGCCTGCAGAAAACCACCAATGTGAAAAGTCATTGCAGAAGTTCTTTCAGACAATAAGCTGTCCAAAAGTAGTGTATTTTCTGACAGTTGAATTTTATTTCATGGAATAAAATGGCTTATAATGTTATTGACAGATCTGCAGGCACCTTTTTATGTTGGGAAACGGCTAATATAAAAAGTAAGCTTGTTGACTTTTGCTATGCTTTTACAGACAAGAGAATAAGAGAAAAACTGGTATGCTCTAAATGCTAGAGAACATTGACCATTAATAGCCATGCTTATTTGTACCCAAGGTGGCTCCATTAAAACCAATTCCTCACCAGTCTCTTGATGGCTGCATGTATCTCGCTGTTCCTCAGGCTGTATATGAAAGGATTGAGCATAGGGGTGACTACTGTGTAGAATATTGAGGCCACTCTCAGCCTCGAGACAGAATAGGAAGATGATGGGCGGAGGTAGGTGCCTAGCACTGTGCCATAGAACAAAGCCACAGTGGTGAGGTGGGCACTGCAAGTAGAGAAAGCTTTGGACTTTTTGGACTTAGATGGAAGCTTCACCACCTTCAGGACAATGAAGACATAAGAGAAAACAATGAGCAGCAGAGGCCCAAGGATAATTGCTGTCCCTTCGCTGAAAATAAGTTTATCAACAACGGAGTTGTCAGAACAAGAGATTTTCAATAAAGGATGGAGGTCACAGAAAAAATGGGGGATTTCTCGGGAAGCACAGAAGGTAAAATTAGATACCAACAGGATGTACAACAAGGCGTGGAAATGAGCCAGGAGCCAGCAGCAAGCAGCCAACAGAAGGCAACACTTGAAGCTCATAACTCTGGCATAGTGCAATGGGCGGCAGATGGCTACATAGCGATCATATGCCATGGAGGCCAGGAGAAAAGTATCTGTTGTAGCAAAACTCATAAAGAAATACATCTGTGTGAGGCAACCATTATGGGATATTGCTTTAGTCAGGGTCGCTAAGTTGTAGAGCAATTTAGGTATTGTAGCAGAAGTAAATCCAAGGTCAGCCAGTGACAAGTGGCAGAGGAAGAAATACATGGGAGCTTGGAGGAGGCTGGCATTAGAGAAGATCAGCAAGATTATCAAGAGGTTCCCTAGCAGACAAAGCAAGTACATACAGAGGAAGATGGGAAAGAGAACACCTTGGAGGTCTGGTGAGGAGGAGAAACCCAGAAGGATGAATCCAGCAAAGATGGTTTGATTCTTCTCTTCTGTGTTCATCCTGCAACTCAGGCATTTAGGACCAAGTTCTTGTCTACTTCTCTGCTCTGTATTTCAGCTGGCTCCAAAAATACTAAACTAGTTTGGGAGAAAGAAAGAAAATATTTACAGTTGTTAAATATATTCATAGGAATTTCTCTTTTGAAAGGCATACAGCTTATTTTAATTTGCATTCCAACAACTGAAAAAGCCATTCCCTCCAAATATGGCCATTAATCTCTGCATAATTCTCCCCTCTTTCACTTTTTCCAAGCAACTGAGAATCTTTTTGATATGTTACAAGAGTTTTGTTTGTTTTCAGAATGTACAATGGCAAATTATTTATGGGTGTTAAAATAGGGGATTAGACAGTAAAAGAAAAATTTCTGCAATTGGACTGATCAGTTAAGGATTTTTTTTTCTTGACAAAAGGGCTCCAGGATTCCTTTGCCAATCACCCAGTTCCTTCTTCCTATGAAGTGGTAACTATTTAAGCTGAAATGGCTTAATTTAGGGGAATAGAGCAGACTGCCTCCTTCTGTGCAGAACATTTATCCATCTCCCCATTACTGTTTACACTGACAGGTAGGAACCAAACTCATATTTTTCAGGCAAACTTTTTCCCCCACATGTTAAAGTTCAAAGGCTGCTTTTGTGACTTATTATGTGCAAAGTTTCCACTAAGCAATAGTCCTTTTAATTATGTCATTTTTCTCCCAGTCTGATTCCCCACCCTGTCTACACTCTGAACAAAGAGATAACAATCCTTTTCTAATTCAAAGTCTCATTCTCCAGGCTTCTTTTTCACCAGTACCTCCATTATGCCACCCGGTATGTATCTCCCCATTTGCCAAAAGGCAGTTTGCATGGGGAAAATAGAACCACAATAATGACAGAGAGGAGAACTTTGCAACTGCCTTGCTCTATGGTTCATTCAGATAAAATGTGCTGAGAAAGCACTGAGTTCAAAGAATGTGGCAGCAAGGTGTGCACAGTTATATGTTGTTATCTATACAGACACAAAGGAAAATGGGGAATACAGCTGAATAATGCACCAACAAGATCATATGATTTGCCCATAAAGTATAATTGGATACTCTACCATATCTCTACAGGAACCAGAAGTCTTGATGTTTTCATTAAAAATGGATCTCTTTTGTTATGCCATCATTTACTTAAGAACAAAGTCTTTGCAGTGTAACCTTTTCATTCCTGAAGCAGAAATGCCTTGGCACTGGCATAAATAGGACCCTTATTGTAATGAGATGAAGATAATTCATCTTCATTGAACTCCCCAAGGAAAGAAAGTACAAGTTATGAGGACATTCTTCAGGGAACTTGTTAATCAAAAATAAAATATACAGCAGGAATACCAAACTATCTAAAATTGGCTAGGTTGGTGGATACCAAACATAACTGGTTGGGTTTTTTTTAGGAAACAAGACTTTATTAAGACAAACAGTATTTCTCTCAATATGTTGGATCTCCAGAAATTTACTTCCCAGTGGCAAACGTCACCAGTTATAATGTACAGACTTATATTAGGAAATCGCTATCACGAGTATATTAACATTATAGATCAGAGTAGGACTTGCTTTTTCTAATCTGATGGAGGATTATCAATATATATCACCAGCTTTAGAAAAAGTCTCTTTGAAAGCTTAAATGAATCGATAGCAACAACACCCAGTGGGAAAATCTGCATAACAGTTTCATCCAGTTGCAAACACTGAGAACATACCACTGCAGTCTTAATATTGCTTATTTTCCATTCAGCTATTTCAGTTTGCATTTCAGAATAGCTTATTTTGCAGGGTTAAATGTACTATTTTATTCCCTTATTGTAAAAAGTTTTCGTTGATCATTCCTGCATTTAAATTATTGTGAGAGGTTCAATTACAAGGACCATTTTTTGAAAGAATTGATTAGCCTTTCCCAATTATTTTATTCCTCCCATGGAGAAAGCATTTTCCTCTTGCACACTTTAGAATGGCCCTCCTTCATAACTTTCTCTTTCAGAGGAAGGTAAGTATTTGCCTGTTGTCAGGTTTCCTGCAGTTGCCACAAATTTCCTCGTCTGCACAAACAATATCCATGAAGCTTCCTATTATCTGTATAACTTTGCACTTGCTTGGCAAAAGTGTGATGATATGTTGATAGCATAATCCATATACTGGATTACCTATTATAAAAAACTATGAAATGTCCATATTTCTTTTTGTGTCTGCCAATGGCCATCCAGCCACACTGTGTTGGTTGGGGAAGGGTGGACCGTAGGGTCATCTGAAGGGCTGCTGCGAGGAATAATCTAGCTGCTAGGATTATAATAAATCATGCAGATCCACTCAGAGGTGGACTAGGAACCTCTGGCTAAAATGCCTGGGTCTTGCATTGTAATCTGGGATGAGTTTGAATTGTTGACTCTTGACGAAGTGGGCAGGATTCTCCAAGCTGCCTATATCTAGGTCCTTCCCAGGTTGTTGAGATCCCTGCAATTGGGTCCATGCTGTGGAGGTGGCCTGTTTCAGGGAGAGAGTAATGTGTTTAACCTTGAAGGAAGTGGCAATGAGCCTAGAACTAAAAATGTTTATAATTATTATTGTCATGTCTTCAACTTTCCATTTAAAAATGGAAACTTCTTTGTTGTTGAGATGATGGTCTTCCCAGGTTTTGGAAAATGAAAGGCTGAATCATCAAGCTCATAACCATGGCACAGTCTTTTAAAGGCTCTTGATTCACTAACCTAATCACTTTCAGAAATTGCCTATTTAGTTATCTTAAAAGTATTGAAGATGTTTAAAAAGATGTTTGAAAATCTGTTAATGAGTTTGAAGATAAACCAAAGAAAAGAACTATATATTTATGAACTTTTTTAAAAATGAAATAAACGGCAATAACATAAATAAGATTTTGATCCAAGAAAGTTATAAATTAATTAAGTATCCAGACAAATTTGGAATATTGAAACTTTTACCTCAGTTGGAATTAATTATATAAAATAAACAGCGTTTGGGGGGAACCAGGTTTATTTTGTCTACTATAGGTCATAATTGAGATTAGAGATTTTATTATTTAAATTAGACATTAGAAGGGACTAAATATTATAGGCAAAAAGAAGAATAAAAATCCCTGATTAGAGTTGGGATTTACAAAATTACACCAAGAGAATTACCTGTCTTTTAATTGGATTTACAACAGAGGCTTGAAGAAGTCTATGCAATGGGATAAAGAAGAATGGAAGAGGGATTAAATCTTACAATATTTATTTACTTACTTAATTTGCATTCCATCTTTGTTATTTTACAAATAACTTAAGACAGTGAACGTATCCAACACACCGTCCTCCTATTATCCCCATAACAACAACCCTGTGAGGACTGATGTGACTGATGTGAGTGTCTGATGAACTTTAAAGATTAAAATTTTCAAAGTAAAAATAAGGAATACAAAGTTGGTTATTTGGTCAAAGTTAAAATAAGATATCTTTTTATGAGATTCTGTGATGTATATGGACATTACTGAAATGGACAAAGGTTTTCTTTTAAAATGTAATTTTCATTTCTTTTTGAAAATTTGGTTATGCAAAGATCAGTCTCTCCTTTATAATGTCTCTTTATCCTCCATCTTCTTTTAAATGTTGCTTTTTAGAGCTATTTCTAGTTTTATAATTTGCTTTGTTTGTTGTATACAGCCCTTTTAAGCAGGAAAATAATATGGAGACGGTAATAAACAAATAATTCAAGATCTGAGAGCCGGATCTCCAGTTCAGCAAAAGAATGGAGCTGTCCAGGGTCCTGTAGTTCTAGTCGTCTGCACTATGTCTGAGGTTAGTGATAAATGGTATGTAATTACTTCACTGTTGGTGTCTCAGTTGCCTGCATTTTTTACGAGGCCAGTGTCTTCTCCAGGGTTTTCTCTACCCTTCACATTACATGTCCAAAATGTTCAAGCTTTTGTGATTAATGCTTCCAGTGAGTAGCATTTTACTCCATTCTCCATTGAATTATTGGATTATTTTTGAAGTCCAAAGTTTTGCAAAATGCCATCAGGGTTAAGGAATATCAAATATAAAGAGCAAGGAGTTTGGGAGGACTACTGCTGAAAAGAGAATTATCCATGTGCATTTCATCCACATTTTTCAGGATGGGGGGGTCAGGAGCATTTGCTCTCAATGTGATCGTGTAAGATGTGTAAATTCTACCTGAAGTAGATAACCCCAGACATACTAGAATAAGCACCTGAATATGTAAATATAAACTGCCTTACAAAGGTCATTACATTTCCAAACACAACAACAAAATTCCCTTTTTTGGAAATGCAATAATCTCAGTTGTGATGGAGAACACGCCAAGGAAGAACTTGACTGGGGATCAATACCTTTGAAATTAATCTCTAGCATGGTGAATAAGAAGCCAAACAGTTTAGTATAATGAAGTGTTTTAGGAAATTATTTTATTTTACTTCCCAATTAGGCTTCATTTTCCAAACAGATCTACCAGAAGAATGAAGACAACGATTTCCTATTTGTTATTTTGCAACTATGCCTGTTTATGGTGCTCACTGTTAATATGTGAATTTCTGCTCCTTTGGCAAGAATAAAGATGCTTCATAAAGTTTTACGCCTTCACAAATCTAACATCAGCACCCTGCAATTGTCTTACTGCATCATTCTCCAGCTGGGGGTATGTAAAAGAGCCAGAAAGCATTTCCACTTTGCACAAAGTCTGTAGAGATTTTCAGTCATCCAGGCTGTGATTGTCCCAAAGATGCTTTTTCAAGAGGCAACTGGACTTTCTTGTTTTTTTCTTTTGAAGATGTTTCGTTTCTCATCCAATAAGCTTCTTCAGCTCTGACAGGATAGTGGAGAATGGAAGGATTTATATTCCTTGCAGACAGCTGGTAATTTGCATTCTTTTAGCAGGTCATTGAGGCACCTGGAGGTTTATCTGTGTCCTCAGGGTCACCTGAGTAGTGCTCTTGGTTCCTGAAGTCTGCAATTGATTTCCTCTGGAAATCCATTCCTACTCCAACACCGTTCAAAGAGTGTTCATCTCAAATTGTATAACTGAAAGTCTGTGGAGCTTCTTACTCATCCAGGTCATTTCCAGAGGAAAAAAATTGCAGACTACAGGAACCAGGAGCACTACTCAGGTGACCTTGAGGACACAGATAAACCTCCAGGTGCCTCAATGACCCTCTAAAAGTATGCAAATTGCCATCTGTCTGACTAGAAGACCTCCAAGGTCCCTTCCAACTCTATTCTATTCTAAGGAATATAAATCCTTCCATTCCCCACTATCCTGTCAGAACGGAAGAAGCTTTTTGGATGAGAATCAAAACATCTTCAAAATAAAAAAATAAGAAAGTCCAATTGCCTCCTGAAATTCCACTTTGCAAGCTAAGAATTTTCACAGCAAATACAAACTGAAAAACTGGCAACTGTAGAGAGAAGGTGCAAAGCAGAGATGGATTCCTACCAGTTCGCACCTATTCGGTAGAACCGGTTCGTCAAATCTACCGAACCGGTTAGAAGAGGTTCCACCAGTGGACCCGGAAAGCAGGCCACACCTACAGAAGAGGTTCCAAATTTTTTTGAAACCCACCACTGGTCCTTGGATATGATTATTCTACACTATCATGCTCATATTTATAAAACTCAGTGCCTCTGTGAAAGGTAAGGATGACTACTGTGTTTGTGGTGCAATCAGAACATTGCGTGTGTTGAAGTTGTTTTAAAGCAAACCAAAGATGCCTTTTAAAAAACAGGTGTACATCATATTCTTATGCAGGCCAGTGCTGTGTGTGAGGTAATTTAAGGTGGTTCTGACAAGTGTCGTCGGCATCTTCCTATCCGGTCACATGGGTGGCAAGCCACTCCCATCCGGTCACATGGGTGGCAAGCCACTCCCACAAAAGAGGCCACACCCACAGAGTAGGTTCGAACAATTTTTGAAAACCACCACTGGTGCAAAGCTTCCCTCTTCACATTTTAAACAAGCAAATGAACGAGGAACCATGGCATCTCAAGTCCAGGAGGAGAAGGAACAACAAAGCAGATACAAGCCACTTCAAAAGTACTGCAAAGCTCCACTATTTCTAATTTATCTAGTGTTGTGGCTGAGGTAAAAATAAATTGGCTAAGCTGCCCAGCATAGATATTAATGTGGGAACAACATTAAAGATCTGGGTGAAAATATGGCAAATTTACTAATATGGCAAATACGTGCTTTTAAAAGAAAAAGAAAAATGTACTCTTAATCAAATCTTATTTTAAATATAACTCAGACCTTCTTCCCGGGGCTTCAAAATATAATGGTAGCTTATTTCTACCCTCATGGTGACTTATGCAATTAATCTGTTTAAATCTAAAAGGGAAATGCTGGGGAAATGCATAGAAGTACAAACCATTAAAGTAACCCATACTGCACATAAATTAGATTAAGGCCATGCAGCTGAACTTTTAGAGTTTCAACATTCTCATTTTATAATGGCACACATCCTTGGGAGATATTAAGAGATTATAACCATCCTGCTATAACTTTATGCACATGACATAGTAAATAGTGCGGAATGTTACAAAGGTTAAAGAACATCATATATCATTTTACTGGCAGCCATTGTTTTCCAAAGTGGCTCCAGGTTTCTTCTGAGGCACTCTCAGTCCTGCTCTGATTTCTCTCTTCTGCACCCACATCCTTAGTAATTTCCTCATGGCCTCATGAATCCCACTGTTCCTCAGGCTGTATATGAAAGGATTGAGCATGGGGATCACCACAGTGTAGAATATTGAAGCCGCTCTCAGCCTAGAACCAGAATAAGTGGAGGACGGGCGGATGTAGGTGCTAATCAGAGTCCCATAGAACAAGGCCACAGTGGTGATGTGCGCAGTGCACGTGGAGAAGGCTTTGTACTTCCCAGAAGCTGAAGGAACTTTCAACACCTTCAACATAATCAATATGTAGGAGAGAAGGATGAGCATAAGGGGCCCGAGCATGGTTGCAGTCCCTTCAATCATGAGCAATGTCTCAGCAGAAGAGGTATCTGAGCAGGAAAGTTTGAGCAAAGGATGGAGGTCGCAGAAGAAATGGGGGATCTCCCGGGAGCCACAGAAAGAAAAATTAGCTATTGTAAATACATATAATAGACCTTGGGAAAAAGAGAGGACCCAAGATCCAGCAGCTAAGATCAGGCAATGCTTGTAGCTCATGATTATAGAATAATGAAGTGGTCGGCAGATAGCCACATAGCGGTCATATGCCATGGAGGCAAGGAGAAAGTTATCACTGGTACAAAAGACCACAAAGAAATACATTTGACTGAGGCATCCGCTATAGGATATGGTGTTTTTCTGGGAGACCAAGATTTGCAACATCTTGGGTACAGCATTGGAACTAAACCCCAGGTCAGCCAATGATAGATGACTGAGGAAGAAATACATGGGGGCATGAAAAAGCTCACTATTGAAGAAGATCAGCAGCATGATCAAGAGGTTCCCCAGTAAGATAACCAGGTACATGCAGAGGAAGAAGGGGAAGAGAAGCCCCCTGAACTCTGGTGAGGTGGAGAAACCCAGGAGAATGAATCCCGCAGAGTTGGTGTGGTTCTCCTGTTCTGTTTCCATGGCTCATCTGAAAATGAGAATAAGAGGGGGTTATATCATTGTGCCGTCCATTTCACAAATGTAATACTGAATATAGCAATAGCAATAGCAGTTAGACTTATATACCACTTCATAGGGCTTTCAGTCCTCTCTAAGCGGTTTACAGAGTCAGCATATCGCCCCCACAGTCTGGGTCCTCATTTCATCCACCTCGGAAGGATGGAAGGCTGAGTCAACCTTGAGCCGGTGAGATTTGAACCGCTGAACTGCAGATAACAGTCAGCTGAAGTGGCCTGCAGTACTGCACCCTAACCACTGTGCCACCTCAGCTCTCATGGGCTAACATCCCTCACTGGATATTGCTGGAAATGACTGTTCGGCACCTCACAACCTGCTGATTCCAAGGGGCAGTCAATTAACAATTTACAATTCACTCTGTGTTCCTCACCCTACTGGCTTTTTGTCGATGAAGCTGCAATCTCAGATTACCTCCTCCTGCTTTTGCTTTCAGGCATGCATGTACAGAGCATTGACTCTCTGATTCTCCACCTGACATGGTACAGTTAGTAAGATACTGGGTTTTGCCTATCCTTATCACTGACTGCCTTAAATCTCATTTCCATCACTAACCATCACTCAGGCAAGATTCCGGCTGCTTCACAAATACTGGTGCCCTACTTCAGGTTCTGTAATCTATGTAGAACAGTGAACTGATGTCCTTTTAATTCAATCTGGTGCCCTACTTCAGGTTCTGTAATCTATGTAGAACAGTGAACTGATGTCCTTTTAATTCAATCTTGTTATAGGTACCAAGTATCTATATAGCCAGTCAGTCTGAGCCAGGATGATCCTGCTGGAATGACTGAAGATGGGAAAAAGTTAGTAGAACATATATATATATAGACAGGCTAGGCATTGAATTCTAAACCCAACACATACCTATGAGATGACCTTTTGTAGCAATAGCAATAGTAATAGCAGTTAGACTTATATACCGCTTCATAGGGCTTTCAGCCCTCTCTAAGCGGTTTACAGAGTCAGCATATTGCCCCCACAGTCTGGCTCCTCATTTTACCCACCTCGGAAGGATGGAAGGCTGAGTCAACCTTGAGCCGGTAAGATTTGAACCGCTGAACTGCAGATAGCAGTCAGCTGAAGTGGCCTGCAGTATTGCACTCTAACCACTGCGCCACCTCGGCTCTTGTAGATTTCAATGAATGCATGATATGAACTGGAAGAAGTTGTACATCATTAGGTTCTGTAATGAGGACAACTCTGGCTTGCATGGTGACTTTGCAGGAGAACAAGTGCAAATTGGAATCAGGTAGATAACAGAGGAGTCATTCCTCTGAAATAAACTAAATTCCATCAATGGGTTACTAAAATCAAATTCATGATTGGAGCTCAATATATGAAGTAAAATATTTCAGTCTTGGCGAAATGCTTCAAATTTGCAAATGGCCTCTATTTCCCTGTATGTCTGATTGATCTAACTCCATATAATATTCTTCACATTTTTAAATGGGGCATTTTCATTTTCACAAGAAATCAGGTGCAGATTTTGCCCCAATCAGGATGGTGTTTCTGTTCCATAGGAGAGGGGAATGCATGCCAAGTTGCCTCCTTACAATTGCTATAAAGTGTTTTTCCTACCTGTTTCAAACCCGATCTTTATAGATACAGTAAGGAGTGCATTTTAAGAAAATCGGTGTGAAGTTTCTATCCAGATGAAGAGCATATTCCAAATTTAAATAGTTATTGTATTTCCTGAAAACTAAAAGCTCACATTTAATACTATAGTATGTGCAGAGATTTGACAGAGACACAATGCCAAATTAATTCAGCATGATACCCCTAAAATACAGAAGGGGCTTGAGCATCTTGAGAAAGACAAACATTAAGGTATTTATTGGAAAAAAAAAACCTTAGGGATTGTAAACTTCCCGGGCAATCTTGACTAAAGATAACACTCACTGGATCTCAGTTCATGAAAATTAATCATTGGTTTCTGAAAAATAATATCTGGTTGAGAATTTTGTTTATTTGCTGCAAAGCTTTCATTTTGTATCATTAAACAGTCAACATGAACACATCTGAGAAAATTACTTGAAAGGTTTAGTCTCACTTTGTTGAATCTCAGCAGTCTGACAAAGCCAAGCCTGGATGCTTGCTGGATGGTCCAATGAAGTGCAGAAAAAGCAAAATCATTAGTGCTCTTCAACATGGAGAGCAAACATGGAGGCAGAACATCAAGAGATGGTAGAAATGGTCAGGTAAGAGGATTTTGGTTTCAATCTGAAGCAAATGGTCAAACAGAAATGAGAGTTTCTTGCTATCTGTAAAAGAAAATGGACAAGAGGGGTGGGAAAACCATGCCAGATCAGAAGATCTAAGGTTGGGGAACCATCTTTCTTAGCACTGAAAGTCATGCAAAATAGCCGTAAAGACCTCACCAACCATGGAGGTGTTCAGGGGATAGGAACATCTTGCACAACTGAACCTCGGTTTCATTCATTGCCAAAGAAAAGAAAACAGAAGAGAATATAAAGGTGGTATGAACCTGGGTGAGGATGTCAGGGGTATGAGCTTTGGTTTCCATGGAAGAAAACAGCAAGATCTGCAGGGATCTTGTTAAAGAAGCATCTACAGGGTTGTTGAGGTTCTGTAATGTGAAATCCCCAGACCCACTGTGACATCACTAGATGAATTCTCAACCTATGTCTTAGAAGATGAAAGCATATACTGTACTGTAGCTGGGATAGGAGCAGAGGTGGGTTCCTACCAGTTCGCACCTATTCGGTAGAACCAGTTCATCAAATCTACCAAACTGGTTAGAAAAGGTTCCATCAGTGGACCCAGAAAGCAGGCCACACCTACAGAAGAGGTTCCAAAAAAATTTGAAACCCACCACTGACACACACACACACACACACACACACACACACAGAAAGAGAAAGGAAGGAAGGAAGGAAGGAAGGAAGGAAGGAAGGAAGGAAGGAAGAAAGAAAGAAAGAAAGAAAGAAAGAAAGAAAGAAAGAAAGAAAGAAAGAAAGA
Organism: Thamnophis sirtalis; assembly: GCF_051295495.1. NCBI lineage: Eukaryota > Metazoa > Chordata > Lepidosauria > Squamata > Natricidae > Thamnophis > Thamnophis sirtalis. The sequence goes on from NW_028261383.1 coordinate 166,134,890, forward strand.
AAGAAAGAAAGAAAGAAAGAAAGAAAGAAAAAACACATGGCCGGCAAGCCACTCCCACAAGGTCACATGGCCGGCAAGCCATTCCCACAATGGAGGCCACACCCACAGAGTAGGTTCCAAAAAAGTTTGAAACCCACCACTGGATAGGAGGGTAACCCTGAAGCAGAAATGGTAGAATACAATAAGAGACCTTGTTTCAGTGAAGGCTTCGCCAACGTCAAATATCAATCAGCAGAAATTTCCAGGCACATATGACCATTTAAGTAAATGGTTGGTAGAGGTCAGCCTACCAATTTTGAAGGGTAATAGATGGAAGAGGTTCATCTAATTAGACATAGGCACGACATAGGCTCATTCTTTAGACAATGCTATCAGTCATTTGGTGAGGCTAGCCATTGGGGCAGTGAGGACTTGGTTAATTAGTAGATGAGGCTTTTTAAAAATAGCAGTAGCACTTAGACTTATATACCGCTTTGTGTGCTTTTACAGCCCTCTCTAAGCAGTTTACAGAGTAAGAATGTTGCCCCCAACAATCTGGGTCCTCATTTTACCTACTTCGGAAGGATGGAAGGATGGAAGGCTGAGTCAACCTTGAGCCTGGTGAGATTTGAACTGCCGAACTGCAGCTAGCAGTCAGCTGAAGTAGCCTGCAGTACTGCACTCTAACCACTGCGCTACCTCGCTGGTTATTCCCCACTTCCTCTGTGCAATCTTTCCCTTCCATTTCTTGAATGATCCAAGGAAATCTCATGCCTACGGTTCTGCGAGGCCTTCATTTCCTCCAGGAACCATTCATGTACACCAGAAATGCATTTTCAGCACTTCAAATTAATAGAAAAAAGCGAAAGAGAAAATATGCAGGAGTGGGCTTCAAAAATTTTAGCAAGGGGTTCTCTTCCCAGTTGCTGGGTGGGTGTGACCATGGTGGGTGTGGCCTAGTTGGCCTCCTGCACCACAGCACGGGGGATGTTTTACCCTCCCCGGCTCCAAAGGCTTTCCTCAAGCCTCCAAGAGGGCGAAAACGGCCTCCCCAGGCTCTGGAGGCCAAAAATAAGCCCATTTGCAGCCTTCCTGAACTTCCGGTAGGTCCGTTTTTCGCCCTCCCCAAGCCTCCATGCGCACCCTGGACTTACCTGCATCCAAAACGGGCCACATGGGGACTGGAGGGGAGCGGTGGGCAGGACCACCCAGGAGTGGGATTTGGGGGTTCTCTGAACTGCACAGAATCTTAGCTAGAGGTTCTCCAGAACCCCTGCAAACCCCCAGCAGCCCACCACTGGATATATGAATCATGAGGAAGTTGTGAAGGCCATCACACTGGCCTTCGTGAGAGTCAGTTGGATTGTTGGAAGCTTTTAAAAAAGATTTTTAAAGCATTTTTTCCCTGCCGATTCGGGCGAACCGGCAGGGAAAAAAATGCATTAAAAAGCAGAAAAAAAACTTTAGATGATCGCGCAGCTCACAGCTGAGTCACACAATCTCCAGAAGCTTTTTTTTTTTTTTAATAATGGTTTGCAGAACCAAGGACAATCATCCCTACCGGTTCACCCGAACCGGGCTGAACCGGGAAGATTTCACCCCAATGTATCTACAAGCAAAAATCTCTTCTTCATTCAACTGAACCTGATTCACAAAAGGGTTACTCTGTTCATCAGTTGCTTCATCACTGCAAGCCTCAAGAATACAGGATCCCCCCAAGGCTGAAACTCTCAAACAACTCATTATGCAAAATAGACCATTCAGGCAGTAACAAAAGATTCCGGCAGCCCGGGCAGAAAGCATGTTTGAAAGGTGAAGCCACTATGAAAAAAATGATGTTGGGTGATACAGGTAATCCTCCATTGCCGACACAGCTGAGCCCAAAATTTCTGTTGCTCAGTGAGTCATTTGTGAATTTTGTCCTGTTTTGCGACCTTTCTTGCCCACAGTTGTTAAGTGAATCACTGCAGTTGATTAATTAGTAACCCGGTTAAGTGAATCCCGGTTTCCTGATTGACTTTGCTTGTGAGAATGTCCCAAAAGGGGATCGCATGACTCTGGGACACAGCAATGGTCATAAATATGAACCAGTCACCAACCTTCTGAATTTTGATCACCTGATCATGGGGATGCTGCAAAGGTCGTAACTGTGAAAAACGGCCATAATTCACATTTTAAATGAACTATAATTCAATTTCTGAGCCAGGAGGCTATTCCCTCTGGATAGCTCACAGTAGCCCAGCTTTATCTCATTCCGCATGATGTAAGATAAATAGCATTTTTCAAATCATCATCATCTCAAATGCCGAATGTTTTTCTGCAAACAGAAAATTGGACCCCATACAGCTCTACTTTGATCATTGAATGAGCTTCTCCCCACTTCAAGAAATAGCTCTTAGCTCAGAGCTGTCTTCTTCTTCAATGAAACTGCACATGGATACATGAAGTCACATAGCTCCACTGAGATGTTTGATATTTATTTATTAGATTCATGGGCTGCTGCCCATCTTGTTAACTCTAATTCTGTTGGATGGGGCAATACTTTTTTAAAAAGTCAAGTATGTCTGGGGAAGGATTATCTCAGACCTTTCATCTCTATCTTCTCTATCCTCTGAAATGTAAATAAGATAAGAGTTAGCAGTGGTCCATTTTAATCAAAACGAGATTTCAACAAAATTTGAATAGAACAGAACAACAGTGCCCCCTTGAGCGTCCGTGTTTTATAGTTACAGTATAGTACAATACTGTACAGAACTTCTCTAAAATGAATCGTTTCTTGCTTTAATTTTGAAAGCACGTTCATCCCTTTTTCAGAAGAGATGCGAGGAACTCCATTAAGGAGATGGATTCAGAAGATTCTAAATTAATGTCTGATTGTTCAGCTAGATTATTGGAATGGCCTTTTATCATCATTAGACAGACTCCCCTGAAAGCTAATGTTTCTACTCATATGCTTGTTATACAGTTAAGAGAGTATCTTGTTGACTTCTTAGAACCATCCGGATTTAGAGTCCAAGCTACTCCCATATTTTTGGAGTCCAACTTCACGGTTCGTGGCAAATGTTTTTAAACTGAAGTCTCTTCTCTGCCATATACTGAATGCAGGATATATAGGGAAATTTCACCTGGATTTTAATAGAATATAAGGTAGAGTTGAGCATGATATGAAGCTTGTGTACACAATACTTTTAGATTACAATAAAAGCCCTCTCATCTTGCATTCTATACATGGTAGCCCCATGATATAATAGCAATAGCACCTAGACTTATATACTGCTTCATAGTGCTTTTTCAGCCCTCTCTAAGTGGTTTACAGAGTCAGCATATTTGGGTCCTTGTTTTACCCACCTCGGAAGGATGGAAGGCTGAGTCAACCTTGGGTCGGTGAGATTTGAACTGCTGAACTACAGCAGTCAGCTGAAGTAGCCTATAGTACTGCACTCTAACCATTGCACCACCTCGGCTCTTTGACTTGGGGATTTAATTTAGTGCTAAGAGAGAATAATTCAGACAAGAAGTGAATACACATACACACACAGACCAGATACAGAACCAGCAGTCTGAAATTCCTACCTCCTAGTCAGCTGGCAAAAGACTAAGATAAGTGTGGTTTCCAAAGTGTGGATTCTGTCTTGGCATAAACTTAATTAACAAACTGTGCTTTAAAAGCATGATGTGTGAAGCTTGCTATTGTCTGTCAGCCTAAACAACTTCCATTTGATATCTGTGAGTATAAAACGGAAGGGCACATACAATACTATGAATCTTTTGATATTCAAACAACATGATCAGTTCCTATTTTAAATATCTTCTGACATGGAATTTATTTTCTGACTAGGGTTAGAAATGGAGAGTTCACTAACTAAATGGAAATGCAGGACTAAACAAGAATATGCCTGGCAATAGAAAGGCAAAATCACCTTATTGTATGACTTCTCCTCACTCAGAGGTCAGATAAGGGACAGAAGACACCACTGTGACAATCCAAACTAATCTTCAATGGGTTGACATCCCCAAGAGGATATTTTCAATATTTGGCTTGAGGTTGGCGTATCAAAAGAGGTATGAATTGCTAAAATTGATATTCTCCAAGTGAATGCTTTCATCCCATTTTTGGAAATATCCTTGATACTCCATAAAGAAAATGAGACCTGGGTTTCTGTAATTTTTAAACCATTTTCAACTAGCTTTGCCTTAATCATGGGTACTCAATACAAAAGACAGCTAAAGAGTTGCTTGCTTTTGGGTTTTGTCTGCATTTTTTTAAAGAAAGAAAAAAGAAACAGAACAGAAAATCAGATCTATCAATCGAAGATAATAAGAAGATGCTTTGTTTGTCCCAATTAAGAGACTAGGGTTAAGAGTTGCTAGTTTATATGGAATAAAGGGGTTATCCAGATAAGCTTATCCTAAGAAACTAACCGAGCCGAGGTGGCGCAGTGGTTAGGGTGCAGTACTGCAGGCCACTTCAGCTGACTGTTATCTGCAGTTCAGCGGTTCAAATCTCACCGGCTCAAGGTTGACTCAGCCTTCCATCCTTCCGAAGTGGGTGAAATGAGGGCCCAGACTGTGGGGGCAATTTGCTGATGCAATTTGCTAAAAATCTGTAAACCGCTTAGAGAGGGCTGAAAGCCCTATGAAGCGGTATATAAGTCTAATAAATAAATAAATTTGGCCCAGAAAAAGGAATAGCCATTATAACAAGGGATTCACACTCTTCAGCACCAGCTGAAACTCCAAAATATTTTAGGAAGTGGGCTATGTATAGTATACATGTGAGTGTGTGTTATGAAAAGAAAAATAAAATATTTCAAAGACAAAATATTTTAGGAAGTGGGATGCTTTCTTCGGTTTGGATTCCTTTAACAAAGCAAATGTTCTTTTTAAAAAAAACTTGTTTCTGACTTCTAATCCATTCCTTGGAGCAATTCAAAATGTTTATGTTGAGCTTTAAAAAAATTTGGGCCAGAGCATTTCTGAGTTCTGCAATATTTAGTTGATCTTCACCAAGTTCAGAAAGTTAAGCCAGATAAGATCTGCTGACCCACTGATGAGAGACCACCAAGACATGTTAGGGTTGCAGGCCAGTTAATACAACAAGCTGAAAAGTAACAACAATGAACCACTTCTGTATTGTTCCCAACAAAATTGCATAAATATGATGTCACTAGGTGCTGAACTCAATAAAAGAATTCCTTTGTCATAAATATTTCTGTCCTGTCTATAGAAGCGGGCACTCTTAAAATTAACCTCTGGTTCCATTGTTCAAAAACATCCTTCGGCGTGCCCAATGTTAAAATATTTTTCTCCATTTTGTATTAGTAAGTCAAATTTAAATATTATTATCCTTTAAGTGTAATCTAGCTTCCTTTTGGTTCCCTCTAATGTCCAGCCTTCAGAGTCTCATCCTATTTAAAAAAAGAATTCAAAACAAAAACATTTACCCACAGGAAGGATTCTTATAACTAATTCCAAAATGTTATTTTTCAATCATCAGAACCCTTAGTCTTGTTTTCAAACTGTTTTCAAAGTCACTTGTTGAGATGAGCAACATATACATTGAATGAATGAGCTTTCCAAAATCAAAGCTCTAATCACCCTTTTGCTGCTCATTCAAAAAGAACGTTAAGGCCTTAAACCTGTATTTAAAACTTATTTTGCTAAATAGAACTTGGGGAGGGGTGGAATGGCAAACTGAAGAACTCCAACAATTATAGCAGAATGAAGAGCTAGCTTGTTGACCAGCTTCTATATAATCCTGTTCTGGACAAGAAGAGGACTTGAGATAGCCCACTAGTGCTCCAGCAGTTGCTCCTCATGAGGAGACTGCATGACAGTGGTCTCCAATGAATTTAGAGCTCTGGGAGAGGAGGTAACAATTGTCTTGCACCAGCATCCTCAGAAAAGGACACAGAGTTTGTATACTTCCTTTTCTGGACACTTTTGGATAGAATTTCTTAATTACTTTTCTAGAATCTTTGGATCAACAAGTTTTACAGGACCAGGTGAACTTCAGAGAAGATTTTTGTTTTATCTAGAATTGCTGCAAACAGTAAAACATCTCTTTGTTCTGGGAGGGCGACAGTAGAATCTTTATTAATTAGATCCTTAAGGAGTTACTCTTTAATCATCCTCATTTGTTATTAGATTTCCTAGGTGACCTACTCGCTTGCCAGACAATTATGTCAGAAAAACAATCAGGAGGTTAATGAGAAAACTTTCTGAAAGAAGTTGACAAATATTTGGAATAATAGAAAGCAATGAACTTAACTAGCCTTGAGGGAATGAAACCCCAGGGACTGACTGAAACTAAACAGTAACAAAACAATTCTAAACAAAGGAAAGTCTTAGCTTGTGAGAAGAATTCTATTCCTCTCAATATCAGTTTTAGAAGAGATCTTGGGCAGTGTCACATGTATAATGAAAAATGGTAGATACCCATGAGAACAGGCCTACTGCATGGAAAGTTCTCACAAAAGCAGCACCTCATTGCATGGGATGAGACACATCTATGTGGTTGTCATTTTTCATTTGGCCCTTCATTTAACAGTTTAGCTGAGAAGAACTCCTAGTTTTAGATTTTAGATTTTGATGGTCTCCAGTAACACTTCCAGAAGATAGTTGGCAGAATCCTAATGGTCAAAAGAGAGAATGCAGATCAATGAAAGGAAAATAGCTATAATCACCACAGACATCACTAACATTAGCTTTAATTACAACTGAGATTGCTATCGAATTGCTGTATTAATTTCTTTTTTTTCCACAATTTTTTATTTTCATTTTCATTTTCATACACTCACATGTATACTGTACATAGCCAATGCCATACAGCATTAAACAATAATTGCATCAATTCCTCTTGTCAACAATGCCCCAGAAAATAGAAACCCAATATAACTCTTCCCTCTCCATACACCTCTTTCTTCCACCACCCTCCAACTTTCTATCTTCCCTCCATCATCCCCCTCTACCCTACTTCCCCTCCCCCTCTACCACTCCTCTCTCCACATTCACTCCCCCCCTTCCTTCTCACCTTTCCCTCCCACCCTCTCTCCCATCCCTCTCTGCCCTTCTTTCTTCTTTCCCACTCCTCCACTCCTTGGTGTATTTCCGCTACATGTCAATATACTTAGCCTATCCTATTTTTAAAGAGAAGTTAAAAAAAGAACAGTATACATGTGAAGTCACATTACATTGAGATCTAACACATCTTGTCTAACCTAATATATATCTGTCCCTCCCCCCCCACCCTCCCCCCCAACCCCCCACATCCTTCCCCCCCCCCCGACTTCCCAGAACCCGTACATGGTATAGATTTTTAACAAACACAGTCTAAAATATATTGAGAAGAAAAGAATAAAAAATTAATAACATCTCTAAGCTAAGCTAGCTTTAAACAACTTAAATTATTCCTGGTCTTAAGCATAGGCTATCTGGAATTTCTTAGTCCCGAATTTATTTTGTATATAATCAATCCATTTTTTCCAGTCTCGTTTATATCTCTCATTTGAGTGGTCTTTAAGATATGCAGATATTTTAGCCATCTTGGCTAAATTTGTGACTTTCAATGTCCATTCTTGAATTGTAGGCAAGTCTACCTTCTTCCAGTATTGCACCACCAACAGTCTTGCTGCCATTATTAAGTGCAAAATCAAGTTAATCTCTACCGCTGTAAAGTCAGTACTTATACCTAACAAAAATAACTGAGGAGTAAACTTTATCCTTCTTTTAAAAATATTTTGCATAATCCACCATATTTTTATCCAAAATGCCTTAACCTTTTGGCAAGTCCACCATATATGGAAATATGTAGCATCATAATTGCTGTATTAATTTCTCATGAAGCTTTAACTTCATTTTTCTTTCTCTTGTCCTCCAAAGAGGACATGCTAAATGATAATGTGATTGATTTGGCCACAGTTTGGTGCATTTTGCAAACACATATACAGTATACCTAAGCATAATGTTGAGTCCAATTTTAACCTTCCAGCTCATGGTTTTTCTTCAATGAGACTGTACTGAGGAAGCTCATATTCTGTTTGCTTTTAAAATAAAGTAAAATAAAACTTACTTTAAGTAGAACACTTAGATGGGCAGCAAATCAATTTCATGAATAAATACATAAGAATATAGTTCCTGGTAAATTAATGGTGGACATGTCCATGCAGTTTTAGCGGGGGGGGGGGGACAGCACAATAATGGTTTGCTAGTGCCATCTTCCTGGAAAGTTGTTTTCCATTCTAGCTTATTTCCCTGTTGTTTCCCAGTTGCTTCCCATAAAAGGACAAGGCAGAGCCCACAGCCCAACCAGGTGCTTCCACTTGCTGAGGAAGAGGTTTGCAACAGGAGTTCTTTCCCTCAGATGAAGGTGGCTTCTTCAACCAGCATCCTTGAGATAAAGCAGTCTTTATTAGCTTTAAGTGTGGTCCAACGCTTACAGAAGGCACTGGGTTGAAAGAAGCTGGTCAAGGATCTATCAAAGTCTTCTGGGATCCTGTCTCACTCAGAAAGGTAGCAGTAGATAAAGATTCCAGGAAGAGTCCAATTCTATTAAAAGCAAAGATTAGAAAATATTAGGTCTACTCAGATTTGCACTCATGCAACTGGTTTATTTAACAACAGGACAGAAGTAGTTTGCCACTGTTTTCTCCTGCCCCCCCCCAACCTTCCAGAGTATGTGTGTAGGAATCTTTGACTAAGTGTTGACTCCTGGTGATGCTTGGACTACTCTCGTGAGTTTTCTTGAAGTGGTTTCCCATTGCCTCCTTCCCAGGGCTAAGATAAAGTGACTGGTTTTGTGCCTAAGGGGACTCAAGGGATTCAGTCTCTTGGTTCCTAGCCTAATACCTTAATCACTTCACCAAACTAACTCCCCCAGCCTTCCAAACCAACCCCTAATTTCCTGATGGTCTCTCACCCAAGTATTCCCCAGGCTCAACTCAATTTAGTTTTTCATCACTCAGGATTGGTTAAGCATAGCCATCTGCTAACAGGGTTGAGACTTTATCTGTTAGTGGATGGGCTCAGGTCTGGGTGTGTGTGTGTGTGTGTGTGTGTGTGTGTGTGTGTGTGTGTGTGTTGGTGTTTTTTTCTGGGGGAAAGAATGAGCTCTGAAATGGGAAGGCCAAATTGTTTCAAGACAAGACAGTAGGGGGAGAACTTGCACTCCTGACCGAGTCAGAGATGGAATGGGGATTCCTGTGGACAATCTCCTATGGTCCTTCTTTTCTTCTGGAACAGACCACACATGCACCAAATCCCTCACCCCGACTGTGAAGGTAAAATGCTCTGCCTAAAAGTATCCATAGCAGGTTTGTCAATGAAAGAATTGGTTGAGGCACATTGAAGCTCTGGGGAAAATGTTAGTGTGTGTTCTTCACACAAACACACACCTTTCCTCAGCTTTGAAAATCTGAAAGGAAGAGTAAGAGCACTTCCTACCAATTCCCTTGGTCCTGAGATTTTTCCAATCCTTTCTTTGAACATAAGTGCCAGTTTCACAGTATTGCTCATTTGTTTCTTCTGAAACCCAACTTTCTTCTCATAATTATATGCCCATAATAGAGAGAGGGATCCCTATTATGGACACATAGGCTTCAGACTGAAAGGATCTACTTCCCTCTTCTTTTAACTGGAATTGCAAGTTTCCACCAAATGTAAAGAGGTACTATAACAGGTTCCACCACAAAACCGCGTTCGACTAAACCACGCTCGACTAAACCGCGTAGCTGACGTCATCAACAGGGCGACAACAGCACAGAGACAGAAGCACGCTGTAAACGCTAAACCTAAAATTAACCCCTAAACCTAAACCTAACCCCCCTAAACCTAATCCTAAACCTAACCCTAAACCTAACCCTTAACCTAACCCTAAACCTAACCCTAAACCTAACCCTTAACCTAACCCTAAACCTAATCCTAACCCTTAACCTAAACCCAAACCTAACCCTAACCCTAACCCTAACCCTAACCCTAACCCTTAACCTAACCCTAACCCTACACATAACCCTAACCCTAACCCTTAACCTAACCCTAAACCTAACCCTAAACCTAACCCTAAACCTAACCCTTACCTTAAGTTGAATCGGCTTGCTTTCAAAGCGCTATTTAAAGCACCCTTCTTTCTCCGCGCTGGCTGTTGTCGCCCTGTTGATGACGTCAGCGACACGGTTTAATCGGGCGCGGCTTAGTCGAGCGCGGTTTTGACGGGTCACGCTATAACATGGTGACTCTCAGAGGTCAGAGGCAGCTGTCTTGTGCATTGCCAACCCTACACCCTGGAAAAAACTGCATGTGGGAGGACAAATATGCATAATGAAAAAGCCAGACAAATCATTTTTAGATTTTACAATTGAGATTGTGAAGACTAAAGTTTAAAGAATAGCATACAACACAAGTCAAGGCAGACAATTGCTGGATTCCCACACTGATGTGATTTACTTCTCAATGTGTCTGTAATCAGCCAATTATAAGATATCAAACTATGGCTCAGCATGATGCAAGTCATAGACTATAATTTGATTTGTGATCATTATACAATGGAGACAGAAAGACCCCTGTTGATCTAATTCAACTATCCTGCCATCTATCAGATTTCTATTTGCTTCCCATTCTTGACCTTAGCAGTGCACCAGGAAATTACATGTTACACTTAGAAGACTCAATTAACCAAGACTAAATTTTCCACAGGTGCTCTCTGAACTTTAGTCTCAGGATACATTGGCACTTGGCCTTTTCTCTATAATAATAAATTATAATGTTTTATTAGTGGAAAATAAAATCAATCATTATAGCCGAGAATAAATTTTGGCATACTCCCTGCCTAAATCCTCCCAGAAAACTCTCTCAAAATATTCTATTCTTTCTCTTTTTGTTTTTTGGATAGGCTGAATCACAAGTCAATGTAAGGAAAGTAGAACAAAATGTGGTATCGGGTATTGCTGGGAAAATAGATATCATTAGAATAATGTCTCTAAATCTAAAATGATATAATCTAATCCAGTGTTTCTCAACCTTGTCAACTTGAAGATGTCTGGACTTCAACTCCCAGAATTCCCCAGCCAGCAATGGTAGGAATCCATGAAACACAATTTGTCACCCACCCCCTGACCAAGGTTTGCTAGAATAGGAAGCATTATGAAAGATTTTTTGGGCTTCCCCAGAACTGAATTCCCCCAAATGGAAGTCAAACAAAGATCTTTTCCCTCTTCCCAACCATGGCACAAAAATTATCTTTTTCCAACATGTCCGTATGATCTTATCTTTGTCTCATTCCTCAATTATAAGTGAAATAGCTGAACTGGGCTGATGTGAAGTTGTATTTTCTCTTTTATTCTGATACTGTGCAAGAAGAGTCATAGATTTGCAAAAGACTGTAACCTTGGAAGGAAGTGGGGAGACCAGCAATGACTTGAAACAAAGACAATAATTGCAGAATAGCCCAACTCAAATACAGGTGATGAAAGGCAATGGCAAAAAGTCAATGAGGTTTACCACAAATATTTTTATACCTACTCAGGTCCTGAATGTGAAGGACTAAGTTTCCACCTCTGGGATCATGATGTTTCGATTTGTACTGAGGCAGTAGATGACACTTCTCATAAAATAATTTTGTGCTAGCAAACCCAGAGGAAAAAAACAACTAGAAAAGTAACACAATGAAACTAAATCCTGTTTCTTTTCAATCATGAGAAGTTTATATATTTCCTACTATTTCAATAGCCAATAGATGCATTGTTTTATTTATTTTATTTTATTTATTTATTAAATTTATAGGCTGCCCAATCCCGGAGGACTCCGGGCGGCTTACAAAGAAAGAAAAAAAGAAAAGCAAAATAAAAGAATAGTTTAAAATTCACAACACGCATACATTCTAATTGGGGCTGGACCTTGACAATAAGGTCAACAGCCCCAGGCCTGCTGGAACAGCCAGGTTTTAACAGCTTTCCTGAAGGCCATGAGAGTGGGTAAGGTCCGGACCTCTGGGGGTAGCTGATTCCACAGGGTTGGAGCAGCCACAGAGAAGGCTCTCCTCCGGGGCCCGCCAGTTGACACTGTCTGGCTGACGGCATCCAAAGGATGCCTGCCCTGTGGGATCTTATCAGCCGTTGGGAAGTGTGTGGCAGTAGGCGGTCTCACAGATACGCTGGTCCTAAGCCATGTAGGGCTTTAAAGGTAATAACCAACACCTTGAATTGCGTCCGGAGACCAATTGGCAGCCAGTGCAGCTCACGGAGGACATATTGAAATGATTCATGATTCATATTGAAATCACACACCAGGCACTCTGTTAAGCCATTCTGCTTTTGGTCTGGTTTTGTTTTGCAGGATATGTGAAATCAGTCATTGTGGGTTTTCAGCATGGTCTGAATATATAATAATATATGTGAATCTGGCCACCCAGGGTTTTTTCATGTTTATAAGAGTTTAGCCTAGCATGATGAAAAGCTCTTACCACCCACCAGTTGCATTTAACTATAACAGTATAGCCAACTTTGGCCTTTCCAGTAAGTTACTCAACAAATCTCCAGATAGACCCCTATTTCTCCTTTCAAGACTTTGTGCAGGTGTGTTCTGTGGGTTCTCCAGTTGCCCAGAGCAAGAGGAAACAGTGAAGCAAGGGGCTAGGTCTGCTGCAGTCTGAAGCGACTAATAGAAACACTACAATAAAGCCTACTTGGTCCCAACTTCTAGAGCAGTGTTTCTCAACCTTGGCAACTTGAAGATGTCCGGACTTCAACTCCCAGAATTCCCCAGCCAGCATTCGCTGGCTGGGGAATTCTGGGAGTTGAAGTCCGGACATCTTCAAGTTGCCAAGGTTGAGAAACACTGTTCTAGAGTCACCTGACTGCCCTGTTGACTGGAAGCATCATTGATTTTGCACACCTTGAAACTGGCATGGGCTGCTGTTGGTTTAAGGGGGAGCCCACCATTTTAATGTCAAAAGTGCAATGGTTGATGTCTCAGATATAGGTTGGGGACAAAGGAACACAGCAGACAAAATACGTTAATAGAGCATGTTTGTACCATGGTTAGGTGCAACTAGATGACGCCCCCCAAAACAAACTGTTGAGGAGATAACATTTTAAAGAGGTGTCCAAAGTGAGTCCAGGTTCATGCATTGCACTAAACCATTATTTAGCCACATTTTAAAATACGCCACAATTAGTTTGATTAATATAACACAGGAAGCTGTAAACAGTGATCTTGTAAGTCATAACCACTGAGTTTGCTGAATACCTTAAGCTAAAAGCAATCAATTTTGACTTAACATGTGAATCCAACAAGAGATAAGGCCTCTGGATTCAACAGGCTACTAGCTGTTGGCTTTTAGATAAGCAAAGCATAAAGTCTTCAATTCATGTCTTGGATTTTATTCCAGACAGCATTACAAAAAGTGCATTAATTCTTAACTATTTGAGCAGGCATCTTCTATGAAGTTTTTAATCAGTCTTTAACACATAAAAACTAATCTCCTGAACCTTTGAGGTATGTTAGAAGAATCATTTTATCAATGCAAAACCCAAAGGCTTAGTTACTACAATATTATGTGAGGCCATAAATTATACATTTCTTGTACCAGGGTCTCAATGCCAACTATGGTGGGAAAGCAATTTAATGCCCAGAATAATTTTGGAAAACGCAATCATCCCCAAACATATTTTAGAGCCAGACAATGTTCCTTGTTTCCCCAAGTTTTCTTTTTCTTTTCTTTAATTTTCCCTTCCTTGCTTTCATTCTCAACTTCCTCCTTTCTCTCTCCCTCCTCCACCACCCACTATTCCTGATCACTTTTCTTTGATAAAATGTCTGAGGGAGAGGGATGGGCACAGAGTTGGCTGCCAGCAGAGTGGGAAAATACAGTGAAGAATAAAATTTGTCCTAAAGCAGAGAAAATAATGCTTAAACATCAACTGAAACCAGAAGGACAACCTCAGTGTGGTTGGAGGTTTTTTTTTTGCTCTGGGCTGTTCTTAAGTTGTTCAGCCACTTGTGGCTCTTTGTGATATCATCTACCCAGGCTTGTGTGTCTGTGAGTGCTTATCCATATCCCTCCAGTTAACCAATTTGCTCAGGGACTTCAAGCTATTTTATCTTTAGCTGTTTAAGATGAACTCAATTTTATGCATTTTCTGTCTTTTTATTATTGAGATTTTTTTATTACCTTTGACCCTCAATGAAGGCCAGTTTAAGAATGTTTTAAAAGAATAAATCATATTAATAGCCTAATATTGATGAATGATTTGTCCTGGCTCTGGGTTGGTAAATTCTGTTAATAGTCACATCTCCTTCCCTAGACTAATTGTCTTCACTAATTGTCTTCTTCCTTCCCAATCCCACCACAACTGAATTCCTTTCCTTCCTAAAAGCATCAGGCATTCCCTCCTTTATTTGACTTCATTTACTTCTGAATGGCAAGAAACTTTGTCAGGAAGATAATGCCAAAGAAGAAAAACTAGGGAAGACAGATAGGAAGACAGCCCCCAAACTAAGGCTTGGAGACTCTGAACAGACCTGACCCTGAAATTGTAGAAATTGACTCTTTTCATCTCCAAATAAGGAATGACCCATTCCCTGAAGAGATTGTGAAGGAAAATGCTGCCACAGATAAGGGCCAGGAAGTGGCACTTTGTCAATGTTTGAAAATAAGTCTCCTGTGATTTTATTAGGGCATCCCTCCATCCCTGACAGCAAGCCCATTTTGAGCCAACCTGAATAGACTGTCTTCTGCACATATCAACATGATTTTCCTTTTTTTATTATTAAGCATTGGTTAGGAAAAGGAAAAAGTTACACAAAAAAGATGGGAAACATAACAAAGTAAAAAAAAAACTTCTGTAAATTATGTATCTTTTAATTCTCCCCTTTGTGGGAATTATTGGAATGACATGAATGAATTCTTTGCAAAAAGGGATGGCCTCCAGATTTGTCCTGTTCCTGAAAAGGAATTATGGAATATAAATTGAGGAAAAAAAATGTGAGCAAGCAACTCAATCATAGGAGTGTAACCTCCTGGCTTCTCTAATTAGATATGAAAGTTGCAGTATAAGGAAGCCAAAAAACTGTGACTGTTGGCCATAAAAAATGCCCATCAAAAATGTCAAGAAGGAAAGCCTTTTATTAACAAACACAACCCCAGAAGAAAAGATGGCATACTCTTTTGTGATCTTCAATGGTTTTGGATTAGGGGACTGGCTTCTCACACCAGTGCTAACAAAGCCATTCGTCTTTTGAAACGTTTTATGGAAAGAAAATAATTGAATAGACAGTCCACTCAAAAGTCCAATGAGAATTATGTGTAGGATCTAGAGAAACAAGATTTCACCCATTGTAACTTATCTTGTTAACAAGTCCCTAGCTGGTAAAATGTGCCCGTTGGGTTCTATGCCTCTGTCTTCTGCCTTAATGTTACCTGTATAATGAGCTCCTACATATAATCATTCTTCTTACACTCACTGTTTTCTATGGAGGTTTCCACACATTACATGACTTTGGAAGTAACAGCAGTGGCAGCAACCTCTTAGATGCCCTTCCTCTAGAATCACAAGACCTCAAAGACTTGGTAAGCAAAGAATCCCAGGGAAATAAAATAGGACATTAGAAAGAAAGTGTGGGATCTTTTCACTTTGTCTCTCAAATAATTGGAAGAGGGGTCATAAATCTTCCTGTCCCTTTTTTCATCCTTAACCTTAGGTAATTCATTATCCTGAGGATAGGTAATTTTTTTAATGCTTATTTGTAATTCTATGGACTTATTTCTGTAATTGTATTTTAAGAATCCTTATATTGGAGAGATGATATTCAGATCCATTTTTCCTTCCTTCCTTTCTTTCTTCCTTCCTTCCTTCTTTACTTCCTTGTTTGTCAGCCAAAACTTCAGAAGTGATTACTAATAAAATCCAATTGAAAGTAGTAAAATGTCAGCCTCACAATATGTAAAAGCAGCTGACACGCAACAAGCTAAATCAATATGAGAAATTTAACCAGGTTATACTTTGATTAAATCATTTGAGGTCCCCCCCCCATTTTCCTGCAGCCCTTTCTTTCCTCATCTTTCCTCACTACATAAACTTTGCTATCAAACCAATCTGTTTCATCAATATACTCATTATCTCACCAAATTCCCTTCTTTTTTGATGATCTGTGCACTTCAACTGGTGAAAAACCTCCAAGTCTTTATGAATTAATTGTTTGTTTTTGTCCCCCACCCCCATGTAATATTCAGAAACAAGGATTTGTTTGATTTTTTTTTAAGAAACCTGAAGTTTCCTTCATAGATCATGACTGGCATTGAATAACACACATGCAATAATGTTGTCTAACTGTGTTTGTGTGTGTGTGTTTTAAAATAAATACTGTAAGATCCAAAGGAGCTATTTTAATCTGGGACAGCAAAATGAGTCAGAAGTCTGTAAAGATGGAAAAACTATTATCCCTTAAGCTTATTCTATTATCACAGAAGCTTCATCCACAAAAACAAGGATCCATGAAAGATAAAAAGACAATAAACTTGTTGAAGATTCAAATTGTTTTTAACTCACAAAAATTGCCCCTTTTCTCCTCTTTCCTTAAAGAAAACTGCAACTCTGATCAGAGCAGAACTATATCAGAAACAATTGATTGTATAACACAATTCAGCCATTTTCCTCTTTAAACTTTTTTACCCACTCCCAATTACATTTTTCTATGCAAAGTTGAAAAAGATAAGAATAGGGATACATATCCTTTGTTCCTTCCCAACTTCTTTTAAAAAATAAAAGAGCTAAGAATTCAACTCTTCCAGATAAAGCAGCTCTTGGTAACAAAATAGAACAATTTTGTGCATGCCTTAGTGTGAGTGCATGTTTTAGTGTGCAGCATTATAGTGAAATTTTGTAGAAAGGTATTCTAATCCACATTCACCTGAACAGAAATTATTTCTCCCAGAGATTGGCAAATGCAACTCCATTATTATTGGTACTGCTGTCTGGAACTGATAATAATTGCAGATCAAACATCTAGAAGGCATATAGAGCCCTGATATATATGGAATTGAAGCCTTACTTGCCCTTTTCCAATAGTGTGATAGTTAAGCATGATTAATTAGAATCAGAAAAAGTTAGGCTAACCACCTGCAATATTTGGATATCCTTCAGTTGATAGGTGAAATTCTATAATACATACAGATAACTAGCTAAATGAAAAGAGCTGTATAAGTGAAATGTGTAAATGCCTAGATATATTCATATTAACTTTTGATTTTACAACACCTGCATAGATTTTTAACATTTCTTTTGTCTTTTGTAAACTGTTGTTCATTGACATATTTATGGATTGAGGGAAAAGAGAAGTTCAGGGCCACATAAATCATAAGGTAGGAAGAGATTATTTTATTAGAGTGAATTCTGAAGGATAGCTATGTAGGACAGCTAATATCTGAATTAATTTGCAATTCAGAAGGAACTCTCTTACAGTGAATAACCTGCATATCACTACTAGGATTACACTCTATTTCAATGGCCATTTCAAAGAGGACAAAATAGTTAGATCAGAATGGATTTAACTGTAAGAGGGATGATTTACTATAAAAATGTACTATTGTTTTCTTTGCATCTACTTGTATATGCATGTATGTATTAGTCTTATATTTCTTATGTAATCTAACAACTAGATCAATACATTTTCTTTTCTTTTCTTTTCTTTTCTTTTCTATTCTATTCCATTCCATCCCATCCATATTGTTCTACATAACAACTCTGGGGTGTTACATATCCACAGTGTTTTCTTTAGTGTTAACAAATCTGGGCTACAGAACTGTGTAATCACTAATTGATAGCAAAGAGTTACAGTTTTCTGTATTATTATTATTTTGTGTCATCAGGTGGCCTTCTGGATTTTTGCAGCCCATGTCTGTTTGCCTGTGTTTGCTATTGTGCTATATATTGGATGTATCTTGGCTGGAATGTGAAAAAAGAAGAGAAAGTTCACCAGCAAAATGATGGTTACCGATGCCAAAAGGAGACCTGGAGAGGTTTACTGCACTGGTAGTCTTCCTTCTCCTGGCATTCAATTAATTCTCTCTCTCCAAGTTCAGATCCATGGAGCGTGACAATTACACCACCAGCCGCCCTGACTTTCTGCTCCTTGGCTTGTCCACTCGGACAGAGCAGGACCACTTCCTTTTCGTTATCTTCCTCGTTCTGTACCTGCTGAACATGACTGGGAACCTGCTGATCATCTTTTTGATCCGTTCTGATGCCCGGCTCCTCCATGCACCTATGTATTTCTTTCTCAGTCACCTCTCCTTTGTGGATGTCTGCTTCACCTCAACTACCATTCCCAAGATGCTGCACAATCTGCGCACAGGCTGCAAGAACATTGCTTTCACTGACTGCATGATCCAGATGTATCTCTTTCTGGCCTTTGTGATCACTGAAAACTTCCTGCTGGGCGCCATGGCTCTGGATCGCTTTATGGCCATCTGCCTGCCCTTACGCTACCCTCTGCTGATGAAACCCCTGCAGTGTCATATCATGGTGTTTGTGGCATGGTTGCTGGCCCACCTTCATGCTCTCCTACACACTGTCTTGATGTCCAGGCTTTCCTTCTGTGACCATCTCGAGATACCTCATTTCTTTTGCGACTTCCAGCCTTTAGTGGTGATGGCCTGCTCTGATAAGAGTCTCAGTGAAATGTTGAGTTTCTTTGAAGGAGGAACAATCGTTATTGGCAACTTGATTCTCATTCTTGTCTCCTACATGCGCATTGTCCAAGTTGTGCTTCGGGTGCCTTCTAGCCAAGGTCGGAGCAAGGCCTTCCAAACCTGTGTTTCTCACCTGATTGTTGTGACCCTCTTCTATGGTTCTGCAATTGGGGTCTATTTCCGGCCCCTCTCTTCCTATTCCGGGGACAAGGACAAGGTGGCCACTGTTATGTACACTGTGGTGACCCCTATGCTCAACCCCTTCATATATAGCCTAAGGAACGCAGATATGAAAGCCGCCCTCCATAGAGCATTGGATAAACTAAGAAACGCTTTGCAGAAGCCACAGACTATCAACACCTGATGTCAAATAAGGGGCTGCCAGATCAAAATATAGAAGAAGTATGGTTCTTTGGAGAACTTTATTTGATGGAGTGTTTTACACATTTAGCATGTTTTTTTTTCATTCCTTAAGGACGTTTTTATTTTTAACCCAGTATGTGAGTCTTCATATTTTGTTTTTTTTAGATTCTTTTATTTTTACATTTACATTTTTTACATTTACATTTACATTTACATTTTTATTTTTATTTTAAACACATAAACACATCAACAAAAACAAACACATGGCTTAAAACAACATAGGAACAAGAAGTTCCATCATGTATCATACAGCAGTTCCGTATCGGTTTCTTTACAGTTAGTGTTTTCCCTTCTATACATTTCTGTCTTGCATTCATGGTCCCCTTATTCGTTATCCATTTTTATGTACATTTCTATATTTATTTATACTTAGCTATTTATAACAAAATATTGTTTACCTACATTGTGCCTTACTATCATTTATTCTCTTACATACAATTATAGGTTCACATAGTTGTTCTTTTTCTTTGCCATTCTTATACTTTTGTTATTCCGTTTAAAAGGTTATAATATACAGTTTGAGTTGATATTTTGTTTTTTTTTAAATAACATACAGAGTTTATGTTTACCTTCCTCAGCTAAGTGCTCACCAGAATGTTGAACTATACCTCCCATCAAGCAGTCAACCAGTGTAGATGGATACGGATGATGAGAGCTGTAGTCCAATCTTTGGAGTGCTGGCTATCTCGGGAAACTAGATAAAGTATCAAGTGCCTGAAGAACTGGCTCTGCCAACTAGCTTATGGCGCGCATAGAGCACACAGCCTTGAAATTTGCTAGGGGCTTGAAGGGCCATTCCCCCCCTACACACACACACACACACACACACACACACACACACTTCATACTATATTCTATTCTTGTATTAACTGCCTTCAAATGGGGTACCAGATTTATATGGTTTTTATGTTTTTAATTGTGCACTTCCTAGAATCGCTCTATGAGTGAAATTGGCAGTTTCTAAATTTGATGTGTAAAAAAATAAATAAAGGAACATGTATTCATAATAATCTGCATAAAAAAGCTGTCCTAGTTTTGTCATTAACCGTAAACGTGTTAATCCAAAATAATTACTTGCGATGATTAAATGATGGTCAATCATGATTTTGGTTCTAGAATTAACAGGACCGATAATTGTTAAGAGGCAGTGCAGTGCAGTGGCTAAATAGTTAGACTAGAGAGATCCTTGCTCATCTGCGAAGTTGTCTAGATGACTTTGGGCCAGAGATTCGCTCTTTCCCCAGAATAACTCACCAGTTAAGAGCCATGATACTTTGGTCATCTCCAGTGGTGGGATTCAAATAATTTAACAACTGGTTCTCTGCCCTAATGATTTCTTCCAACAACCAGTTCACCAAACTGCTCAGAAAGTTAGCAAGTTAGCACCCCTACTAAAATAACCACTGACTCTTATGAATTTCTTTTTAATAAGATAGATGATAGATAGATAGATAGATAGATAGATAGATAGATAGATAGATAGATAGATAGATAGATAGATAGATAGAAGATTTTTACAACCCCCGGTATGCCCAAATATGGGAGGAAGATCACTACTCCATTCTCTGTCCTTCGGCTCGTCACAAGAGGCCATCCAGGCAGAAACCCAATATTTTTACTGTTGCCTTTTTGTTACATTTTGTTGTATTTGTGCTGATAAATAAATAAAGGGAGACTAGTATAGATCTATTTCAAGCTATTTAGCTCTCATCAGCTAGCCATACCCTTCCTGGGATTCGAACCTGTGCTGTATTGCATCTTAGGCAAACGTCTTAGCCATTATGCCACATACATACATACATACATACATACATACATACATACATACATACATACATACACACATATATATAGCAATTTGTACTGATAAATAAATTAAGGGAGACTAGTATAGATCTATTTCAAGCTATTTAGCTCTCATCAGCTAGCCATACCCTTACTGGGAATCGAGCCTGTGCTGTATTGCCTCTAAGGCAGATGTGTTAACCATTGAGCCACAGAGCTCGACTCCTTTTCAGCCAGCCAGGGTGAAAGGTATCTATTTAGATTTTACAACCCCCGGTATGCCCAAATATGGGAGGAAGATCACTACTTCCATTCTCTGTCCTTCGGCTTGTGACGAAGTAGTGATCTTCCTCCCATATTTGGGCATACCGGGGGTTGTAATATATATATGCTTGACAAAATAAATAAATAAGATTTTGACTATGGATTTGGAAAGAAGCCTTAAGAAGCTCCCTGAGACTGGAGTCTTAAGTAAAGATACCTTCAGTTTATTCAAACTTACTGCATTTCATGAGCTAAACTAACGTTGCCCAACGTCCCAAGATGAAGTGGGCAAGAGCAAGATCCATTACAAAGCAGGGAAGTTGAGACGGGGCCTTCCCATCCATTTTAAGCAGCCTTATAGCTCACAAGAGTTGCCATCCAGTCCTGGGGATTGGGAGATCAGGACCAAATAACCCTCAGAACATTCCATGCCCTCAGGATATGTATATGAATCCACTTTTCTATTGTACACCCATAGAAGATAACACCTGGACTGAAAGTTCATCATAAAATGCACGTATTCAAAACAGCTCCACTTTTCTTTTCTTTTTTAAAGCATTCAAAACAGAACAAAAACAACTAACCTCACAAGTTAAATTTATGGGCTATTGCTATTGCAATCTCTGCATAGGTAGGAAAAAGTGGTGCTGAAGTCCTTGGGTGATTACTTCCGATTTCATAGAGTCAATTTGTAAAGCACACTGAGCCTTAACAAAAGATCTCCAGCTAGTTGAAATAAAAAGCTTGAGCTTTTAATTAAAAATGCAAAACAAAATGTTTGGCACAAGTGGTTGTGTGTGTATGAGAGAGAGAGGGAGAGAGGGAGAGAGAGGGAGAGAGAGGGAGGGAGGGAGGGAGGGAGGGAGGGAGGGAGGGAGAGAGAGAGAGAGAGAGAGAGAGAGAGAGAGAGAGAGAGAGAGAGAGAGAGAGAGAGAGAGAGAGAGAGAGAGAGAGAGAGAGAGAATGAATTACCAAGTAGCAATTCTATCAAAGAAAAAATGGATCTTGCCTTTGCTTGACTTTTTCCCCCCTTCTCATTCGTGGCTTCTTCACTGGATGATAACCTGTCAAAATAATCGCAAAACTTCAAAGTTTTGCTAGCATTACTCAGAACATTGTTCAGATTGTGCTACTATGCTCCCCACTCTTGCTGATGTTTTAAAAAAAAAATCCAAACAGGAGAAACAAAATTCATCTTAGTTTTAATCATGGGAGAACTATTAGCCTTACTTTGGCTTCTGAAGAAACAAAACATTACTGTTGGTTGAAATTGATTGTTAATTTCCCTCTAAAATGGCAGTTTATTTTTTTTATGTTTATAGAATTCTTCAGAACTGAATTATTTCTTCTAATTTATGTTGTTAATGAACTCTGCTTGACGGAACTATAGATGATTTTGAGAACTGTATTTTGGAACAATTTACCAAGCAACAATAAATGAAGCAAAGAAAAATAATATGCTCATATCCATCTACTTGCCCCAAGATCTCTCCTCTCCTCAAATGACATGTCATCAAAGAACACAATCAACTCCAGGTAATTAAAAGCAAAGTATTGTAAGGAAGCTGTTCTAATTGTCCACTTTGTAATGCATATTTTGTCAGATTTGTTTTCCTTTTCCTGTTGAAAGTGTTGAAAAGGCCAGACATCTTCACAAAGTTCTCATAATAATTGTCAAATTACCTGCCTATTCCATAGAGGGAATAGCTTCCCATAAATACACTTTCTGACACATTATCATTTCTTTCTATGAACACATGATATTCTTCTCTAACTTTATCCCCACAATAATCATGGACATAATGATAGGACCATCCCTAGTGTTGCCATATCTCCAGAAAATCACTATATGATAGCAAAAATTTAAATGTATCCCTTTGCCTCTATCTAGCCGCATGTTGGAGTTTTGAAGCCCAAATGCACAACAGTTTCTTAATCTAGAAGTCCAAGAAATAAAACAAATTGAAGTATCATACAAGATCCCTGAAAAGAATAACAGAGTTGGAAAGGGACTTGGAGATGTTCTAGTCCAATCCCCTACTCAAGCAGGAGACCCTATACCACTTCAGACAGATGGTTGTCCAATATCTTCTTAAAAGCCTCCAGTGATGGAGCATCCAAAAAGCCTGGGTTACAAGGATTTAGCCACAAAGTGGTATGTTTTTACAGAGAGTGACACATTTTCCCACATTTTGGTAATCTGCAGCATACCCCAAGCTTTGACCATGCTGGGAAAGGTAAGCCAGCTTGGTGTGGTGGCGAAGATCCTGGCCTCGAAAACAGGAAATGGAAATGGTGAGTTCTTGGCCTCCCTTGGATGTGAAATCCATGAAATCCAACTTGATAACTTTTAATCAGTCCCTCTTGAACCAACCCTCTTCACTAAATTGCTGTTGTGAGGAAAGGAGGAGTATTACGATGTTCATTGCCTTGAGTTATGTCTGTGTGTATATATATAAAGGTAGGATAAAACAACAACAACAATAATAAAGCACTACAAACTAATCCCATGAAAAATCCACTGACAATCCAAACTGCTGACTTTGCAATGATAAAGTTGAAACTGTGTTACATTTAATGTGTGAATGCAGCATAAGCGCACAAACGGATTACAAAGCTAGACATGACCCAGTTGCTAAATTAATCAACTGGTCATTATGTAAAAAATACAACTTACTTGTATCCAAAAAGTCATGGGAACATAAGGTAGAAAAAGTTGTCGAAAATGAGAAGGTGAAGATCTTTTGGGACTTTCGAATACTGTTGGATCATCATTTGGAACACAACACGCCAGATATTACAGTTGTCAAAAACTGAAATGTACAATTTATTGATATCGCTGTACCAGGAGAAGCCAGAGTTGAAGAGAAAGAACTGGGGAAAAAATCACAAAATATTGAACATTGAGTTTCATGTTTAATGAATAAAGGTTTATGATAATATCTGTAACACCATCAAACATCCACATCTGTCTATCCCAGGTTCTTTGTAAGGACTTGATAGGTAGACAAAAATTCCAAATCCAGTCTGACCATCTGGTTGATTGTGTGAATTAGTATTAGTATTAGTATTATTAAATTTCACAAACTGACTACCTACAACGCCATGACCGAGTTGCTAAGATCATTCACTGGAAATTGTGCCAAAAGTTTGGATTTGAGTACAGCAAAAACCACTGGAAACATCAGGTTCAGAAGGTTTTAGAGAATGAGAAAGTCAAGATCTTGTGGGACTTCAGAATTCAGACTGACAAGCACTTGGCCCACAACACACCTGACATAACAATAGTTGAAAAGAAAAAAGTATGGTTCATTGACATTGCAATACCTGGAGATCCACGAATTGAAGATAAACAGCAAGAAAAAAATCACAAAGTACCGGGACTTGCAAATTGAAGTTGAGCGACTGTGGAAAAAGAAATTGTGTGTTGTCCTGATTGTAATTGGAGCCCTTGGAGCAATACCCAAAGGGCTACCTCGCTATTTGGAAATTTTAAATTTATCAGACTTGAACATTCTGATTCTACAAAAAACCACCCTACTTGGAACAGCGAACAGCGCCCTCCGATGTTACCTTAACAGTTCCTAGGTCCTTGGTTAGGACTCGAGCTGTTGAGCTATCAACCAGCCCCAAAGGCTGTGAATCTCACCAAAGATTAACAACATAATAATAATAATTTTTAAAAATATTTGTCTTCTGTCTCCTCATAAGGCTCTAGGGACTTGGAACAAATGAGAATTGGACATTGCTAATACATCAAGGAACAACATATTCTGCCTCCCTCCCATTTTAAAGGATTATTTCTCCATGTTAAGGTAAGGGCAAAACAATAGTCCCCCCCCCCCAAATCCTGGAAATGTAATCCTGCATAACTCTCTTCTTAATTGATATGGACTCATCCATGTCACCTGTATGGTAGTGATGAGCAAGGGAATGTAGAATAAGTCTCTCAGAAATATGACAGGCAATCTAGTCACATTGTTCCAATCCCAGAGCTTTATGCCTGGTGGCAGCAATTGGCAAGTTTTCTTCTCTTAGTACATGGTGTGTGTACCTCTGCTACAGGGACTCCTTTGGCCTTTTAAGACTCTTTTCTTTCCTGATTTTTGCTCCCACAGACCAAGCCTTGTAACATTAGTCACCAGGTGCTGTGAAACGTCCAAGGTGGGATTTTTAAGAAGCTCCCTTGAATGCAATGAGGGAGCCCAGACTGTATCCAATTGGAGTTGGTTTGGTGGAAACCAAGATGTGAAGCAAGAACTTTTCCCCCTCCTTGCATCCTCTTTCCCCTGCCCCCCTCCAAACCCAGCCTTTCATCAACACTAATTGGCTCTTCTGATCTAATCTAGTCTGAATGTTAATGAGAAGCAAGCAGGGGTTCCAAAGCTCCCACTTCCCCCTCCCTACACAATGGTCTACCTCCTTCCCCTCCCATTGCCCTTTGATATTCATGGCGGTAGGAGCCCAATTCCCACAGCGAACCACAGGCGGTGTGAGACAGTGATGGGCAGACTTGCCTACGGGGCCCCTCCAAGAAGACTTTCACAATTCCCACCCACCCAGAAACAGTAATGGCACCCTCTTCAATCTTCCCAACATACACAAACATGCAGCCCTAAAATGAGCTGTCGGGTGGGGGAGAGATGAGAACCTACCTTGCTCAGCCTGCCAAAAGTAAGGATGAAGTGGACATCCTTCTACCAGGAGATCCTCGTGGATTCAAATTTAGAGCCTTGTGACATCCTGAAGGCCTAACAGCTCAACAATGGTACTGGTTTTATGAAGCAGTAGTATACATGTGGGAAGTATTAAAAATTCTTCATAGTTGGAAAGTCTCTTATCTAGAGAAGAAAGAAGAAAGAAGGAAGACTAAGAAACACTGATGGCACATGATTTTTCTTTCTTTTTAAATGCAGTTACTCAATCCTGTCTTTGTGTGTATGATGGATGGGCGGGGGGGAATGAGAGTGAACATTTCGTGTTCATTTGGACCATTAGGTAACATGCTCCATTCCTTATTAATATGTACCTTAAGACTTATTCTCTAATAAATCAATTTAAAGAAACAAGGCATGGTTGTTTTCCCCACTGAGAACGCTTGAGAGTTAGAGAGAGGTGCGAAAGGGACAGAGGGGGGGGAGGATGGTGAGGGAGAACCCCGTTGATTTGTTGGCTTTTGTTGAAAGGGGAGGAAATTTTAAGAAAGGCAGCGAATGTCTATCCAGAAAATGTGAACGTCATGGAAGTAAACCATATGTTTTTCCATTGCTTTCATCCTAGAAGAAAGCAATGGAAAAACCACTTCCTTATTGTTAAGAAAATTGAACGGTTGCGTCCTGGAGTCTTAGCCTTTCATACAAGGTGGCATATTCAGTCACTAGAAATCCATCGAGGACAGAAAATATCAGCAATGACAACTGGATGAAATTGCTTGTGTTAACATCGCGTCAGTCAAAAAGCACCCAGTTATTATCCACTTTGCTAGGACTGTAGACATTCCCAAAGCACTCGGCAAGGCAGGATGGAAAACAAACACCGAAGGACCGAATCCATGGTTCTGATCCAATTGCAGGTTTTCTGACATGCTTATTCACAAACCATTTTGAAAAACGTTGGCTTTAACTTGAAATTTCCAGTTTATGCCTTCCTGGTATCAATGATAAGCTAGCTATCATTGATTAAAATATCCCTATTCTGGTGGAAAGAGCAATAATTGCAACAGTTCATAATATTTAGTTATTTATTTAATAAAATACACCACAGTCAAAAATGCATGAACGACTGTTTTAGGAGAAATAGATGAGACATTTTCTCATCATCCATTAACATTCAGGAGGAATAGGTTGACTGTATATTTGGCAAATAGCCAGAAAAGAGGGAAACATGTGAAACCCAAATTCAAAGGAGAGAACAAGAGGGAAAGATCATTCCATCATGATCTCCTAAATCTGCTGGACTACCAATTTTCAGCAGACCCAGGAATGAACTGGATGTATTCTTGGAGAGCTTCGATATCATCATTCAAATTGATTTGCAATTATTTAGCTGACTGAAACAGTGTAGAAACAGCATAAAGTGTGTTTGTGTGAGGGAGAGAGGTGGGGGGGGATTCAGAAAGTCCTGCTTGCAACTGGCATACTTAGAAAACTAAAAGGCAAGAGATAACTATTTAATTAAAATATCCCACCTTATGTGGATAATCTGGGAGAGTCTTTATGCAGTTAATAAGTTTATGGCAGATAAAGAGATTGAACCTAGGATCTTTTAACCCTCCCCTGTCCCCCACCTGAAATAATATTCTCTGACACTACTTTAAACATATGGGATTTGCTATATATATATTTGCACTAAATCTGACCCCTCAGTCTTCAACAGACTTGACCAATCCTTTCCAATAAATGTAATACTTGGATTCATTGTGTGGCCATACCTCTTGTAAAACTACAGAAATGGTCATCCATGCTTGCTCTTGTCATGTGATATTAAGCCTAAATATAGGAAATTTGGGTTCACATTTTAGCTTAGGGAAGAAACTTGCTATGTTTATTGAGGTAAATCAATGGCTACTTCACACATAAGGTTAAACCATGGGATTTGTCAACCAAATTCCCGCCTAAGTACAATGTGTAAATCCAGCTAAGTTACTAAGGAAGGTAAAGTCTCCTTCAAGTTGAAGGCAGGTCCTGGTAACTTCAGACAAACATCCAGACAGATTTTGTCCACATTAGCAATTTAGCATGGCCTTTTTCCAGCATGTTTTTGGAACCTTTTGCAACTGTCTCGTTTATACCCTAGGATTCTCTGGCATTCTCCTATAAAAAGCTAATCAGATATAATTATATATATTTTAAACCAGGTAAAGTTGTCTCGATGATTCCACGTACATTTGCAATGAATCCCTGCAAGTATCAGATGGGGTTTGTGTGAAGACTCAAGTGCAAGATTTAGATAAATTTGGGGAAACCATAAATTTATTAGGCTTTCTTTGGATTATTGTGGGAACTTCTAGATCTAGAATACTATGTTGGAGCAATGAGGTGATTCCCCAGCTATAAGTGGGGCATTAAAAGATTTGTGTCCTATCTCATCAAATTCATCTGGATTTCCGTACGTTTGATTTGGGCAATTACTAACTTAAATCCTGTCTTGCTTTTTTAAAAATTTGTCTAGGCTCAGGGGGGGGGGTCAAACAGTTTCTCAATAAATTGTAGTATCATAAATTGCCAGTTCATATTATCAAAGGCTTATTGCCCATCCAAGAAGATCAATGCTAGCTGTTTCTCCGAATGAGCTTCGTAAGATTCCAATGTGTTCACAATAATCCTCATGTTATTTTTCAGTTGTCTTTTAGGTAAGAAACCATTCTGATCAGGGTGCATAAATTCATTTATGAATCTTTTTAATCTCTCTGAAATTATAGAGGCATATATTTTATAGTCTACGATATTGCTCTGTCTCAATAAATGCCATTATGGTTGGAGTGCTGGCAAGCTAGATATAAGGTGGCCATTCTCATTCTGGTGCTTTCTTGAGGTGAATCACCACCATAGGAGTTGACAGCCAATCATCTAAAGGACAGTAGGTTGGGGAAATCTCATACATTTCCCCCTTCCATTTTCTTAGGGCTTACTTCAGAGTAAACATGCAGGGAGACTCCAATGGTAAATCATTTGCAGCCTTTTCTTGCACCACTTCTATAAGCTACTACAGCCCTCCATACTATTGCCATGACTGTGCTTCTGTTCACCTTGGGAAGTATTGTAGGCAAACATCCCACTGAAAACGAAGGAGAAAGGCCATGCATATCTGGCCCATGAGGTGGCTCAACTGTCTGGTTCAGAATGAATCCCAACTGTTTTTTATGGATCATCCTGTTTTCTCTGTTTGCTTCCAACCTTCCCTCCCTCCCTTCCTCAATTTGCAAATGAATTTTAGCCTTGAAGGCCAAATTCCTGCATATCAGAGGTGTTTGGGGGTGGGGGGAGGATGTGACAAAGAAAATATCTTCTTGCCTACAAACAACATTCCTCCCCTCCTTCTTCCCCTGCTGTAAGTGATTGCTCCAGTTCTTCTCTGGGGGTGGAAATAAGGCTATGAGTATCTTTGGGGGGCCTGCACTTAATGCTAGGGATCCCATCTGTACTTACTTGAGAGAGAACCTAACTGATACTATAAGGTTTTCCTTCTGAATACACATGCCAGGGATTAAACTGCCAGAGGAACAGATGCCATTTCACTTCCAAAAAGTCATAAAAGTAGTTCCTTTATATGCAAGAAACCCAAGGCCTAAAAAATTCAAGATTTTACTAGATTATCTCCAATCCTTGCTACCACACCTTGCTATTTATTTATTTTTTATTTTATTAATAAAAATTTATATGCCATCCAATCCCGAAGGACTCCGGGCGTCTTACAAAAAGAAGAGGAAGAAATTTATACTGCACAAAGTGGTTAAACTCATGAATATGTCCTCCTTTCACGTTTGCAGCTGAGCTACCCTTACTTCACTGCATCCTGCATTTTTTTAAAACAATGGGTGGACCGTAACAAACATTCAAGAGCTACTTTGTGGTGGATTAGGATTCAAAATTTGTCACATTGAATCCAGTCTAAAACGGGTGATTTTGGGGCCAGGTTCATCCAGGTTTCTTGAAGGAAAAACCTTGTCAAATTCAGCTTTGGGACTAAGGAATTATCAATTTTGTTTAGGACTGCTGGGTTATCCTTTAAGAGAAATGTCATCAGCTGCCCCTGATTAATGGAAAGCATCGGAAATCATGTCCATTGAATTGTCTTTGGCTTCTGTCTGAGAAAATATGCCAAGTGTCTTCCAGGCTGAAGGTGCACTCAAATTCTTACAAGGAGAATTCCTGATCAAAAACTTACTGTGAGCATAGGTCATTTGGGCGTTTCTCACAGGAGCAAAGCTGCTACCTTCTCCCACCCACCCACCCCCCAACCCCATGTCTGGCTATTGTAGAGTCTTAAAGGCACAGAGTCTTTATTCAAGGGTGAGAGGGAACCTAATCAGCAATAAAATAAAGCTGCTAGTAAACACTGGTGTACATTGTATTGTTTCCTTACCCAAAGCTGTCACATGCTTGAACTTTCTGCATTGGCGCCACAGAGATTAACTCCTTGGTAATAATGACTGTTGGCTCACCCGGGACATTTGCACAGAATCAAAATGCTCTCTGGAGTGTTTGATTGTGTAAAAAGGATGTAATGACTTAGCTACTGTACACACAAGAAAATGGTGACACATTCCATAGGTGGTTCGTGTGCTAAAATTCAAAAGGAGATTGGTAATTGCATCCTTCTTATCAGAGTAGCAAATCCCAAGATTAAAACTGAGCACGTAGGCCACTGGCACCTAATTCTAGGCCAGGAATATTGCATAATTATTATTTTTAGCCTCCACACACATACATACGGCTTTGTTTTCCATCCCACATTTTGACTGTGTTTTTTTTTTCCTCCCAAAAGGTTCTTGGCATCAATAAAAACAATCTGAAATAGACACCAGTTGTTGTTGTTGTTGAATAATGAATAGGCTAGGATTTCAGAGTAAGATGACTTTCAAGAATAGCATTCTAAACCATACACACCAGGGGTGGGTTTCTCACCCCGTTCCAACCGGTTCGGTTGGAACGGGGCCGGCGGCGTCCTCGTGCACGCGCTCAGTGCACGCATGCGTACTAGCGCCTGTGCGATACTCCAGCTGCTCCTGGAGGATCACGCAGGCGCTGTATGCGTTCTGCGCATGCGTGGAAGCGCAGAACCCGTCAAAACCGGGTAAGAAACGTGGGCGGGTGGATCCTTCGGCGTTCCTGGAAGTTACTTACTTCCGGGTTCGCCAACCAACCGGTTCGCGGGGACCGCCGCGAACCACCTGAAACCCACCCCTGATACACACAGTGGTTGCATGATATTGTCAAAGGCTAGAACTCAAAATTAACCATTATTAAGGTATATGCCTATAGAATGCAGCAGAATTTGCATTTCTTGTATAATCCATAAACCCATATTCTGCTAATGAATAATATGGCAGTTTCCTTTACATTCAGTCTTTGTGCTATGCTGACCTGCAATAATTAGCATTATTATTGTAAAAAATGATCAACTGGCAGCATTGTGGAATTGGTAAAGAACACAATGATCATCTAGTCCAGCTATCTGTAGCATGCTGCAGGAATATTTATTAAACCAATCTTCAAAGGTGGTTTTCCAGACTCTTCTTAAAAATCTCCAGAAACTGAGAACTCACACATTCTCCAGTTGTGACTTTTTTTTTTTTAACTATACTTCAAGTACCGGATTTTTTTTTTTAATGTGGCATCTTTAGATAGCAGCAAGCAAGTAAAGCAGAAGTATTTAATAATTTAAAGCTTTCACAAAAACAGCAAACAGGCTTTTCTCTGGCCAAACTTTTTTGTTGTTAATTTTAATCATGGATTTCAATGTTAATAGTATCAATTTTAAGGTTATGCTCAGTCAGTTTACAGCAATGTAGGAAGGCCAGTAATTAATGAATTAATGTAAGCTACCATGAGTATTTGCAAAAGCAGAAGGAGAAGGCAGAGGGCTGGCTATAGTCTTCCTCCATTGATGGGCTTGATTGGTAAGCAAAGCGGTATCAATACTCTACTTTGAGCTGCCCACAAGGCTTCCAATGTAGCCTTGTGAGAAACCAAGGCAGCAATCAGTATTCATTTGTTGCCCCACAAGACAGGAGCCATTCAGAACAATGGCAGCTATAGAGATGCAAATCAAGCCTCTTCATGCTGGTGAGGAAGTAGAGTGCAAAAGTTGGCTTGAAAGGCAACATTAAGAAAATTAAGATCATGGCATCCAGCCCTCTCAATTCCTGGCAAATAGATGGGGAAGAAATGGAGGTAGTGACCAATTTTATTTTCCTGGGCTCCAAGATCACTGCAAATGGGGACTGCAGCCAAGAAATTAAAAAACGCTCACTCGTGGGGAAGAAAGCTATGGCAAATCTAGACAGCATACTAAAAAGCAGAAACATCACCTTACCAACAAAAGTGCGTATAGCCAAGGTTATGGTTTTCCCAGTTAAAATGTATAGCTGTGCAGGTTGGACCATAAGAAAGGTTGAGCACCAAAGAATTGAGGCCTTTGAACTATGGTGCTGGAGAAGACGCCTGCGAGTCCCTTGGACTGCAAGGCAATCAAACCAGTCAGTCCTAGAGGAGATCAACCCTGACTGCTCATTAGAAGGCCAGATCCTGAAGATGAAACTCAAATACTTTGGCCACCTAATGAGAAGGAAGGACTCAGGCCTAATGCTGGGAAAGATTGAAGGCAAAAGAAGAAGTGGACAACAGATAATGCGGTGGCTGGATGGAGTCACTGAAGCAGTCGGCATGAACTTAAATGGATTCCAGAGGATGGTAGAGGACAGGAAGGCCTGGAGGAACACTATCCACGGGTCAGACATGACTTTGCAACGAACAACAAAGGATGTAAAACTTTTATCCAGGAAGCAGCCTTCACTTCTGAGGGAAAAAAATTGTCAGACATCAGAGAAGCTGCTTAGATAAAACCTTCCATTCTTTTTTCAGGAATTCATTTTCTGATAAATTCAATAAAAGATTAACTGAGGAATGCTACATACATAAAATAATCAACATAATATAATTTAGAGGCGTTTACTCTCAGGTAAAAGCATATGTTGTCACAGTGACTGTAAATCACGGTATGGAATAGGATAGAACTGTAATTTATTTTGTAGTTTCTTTGAGCATTCATGGATTGCTAATTTCCTACCCTAACAGTTCCTCTATATTGGTTCTGGAAAGTAAAATTCAACTGTTCCACTATCCAGACCCAGAGGCAGAACCAAGAAGTCACACTGATCTCCTACTGCCTCTATACAAGAGTAAGAGGCTTCACAGTTCCCTGAAATCATTCCTGAAGCAAGATGGACTAATGCTGTGTGCATGCAATTATACTGCATATATAATATTATATAAAATATATAAAACTTAGAAAGATCACCCCAAACTGGAAGATATAGTTCAAAGGAAGACCTTGAAGTTGAGAAAGAGTGTATAGCGCAAAGCCAAACAATGATTACAAGAAGAAACAAGGCTTGGATTTCAGATCTCTTATAACCTTACTCATAGTTCTATCCCACAGTCCTGGATAACACAAAGCCAAAAAAAAAGTGTGGATGAGTGTTTGGTTTTGGCTTAATGAGTTGTGTGAACTTAACCATGGTGGCCTATACTGCATTGTGCAACATCAATCAATTGCCCTTTGTTCAGTAAATCATGACCAAACAAGCCATGGCTATGTAAGCACACTGTGTAAACCCAAGCATAAACTGAACTTGTTGTGATCCTTTCGTGTGACTAATAATTCATCAAACAACAGATTCCACTTCAGCCCTAATCAAAAGTCACTTTGTGACTTTGGGCCTGCCAATCATTCAATATCCATCAATATCATGACTGTTGTGAGGATGAGAGAGGGCAGAATCCAAGGTGCTGGATTCTCATCTTGGAGGAAGTATAGCTAAATGTGTGATATATTATCTGTTACATTTCACTTCCCCAAATTCTATTCACAAAGCAGCTAGGGGAGTTAGTAGACCTGATATCCAATGCACATGTATAGATCCAGATTGGGAAATATATTGTGAATGGCTGATAGACTGAAATACAAGAATTTCCAGTTAGAGGAACTACAGGGCGGGGCATAACCTTTTCCTAGGGGGTCACAGCAACACTTGTAATAACAACAAAAATAATTCATACACCATTCGAAAGCCCATCAAAAACTGAGTTTATTGACACGATTTAATAGTCAGTATGACCACCATTAGCCCTTCGAACAGCATTCAAACGAGGTGGATAAGAACACAACAAATCTTCAAACAGTTCCGTTCGATTTTCAGGGCGGGGCATAACCTTTTCCTAGGGGGTCACAGCAAGATCGACAGCAGTTTACAACTTCCGCGACACCTCATTTTAAAGCCCATAAAAAACTGAATTGAATGAGCTATTAAATGTTAAATTTGTTTCGGTTGAAACTTTGAGAATGAATTTGGAAACTGTGTTGAAAAATCTGGAAAATCGAACGGAACTGTTTGAAGATTTGTTGTGTTCTTATCCACCTCGTTTGAATGCTGTTTGAAGGGCTAATGGTGGTCATACTGACTATTAAATCGTGTCAATAAACTCAGTTTTTGATGGGCTTTCGAATGGTGTATGAATTATTTGTGTTGTTATTACAAGTGTTGCTGTGACCCCCTAGGAAAAGGTTATGCCCCGCCCTGTATGAAGGCAGGGCTGAGAAGGCAATAGGGCTGAATCTGGGGTCATCTGGCTATCTTGGTTTTGGTTAAACCTAGCTATCATGCTAGGGAAGAAAACAACCCCCTCTCCTCCCAGGAGATGATTGGATTTGGGCTACCTGTGAGTCACCTTTGCCTAAATTGTGATAGCATTTACACAAAGGGTGGATGATAAAAGAATGAGTCACTCCCTAGCCCACCTTAGGTCCCATCCTTGGCCAATAGCTTAAGTAATGTTGCCTCATCAAAAAGCTCAGGAAATCCTTAGGGAATTTCACCCTCTAGATTTTCAGAGTAAAGAATTTTCCCAAAGGCCGAGAGGAAAGGGCTTGAAAGTTATATTTATCTTAGCATTGTGGAAATAAATGGCAGATTACTTAATAATGTATGTTTCCTTATTTAGTACAAAGCTCTTGGGGAAAAAAAAGAAGAAGAGGGGTCAATCTATTTTCCAAAGCACCAGAAGAAAAAGCAACACAAGAAGCAATGAATGGAAACTAATGAAGGAGAGAAGCAACTTAAAATTAAGAAGAAATTTCCCGTCAGTGAGAATAATTAACCGGTGGAATGACTTGACTCCAGAGGTTGTGGGTGCTACATCACTGGAGGTTCTTAAAAGAGATTGGACAACCGTTTGTCTGAAATGATATAGGGTCTCCTGCTTGAGCAGAGGGTTGGGCTAGAAGACCTCCAAAGTCCCTTCAAAGTCTGTTATTCTGTTAAAAGCTACAGAACTTGAGACCTGCGTTTTTGCGGAGTCCAATTTAGACTCTTTAGATTTTGATCACTTTATATCTAATACACTCCAGATACATTGGATTACAATTTCTATCATCCTCATCTGAGAACTAACGGAGATTGTACTCCTGCCTATCTGGAAGAAGCCTCCTGCTTCCAACTCTCTCTCTCTTAGAAGAAACTCTTGAGTTCTGCAAGATTAGTTTCATGCACTAGGTTAAATCAGCTTTCAGGGGTAGTCTGATGGTAAACCACGAAGCATGTGAATAAACTATAGTGATTGAGTTCACACATCATGCTAAGCCACAGTTAAATGAACCATGTTATTTACTTATTAGATTTATCTCTTGCCTTTAATATTTTATCAGTAATTCAAACCAGTGAACATACCTAATATTCCTCCTCTTATTTTCCCCACAACAACCCAGTGAGGTGAGTTGGACTGAGAAAGAGTGACTGGCCCAAAAACCACCCAAGCCAGCTGATGTGTCTACGGCAGGACTAGAACCTATAGGTCAGTGTTTCTCAACCTTGTCAACTTGAAGATGTCTGGACTTCAACTCCCAGAATTCCCCAGCCAGCGAATGCTGGCTGGGGAATTCTGGGAGTTGAAGTCCAGACATCTTCAAGTTGACAAGGTTGAGAAACACTGACCTATAGTTTCCTGCTTTCTAGGCCACTACTTTAACCACTGCACTGAACTGGCTCTTATAGACCACTGGGATTAGGAACTCAGTAGGTTTCAGCCGGACTTGTTATTAAGTTTCATTTGTATCTTACATCTCATCTGGGATTTGTTGCACTTGATGCTCCCAAAGGTGACTTAGCAGGATGCTGTCCATGAACTGACCTTCATTCGTTCAGAATGTCAGGATATTGTTGGCTTCTTCTGAATAGTTACATTTTGCAATAACCCTTGAATGTTGATGGGTGGGATGAGGAGAAAGCTAAGAATTAAAGCTTCGAGGCTGCATTTTTACCCCTAAGATGGGTGCAAAATGCCAGTTTTATGAATAACAATGCGTAATAGCACACTGTTCTGCTCTTCACCTCCCATAGGCACAAGAACCAGGATGGGAATGAAGCAGCTCAACTTTTCTTAGTCTGTCACCTCTGTAATGAGAAAGGCGAGACAGTCGACCACTTGATCAGTGGGTGCAGCAAAATTTCACAAATTAACTGCCTACAAAGCCATGACCGCGTTGCTAAGATCATTCACTGGAAATTGTGCCAAAAGTTTGGATTTGAGTACAGCAAAAACCACTGGAAACATCAGGTTCAGAAGGTTTTAGAGAATGAGAAAGTCAAGATCTTGTGGGACTTCAGAATTCAGACTGACAGGCAC
Source organism: Thamnophis sirtalis (assembly GCF_051295495.1). Classification (NCBI taxonomy): domain Eukaryota; kingdom Metazoa; phylum Chordata; class Lepidosauria; order Squamata; family Natricidae; genus Thamnophis; species Thamnophis sirtalis. Next base: position 166,171,427 of record NW_028261383.1, read on the forward strand.
TTGGCCCACAACACACCTGACATAACAATAGTTGAAAAGAAAAAAGTATGGTTCATTGACATTGCAATACCTGGAGATCCATGAATTGAAGATAAACAGCAAGAAAAAATCACAAAGTACCAGGACTTGCAAACTGAAGTTGCACGACTATGGAAAAAGAAATCATGCATTGTCCCGATTGTGATTGGAGCCCTTGGAGCAATACCTAAAGGGCTACCTCGCTATTTGGAAATTTTAAATTTATCAGACTTGAACATTCTGATTCCACAAAAACCACCCTACTTTGAACAGCTTATATCCTCCAATGTTACCTTAACAGTTCCTAGGTCCTTGGTTAGGACTTGAGCTGTTGAGCTACCAACCAGCCCCAAAGGCTGTGAATCTCACCAAAGATTAACATAATAATAATAATAATAATAATAATAATAATAATAATAATAATAATAATAATAATAATAATAATAATAATACGTTACAACGTCCTAGGCCCCTGGGTGGGGCCCGACTAGTAACCAATGCCAAATCCGGCGAAACAACTGGCCGCTGTGATACAATTGTATAATAATAATAATAATAATACATATTCCACTTCTGCAGGAGGGAAATATTAGAAGCAAAAGGTGAGGTGGAGGTCAGAGATAAGTAAACATTGCAGCTGAAAATTCCTTGCAATGCCTTCAGCAGCAATGGGCTGCTTTCACAAGCAGGGCATTTATAAAAAAGAGAGAGGAAGAAAGACTATTTCCATACAGACCTCATACTGTCCTTCAGCTTGAGAGTTCAGCAAGTGATGGAAGGAAGGAAGCTTAAGGACAAAGGAGATTGGGGAAAGGCAGGACTGCCCATGGATTCATCCAAGAGCAAGTTCTGTTGATCTACTCCTCGTTTCTTCCTTACATCTCAATTGAGATTAACCACTGAGGGGCCACTCAACATTCATCAGGGAGCCAGGTTCAGCTCTCAGGAATCATGGGACTTCAAGGCCAGAAACAGAATTATTTTACAGATTTATTCTATAACAGTTATTCCCCATCTCTCTTCCAAAGTTCTCAAACTACAGGCCAAATTCTCCCCATCTCACATCGTCCTTCTTGTGCCCTACACTTCACACATCAGAGTGTCAGAGTGAAATATATACTCAAGGTCATCAAAAGATTCACAGTGCTGAGTAAAGAATACATAGATGTGCCATTCTTTAGTTAGTCCACCCTTCCATAATTGGGGGTGGAGGGGCTTTAACAATTGTGATCACCACTGGCCATCTTAGCTGAGAATTCTTAGGCTTATGGTTATGATGTATCCAGAAGGCACCACGTTCAGAAAAGATGGGTTACAGGTTATAGAAGCATGGGAAGACAGATGGGCATGTAGTTTATGGGAGTTCATGTAGGATTATCCCACCCACACCCACCCCAAAGAAACCATGTCCCAAGAAGGATATTCTATTCCTCTCTTTGCCTTAGGTTCATTCCACTTTTAATGGAAGGTTGTTTATAAAATGTCTTTGCAAGTCAACCTTGGCTCCAGGGCTTCTGAAATAAGACCAGGAAAACATTTATGATGGGAAGGCAGAGAAGGAGGTTTTGTGGGAGGTTGTTGAGATAGTTGGTGACAGGGCACTTAATCTTCTCATCACAAAGCCCTTCTGTCTATTCAAGTTCCATTCAAATGCAGAGATTTTGCCCCCCCCACCAACCCACTCCCCATGGGACACAGATTTCCTGCCTCTTCCCTCCTCCTGAGACTCTTCCCCAAAACTATTGATATGCAGGAATCTACACTAAGGTAGAGTAAGCCTGGCCTCCCCGGCTTTCATCTTCTTCATCCATCCCTCCAAGTCATCTTCCACCATCAAAATTGTGAAGCTGAACTTTGCTCCTTTCCCAAAGTTTCAGCTGGTAGAGACTCATCCCATCTTCAGCCTCATCAAGATGTAACAAACAAAAACCCTCTTACGAGATTGCTACTGGTTTAATGGGAAGAGATATGTCACCTTTATTTTTTATATATATAAATAGAGATCATTTTAGTTATGATGTCCAAATGCAAAGACAAAGGGGGGGGGAAATAAAGAGAAACAAGGAATAAGAGCTGAAAGAGATTGATGGGTGGTATCTTATCCACATCTATGCAAAAATAAATCCCATCAAATACAGTGGGGCTTTTTTGTAAGCTTCAAGGTTGCAGCCTAAAATGCTTATTTGAGGATTGGATTGTGTCCAAAATGCCCAAATCAGGATTCATAGGGAGTGCAATTAACAGAAATATAGCGAGAAGTACTCAAACTAATCAAATTGTTGATTTTTGCTGTAAGGCCAGACACAGTAAACTGTCCAATGATAGAATTAGAAGTACTCAAATTGTATCTGTGGCTACTTCAAAAAGTAACAACTTTGAATAGATATTTCCTTCTTTGTTGACATAGTCCATAAGCCTGTTCGCACTCATAGTTTACAAAAAGCCAAAATTATATCATCTCAGAAGTAGTAAATGTCAGAATTTACCAAAACCACTCCTTCACATAAAATAAATTTCAGGTAAGCATCATTTAATCATTTTTCCACACATACAGAATCTAAGCACCTCCTTCATTAATTCCCATGCAAATTTGTCCTGCAGCAAACCTAAAAATCTAAAGCGATTAATATATTAGCATATTAACAAAACTGTATTGTTCCTCTGCTATTTTTTTTTCTCCTCAGAGGAAATGAATGAATTGAAACACAGCAAAGTGAACTGAATGAAACAGAATGAGTCAGAGGAGGAGGAACATGGGGCTGTCCCATACTTGTAAAGTGGTGCAAAGAAGAAATACTTCCAAATATTTTCAGCTGAAGGGCAGAAAGAATTTCTTTTGATTTTCTAATGGTTCTCAATGGGGACATAGTCTATCAATTTATTGACGGACACAGAGGGCAGCTCTTACTTCCAGCAACAGCCTCAGCCATATGCCAGCCATAAATAATATACAGCAATTATATGATAACTCAGCTTTAATAATCTAAAATCACTCCTCCATGATCCATGCAATAAACCTGCAACGTGGGCCAGTCAGTTCAATTGCCTGCATGTTTTCTATTGCAAACCACCATGCATGCTTCTACATGCATGGAAGCGCATGCGTTGCAAACCTTTGTTTGTTTGTATGTTTGTTTTGTTTGTTTGTTCTTTTTTGGGTTTTTTTAATCCTATTTTTATTACTTTAGAAGTAAGTCAAGGTGGTGAACATACCTAATATTTCTTCCTTCTCCTATTTTGTCCACAAGTCTGTGAGGCGGGTTGGGCTGTGAGGGAATGACTGACTCAAAGTTACAGAGCAGCTTTCATTCCTAAGGCTGGACTAGAACTCACAGTCTGTTGTTTTGTAGGCCAGCACCTTAAAAGATCTCCAGGCCACATTTACATTTCCCCAGTGGTGGGTTTCAAAAATTGTTCGAACCTACTCTGTGGGTGTGGCCTCCTTTGTGGGAGTGGCTTGCCGCCCATGTGACCGGATATGAAGATGCCGACGACACTTGTCAGAACCACCTTAAATTACCTCACACACAGCACTGGCATGCATAAGAATATGATGTAAACTTGTTTTTTAAAAGGCATCTTTGGTTTGCGTTAAAACAACAACACACGCAATGTTCTGATTGCGCCACAAACGCAGTAGTCATCCTTACCTTTCACAGAGGCCCTGAGTTTTATAAATATGAGCATGATAGTGTAGAGTAATCATATCCAAGGACCAGTGGTGGGTTTCAAAAAATTTTGGAGCCTCTTCTGTAAGTGTGGCCTGCTTTCCGGGTCCACTGGTGGAACCTCTTCTAACCGGTTCGGTAGATTTGACGAACCGGTTCTACCGAATAGGTGCGAACTGGTAGGAACCCACCTCTGCATTTCCCTCAAACCATCCCACAGTTAGCTTTCTTTGCGCAGCCCTAGCAATATAGTGGTTAGACTAACAGCAGGGAAACCCTCTTGCTTGTTCCAGCTGCAGCCACAGAAGCTCACTGGGTGGCTTTGGGTTTGTTTATTTTTCCTCAATCCAGCCTACCTCACAGAGTTGTTGTTCTGGAGAAAATTGCAGAAAGGAGGGCTATGTATGTTGCTGTAAGCTCCTGAGGGAAATGCTTCATATTAATAAAAATCAGCATTTTTTAAAAAGGAAAAAAAGCATTACATTTGATCACACATTGTCCCACAATTGTTGCACAATTCCACCACTATCATCTCCATTTTTTCCCCAATCCATTTTTTTTATTTTTAAAGATAAAAAGACAATATTAAAAAAAAATGATTTCATCCATTACATACAGCATGTCGTTTGGTTACAAGTGTTTTTGCATCCATATTCCCAAATACATTTACAATCACAGATTTTTCATCTAGTATAACTAAATACCTCACTCTCACTGTACAATGTATATTCAATTACAATTAATATTATTTTTTTTCAATAAACCTAATTCCCTTACATTCTTGATTGTCTATTTAATAACAGTATGCCTTTATATAATCGCAGATCCCAATATGAAAGAGGTTTACCAACCATTTATATTTGTATATCACTGTTTTCAATTATGTATAATTCCACCAATCAACTATCGAGTATGCTTATGTTCATTATTGTCCTTGTACATCATACATTCAAACAGAGATGTTATTCCTTCATTTTTCAACAAGGTATTCTAAATAGTCACTTCATATATATACCAATTTTTAATTACTTCCTTATTAAAATTATTTGCCATCATCTTCATTTTTGTCTAGGTATGGTGGAACAATCCATGCCTATCCCAGTGTCAGAACCCAGTTTGCACAGTGTGAGAACGAAGAACAAACTGCACATTCACCATTCCAGCCTATTAACTAGATAAGACTTTTGCTCCAAAATATAGACATTTGGCGGGAAAATCACTCTCATCCCATACATCAGTTTCTTGCCTTACCAAATGTGGATGCAGGCAGTATTTTAAGGTATATTGGGGGTGTAGTTAGCAGGGAGCCCACTTAGTTACAACTTGGGAGCATTGGGATGGTATCAAGGCCCCATTTAGCTAGGAAACACAGTGTGACCACAGCATTCACTATCTTTCCAACTGGTCAGCCTAACAGGGTTGTTGTGAGTTGCACCAAATTTCTTGGGATGAAATGCAATAAAATTTAGGCTATTTCAACCTATTTTAACACAGATGCAATGGTCAGCTGAAGAATTAAGAGCAGCCTTCATGAGCATCTAACTCTTGGCAATTAAGGAACCTCTAGAAATTTAGGGGAAACCCAAAGAGAAACTGGAACCATGATTTTCTCAAAACATCAGCATTATTTGCACTGCCATCCCTGAGAGGTTAAAGCAGATCCATATCTCTGACTCCAATTCAGCAATCAATTGCAGGGATATTGGGGCACATATAGTCTTGGGAACAACAGGGCTGGCTTCAAAATAAATCTCCTTAGAAAGCTAAAGACTTAACAATGTGAATGAGAAGCTGGCCTTTGCTCAAGAAACACCCAAAATGTTCCAGCTGATTGGAAATAGAATGGCAATTCTCCTTCTCTTCCAGTTTACCTGGATCCTTTATACTTCTATATGGATTTCAAGATCAAAATTTAAATTGTGAGTGTGTTTTCTATGATCTACTCTGATTTTATTCAGGATTACTCTGAAAAAGGCCCCAGTTAGTTGCAGGCAAACGTTTGTTCAGACAAAATGGGACATACTAATTACAATCTATTCTGTCTTACTGCTTTTAGAGCAAATAATGTTACTCAGAAACAGAATTTGCAAGCTACCAACCAGATCTCGGTGTGGAGTGCAGAGTTTTGCCTAACAAAATAATCTCTGCAGCTCCTTTTCTTACCTCTAAGAGGTAAGTTTCCTTCTGATGCCAACTTGTAGTTGGATTTCAGCCCTTCACCTTCACCCCACAACTCTGGAAAAAAAAAATCTGAGTCTCTTCATTCTATTCTCAGCCTCTTCGATTTGAGCAGGAAGATCCACATTTACTAGGAAGGGCATAAAATCCTCTATGCACCTACCACTATAAGCTCTGAGATCCCTCCTCTCAAAGTCCAGAATAGCCCCTTCAAATATTGTGGCAAGCAGGACACATTTGGGTATGTGAAGAAAAGCAGTGTCCCTGTGAACAGTTCCTTGCATGCATTTGTGATGCATCTTTGTCAGTTCAGATTTTTGTGCCTTAAAAGTTTTCTCAAGCTTTTTTTTTCCCCTCATGGCCCCTACTAAGCCTGCTTTTCTTCTGACTGGGTCCCATCACAGGTGAAAAAGATTGTCATTTACAGACGTGGCTTGCAAATAGAATACATGCTTTTATTTATTAAAAAAGCAGTAACGCGGTTTTACAATACACAATTACTTACGTAATTTTATTTTGACTGTAGCTCATTGGTCGATTAATGTAACCCAGACAGTAGCTGCGTTTCTGATATCAACAAGGCAATATTTGCAGTATAATTCACTTTACCTTTCTGCATGACATGGGTCCTATTGCATGTTTCACCTGTGGCCCCCTTGAAATATCTATCTAAATGTCTAATGTTTGAAACATCTAAATAAAGCCAGCAGCGCTGTCCTGCAATTCTGGATATAAGGGTCATAAACTTCCCTTCCTCTTTAGATACCCATGAAGCAGTGGTGGGTTTCAAAAATTGTTCGAACCTACTCTGTGGGTGTAGCCTCCTTTGTGGGAGTGGCTTGCCGCCCATGTGACCGGATTGGAGTGGCTTGCCACCCATGTGACCGGATATGAAGATGCCAACGACACTTGTCAGAACCACCTTAAATTACCTCACACACAGCACTGGCATGCATAAGAATATGATGTAAACTTGTTTTTTAAAAGGCATCTTTGGTTTGCGTTAAAACAACTTCCACACACGCAATGTTCTGATTGCACCACAAACGCAGTAGTCATCCTTGCCTTTCACAGAGGCACTGAGTTTTATAAATATGAGCATGATAGTGTAGAATAATCATATATCCAAGGACCAGTAGTGGGTTTCAAAAATTTTTGGAACCTCTTCTGTAGGTGTGGCCTGCTTTCTGGGTCCACTGGTGGAACCTCTTCTAACCGGTTCGGTAGATTTGACGAACCGGTTCTACCGAATAGGTGCGAACTGGTAGGAACCCACCTCTGCCATGAAGGTTACCTCACTTCTTTCACAATGTGGTAAACTATCACTGGACATTGAGTTGAGTGCAATCCTAGACTTTCTTCCTGAAAATTCTGTTCTGAGAACTTTAAATCTTCTCGTGAACTCTTGGCACACTTGGGAGAACTGTATTCCTTTCGAGGAGTATCTATATCCATTTTCAAGTAATAGGTTAGGTCTGTAATTCCAGAATAAAAAATGAAGGGAAAAAAGGCAAGTGCACTCATGCACACACACGGGGGAGGGGGATGAATGTGTATAGCCAAGTTGTTTTATCAAATAAAGACCCCCTCTCTAAGAAAATTACAGTGCACTAGGAAACACTCCTGCACACTAACCAGTGAAACCAACAGGAGATGTGCTCACTTCCACTGAGGTTGCAAAAGAGAATTTCTGGAGGATGCTCTTGTGCAATTTTACTTGGTGCTCCAATATTAAGTTGGGGAAAAGGAAAATCCGGTGTGTAAGATCTCATTGCTTCCAAAGATGCCCTCAGGCAAGCTGACCGCAACCACAGATGGTTGATCTAGGAAGCAGATCCAGGCATTTACTTGTAGGGCAGTTATAAAGATGAGTGAGACATTCCACATTCTTTGTATACTCAAAAGGAACAAAAGGTTACAGTATTAAGGGAGATTGGGTTGAATGGGATCTTAGTCAAATTTGATTCCAATTTCCACCCTTGTGAAATCATGACTAACTCATGTATTATTTCAAGATTTAAGCAAGGTTCTACCTGCATTAGAACCAATGTATTAAATTCCATCTTGATCTAACTATCTGCCTTTTCCCAGCAGCATTCAACCAAGCATTCATTCTTCAGAAATGCTTTTCTCTTGGCCTTCCCCAGATCTCCCTCCTCCCCCACCTCCCAGTTCAAATCTCACCTTTATTGATCTGGCATTCATACTATTTCATTCAAGATGCAGGGGGATTGTGGTTTGTTGGGAGGGGCAGGGTGGAGGCAATCTGCACACATTCAGATGCAACTCTTCTCATCTGCCAGTATATTGGACATCAGAAGTATGTTGAACCAGGTTAAAAGTCCACCTAGTAATCTTATGTTTTCCTAAGTTTCTAATCAGATCTTTCAAAACAAAAATAAATTAGGCATGGTGGTTCTTCCATGTTTTAAAAAAAATCAAATCAAATCAAAGTGAAATACTTAGCTTTGAACCTGGAAATTTCATATGACTGATCATCACTGATAAAACTTATCCTTCATAATGTGTTTAATACCCTTTTTAAAGCAATTACCACTTCTTGTGGCAAAACATCCCATGAGTTAATTATGCAGGGAAGAAATCCTTTCCTTGGTGGGAGGGGGTTGAGAAATTGACCAGCTATTGTTTTAGCAATCTCCCCCCCCCTCCCATTGGCCCATTTGTGTAGTGAGGAGGATGCTAGACTAAAAGAAGGAGACTTGAGTTCAAATTCTCACTCAAGGAGAAATGCACTGGGCAATGTTAGACCACGCACCTAATAAAAGTTGCTATGAGGATAAAACACCAGTAGCAGGAAAATCATAACTGGAATCTTGGATTGAAGGGTATCAGTTGGAATAAAAATACCAAGAAAATTTTGACAAATTTTGCTTTTACAGTATAATGTATGCTGATTTCATTGCACTTTCATTTCCCCTTCCTTACATCCCCACCCCCTTCCAGTTGCTCAAGAATAGGCTCAAATAAAGCCAGCAGGAGTAGAAAACCCACTAGATGACTCCCCTATAAAGGGGGAAAGAAGAAACTTTAAGATTACAATTCCGTACCCTGAACTAGGAGAAGGTCTTTGGAATTCAGTGGATATATATATTTAAGTAGGCATGATTTGTGTTGTAAACAATCTTTTGTTAACTGTATTAAAATAAACTAGGATTTTCTTAAGATCAAAGAGTCCTATGCTTTAGTCTATTTGGGCTATGGGTAGATGAGTTTCTGAACTTCCAGGATTTATCCTTACTTAAGTGCATACTTAAGTCTTTGGTGTGATGTCATTCTTAAACATAAAAATAGGGGGGGAAACCAAGACATGCTTTATTCTTTTTAATATGAAGGAATAAAATCCTGCCACAGAGCAATTGTTCTAACTACTCAAAACCTGCCTATTCTAACAAGGAAGAAAATTGATGTCACCTGTCACCCATTTTTTTAATATACTACATCAACAAGATGCCACTGAAGCGGCAAGAATCAGCTTTATGTGATTGGAAGAAAAGGCAGTGATTCCTTAATTCAGTTGTATTGATGGATTTCCTTGGGGGAGGGCGGCAGAGAGAGAGAGAGAATTAAGGAACATGGAAATCGAACCCATCAAGGCAGAGTTTCTTAATTGTACACTGTTCCAGAGAGCAACAGAGTTTCATGGTCACCCTGAGTTTCATACAGCAGACCAGGGCTTTGTTAATCTTAGCAAACATAACCTGGCTGGGGCATTCTGGGAGTTGAAGTCCACACATTTTAAAGTTGCCAAAATTGAAAAGCATTGCAGCAGACTGATGCTCATGGATGTACTGTAACTACAAGACTCCGTTCTGGAACTTTTAGCTCCAACACTTTTGAGTCACAGGTTCACTTGCCATAGAACAAGGAAGGGCTGTTTTTTTTTGGGGGGGGGGTGGAAATAGAAGGAAAAATGTATATTGGGTATTTCACTGCCTTGAGCAATTTTATAAAAATAATAAATGTGGGATATAAATTAAATAAATAAATAAACACATAAATCCCTCATCCCATGCAATGTGATAGACCTCATAGAATAAAGAGAAATGATACCTTCTGTGCCCCATAGAAACTGGAGAAAACAACTGAAGGCATAAAATAGGATTTTCCAATTTTGAGTTGGTCAAATATGTTGAGTTTGACTAAGGAAACACTTGAGAGTTGAAATTCCACACATATGGAGCACACTAGAATGAAGAAAAGTGCTATAGATTTTAAAAGCTTACCACTCTTGAGAACTCTCAGTGATGCTACTCAGTGATGCTACTACTCTCTGGAGCAGTGTTTCTCAATCTTGGCGACTTTAATTCCTGTGGACTTCAACTCCCAGAATCCCCCAGCCAGCACAGCTGTGCTGGCTGGGGGATTCTGGGAGTTGAAGTCCACAGGACTTAAAGTCACCAAGTTTGAGAAACACAGCTCTGGAGCAAAGTTTAAGCAGTGGCAAGAAACCAGCAGTCTTTGGGGGAGGGGGTGTTCAACACTCCAGCACTATTGATCAGTCCCATTTCATTCAAAAGGGGCGGGGGTATAAGATTATATCATCAATTATTATTTTTTTTAAAAAAATGGCAGACTCTCAAAAAAATTATTTTGAGCGAAGCCAAAGTTTGAGGGTATGCTGTCAACAGGCTGCATCTGAAAGCAAACAGTGGAACTAAAGTAGAAAGAAATAAGAAATAATTAGGGGTGAGAAAATCTGGGTGTTTTTTTTCTTTTTGATTTTTTGCAGCTGAACAAAGAAATAGCAAGGATGCTCTTTGGATAGCAAAAAATAATAATAATAATGAAGGCCCTGGCTAGAGAAGAGTTTTGTAATTTCTGTAATTAGTGATCACAACTGGAAGAAATTTTAATTTATTTAATATCCCTTGATTAATACTGCCATAGCCAATGTATATACCTAGGAACAAGGGAAGTTCACATGGATTCTGTACAACTGAGCTCTAGAAAAGTACCTACTTCAACTTTGCTGTGGCATCTGGAGAACTGATATAAATTATCTGAGCTTCAGTTTCTATGGCTAAAAGCCTACATCAGAAGAATGCTGTAGAGTATATTAAAGATAAATGAAATAAGCATGGGTGTCCATACATACAGTGTTGTTATTTGAGCTAAATTTCCATATCCTTTGGCCTGTTCAACCAATCTGGGAAGAATATACCTATATTGCAAAAATAAGCATCAATTGTAGCTGGGAAATGGCAACTCTTTTTGGCCACAGAAGGTTAGCAAGTCTTAAAGGTCATGGATAAAACCCAAAGGTTGAATTTCCCTCTCAACTTTGCCCCCAATTCTTTTGCCCGGCCTTTTCAAATGCTACAAAATCACGAGATTTGGCTTGATCACCTGAATATTTGTAAAACAAAAGCATTCCTCAACCATCCAGCTAAAGAAAGAATGGCCCATTGGAATGGAATGGGCGGGAATATTCATGCCTAAGGCTTCCTGTATCATCCACCTTCCTGGATGGGGTGTGGGGGGTGGCTTGGCCCATTGTCTCCAGCCATGGATTGAGCTATCTGCCCTCCATCAACTCTTTGATTGCTTTACCTCCTTCCCCTTAATCCACTCCTTGATCAGACAAGGGTTTGGTCAGGGGAGGGGGAAATGTGGGTGGAGAAGGGATCCCAGCTCTTGAACTTGATTGGAGGAGGAAAGCCAATGGTGGGAAGTCACGAGCCAATGGCACCCCAGAAGTCCCAAGCTTTATAAAGCGTAGCGCAACTGGGTGGACAGCACAGGATCCCCAGAAGAGAGACTTCCCTGCCGGTTTTGTCACGCCTGGTAAGCATGAGAGGAGACTCGGGCTATGGGGGGCGCTCGCTGCTTTGGAAGACTTTTTCCAATTGGAAAGGGGAAGCACGCGGGAAATTTAAATTCCTGGAATTCTTTAAAAAAGGAGCTTTTGGCGGTGGGACGGGAGGTTGCAGGGACGGTCCCAACAGATCTGCTGCTGGGCTCGTGATCTCCGATCTCCCGAGCACGTGAGATCTTTCCAGGCTTACCTATCTTTTGACCTTCCAAAACTATTTATGGGGGCCGGGTGGAGTGAAGGCAAGCTGGAAGCGGAAATTGGTACCCTTGGTTTGGGTGAACGGGAGGAGAGAGTCGGGCCAGCAGATATGACATTTCTTCTCTCTTTTTTTTACCCCGACCAACTTTTCCCCCCCTCAAGACCGCTTTAATGCCGCTGCTGCTTGAATATTGACAAGACCTCAGACTGCAAACGCCCCCAGTTCCTGCAAAGTTCCTTCGACGGCAGGAAGGATGCGAAAGGTGATACAGAGCCGGGCAATTTGGGAAGCGGGTGGGTGGAAGATCTAGGGAAGTGGCAAAACTGAAAGCCGACCCCTTTTTAAGTTGGGTTGAGGACCACGTGGCTGGAGTGGTCAAAGGATCAGCTTTGTGGGGCGAGGAAGTTTCTTGGATCGGTGCTACATGGGTGGAAAGATTTTTGGGCCCCCGGACATCCAGCTTACTCAACCTGCAGATCTGAAACGGGAAAAGAGGCATTTAAAAAGGAGGAGTGCGGTCCTGCGCATTTGAACACCTTTTTCCGCTGCCTCGACGCCACCAATATAGTTGCACTGCCTTGTAATCTTAAAGAAGAAAGTGCTTCCTTGTATTGGCGTCGTCTTGGTCACGTTGTCTCCATTGCTTGCCGGGTGGTGGGGGGAGTGTTGTGTGGGGTGACTGTAGCGCGTCATATCCCAGAAAAGGGCCTTCCCGTTGGATGTTTTTAAAACTTTTAAAACTTTATGCCCTCGTCTAATCCAGGTACCTTGATCCAGAGCCATCCGCCCGTCCATTGGCCACCCAGCCAACTTAAGTAGTAGTACGGGTTCGTTTCGGGTTTATCGCCCCTAGTGGGAGAAAACGGGAATGGCGGCCTTACGCAACTTTTTTTTTTAAGACGGCCAAGTCGCGCGTACTTTTGCTTCGTCCGTATTTAGCAGCGGCGGATTCGCACGTGTGTTAAAAATCTTTCAACCGTCCCCGTGTAGGCGACCTTTCTGAACCGATGGTAGAATTGCATCGCGCCATTGGGGGTCTCAACAAATTTTTGAGTTGCGGGCTGAGGTCAACCACGGACCGCCCTATTCGCAGGACTCTCCCAAATAGGCGGCCTGCGGGGAAACGCCGCGGCCGGGATCGTTTTAAATCGTTTTTATTTCGTAAGTTTTGACGAGCTTTAAGGTTTTTTCCCAGGAGCTGAATCAATGGGTGAAAATGTTAAACCCAACGTGGCCTCCTGAAGCCCACGCAGACAGTGGCACTTTCTTGTAGTAATAAATTCAATTAAGTGCTATATTGTTTGTGTGGGATTTGGGCCTGGCAGAACTACAAACCCAGGCATCTTTTAAGCTTCTTTAAACTGCAATGGATAAGAAATGCATTTAATTTTTATGTTCTCTAAAATAAAGTCTTTTCTTCTGCCTGCAGAACTCTCCAACAAGCCAAGAGAAGTCTCCCATGATCCATCTTGCTGACTGAGCCTTGCCCAGATATGGGCACTTTCTTTTTTTCTAATCTGGAAAGTGCTTCATTGTTTGGGTGAAGCTCCGGCTCAGGTTCCCTCCAAACTGGATTGTGTCTTTTCTGGTGTCCCATCTTGGAGATCTTCACAGTTCCTGGAGACAACTTCACCAGGAGTCCTTCTGTGTCATATGCGCTCTTAAGTGCTCCGTGATGAAGTGGTTTCTAGGTGGCTCACGCAGCTATCCTGGACTAACTTGTCTTAAAACAACCTTCTGGCTGGGTGCAGCTCAAACTTTAGCACTTCCATGTGAAGCAACTCTGTAAGTGCTACATTGTTTGGGTAGCTCCCAAATCAGGATTTTCCAAATGCATGGAGAGGAAATATTTTTTCTGCATACTTATAATAGCATATGCTTTTATTAAAATACCTTTTTTTAAAAACCAAATTGGTTTTATAAAATTTCTGATCTATAATATGTTAAATGTATTGTATTGAATGAAAAATGTTAAAACTGTATCCTGTATAATGTTGCAAGCTATAAATAAAATTGCAATAAACTATCACCTGTGTTTGATTGGTTAAATGCTCATAGATACCAAGGGGGTAAATATGAAGGGTCTCTTTATTTTCAGTATTTTAACTTGTTGCAGTTAGGGGCTTGCCACATTCTAACTTAACTAAAGCTTATTCCATAATTTTTGCCACTGGGAAAATGTTCATAACTACCTATTTCTAATGGCTAGCCCACTAAACAAACCTTTTGACTTTTAAAAAGTTTAACAAGCAACATTTCATAGTATGCATTATACCCTTCCCCATCAGTGTTGAGAATTCCTACTATGATAGCCTACATATTTTAAGGAAGACTAGTTTAACAAAGTCTTTTGCTTTTTTGAGTTTAAAAATTTACAAGAGAACCAGATGTGCACATGAATGGGAAATATTTTCAAGACAAAATTGGTGGTTTATCTTTGGATAACCCTCTTAATTTCTAGCCACCAAATTTTTTGAAGATGTAATATAATATGTACAAGGTATCCAATTCTGAGCAATGGGATTTGTCACTTCACTCTTGCCAACAATCCCAAACTTAAGTTAATATCACCAAATTAAGTGGATGCATATGGTAAGCTTCAGATTTGTTACTTGTCACTGCCTTAATCTAGGAATTAGGCAAATTAATTGGAGGTGATTTCAGGTGGTCATTAGAATCACAATACTTAATTGTTCAAAAATAGTAAACTTTAAAAATGCTTTCAAGGTTGTAGCCTTGAAAGCAAATTTCTGCATTAGATTAATTATAAATTACTCAAAAGACCACCTCAAGCTGAACACTAGATGAACTTATAGAACTATTAAATACATCAGAACAACTGTCTCCGTTCCTTTTATCTCTTGCCTATTAAATTGCTAGAAATTTATAATGTCTTGGGAGAATCATATTGACATGTTTTTAAAAGCAGTTTTAAGTCATTAACATGTTTTTTAAAGAAGTTTTATCTGGCAATTTTTATCTTTCATGAATTGAAAACTGGAACATCACAACTCCCCAGTCCAAACTTACACATGAGTTTTTAATATATGTCATTTCAATCCTATTGCTTGAAGAAGCTTTTTATACCACAAGATCTTTTTTCTCAAAAAGTCCAAGCTACAGTTGCTCTTCTGGTAAGGGACGATCCAAGAGCTTTTTTGTTTTTGTTTAAATCTGGTAGGGTTGCTTAGCTTCAGGAAGGCAACAGTCCCAGGGCTCTTAAATCATTTTCATGGCCTTCAGTACCTTCTTTTTTTCTCTTAGTCTCTCCTTCTCATACATTGCATCCTTTCAACCAGGCAGACAACTCTAGACCTTCACAATTTTCTCTCCAACCCATCCTGAGAGCAAAGGAGAGGAGACTCTTATTAGCAAATTCAACCTAAGCAAATAACACAAATGGCAAGACTACAGTTTACCCTTCTTGCATATTCTCAAATCAAGAGCAATGCAGTTGCAAAGCTCAGTGAATGGCTTCTTGAAGAACACGTAGCTGTTCAACCCAAGAAATGCAAGGTGGACAGGTCTTTCTATCTGCAGCTTCACAATAATTGCTGGGCCAGGCAAAAGGAACTGCGCATGCATTCATGCTTATGACATGCAGTCATCCATGCCTTGCATATAGCACTCGTGTCTGACTTTACGCAACCCCCCTCAGTCTAAGCAGCAACATTAGAAAGAACAAATGAGTCTTCAGTTCACCAGAATCTTTTTTAAAGATCACTGGATTCCCACTGTAAGAAACAAGCAATTTTAAGCAGACAGGAAAGAAGACTAATATAGCCATTATAGGTAGTCCTCATGTAATGACCACAATTTGACCCAGCAACTCAGTCATTAATGAATCAGTCATTAAGTGCAACCACAACTGTGTTTATAATCTTACTTGAGAGACCGCCTGCTGCCAATTACCTCCAACAGGCCGATTAGATCCCACAGACTAGGCCTCCTCCGAATTCCATCTACCGGCCAATGCCGATTGGCTACCACCCGGAGGAGGGCCTTCTCTGTGGCTGCTCCGGCCCTCTGGAACGAGCTCCCCGTGGAGATTCGGACCCTCACCACCCTTCAGGCTTTCCGCAAAGCCCTTAAAACCTGGCTGTTCCGACAGGCCTGGGGCTGATGAGTTCCCGTCCCCGCTTGAATTGTGTGGCTGGTGACTGTTTTTAAATTGTTGTTGTTGTTTGTCTGTTGTCTTTCTTCCTGTTTGTATCCCCCCCCCCCTTACTTGGTTTGTGAGCCGCCCTGAGTCCCTCTGGGAATAGGGCGGCATAGAAATACAATCAAATCAAATCAAATCACTTCAGTTTACCTTTGCTTTACAGACCCCCAAAAGGTCCTAAATGTGAAGATTTGTCACAAAATTACTTTTTCAACATTCATAACTGAACAGCCATTAAACGGGGCAGTTGCTAAACAAGGACTACCTGTATATTGATTGTGGGGGTGCAAAAATACCAATTTCTTTGAGGTTAGTTCTGGTAACTACTTGTGTCCTTTCATTTAATTAATCTTAAAAGGTTTTATTTCTGATGCAGACAATCTCAGCATTTCTAGCTTGACATTTCCATCATATATTCCCAGCAAACATTGGTGTTTGAGGTAAGAAATCCAAATTGCATGGAGTATTACCACAAATGGGGAAAGATATACCAGAATATAATCATTGGACTGTGATCCAATATATGCCTACCAATGTAGTTTAGCTTGACAAATGCAGTACTGGAATGCTAGATATGAGTTTTCCTTGGTTGAGGAACTTTGGGATTGGAAGAAGCCTGTGTGGAACTAGAACAGGTGTTATCTAGATTGTCAACAAACCGTATTCAATAATCAATCTAATCAAGGGGAGAAGCAACCTAGAACTAAGGAGAAATTTCCTGACAGAACAATTAATCAGTGGAACAACTTGTCTTCAGAAGTTGTGGATGCTCCAATACTGGAAGTTTTCAAGAAGATTTTGGATAACCATTTGTCCGAAGTGGTGTAGGGTTTCCTGCCTAAGCAGGGGGATGGACTATAAGACATCCAAGGTCCCTTCCAACTCTGTTATTCTATTTTCTATTTTCTATTCCATTCACAATTAAGAGGGAAAGGTTAGTCTCTGCCATCACTCCTGTCCCATTTGCCCTGCCCTACACATTGGAGAAGTCCTAATCCTAGTCCCATCCTAATTGCCTGGGAGACTCCATATAAGAAAAGAGAGATTTGTTAGGAAAAAGAAACTCCTTGGCAGACATCTTCCCATGCACACTGATAGGGCTAGTTAGCAGTGGCTATTCTGCTTCACAAGGTTGAGGTTGCAATTGTGCAAGTAGTTCCAACACAGGGTTAGTCCTGGCTTTGAATTCCTACTCACAGTAGTTGTGCTATGTGTTCAGTAATCAAAGCTGCATTTCATCTTTCTCACAAGATAGATATGGTAGTTGGAAGGATACAACAAGAAGAAACATGCTTACTATCCCAATCTCTTTGGAGGAATAAAATAAGATGGTTCAATAGTCTATGGCAGTGGCTCTTAACCTGGGCTGTGATGTCATTTCAGGGGGTCCACAAACGCTTAACGAAATGTTATGATTTAAATCTTGAGTTAAGGCAGGGGTGCCCAAACTTGGGAACTTTAAGACTTGTGGTCTTCAACTCCCAGAATTCCCCAGCCACCCCAGAGTTAAGTCTTGGGGGGGGGGTGTCCGTGGCCACAAAAGGTATTTAAAGGGGTCTGTGGTGAAGAAAATATTAGGGAACCACTGGCCTATGTATGATACTAACAACAGCCAAAATATTGCCAAATTCAGTTGCTGAAATGCAAATTCGGTGACTCCCCACTTTCAGAGTAGCCACTAGATGGCATCAAGTTATAGTGTTCAAATATTGCAGAGAAAGGGTAGAACATTCTCTTCATCAATTACTGTATTGGAGTTCTTAAAACAATAATATGGGGCTACCACTTAATGAGAAGGAAGGACTCACTGGAGAAGAGCCTAATGCTGGGAAAGATTAAGGGCAAAAGAAGAAAGGGACAATAGAGAAGGAGGTGGCTGGATGGAGTCACCGAAGCAGTCGGCGTGATCTTGAATGGACTCCAGAGGATGGTAGAGGACAGGAAGGCCTGGAGGAACATGGTCCATGGGGTCACAATGGGTAGGATACGACTTCTTCGGAACTAACAACCACCACCATATCTAAAAATCCATTAAACCACTAGATGGCACACAAGAGTCAGGATATTTTTTTTACAGTTTTATTGCTCCCTCCCTCTCTTCCTCTTCCTTCCCTCTCCCAAGCTCTGACAGCAGATGATAACAGTACAGGTAAGCAATTTATAGATTTTAGATATTTTCTAGGAGAAGTATTACGTGCTGTTACCAGGACTGAGAATTAATAAGTGCTAATCAAATACATGGAGCATTAATTTATGTAGATTAGAGATAACTTTAAAAGACACTCAAAAAAATCTAGTGATTTTCAGCAATTATATTGTTTTCATTAGTATGAAATTCAAAATCTATTATTCTGAGATGTACTCAATTAAGAAGAGATTTTTCATTCTGATATTTGTAGATCTTTTTTTTTTTAAAGGTGTCCTCTTCTTCAAGTTACCGCATGGAAGAGGAAATCATGAAAGAACAAATGATAAAATGGGCACAGAACTTTGGCTATAATATTGAATTGGATAAATGGGAAAAAAAATTGGGAACAAACTTAAAAATGACACTATCAATTGCATACAAGTAAAATCAGTACAAAATGTTTTACAGATGCCACCTGGCACCAACAAGGTTAGCTAAAATCTCAACAAATACCTCCCCAAAGTGCTGGAAATGTGAATCAATACATGAAACATACTACCACTTATGGTGGACCTGTGAGGAGGCTAAATTTTTTTAGAAAAGGATCAAAAAGTGGCTAGAGGTAATAACAGGTATTAAAATAGAATGGAAACCTGAAGTTTTTTTATTAGGAATAATGACTGTGAAATATAAAAAAGAAATTCAGTATTTAATATCACATATAATTACAGCGGCAAGGATTGCCTTTGCCCAGAAATGGAAAAACAAATTAATTTCAAGCGAAGATGAAATAATAAGAAAGGTTATGGACTGTGCTGAAATGGACAAATTAACAAAAGAAATCCAGGGAAAAGAAGAAACAGAATACTGCCAGATATGGGATAAATGGTATAGGTGGATGGAGGAAAGAGACAAGGATCAATGAAGGAAGACAACAAAGCCCAAAAATAGTAGTTAAGGAGAATTAACACATATATATGTCTCCAAGTGGTTTAAATTTACTAGAGGTAATCAGCCAATATAGCAGACAGAGGAGTAAGATAAGAAAGAGGGTTAAGAGTGGTGAAATGCAAATGAAATATAATAGAAGGGGAAATAATATAAGGTGAGCGATATCGATTGGCAATTGCTATTAGAAAGAACAGGAAGCTCCTGTTCATATTGTATTGTATAAATGTGATGTATGTCTAATTTTTCTGTCTGTGTATTTTACATGTTTGTAATTTTTTTTAAAAAAAAGATGATAATGCTCACTACACATGGGGCATGAGTCACATAGGGAAAATACAGAGGTGTCACAAGAAGGAAATTCCACATCTCACTGAACAACATTGCCTAACTCATTGAACAGTTCTAGGCAATGAAGATGGATGGAAAAATGTGTCTCAGTAGAAGGATATAGAAAAATCCATTTTTTTTTCCAAAGCACAAGTTTACATTTGTTGTACTGGAAAAGATGAAAAATGGCATCCTGAAAGCATTGCTTAAAATGTGACCTATCCTATATAAAACTTAGATTCAAAGTTGACCTTGATTCTTTATATCTATTAAGCAGTGGTGGGTTTCAAAAAAATTTGGAACCTACTCTGTGGGTGTGGCCTGCTTTCCGGGTCCACTGGTGGAACCTCTTCTAACCGGTTCGGTAGATTTGACGAACCGGTTCTACCGAATAGGTGTGAACTGGTAGGAACCCACCTCTGCTATTAAGATGGATATATCTATCCATATGTATCCATCTTAATAGATATAACAACTTTTTTTTCTGGAAAAGTGACAAGAACACACACACCAAAAAATAAAAATAAATCAACAATTGCTGCTATTAAAAATTATCACTGATAGATTTCATTAAAAACAAAATGAAATTCAAGCATTCCTATTTAAGTTACTTTTTAAAATTGTTTTGATTCGCAAATGTAATTTGTGCACAATTATGTACTCCCGTGAATAAAAATTTTAAATTCTCATTTTAAAAAAGTAATAATTTAGAGAGCTTTACACATAAAGTATATTGTGCACTTACTAGCACCTACACCCCCCCCCCAAAAAAAATCACTGCCTCCTGGCCCAATAATTCTCAGACCAGCCCAATTGCTGCTAAGAATTTATCATGCTTTGTGCATCTGCTTGCCTGTCTTAAAAGGGATCATTGCCCCTGCCCCAAATGATTTTACCAAGATCCCAGGCCTCTGGGTCCTTGTGCAATCCGCATGGCACAGACGATATCATCCTTGATATTACTTGTCAGCAGATCTGCAATAACAGAGAAGATGGTATCAGGTGCTGGACTCTAGACTCCTGTTCCTTCAGAGCTATAGAATTCCTGACGGCCTTCCTCAACCACCTGCTTAGGACACTATTTTAGAGAGACCTTCTAGCCTAATCTAAAGTTCAGCACATCTCACCCTTACAGCAGTTCCTAGACCAGGGGCGTCAAAGTCGACTGCTGCATCAGGGTTGTGCTTGACCTGGGTGGGGGGCACGGCCAAGGTGGACATGGCCAGTTTGAGGTTACTTATATCGGAGATGCCTGAGCGCTCTGCCAGTGCAAACGGGAACCCGAGCTCTTTCGCCTATGATGGCCTCCTGCAACCCTCTGCGAGCAAAAATGGAGCTCAAGTGGGCCGTGTGCAGTCTTCTGCCAGCAATAACAGCACTTGGGTGGGCCATGCGTGCGCCCCCTCAGGCCCCATTTTCATCCACAACCGCCTTCTTCAGCTCTCCCCGAGCTCCATTTTTGCTGGCAGGCACCAAGGACCGATCCTTCGCTGTTTCCAGGGCAGCTCTGCAGGCCAGATCTAAGCACCCCGTGGGCCGGATCTGGTCCTCAAGTCTTGAATTTGACACCCCTATCCTAGACTATCCAGCAGAGAGTACCAGCATGCAAATACATACATACATACATACATACATACATACATACATACATACATACATACATACGTGTGTGTTTGTGTGTTGCATTTGTGCTGATAAATAAATAAAGGGAGACTAGTATAGATCTATTTCAAGCTATTTAGCTCTCATCAGCTAGCCATACCCTTACTGGGAATGATGAGCGCTAAATAGCTTGAAATAGATCTATACTAGTCTCCCTTTATTTATTTATCAGCACAAATATAACAAATGTAACAAAAAGGCAACAGTAAAAAATATTGGTTTTCTGTCTGGATGGTCTCTTGTGACGAGCCGAATGACAGAGAATGGAAGTAGTGAACTTCCTCCCATATTTGGGCATACCGGGGGTTGTAACTCTAATGTGTGTGTGTGTGTGTGTGTGTGTGTGTGTGTGTGTGTGTGTGTGTATGTGTATGTGTATATGTATATGTATATGTATATGTATATGTATATGTATATGTATATGTATATGTATATGTATATGTATATGTATATGTATATTAGATTTATATATATATATATATATATATATATATATATATATATATATATATATATATATATATATATATATATATATATATATATATATAATATTTAAAGTCACAACCCCTGGTATGCACAAATACAACACACACACACACACACACACACGCACGCATGCATGCGTGCATGCATATATATATATCAAAAAGGCAACAGTAAAAATATTGGCTTTCTGTCTGGATGGTCTCTTGTGATGAGCCGATGAGCCGATAGACAGAGAAAGGAAACAGTATGCCTCCTCCCATATTTGGGCATCACACACACACACACACACACACACACACACACACACACACATACGGTCTTTTCATGTCATATACTTGAACAATTCAATCTTCCCACTGACCGGTATGTCCAGATCAGTGGCTTCATAGCAATAAATAAGGGCAGAATTACTCACTGAGTGGTAATTTTATACTTAATACTAACAGTAAGGGCTGAGCTAGGCGGTAGTGACCTTTTCTTATGTGGCTGCCAGGCAGCCCAGTTAAATGTCCCTGTATAGAACTGAAGCCAACCCACTTGAGAGCTCACCGCTGCAATGCATTTGGCAGAGGTTTGGTTTCCCGTGTTTGTAATCTTCGCACCAAAGGTGACTGTTGATCTGGAAGATGCCATTGCTGGTGCTGCCATCAGCTTCATGGTCCACAAGCGCCGAGTCAAAGTGGCTCTCATAGAAGGCTAAGCAGACCCCTGTAGCATGGAGTAGAAAAACGGGTCATTTGGAACTCTCTTTCCCAATTAACACAACATTAGACCTAGGCAAAAGTTGAGGTTGGCACTTTTGGCCGCATTGACTGGATCTGATGGGAGCTGGATCCCAATAGTTGAAGGGTGAAATAAGCGTCTGGTTTTTGTCCTTTTCTTTGGAAGATTAACTCGTAATAGTTTGGATCGTGACTTTTTCGGGCTCACGTGTTACTGTAGAAATGTATTAGTCTAGCCAACAGAATTACATTTCTAAATGATGGGTTCAGCTCTGGACACAGGATAGCTCTCACCTAGAGGTGGGGAAATGGCAAAGAAAGGACGAAGCACTCACAATCAGCCAGACTGTATCCACGATATCCCTCCAAGCCAGCTTTCTTCAACAATTGGGCTAATTCACAGCGTCCAAAGGTCTTTCCCCCAACACTAAATGTAAGGCATATGAGGAGAGGCAGAAGCAGAAGATACTTCATCCCTAAAAAACATTGAGTAGAAGAAACACTATCCCAAGTGAAGGGCTGGTAAGGTGAAGGCAGGAGATTCCAGGGTGTCCTATGGGGAAAGAAAAATGCATAATGGACTTTCACAGGCAGTTAGAGATTCAATTCATTCCATTCCATCCATCCATCCATCCATCCATCCATCCATTCATTTATCTTTCCCTTGCTTTGTCTCTAACTGCTGGGACCTGTCACCTGTGGAGCCAACTTAACACAGTACATGTTTTATTTTGATGCTTCCCTTTAAAGGAAATCATCTGGCACTGAATATTTGAAATGTTATAGTTAGCAAAAAAAAACAAAAAACTGTTCATGCTTCAATTTCATCTTTTAATTTATTTTTCTTTGGAAAGGGAAGTTAGCTGTTGAAAATGGGCAGTTTTCCATGCAATTGCTCATTCTATATAGGATCACATTCTCCTAACATCTTGCAGGCTTAATTTTGGTGAGAATTCAAAGAACATTGTCATTCTACCCATACTTGCTCAGCCATGGTATATGAAAGACATCAAACATGGTAAAGATTTCTGGAAAACCAAAATATCAATGAATTTAATTTCTTTAGTTCACAGATGGAAATCTATCCCCCCTCCCCATGCCAGAGAAGTAACTTTGAGGACACTGTCTCACCCCAATATTTTGCTGAACTGCAATTCTTAGCATTTTTTCCTTAAGCCTTGCTATCGCAATGGGGACTGTTCAACTACATCTACAGGTCACAGATATCCTACCCAATATTAATCTTATGTCCAAAATAACCCTAGCTCCAGCGCTCTGTAGTGGTGCAGATGGGTCATTACCCTACTGGTCTTAATTGCCTTATAGAGGTTCTCTTTAGTTGGCTACACATACTACTTCA
This sequence comes from Thamnophis sirtalis, assembly GCF_051295495.1. Classification (NCBI taxonomy): domain Eukaryota; kingdom Metazoa; phylum Chordata; class Lepidosauria; order Squamata; family Natricidae; genus Thamnophis; species Thamnophis sirtalis. The sequence continues at coordinate 166,195,127 of NW_028261383.1, forward strand.
GTTGCAATCAGCATAACTAACACTTATCTTGTCCCCTCCATGTAATGACTTCTATGTTCCTGTTACCTTAGAGCAATGTTTCCCAACCTTAGCAACTTAAAATGTGTAAACCTCAGCTCCCAGGATTCCTCAACAAGTATGCAGGAGTATTCTGGGAGCTGAAGGCCATAAATCTTAAAGTTGCTAGGGTTGTAAAACATTGCCTTACAGCAAAAAGAGAAGGAAGAAAGGAAGGAAGGAAGGAAGGAAGGAAGGAAGGAAGGAACAGAGGGAGGGAGGGAAGGAAAGGAAGGAAGGAAGGAAGGAAGGAAGGAAGGAAGGAAGGAAGGAAGGAAGGAGAAAAAAGAAGGAAGGAGAGTTAGTTCAAATGCAGTTTCTTATTTTAACCAACTTCAGTCATTATATCATTTTTATTTCCTTACTCCTGAAATAACAGGCATTTCTTTCTGCTGCCTGATGCGCTTACAGCCTTACACCAAATATTACTTTTCTGTTGTAGCCTTTAACAAACGCACAATAACATAAGCAATTACAAATATGTATGCGTCTGTAATATCTAACTGTAAAAATTGTTTTTTACGCCAAATATTACTTTTCTGTTGTAGCCTTTAACAAACACACAATAACATAAGCAATTACAAATATGTATGCGTCTGTAATATCTAACTGTAAAAATTGTTTTAAAACTGGGGGGGGGGGTGATTACAATACACTGTCTCCGTGAGCACTAACATCCCATTGTAGTTGCTATTTTCATTCCCTTCCCTCTCTGACTGGTTATTGGGGGGGGGGGGGGGATCCTAGGCTGCAAAACTCCAGGGCAGCCCATGGCACAGCTCTAATTGTACCACTGCTGGTGTAAGATTATAAGTAGCCTCAAGCTAAATACCACAAAATGAGGAGAGATTTCTATCAGAGGTTTTTTTTTTTTGGTCTTGCTCCCCTCCCAAAAGCATCCATGACACCGATTCATTGAAAGTCAAATAAAAAAATACAACTGCCTAAAATCTCCCACTTTTTCAATTCTGCCCCAGCCCCTATCATCCAAAGTGCTGTCAGATGTAGCTTGCCTCCAATTTCTCACCCAAAAAGGAAAGCAAACTCCTCCCCCAAATTAGAACTGAAGAAGATTCTTGGATGAGAAGCAAAATGTCTTCAAGGAAAGACAAAATCCAGTTGCCTTTTGAAAAAGCACCTTTGGGACAACGATGAGCTTTGGGGTGACTGAGAATCTCCATAGACATCCTCCCCCAAATGTTCCTCACTTTTCAGACGTTCAGAGGACAATATACTAGAATCAATTTTCTTTAGAGAGTTGGAGACAGATCCTTATCATTCCAGCACATTAAACACAAGGCCTAGGCCCAGTTTCTCTTGCAGAAAAACTACAATTTAGGAATCTAGCTTCATGCACCTCTGCCCTTCTGTTTGTCTCAGAAAACCACATGTCCATCCCAGAGCAGCAGATAAAGGTCGGTCTAAAGAACTCACACCCAACCTGGGACTTGTACTGCCCTTAGTGAGAGCCACTTACTGAACAATCATGGAATAAGTTAGAAAAACAGTCTGATTCTCTCTGGAATTGAAGGTGGTGGGTTCTAAGTTACAGGTACTTCTAGAACCCAACTAGACTTCTGTGACATTGCTCTGGGTTGACTTGAACATTCCTTTACTTCTGCCCTGGGCTCTTACTACAACTTGCATCCTCTGGCCTTTCCTTACTAGTGATGCTCAGAGCATTAGACTAACTGTTGATCAGAGGTGGGTTCCTACCAGTTCACACCTATTCGGTAGAACCGGTTCGTCAAATCTCCCGAACCAGTTAGAAGAGGTTCCACCAGTGGACCCGGAAAGCAGGCCACCCCTACAGAAGAGGCTCCAAAAAATTTTGAAACCACCACTGGTGGGTGTGTAATGTCCCACAGTTATCTACGCATTAATAATGATCTAGTAATATTTCCTTATACATTTTAGGGACCTTACATAATAGGTGTTTTCTTTCATACTTTTGGATTTCTAATTTCTGTTTCCGTTAATTGGCAATTGCTAAAACCAATCCCATGTGAAAAAGTATTCAAAGCCTTCTTGATTTTAATTGTCAATTTATTTATTCCTGCACATTGTAATATTTATTCATTTACATATCTCTGTTTTTCCACTGTTGTGCAAACACAATTCCAGCAGCTGCTAACATGTGTAAAATTAAATATATATTATACTCCCTTTCAAATAGCCAACAAAATATTTCTGGTTTTAATTCCATATCTTGCTTTACGATTGCTTCTAACCACTAACTTCTGAATAGCTACTTGGACCAACCTAAGTACTAATTCATAATTTCATATCCGGTCACATGGGCGGCAAGCCACTCCCATCCGGTCACATGGGCAGCAAGCCACTCCCATCCGGTCACATGGGTGGCAAGCCACTTCCACAAAGGAAGCCACACCCACAGAGTAGGTTTCAACATTTTTTTGAAACCCACCACTGCTGTTGATATAATGACAGCTAATCCTGGAATTTTGTGTTTTGCAGTGCAGAAAACAGGAGGATAAACCCACGTAAACTCTGGCCTGAAGCAAGGCCAGTATCTTTTGAACAAGGGATAAAATTGGAAAGCCATTTGGTGACACTGCAGAACTCTATTGTTGAATGGTGTGTGTTTCCAATTCTGAACACTGCAATATTGTGCCCCTTTGGAGCACTACCTCTCTATGTGCAATAGTTTAAGTTCTATAGCTGCCAGAGATCAGGATAAGGCAACTCTAATTAAGACTACATTGAGCTAAGAGTACTTTATTAGCCCATAAATATCCATCACTCAATTGCCAATATTTTATAAGACAAATATAATATAAAGTATATGATATAAAGCAGTGGTCAGTCTTGATAGACCCAAGAGACCATCTAAGGATCTATCCAAGGATAAATGGCTGCAGAGCAAAAGGGGAGTCAGTAAATATTTGTGGGTCCATAGGGGATTGATAAATAATGAAAAGTAAATTGGGATTAGTTAATCTTTTGGGGTCTCTGTAGAGTCCCAGGCAGTGCTGAAATTCAATTTTTTTTACTACTGGTTCTGTGTGCATGGCTTGGTGGGCGTGGCAAGGGAAGGATACTGCAAAATCCTGAATTCCCACCCCGCTCCAGGGGGAGGATACTGTAAAATCCACATTCCCTCCCCACTCCTGGGGAAAGGATATTGCAAAATCTCCATTCTCTCATCACTCTGGGGCCAGCTAGAGGTGGTATTTGCCAGTTTTCCAAACTACTCAAAATTTCCACTACTGGTTCTCCAGAACCTGTCAGAACCTGCTGAATTTTACCCCTGGTCCCAGGTCTTGAAAATGAGATGGCTAACATAGTGGTAAGACTCAACCATCAACTAAAGCAACCTTGAGTTGTCTCTCTTTATTATAACAAATTATTATGGTTTGTCACACAGTCAGCCAAATGTTTAGACTGGATTTGGTATTTTTATCCACCTACTGAGTCCTTTCCCAGGATCTGAAATAGGCAGATGTTGTTTGATGGTGTTAAAGATATTGTCATAGGATATAACCTGTTTCAGGTAAAGCTGCCTTTTGCAATTGACCAATGGTGATTTTGTCAATGCTGATTGTGTTCAAGTGGTGCTCCAGTTGTTTTGGGATTGTATCCAAGATGCCTATTGCCTATATTGGTACTGTCTTTGCTTTCTTTTGCCATAGTTGTTCTATTTGTAAGTCTTTTGGTTTTGTGATTTAATTCTGGATATTATTATTATTATTCGCAACAACAGAATTGTATCACAGCGGCCAGTTGTTTCGCTGGATTTGGCATTGATTACTAGTCGGGCCCCACCCAGGGGCCTAGGACGTCGTAACGTATTTTCGTAATATGCAGATCCAAGCAGTGTGGCTTTTTGCATTTGACTGATGGTGATTTTGTCAATTTTTAACTGTTTTAAATGTAATTCCAGTGCTTTTGGAATAGCACCCAGTGTGCCATTTACTACTGGAATTACCACTGCTGGTTTGTGCCATAGTCGTTGAATTTTGATTTTTAAGTCCTGGTATTTCGTGATTTTTTTCATATTCCTTCTCGTCGACCCTGCTATCACCTGGTATTGCGATGTCTATGATTGTAACCTTATTTTTCTCAACCAGTGTGATGTCTGGTGTATTATGCGCCAGTATTTTGTCCGTTTGTATGCGAAAATTTTATTATTATTATTATTATTATTATTATTATTAGTAGTAGTAGTAGTAGTAGTAGTAGTAGTAGTAGTACTTTATTCATTAAACATGAAACTCTTGTCAACTGAATATTCAAAAATGCATCACAAATACCATTGACTGGTTCTAATGGTTGATATGGGTTGCTGCCAGTGTCCTAAGTATCAACCAAGTACCTTCTTAAAATATACAATATTCTGAGTAGTGCAGTTTTTTGCAGATACGCTGGTGTTATTGCAGGAAGCTGCAATTTGCTGGTGTATCTTATAAAATTCTTGGACATGGTACTAAGTGCCCCAATGACAATGGGTATGACTGTTACATGCTTCATCCATAATCGGGTAGTTTTGATGGCCAGGTCACAGTATTTCATGATTTTTCCCAGTTCTTTTTCTTCGACTCTGGCATCTCCTGATAACGCGATGTCAATAAATTGTACATTTCGGCCCTCTACAACTGTGATATCTGGCGTGTTGTGTTCCAAATGATGATGTTTTGGATACAGGTAAGTTGTATTTTTTACATAATGACCAGTGGATTTGTTGTTGTTGTTGTTGTTGTTGTTGTTGTTGTTTGTAGTACTATTAGTTGAAGTATTATTTATTAAATAGTTTTGGGCACCTATAATATAAAGCAATCTTAAAATAAAAAGTTTATCTTGTTTCCAATGTTGTACATTAACGGTTCTAAATACAAAGGAAATAAAGACTACAAGCGTAAAGTGTTTTTTTTTTAAATCATAAAATGTAAAAGAAAAATAGGATAGTATATCCTACCCTCAGGAAGGATAACATGCTATTTTTAGTTGACATGACTCTGCAGCTTCTCCCTTCTGGAGAAACTTTTAACCTCATTCTTAAACAGAAGAGGAATAAAAATAAATAGAAAAAGCTGTAAGGAAGGGAGAAAGCTTGGAAAAGGGAAAAGAAAGGGGTGGGTGGGAAATCAGACACAACATGATTTGACAATACACCAAGCCACTAAACAGGAGGGAGCAAGCTAGTTAATACGTTACAGTTCAGATGCATTCAAGAGTTCAGGAGGAAAATCGAAATGGTATCAGTTTTAAATCCTGTTAGGAAGCCTTTTACTGAAGCATTTCAAGAAGGGGATTTTTTTTTTTTAAAAAAATGATAACCATGAAGACAATGTCATTCTTCATTTTTTTCAATATTCGAGGATAGAAATCAGGAACTGAAAGAGCAGAAGTACCTACTGTTTTAGCTTTCCGTCCCATTAAGAGTTTTAGCTGACACTGATGTTTGAAACTTTTTGACTCTCCCTGATAGTTGATACAAACTTAAGGGAAAAGTGCCTAAAATATTGCAGCTGGACAGATTTAGCAAGCTCCTATCCCTTGGAAGTTTCTTCTCTTGTCTGCAATCTTCTTGGAACATTTGGATAGATAGATACTTGTTCTGACCCCCTTTCTTCGCTCGTTCACAGACGACAGTCAGACAGACTTAAAAGGAAATAACTTTATCAGTCCTGGCTCACGCTGGCTGCGAGCCCAAAATAAACATAAATAATGTCTCTGGCAAAGAGGTTACGCAGCAGAATGCAAAAACAAAGAGCTATTACAGCAACACCAGGTTTACAGAAAGAAAGCAAATCACTTCTTCAAGTGTCTCTTTGAATCAGGGTTACAGAAAGCAAATCACTTATCCAAGTGCCTCTCACAAACAAACCACGACCGATGAACGACGAACCACGAATGAACGAATGAACGTTGACTTCTGCAACCAGGGAGTGGGACCATCAGTCCTTTTATCTCCAGAAGATGACACTAATGATCCCCAGCTGCATTGTTATTCCTGCATCCCGACTCAACTCACAGCAAACTTCTGCTGAGTCACAACAGATACTTTATTCTTTTTAAGACCTCATTGCAACCCAGTTTTTATGCTGACTCTTCTCTAGACCTGTGTGATATCCCATATCTTGTGGTAGCATGCAGAAATTCAACAACAGCAACTCCTCCCAGCAAAGAAACTTCATATAACGGAAGCTACGAGTTGGAGATGGCAGTGAAAACTTACATCTCTCATTTATTTTCTCTTTAAACTACATGAAATTCTGCACTGCATGGACAAGATTTCATCAAAGTGATTCAGTGTAGTATGTCACTGTAGATAATTTTTTTGCTCTAAATATGTCAATTAAAATCAAGAAAGTTTCTGCTGCAACACCAGCATGAGCTGTGTCACCCCCTTTTATATCAAAAAGCAGGAGAGGAAGGTGTCCAAGTATTTATTAAAATAAATTCTTTGCCAATTATAAATTTTGAAGTCAATTTAAAAACCTATTTAAATTTTGAATTTAAAATCCCTTTTCTTTGGTTCAAGGTTCAAGGTTCATTTTATTTATATGCAGCCCTATTCCCGGCGGGACTCAGGGCAGCGCACAAACCCAAGGAGGGGAAGGGAAACACAGAACTACAACAAAAAGTACAGGGAATTTAAAACAACCAACAGCCACACGATTCGAGAGGGGAAGGGAACTCATCGACCCCAGGCCTGCCGACACAGCCAGGTTTTAACGGCTTTCCGGAAGGCCTGGAGAGAGGTGAGGGTCCGAATCTCTGCGGGGAGCTCGTTCCAAAGGGCCGGAGCCGCCACAGAGAAGGCCCTCCCCCAGGTAGTAGCCGGATGACATTGGCTAGTAGACGGAACCCGGAGGAGGCCTAATCTGTGTGATCTAATGGGTCTTTGGGAGGTAATTGGCAGCAGGCGGTCTCTCAAGTACCCAGATCCAATACCATGAAGGGCTTTATAAGTGACGACTAGCACCTTGAAGCGTATCCGGAGACCAATCGGTAACCAGTGCAGCTCGCGGAGGATAGGTGTAACGTGGGTGTACCGAGGTGCACCCACAATCGCTCACACGATTGTAATAACTACAGAAATGAACAAACCTTTGAACAGATCCAAAAGAAAGTTTCTAATCTTGAGGATCAAATGAAAGGTCATGAAATGGTGATGTATTACCCATAAAGGAGAATATTTGTAGCTCAGGATTGAAATGAAGGGTCCTTGGAGCTCTTTGAGCTTGCTTGTTTTCTTGCCGACGTTTCATTACCCTAACTGTTCTGACTCCCTCCTCCGTCCAGTAACGAAAGCTGAGACACGCTTAATGAGAATGTCCTTTAATAACAAGACCAGAATCTCGGTGGCTGAAAGCCAAGTAAACAAACAGATAAGGACCTTGACAGCAAGTCCGACAAACCTTGGCAGCAATTCAAACAAACTCTGGCAGCAATCCAGCCTGCCAAGTTAGTTTCTCTTTAGTCAAAGCATTGACTTCTGCAAGAAGGGCGTGGCACAAGCAGTCTTTTTTATAGTCTGGAGAGGAGCCTAATGACCATCAGCTGAGCGTAATTACCTCCTGTAATTACGTAATTGTTCTTGACGCCGAGTAGCTCTTCGACAGCGTGCATCCCGGAACAACTCACTGTTGGTTTCTGGATCACTCTCCCTTGTCTCCTCCCCACTAATCCGAGGCTCAGGCGCCAACTGGAGGCCAACCAGTCTCTCTGCGCCCTACTTGGAGTTGGAACCCTGTCCAGGGTCCTCCACATCCTCCAGGGCCGACTCATAGGGCCCCTCGCTGTCGGAGTCTGGTGGCAGGTCCAACGGCTCCTGCTGGGCCACAACACCTAACTATGTAACATCATCAGTACTGCTGATGTTACATAGTTAGGGCAAGAAAAAAAGCAAGCTCAGAGAGCACCAAGGACACCTCACGGTGATGTGCGCTAATCACTTTGTACTGAATTGTCACCAGTGGTGGGTTTCAAAAATTGTTCGAACCTACTCTGTGGGTGTGGCCTCTTTTGTGGGAGTGGCTTGCTGCTCATGTGACCGGATGGAAGTGGCTTGCTGCCCATGTGACCGGATATGAAGATGCCAACGACACTTGTCAGAACCACCTTAAATTACCTCACACACAGCACTGGCATGCATAAGAATATGATGTAAACTTGTTTTTTAAAAGGCATCTTTGGTTTGCGTTAAAACAACTTCAACACATGCAATATTCTGATTGCACCACAAACGCAGTAGTCATCCTTACCTTTCACAGAGGCACTGAGTTTTATAAATATGAGCATGATAGTGTAGAATAATCATATCCAAGGACCAGTGGTGGATTTCAAAAAATTTTGGAACCTCTTCTGTAGATGTGGCCTGCTTTCCGGATCCACTGGTGGAACCTCTTCTAACCGGTTCGGTAGATTTGACGAACCGGTTCTACGAATAGGTGCGAACTGGTAGGAACCCACCTCTGATTATCACATAAGCTTCCTGGAGTCTCAGCTACATTAAAAAAAAACTGTAACACTGAGAATATTACTAATGAAATTTGTTCTGCAGAATTACTGCATAATTTTTTTAAGTATCTTCTTTCTTTGTCTTCTAATTTCTTAACTGAAAGTGAACTCCGCTGGATTGGTCTTGCCAGATGGCTGATTTCAGTGTGCCTGTTCCTAGCCATGGTTTATTTCTTCAACCTGGAGAAACTCTAGATTGCAGTGGGAAATAGTTCCGATGTGTCATGTTGCAGTGGCAACCTATAAAGCAATCTCATTCCAGAAAGTAGCATATCAAACCGTTTATCATTTACAGTGTTTTCAGCTAAGATTTACATGTATTTCATGACTGTCGTGGCAATGTTTTAATTGTGAAATACTGGGATGATAACTCTCAATATAATAAAAGAAACATGCTAAGTATATCTGAAAAGAAAGCCCAGGTTGTCTGTTGTCAATATGGAGAAGAAATCCTAACTTGGCAGATTTGTTTGGACACAAAAGGAAATCTTTTAATTTAATCAGTACATCCTTACATTCTTGGAGTTCTCTTTTTTTATTATTTTTAACATTTAAAACCTTGACATCTTGGTTTAAAATGTTGACATTTAAAGTGAAAAGCAAAGAGGGAACTAAGGAAAGTATTAAATAAACAACCAATTAGTATAAAAACCTCAAGAAAATGTCCTTCTCATGGCTCGGTGAGCATCAGATCATTATGATTTATGTTTTTTTTTAAAAACTATTATAATTTGCTCCTTCAATAACTCAAAATACTTTAACATCATGTTTGCTTGGACCAGTCTGGATTGGAAAAGAAGGTTGATTATTATCAGTTTGTTTATCTCCACACTCCACTAACTGATGTAAATCGTGCCTAGTGAACCATGGTGCTGTCAGTTGACATTTAAATTTGAAGTTGAGGCAATCACTCTGATGTGCAAAGTACATGGCCAATGTGCTAAATCATCTTTTATTTCTCCAGAATAAAAGAGTTGGGGGCAGCTATCTGGGTAGCATAGTCATGCCAGCTTTATTCCTCCTTTCTTATAGTTCTTAGTGAGCTGATGCTCATATTTTATCTTTTTTTTTCCTGTATGGAAACTGTTGGGACAATTATTGAAAATCAGGCCCATGTGTTGAGTTCTTCAGGGTTTCCCCCCCCCCCCCCACTCCTCTCATTTCTGTTAGATTGGTAGCAATTCATTATCTAGGTGGTGGCAAGAAGGAGAAGGAATTTGGCTTTAACTGGTTTTAACTTTCTGGTCCAACTCATTTTTGCATTTTAGGTACAGTTTTAAATCCACCCCAACCATAACCAGAAGTGCAAGTAGACAACATATTTATTTAATCCACAAAAGTCTCAGTAACAATTTGATGATGTATTTTAAATGTATTTTCTCTTTTAAAAATATAGTGTTGGCATATACGTAGCTGGCACAAATAAATATTTAGATTGAATGGCAACAGAATAAGAGCTTAAACATTATTTACTGGAATGCATAAGGCTCTTTACAATATCCCTAGCATTTAATTCTAGTGACTTGAAATTGCCCTAAAGGAAAACATAGGTGGATAAGAATATAATCCTTGAGTTTTTGGTGATCTTTCAGCTTGTATCTTTCACTGAAGTTCTTGCATTACAAGGCTAGGTAACTTTATTAATGCATGAGAGAATGGAGTTTGCTAGCTGTTTATTTGTGGTAGCTTCTCTTACCAGCTTCGGTTGGGGTATTGTTTCTTCTTAATGGGGGGGCATTCTTTGTTTTTTTTAATTGTTCTTGCTTTTCCAGCTGGTATCTGCTTATCTGGGGGTTGGCAAATAGAAGTGATAAGAAAAGGTCTTTGTAGGTGTTTGCCATTTGCCTTGATCTTGGATCTTGCTTCCTTTCTTGAATGGTGTGAAGATGGAGCTTATCTCAATGTGTCTTTTAATGGCTCATTCATCAGAATTGTGGGCATCTAGGAATTGGGTTCCACCACAAAACCGCGGTCGACTAAAGCGCGCTCGACGAAACCGCGTACCTGATGTCATCACAGCGCGACGAAAAAAGCACGCTGTGAGAGGTAAAGGTAAAATTAACCCGTAAACCTAAACCTAACCCCCCCAAACCTAACCCTAAACCTAACCCTAAGCCTAACCCTTAACCTAACCCTAAACCTAACCCTAAACCTAACCCTTAACCTAACGCTAAACCTAACGCTAACCCTTAACCTAACCCTAAACCTAACCCTAACGCTTAACGTAACCCTAAACCTAACCCTAACCCTTAACCTAACCCTAACCCTAACCCTAACCATAACCCTAAACCTAACCCTTACCTTTACGTGAATCGGCTTGCTTTAAAAGCGCTTTTTAAAGCGCCCTTTTTTCTCCGCGGTCTTTTTTGTCGCGCTGCTGATGACGTCAGCGACGCGCTTTAATCGGGCGTGCTTTAGTGGACCACGGTTTTGTCGTGCCACAGGGAATTCCCTTCCATTTTTGGATCTGGCTTACTCTAAGATGTCTATAGTTTCCCAATCAAAACTGGAATTATTATGAGATTAAGGAGTTTATATCCGGCCTTCTTGACTTAAAATTACACTAGAGAATTAGCAAGAAAGCACCACAGTATTATTCTTACATTACTCTATTTAGATTTATCTTATATCTTATGAAGCATCATCTTTCCATTGAGGCACCCTTTTTTTAGTCATTTCAGAACTGAATCTTAAACAAATAAATAGCTAACAAGTACTTCAAGAGCCCCCCAATACTAAGGATAAAGCACCTGTTTGGATTGTGCTGTTTGTTTGTTTTTTCAATGTGAAGCAAGTAAATTTAAATTGAAAAAAATAATACATTCTGCATCTTTCTGTAAGATTCATGTGTAGAGTTGAATAACCATTCTTCAGTTAGAGCTGGGAAAGAAGTGAAAAATGTTTGATTTAGCCTATTTAGCTGTGAGAGTAAATGGCCAAATAACATGGACAACAGTGTTGCATGAAATTTAAATATGACACTAGACATTACACTTTAAACACAAATTCTATTTCACAAAATAAATGGCGTTCAGCGCATTTTTGTAGAGAATGTGTCTTCCATTAAGAAAACAGATGTTTGCATTATCTTTTTAATGTAACATTTCTACACCAGATAAAACTCAAATGAGATTTGAACCTATATTCCCCAGTTTTATTCATTAGGGCCATTGGTCACTTCACTTTTTAAAAAAATATTAAGTAAACCATTAGAGTTGCCAATGAAAGATTTTGAAATCCATTACACCAGGTTTTTAAAATATCAATGCATTAAGGCTAGTCTTATCTGAAGTGATACAGTCTTCCCATCAAAGATTAAATGAATAAGTATTCTGATCTGAGAATTTAATATAGTGTTCCTCATAATTAAGCTCTGGTGGTGCATGAGGTAAAAATTAGCATTATGCTTTATTTTATGAAGCATTAAAGTTCATACTTCAGTAGAATGTAGCTGATTTAATAATTAAAAGGATTGCAACCTGAAGTTTTCATCAATTTATAAAGATGCTGCTGAACTGAAATGGATATAACAGTGGGTTTTCTTTCTTATTCTCTATTTCCCTCTAGTTTCATATTTTTCCCTTGCCCTCCCTCACAAGAAGTGATGAACAGAGGATTGAAATGTGGATGTAATCCAGATCACAGAGGCCTATCTGTCAGGTCAGAGGAAGATTTCAAGATATCAAGAGGTTTGGGGAACATTATCTGATCTGAAATCCTAGCTAGGAATCCAATTCTATACATTCCAATGAAATAAATACTAGAATAGCTGCATCCTTAGCCAAAGAAACAAACAAATCTTTTATTAGGGTCAGAGACTAGAGTAAGGAGGCTGGGTTGACAACAATAATTTTACAAAGCTAAAAGATAGAAAAACAAAGTTACACAAGGTTAGAAAGCCCAAAATACATTTTAAATATATTAACATGCATTTATAATTTATTTTAAATATGCATGCATGGAAGGAAGGAAGGAAGGAAGGAAGGAAGGAAGGAAGGAAGGAAGGAAGGAAGGAAGGAAGGAAGGAAGGAAGGAAGGAAGGAAGGAAGGAATCTAAAAGAATCTAAAGGGAGGGGTAAAAACATTAAATGGCTGCAGGGGAAAAGTTGGTTAATGGCAGTGGTGGGTTTCAAAAAATTGTTCGAACCTACTGTCTGGGTGTGGCCTCTTTTGTGGGAGTGGCTTGCCACCCATGTGACTGGATATGAAGATGCCAACGACACTTGTCAGAACCATCTTAAATTACCTCACACACAGCACTGGCATGCATAAGAATATGATGTAAACTTGTTTTTTAAAAGGCATCTTTGGTTTGCGTTAAAACAACTTCAACACACGCAATGTTCTGATTGCACCACAAGCGCAGTAGTCATCCTTACCTTTCACAGAGGCACTGAGTTTTATAAATATGAGCATGATAGTGTAGAATAATTATATCCAAGGACCAGTGGTGGGTTTCAAAAATTTTTGGAACCTCTTCTGTAGGTGTGGCCTGCTTTCCAGGTCCACTGGTGGAACCTCTTCTAACCGGTTCGGTAGATTTGACAAATTGGTTCTACCGAATAGGTGCAAACTGGTAGGAACCCACCTCTGGTGTATGGCTAACTGTCTATCACAAGATAAGGCCCTCTTAGCTGCTTGAGGCACAGGTCATTCATTATCTGACAGATTTTAAGTGCTGTTGTGCAGAACCTAGCAACATTATATGTTGTATCACTATTAGACATGCATAGCATTGTGCCATGCGTCCTGCATATTTATACAATAATGGTGAGATGAGTACAAATGTCTCTTATGTTTGCTGTTGTTTTTATGTGTCCAGAGTCACAAGGGCATGGTCTCTCTGGGTGGAGACCTAGCCCCATATTTAATTATTGGAAACCATTTCATACATTTCTATTGGCTCCACCACTGTTTTTTTGGAAGCCTTGCAGACACGCTCTGGAGCGCGCGAGCGGTTTGCGGTAAAGTATTTTTAAGTCTTTTAAGAAAACAAGTTGAGAAAAACAGTGACCAGGTGTGTCAGAATCATCCATCCCCAGCCTATAATTAGCTCATATGTATTCCAGATTGATCTCAATTCATTTGACTAATGGAACTGAAAAATAGCTGAATTTGCAAGACTAGGCCTTTTTTCCATCAGGTTGCTCCTTCTTCACCAATCAGATGCTGACGTGTCAGTTAGATGTATCTCCTGATACTTGGGTCCTCAGAGATCCCACCATAGCATACTATCTCTGCTATGAATGATCAGGGGTCCCCATTTCATGAAATATTGCTCCCGTTCCTGCCATTAGCTCTAATTTTGAAGTTGGCACATTCATCATGGTTTTCTAAAAAGCCTCGTGTTCATATCTTAGCACTTTTTAAATTACTTTTAAAGACAGTGTGATGAAGCCAATATGCTTCAGAATCAACTGAAATGTAACAAATCCACTCTTCAATGGATAGCTTCTGCTTTGTACATGGATCTCACATTCCATGTATGCTTCTTATGTAGTTTTATCTTTGGAAGAATCACAAGCATCAGTTGCAAAACATGACAAGCATATATTGCATGGAATTTGCTGAATGCTATTTTTTCTACCATATTGGCAATATGATTTCAAATAAATGTAATTGTACAGCATGTTAGATGAGAATTTTTCAATCAGTTTATCAATAGATACTGTATTTTTAAAGCATTCTCTCACAAGACTCATTTCAAATTTTCTTAATTTTTTTACCTAATTATATGTGAATTATTTTCCTATCTAGAAAAGTTTCTAGTGAAACTCCCCTTTAGATGAACCATTATTTAACTGGCTGGCCTTCAGAGAAATTATGAGAATGATAGCTACCTACTTCTTTCTTGACACATGAAATAAAAATCTGCTTTCATGATACAAATTATACACATCTAACCTAATAGAAAATTATCAGTTCAAGAGGACAGTGATAAACAAGTAAATCTTGAGGAATAACTTAATAAATCCTCTGCTGAGAGAGCAAAATTTGATCAATTCACATGGACCAAATATAATTTAAGAGCAGAGCAGTAACTTGAGAGTCTAAAGTAATCTTAATAAAAACTTTTAAATTCATCTGATATTTCCAAAGACATAGTGGTTTCTCATTCATCAATTTGAGATCAACCTCTCTAGTCTAGACAATAAAGTTCTCAACAAAACCAAACAAAACCAGAGAATAATAAGTTTTAACCAAAGATATTTCAACTTAAAACAAACTTGGGTTAAACTTATGACATGTAATGGTCATCCAAAAAAGAAGACTAGAAAGGTCTGCCTTTAAATTAGATAAGTAATTAATTCACTTATTCAGAATTTAATCATCCACACATGAAACACAGTAGCAAAATAATTTAAGGAGGCCAGTATAGTATCATATTCCTTTACTCTGGGAAAGCAAACATCCTGTTTCCAAGCTTCCATGATGGGTTTATGACTGTAGAATGAGTTTATTCTCCGTCTCAAGTGGCCTGGTCCACTACAAGGCTTGATTTAAGTTCAAAGGATGGAGGTTCTTCAAGGTTTTGGGATTAAAGAAAGGAAAAGGAGTAACTCCTAACTCCTTATATGGGCAGGGACTGGCCAACCTTTAGAAAAAGTAAAGGAGCTGTGAATAATACAGGGTGACCACACAGTGAAAGCCACCAGATTCTTTCTGCTTATCCTTTCTTTGCTTAATGCAACACGAAGTCTCACTTTTATGCTCTGATGTTACTATCTCCTGAACAAAAGGTAAAATGGAGATAAATGATTCAGAAGAAGGTAGATAGACCTAAAATATATCAAGATTTACTGAAAGATCTCTGAATAATATGCAAAGATTTCTGAGTCCAATTTCTACCATGGCAACAACAAAATGATTTCCCTACTTTCTGAAATTATAGGCCACCGAAACAGAGTAACAGAGGGAAAGGCAATCTCATAGTCTGCACTGAATTTTTTTTTAAAAAGCAAACATTCCATTACTTCAGGGTATGTAATTTAATATAAATCTGTGAAAACTTCTAAGCTCATTTATCAGAATCATAAATGGTTTTAATCCAAGATCTTTTTCAGTAATTCAGTCATCTTAGTAATTTCAGGGCATATTAAAACACAAATATATCATGACTTTAATAGCCATCGATTTACAATATTATTTAGATCTTCCACATACATATTACAAAGAGTAGATTTGTACAAACTTTAATGAAATCAAACATTTAAAGGTTAATTTAAAATTTTAAGACAGTTGTAATGTTCCACCAACAAATGATGCAATTCTTAAAATTCTATCAGCAACAAGCAGTGGTGGGTTTCAAAAAATTTTCCAACCTACTCTGTGGGTGTGGCCTCCTTTGTGGGAGTGGCTTGCCGGCCATGTGTTTTTTTTCTTTCTTTCTTTCTTTCTTTCTTTCTTTCTTTCTTTCTTTCTTTCTTTCTCTGTCTCTCTCTGTCTCTCTCTCTCTCTCTCTCTCTCTCCTTCCTTTTGTCTCTCTGTCCCTTTTTCCTTTTTTTCTTTCATCTCTCTCTCTTTCTTTCTTTTTTTCTTTCTTTCTTTCTTCCTCTCTTTCTCTTTCTGTGTGTTTGTGTGGGGGGGGGGTTCAAAAATTTTTGGAACCTCTTCTGTAGGTGTGGCCTGCTTTCCGGGTCCACTGGTGGAACCTCTTCTAACCGGTTCGGTAGATTTGACAAACCGGTTCTACCGAACTGGTGCGAACTGGTAGGAACCCACCTCTGGCAACAAGGCACCAAAATGTACATTTTTATAACTGAATCCAGTTGGTGGTCATAATAACAACATAATGAAACCAGCAGCAAATATTTTGCAAGAAAAATGGATATTCCTTGTTTAAATTATTTGAGATGCCTAAGTGAAGGGAAGAGATTAAAGAGGGATTTGCTTTTGTTGTATTTACCTCTAATAGAAATCACACACAAAGGAAAAACATAGACTCCTCTTCCCAAGTACACAAGGACCTACTCCAGGTAGAATCTGCCTGCGTAACAGATGCTCCCAGGAAGGTCAATAGATGCCAGTCCCTTCCTGTCAGCAAGGCAAGACATGTCCAAACAGGAGGTATAAATCATGAGTGCTAACATTACCTTCGCTGCAAGTTTACAGTAACAGGATCTTGCCAGTCTACAAGTACTGCATTTGCCCCCTCCCTTGAATTTACTTTCCAGAGAAATAGGGGGGGATGTGGGGTCTTTTCTGAGATGCTTTGAACATTTCTTTTCCTTCTCTGCCCTGAGATACCATTTGCATGACAGTTGTCTAAGATGGGGCTCTTCTCAGGGGTGGGCTTCAAAAATTTCAGCAACAGGTTATCTGGCCGATTGCTGGGTGGGTGTGGCCCTGGTGGGTGTGGCCTAGCTGCCTCCTGCACCACAGTGAGGGGGCTGTTTTCGCCAGTGCAAGCTGCACTGGCTGGCTATTGGTCTCCGGATACGCTTCAAGGCGCTAGTCGTCACTTATAAAGCCCTTCATGGTATTGGACCTGGGTACTTGAGAGACCGCCTACTGCCAATTACCTCCTCTAGACCAATTAGATCCCACAGACTAGGCCTCCTCCGAATTCCATCCGCCGGCCAGTGTCGACTGGCGACTACCCGGAGGAGAGCCTTCTCTGTGGCTGCTCCGACCCTCTGGAACGAACTCCCCGTGGAGATTCGTACCCTCACCACCCTCCAGGCCTTCCGCATAGCCCTTAAAACCTGGCTGTTCCGACAGGCCTGGGGCTAAAGATTCGCTGCCCCCTATCTCGAATGGTATGATTGTTGTGCTTTTTTAACTATGTATTGTTCTGTGTTGTTGTTAAACTGTTTGTATCCCCCCTTCCCTTTTTGAGCTGTGAGCCACCCTGAGTCCCCTCAGGGAAAAGGGCGGCATACAAATGAAATAAAACTCAAACTCAAACTTCCCCAGACTCCTGTGGCTTTCCTTGAGCCTCTGGGAGGGTGAAAACTGCTTCCCCCAGGCTCCGGAGGCCCCCCAATAAGGGGAAGGCCCTTATGGAACTTCCAGGAGGGGCATTTTCCCCCTCCCCGAGCTTCCGCGCGGGCCCTGCACTTACCTCTCATCCAAAATGGGCCTCGTGGAGACTCCTGGGAGGGGAGGGGAGGGGGGGCAACCAAGGATGGGATTTGGAGGTTCTCTGAATCAGCCATAACATTAGCTATGGGCGAACCCATAGCAGTCTACCCCTGGCTCTTCCTCCTGTCTCCAAGGTAATTCCCACAGATCATTACAACTTCTCACTCACTGAGAGATATAACAGCACAACCTCTGCAAAGAGGGAACACACAATTTGCTAGATAGCTGACACCGTATCACATTCCAGGCCGTGCACACGCATAGGAAAGAGGTGGGACTTCAATTGTGGCACAATGCCTGCCATTTTGCCCATTTTTACTCCAGTATGAATATCCCTGGATAGGGCCCTGGAAATAAGAAGACTCTGTTAGGATATCCTTCCTTTGAGAAATTTGTCCCTGGTATGGTGTTGGCTCTATTCCCTGGAACATTTTGAAAAGTGGTTAAAAAAAAATTTCATGGAACTTTCCCAGTTTTCCCATTTATTTTTTTTCATAGAACTGTAAGGATGTTATTCCCATCTTTTGAGAGAAGAGTATTATGTAGAAAAGGAATTTAATAAATATTTAGACATGTTTTGTCAGTTGCCAAATTTTTGGCTGTTTGTAGACTATTTTTCTTTACGGATTATATTCTGTATACTGCTCAGTTGTCAGACTGAACTGAGGTAGAAATCTCAGTAATAAAGGGTCATTTTAAATTAAATTTATTAAATTAAATATTAATTGTTTGTTAAATTTTAAACACAATTTAAATTAAATGTTTAATATTAACTCATTAAACTAAACATTTACTATTAAATTTTAATTTTAAATTATTTACTGATTAGAGTTATAGAACCTCCCAGATCTTAATGTGTGTTAGAAATCAAACTTAAAGAGTAGTACTTTTAAATCAGATGGCACTTTTAAGAAAATGATCAGAACATTCAATATTTAGGATCGAAACCATACTGGGAAAATAATTATTCTCTGTAGTTATAAAGACTCCTGCATAACAAGATAAATGCTAAAGAACACTTTAAAGGAATGTTAAAAGGTGGGAAGGTTAGTTCAACATTTCCAGTAGAGACCAGCTAAGTCATCCTCAGAAGATTGAAGAATGGATGGAGAATAATTAACTAGGTGGAATACTAATCTAACAAAATTTCTAAGACTTTTTTATCATTAAGGATCTAACAATTAGGCAGCAACCTTTTTTTGTTGTTCTGGTATTCTGGAAATCTGCTTTAGATAAAGGATTTATTTGTGAATGTTTGTTCTTTTCTGCCTGGAAAGATTTTTTTTTTTTTACAGAATAAAGCAAATTGTTAGGATCCCTTCAGATTATCCCAATTCAGTAGGACCACACTGTTTTGGAAGAAACAGAACATGCACACATTCAAATGTTGAAGAAATCCCCCATGGAAATCCCCCAGTACAGTTATAATCAGCTTTATGCTCCATTGCTTGAGCTCATCACTAAGCTATATTACCCAAAACTAAGGAAAGAAGCTGGTTTTGTAAGCAAATGCTTGCAAATGAGTTTGAGACCCATAAAATACCCTGTGGGATACATGTTCTCTACGGTGAAGATCTGAAAATCGGCTTCGCTCCAGAGCCCCACCCTGAGCAGAGAAAGATGAGCTCTAAGATCTTGCTGTGTCTCTCACTGGCTTTCTCCATCCAGGGTGAGTACATGTGCCAACTAAAGGGAACCAAGTACTTGCAGTGAGAAAGGAGAAATGTAGGGCTTGTGCTAGGACGAAGAGTAAGCATGAGGGGCTGGCAAAATCTAGACCTCTCTAGTCTTTCATGGGAATACAATGCAATTAATGAACACGGCAGAGATAATGACTGCATATAAATGGTGATGCACATCTGGGGAACTGAAGGGTAAAATAAGTATGTCTTTCTATTTATGGATATGCCAGTGGCTCAGTGGCTAAGACGTTGAGCTTGTCGATCAGAAAGGTTGGACATTCGGTGGTTCGCATCCCTAGAACTGCATAACGGAGTGAGCTCCCATTACTTGTCCCAGCTTCTGTCAACCTAGCAGTTCAAAAGCCGGTAAAAATGCAACTAGAAAAAATAGGGACCACCTCTGGTGGGAAGGTAACAGCGTTCCGTGCACCTTCGGAGTTTAGTCATGCCGGCTACATGAGCACGGAGACGTCTTCGGACAGCACTGGCTCTTCAGCTTTGAAACGGAGATGAGTACTGCCCCCTAGAGTCAGGAATGATTAGCACATATGTGTGAGTGGAACCTTTACCTTCATTTATAGAACATCGGGCAGGCAGGCATCTTTATTTTTTTTCCGGGGCATGGAATAAGCAGGAATCTCAATAACAAGTAGATGGAAACAGTTATTGTCACATTGGTACCATGGTACCATGCCAGTTTTGAGATGCGCTATGCATTGTTTTCCTTCTCACTGTGATTTCTTTTTAATAAACTAAACTAGAACAGAAAACACTATACCACCCTGCTTCTATCTTTCCATCATTAAAACTTCTTCTGTGCTTGATTTCTTGGAGTCTAGCTTATAGCTCTGAATTTTCCCCTCATCTCCTATCTAACTAGTTCCTATAATTAGAGTATTTTTGTTCAACCAAGATTAGCTAAATTTTTCCACCAAGCAAGGCTCTGGCTATTCTTTAATCAATACTGAACTAGCAGTATGGAAATTATTTCTAGCAGGTATATTTTTTTAGTTATGTTATCAGACCGTACATTGAATACACAAATAATGAAGTGGGGCTGTGGGGTATTGAAGCTAAGATCTGTTTAAATGTATTAATGTGGTTGGATAAAAGCTGACAAACATATGATGTTACCGTTTATGATACACTCACAGAATGATTTTTTGTTATAATCTCTGGGATATCCATACATAACTATGCTTGGGACGAATTCTCACCAAAACCTCTGTCTAACTAGGCACGCTTAAGTTTAGTATGCAAGTCAACCAACTGACCCGTGCTTCTGTGAACAGCTGAGAGGATGGCTGTCATTGTTGAAAATCAAGATGCTACATGATGTTTTAAACAACATTCCCCTGCAGGTTTACAATGCAAGGCTGTTTTAACAATATTATTGCCATGTTTTTCTCTTTCTTTTGGTTATCTTAACATAGCTTGCAAAAAAGATTGTTCTTTTTTTATTCCCCCAAAGGCACAGCCTCACATTACTACTAATTAAAAGGCTATGTAATACTATTTAAAACAGAATATCTATGAAATCACACTTGTGAATCTTGAAAGTCCCTTTCAAAAACATGAGCTTTCTTCACTTTGGCAGACAGATAGGCTTCGGGGCGGAGGGGGGGAGGAATTGAGAGCTTTTGGGCCATGATAGAAAAGCTGCAGAAACAGAATATACTTAACATATCACTTAGCAATAGCAATAGCACTTAGATTATATACCGCTTCACACTGTTTTCCTCTCTAAGTAGTTTTATAGAGTCAGCATATTGTCCCCAACAATCCAGGTCCTCATTTTACTGACCTTGGAAGGATGGAAGGATGGGTCAATCTTGAACCCCATCAGGATTGAACTGCTGGCAGTGGGAATACAGAGTTAGCCTGCAATACTGCATCCTAACCACTGCATCACCACAACCCAATATGGCTATGAATTCCCTGTTTCGGGGAGCAGGAGAGGGTGTCAGTGGTATTGCAGAGTGTAGTGAACTCTGAGCTAATCCATTGGTCAAGATTTGGATAACTAAATAGCCAAAGCTAAAACAAACCAAGTTTGGGATATTCTGCAAATTAGAGTTGCTATGTCTTGAACTAATTTAATTAAGAGTGTTGCAAAACCAAATGAAAAAGGTTTTGTTTAATGGGCACAACCAATTTTCCTTCTCTGGAAAGGGAAGTTCTCCATACAGATCTGAGCAAGCAGGACGTGAGCAGATGCTTTCAAAAGAAAAATGAATCAAGGTGTTTCCAACTTGCAGCTCTGGTTACGGGATAAATCTCTGCTCCTCTTCTTCCTTCTTCAGGTGAACCCTTGCAACCTGTGCCTATCCAGCCACCTCAGGCCTTATATGCCGAGGGCTCTACCGCTGTCCTGCAGTGCCCTCTGCAAAGTGGCAAGATCCAGGACTACCATGTCTTCTGGTTCCAGCAAGTGCCAAGCAAAAGCCCAGCCTTCATCTTGAAGCATGGCAACGATGGGCAGATACACCGATCCTCTTCATTTGATGCACGTTTTGTGCCCATCCGGGATGCCAACACCAATGCCTACATCTTGCAGATCCAGAAGGTGCAAACAGATGAAAGTGCCACCTATATCTGTCTAGCAGAGGGATATTATTTCCAGACAGCGGTCTCAGGGAGTGGAACACGGCTCATCATCACAGGAGGTGAGCAGGAGTACTGCATAACAGATGGGAATAAAGGAAAGGCACTTTCTTTCTCTGTGTCTTTATAAGGGAGGGAATAAATGCTGCTAGAATGTCTGAACAAGAAAACAGTGATGAGATGCTCCCTTGAGCTGTACACCCTGAAGCGGTCTCAATCCTGAAGCTAAAAAAATTGAATATTTCGCTTCTGCCAAAGATGAGGACAGTCTCTAGCATTTCAAGTGTTATGAGAATCTGGGCTGCCCTGAGGCTTTAGTGCAGGGGTCCCCAACTCCCGGTCCATGCACTGGCACCAGTCCGTGGCATGCCAGAAATCGGCCTGCGCAAATAACCGGAGCCCCATCCAAGGGATGCAAGCAGCACATGAAATCACACCCACTCTGGTTTGTGGAAAAACCTCTCTCCGCAGAACGGGTCCCTGGTGCCCAAAATGTTGGGGGTCACTGCTTTAATGAGTAATAAATGGGGTTTGGTCTTATTGTGAGAACAGCAGCCGTTGACTAAGCCTCCTGAGAACTCTACATGCAGCTGAACCAAATAATTGAAAGCTGCCAGCCTATGAAAAGCTGTATTTATAAGTGGCCACTAGATGGCAGCAAAGTTATATTGCTTGTTATAGTTTAGTGGTGATTGGGCCATATTTGCACAGTGTTCTGTTCCCACAATGCATATATCCTCCAGGCTGCTATTAGCAGAGTCATATCTTTAAAGCCCTACCTGGCTTAGGACCAGCGTACCTGCGAGACCGCCTACTGCCACATACCTCCCAACGGCCAATAAGATCCCACAGGGTGGGCCTCCTTCGGATGCCGTCAGCCAGTCAGTGCCAGCTGGCGGGCCCCCGGAGCAGAGCCTTCTCTGTGGCTGCTCCGACCCTTTGGAATCAGCTACCCCCAGAGATCCGGACCATACCCACTCTCATGGCCTTCAGGAAAGCTGTTAAAACCTGGCTGTTCTGGCAGGCCTGGGGCTGTTGACCTCATTGAAAGGTCCAGCCCCGACTAGAACGAATGCGTGTTACGAATTTTAAATTATTTTTTATTTTTATTTTTTCCTTTTTCTTTTTTCTTTCTCTTTGTAAGCCACCCAGAGTCCTGCGGGATTGGGCAGCCTATAAATTCAATAAATAAATAAACAAACAAACAAACAAACAAATAAATAAATAAATCTCCTTGCCAGTGATTCTGACAGCACTCAGTTCTGTCGTATTAATTCAGTGGGGAAACATGGAGGACAGAGCAGAGCAATTAGACCTGAATGGCCAAAGTCTTTACTACTATCTAATAGTCATGTGGATTTTTGCAGCTAAATCTGGTAGAATTAGAACAAAATGTCCATACAAGTTCTCCAGGAACTGATATCCCACAAGCCCTTGCATCAAACGGATACCGGCAAGGTAACATGGTATCACTAGTCCGGTTCCAATTAGCCAGGAAGAGAGCAATACAGGTAGTCCTCGACTTATGACCACCATTGAGCTCAACATTTCTGTTGCTAAGTGAAATATTTGTTAAGTGAGTTTGCCCCATTTTAGGACCTTTTTTGCCACAGTTATTAAGTGAATCACTGCAGTTGTTAAATTAGTCAAACTGTTGTTAAGTGAATCTGGTTTCTCCACTGACTTTGTGAGAAGGTCACAGAACGGGACACTGCAACCGTCATAAAAATGAGTCAGTTGCCAAGCATCTGAATTTTGATCACGTGACCACGGGGAGGCTACAACAGTCATTAAGTGTGAAAAATGGTCACGTCACTTTTTTTCAGTGCCTTAGGAACTTTGGTCACTAAATGAACTGTTGTAAATTGAGGACTACCTGTAGGCTTAGGTTGACCATTTCAACTGGCTTGTGTCTGAAATGCCTATTCTGTGTCACTAAGCTTTAGCAGTGAGTTCTGTAACAGAAAGCGTACTTTTTAGATTTTCTTTTTAATGGAGGACCAGGATGGGAAAGAGTTGAATTGATACGTTTTGAGGTTCCCACCTTACAACTGACTGGATCTTTTTGGAGTTAAACATCCTTTTTTTAAAAAATTCTCACAATATATTAACCTCTCCTTGATTCAGAAGTAAGTTGTGAAAAGATGGCGAATAAATAGCAAAAATCATCCGTAGAGTAAATGAAAAGGCTCAGATTCATCGGGCAGCATCTAAAGGTCAGTCTCTAAATGCCATACTTCACACCACACAAGTCACACCTTTACATATCTCAGTGTTGAATGAGTGCTGTGGCAACTAATCAATCCAGCAGACGTTTAGAGCAGGTGATCTACAAGATCCCTTCCAACTCTGTTAATCTGTATCTGTAAAACCTGTATCTGTATCAGATCTCCAAAAGCAAGTGTTGACTCTAAATCAGTGTTTCTCAACCTTGGCGTCTTTAAGTCCTGTGGACTTCAACTCCCAGAATTCCACAGCCAGCATAGCTGGCTGTGGAATTCTGGGAGTTGAAGTCCACAGGACTTAAAGTCGCCAAGGTTGAGAGACACTGCTCTAAATGGTAGAAAGAACAATTGTATGGCAGTTTGGGAGAATGACAAGACTCAATTATTCTTGTTTCCCCCCAGGACAATCAGCAAAAGGGCCATCTTCGGTCATCCTGTTGTCTGACGTTTCCCAGAAACCAGGATCTTCCGATGTCCATGCCTTATGCGTAGTTGAAGACTTCTACCCAGGCTTACTAGAGATCAAGTGGAGTGCAGCTGGGAAGGATATAACTGAGGGAGTGATCTCTGGACAAGTGACCTTGAATGCGGATGGCACTTACACTACCTCCAGCATCCTGAACGTATCGCGCAATTTCTTTAACTCTGTCGCCCCTATTCGGTGCTCTGTGAATCATGAATCTTCTGGGGCCAAGATTGAACGCAGCCTGGAAGGGTGCTTGAACAAGTGAATGGCTTCACCTCAACGCCTCCCTTCTTCCCTTGCTGCCACTTCTGTTTCCCCTTTAGCTCTCTGCAAAGTGTGCCCTGATGCATCCTTTGGCTTCACCCCTCAGTAAAATATATATTCACTCCTTATTGCTTCCTGGTTATTTATTTATTGAGGATATGCGTGGAAGGAAGTCTCTGGTGATTTGAATGGGGCTTGGTCAGTAGTTGCTTCCCCTTGAGTTCAGGGATACCTTGAATTCATCGAGCTTCCATATGGAAAGACTGATCTCTGATGAAGCCATTGTGCTTATACGGCAGCGGTGGGTTTCAAAAATTGTTCGAACCTACTCTGTGGGTGTGGCCTCCTTTGTGGGAGCGGCTTGCCACCCATGTGACCGGATGAGAGTGGCTTGCCGCCCATGTGACCGGATATGAAGATGCCGACGACACTTGTCAGAACCACCTTAAATTACCTCACACACAGCACTGGCATGCATAAGAATATGATGTAAACTTGTTTTTTAAAAGGCATCTTTGGTTTGTGTTAAAACAACTTCAACACACGCAATGTTCTGATTGCACCACAAACGCAGTCGTCATCCTTACCTTTCACAGAGGCACTGAGTTTTATAAATATGAGCATGATAGTGTAGAATAATCATATCCAAGGACCAGTGGTGGGTTTCAAATTTTTTTGGAACCTCTTCTGTAGGTGTGGCCTGCTTTCCGGGTCCACTGGTGGAACCTCTTCTAACCGGTTCGGTAGATTTGACGAACCGGTTCTACCGAATAGGTGCGAACTGGTAGGAACCCACCTCTGGTGTATGGCTAACTGTCTATCACAAGATAAGGCCCTCTTAGCTGCTTGAGGCACAGGTCATTCATTATCTGACAGATTTTAAGTGCTGTTGTGCAGAACCTAGCAACATTATATGTTGTATCACTATTAGACATGCATAGCATTGTGCCATGCGCCCTGCATATTTATACAATAATGGTGAGAGCTTCCATATGGAAAGACTGATCTCTGATGAAGCCATTGTGCTTACACGGGGATCGCATTTAAACATGTGATGAGTTGGCACAAGCTGTTTCATCATAAATTAATCCATTGAGCTGAACTTGCATTACTTGCTAAGCTCTATCCCCACTAGCCAAGATTACTACTAACTGAACATCCCACCTTAAAAGTTACGTACGTGCATCCTTATGTTGAATGCAAGTTGTTAAGTCTCATGATTTGAGTAAAAATTTCAAAATGTTTATGTTTATGTTTGTTTATGTTTATTGGAATTTGTAGGCCGCCCTTTTCCCTGAGGGGACTCAGGGCGGCTCACATAAACTAGGAAGGGGGGGAATACAGACAACAAAATAGAGACAAATACTAAAATGGTAAGCAACATACATTCATCATTCGGGAGGGGTCACTATCCTTATCCCCAGGCCTGGCGGGCGAGCCAGTTCTTCAAGGCTGTGCGGAAGGCTTGGACGGTGGAGAGGGTACGGATCTCTACAGGGAGCTCGTTCCCTGTAGAAAAAAAATGCCCATATTTTTTTTTCCGTTGCCCCTCCTCACCCCCTTTATGGAAATGAAGGAATACCTTAATAAGCCTGTTGTACGAAGACGTCCGTGTTGTGTTCTCTGCATTTTCAGCAGCGTTGTCTCTCATTTGGTTAAGTGTGATGAGAACAGGAGACTCACTCCTCTGAAAATCTTTCCATGTTTTTTTGATCAGCCATGTTTTCCCCTTGTCACCCCCTTTCCAAATTTTGCTCTCAACCCACTCACAATGACCCACTCACAATTTTTGCCTGCCGTGTTGCTCTTCCTTAAGAGTAATATATGTGTATATCAGTGGTGGGATTCAAATTTTTTTACTACCAGTTCTGTGGGGTGTCTCTTGGTGGGCGTGGCTTGGTGGGCGTGGCAGGGGAAGGATACTGCAAAATCCCCATTCCCTCCCAATCAGCTGGGACTCGGGAGGCAGAGAACAGATGGGGGCGGGGCCAGTTAGAGGTGGTATTTACCAGTTCTCCAGACTACTCACAATTTCCGCTACTGGGTCTCCAGAACTGGTCAGAATCTGCTACGTATCGTGTGTGTGTGTGTGTGTGTGTGTGTGTGTGTGTGTGTGTGTGTGTGTGTGAGGTAGGTAGGTAGGTAGGTAGGTAGGTAGGTAGGTAGGTTGGTTCCTTCCAGTTCGCACCTATTCGGTAGAACCGGTTCATCAAATCTACCGAACCGGTTAGAAGAGGTTCCACCAGTGGACCCGGAAAGCAGGCCACACCTACAGAAGAGGTTCCAAATTTTTTTGAAACCCACCACTGGTCCTTGGATATGATTATTCTACACTATCATGCTCATATTTATAAAACTCAGGGCCTCTGTGAAAGGTAAGGATGACTCCTGCGTTTGTGGTGCAATCAGAACATTGCGTGTGTTGAAGTTGTTCTAACGCAAACCAAAGATGCCTTTTAAAAAACAAGTTTACATCATATTCTTATGCATGCCAGTGCTGTGTGTAAGGTAATTTAAGATGGTTCTGACAAGTGTCGTCGGCATCGTCATATCCGGTCACATGGGCGGCAAGCCACTCCCATCTGGTCACATGGGCGGCAAGCCACTCCCACAAAAGAGGCCACACCCACAGAGTAGGTTCGAACAATTTTTGAAACCCACCACTGGTGTGTGTGTGTGTATCTGGCATTCTTCGCACCGGCCTTGCATATTTTAGTGTCAAAACACTGGAACAGGAAATTACACTATAACGAAGCAACTGTAGTAACAACTGTGGCCTCCATTTATAGTGCCATGAGTAAATCAGACTGTGGCTTTCTTCTGCATCTTCCTACATCTCCTGCATTTACAAGGTGTGACCTTCATCCTTAACATCCTAAATATCAATGATGTTGTAGAGAGCACTTCATTAGACATCTCTCCGTCGCAGTGCGTCCCAGACACAAGGAGTTTCACTGTAGAATCTCTGCTGCCCCAAACTTTGGTGCAGTTAGCAAAAGGACAAAAGAAAATAATGTATTTTCTATCAGTAAGTGAAAACGGAATGAACCAATGAAGAATAAAGAAGATAAGGGGTTTTTTTTAATAAAAAAAATGTTCTTGGATACATTGAGAGATGAAACAGACTGGAACGAGCTTCGTTTTCAAACCTTACACCCTTTTACCCACTTGCTCATATCTTGGTTTTCACAGTGCTTTTTCCACTGGTGCCTGTATTAAGAGAAAATGAATCAGGTAATAAACTGCATATGCACATGTACTATTTTCACACAAAGCACAATATCAACATTAAAAAATGCCAATGCTTTTCTCCCACTTGTAGTTCATCCCCCTCCTTCCCCCTCCTTTTTATTTTTACTACTGGCCTTCTGCAGGATGATGATTTTTTTATTTTATTAGGTGGGCTTTTGAATCCTGTTAGTGGCTTCAGTTGCAATTTTATTGGGTGGGCTGGGTTTTAAAACATTTAGTCTCGTATTTTATTCTGATAGGTTTCTGCATCCTTATTTCATTTCACTTCTCTGAAAGTCTTGTGCATAACATAATCATGCGTATGGATACGTTGACTAGTGTACAGTAGTTGATAGTAAGACATAGATGTTGTAATATAATTCCTTGTGTAGGCGTAGCGGTCACCCATGGCCCAGTGGATAACGGGGCATGCGCAGCCACGCTGAACCACAGGAAACAAACTCCATAACATCCTAATATCCTGATAGTGCAGAACATAACATCCTGATAGTTCATAACAAAACATCCTGAGATGTGCCCTACCAATGACGCCCAGGATTTGACCATATATAGACAGAACTTCCCTGAGCAGTAGAGTAGAAATTGTACTTTTACAGGCTGTCTTTAATCACATGTGATTGCTCCTCCTGCCTTTGTCCTATCTCAATAAAAGGGGCTCTCAGACCCCCAATCTGGGTCGCTCCATCCCGAGAAAGATCGTGTCCTGTCTTTTCTCCACATTGGCCTCATGGACGAACCACGGGAACATCGCACATGCACGTTCTAATTTTTCAGGGAAGGTCCCTAAAAGACCAGATATTATTTTTTTTCATTTTATTTTAAAATAAAACAATCACAGTTCAATTACTAGAGTCTATAACATTACTTGTTTGCATCTTTGGAATTTGCTGGCTGGGTTCATATACAATTCTGTAGACTAAACTAAAATGCAGTTGCTGTTGTGGTGCAGCATATTGCAGTGATCCACCACAATTTTAGTGAGTTGTGGAAATTAGGCCAGCATGTTAAGTCATAAAGTAGTGTAGATTAAACACAGCATGCTATTTGGATATTATAACTGTGCTTTCTTAACTTTTTTTCCCTTCTTACTTAGGCCCTCATATCAGTCTGACTATAATTGCTTCTCCCAGCAACTAAAAACTGGGTTTTTAAATCTATTTTGCTGTGAAAGACACAAAAAATAACTCTAATATTTGTTTCTTTAGAATCCCTCTGAAGTAGATTTTGCATGCAGACCCAGATATGGGAAATCCGCTGTTCTTCTTGCTGAAAATCCAGATAGATTGCAGCAGAATTACTTACCTAACAGTAAAATATAAATTATTTGAACACATGAGGAAATAGACACAAAAGAGGCAGGAGTTCTACCTCTTTAGTATATATAGCCCTCATTTTTCTCATTCTGTTAGTTACAGTTTCACCTATCAGCAATGAGAAAATAGATTTTGCAATTCGGAGTAAGGAATTTCATGTATTTATAGTTTGCCTCACGTGGTTCTCTTTGAAGAGGACATTTGGGGTTTTTAATGTTATGAATATGAAAAATTGCAAACTTGCATTTGCATATGCATAAAGTACATTTTTTTCAAGGTTTCCTTAGCCATAATTTTATTATCTGCAACTGTTAAAAGTTAGGGTTGAGATTAAGAACCCACACAAATTACAAAGTTCACCTGTATTTCATAA
Organism: Thamnophis sirtalis; assembly: GCF_051295495.1. Taxonomy (NCBI): domain Eukaryota; kingdom Metazoa; phylum Chordata; class Lepidosauria; order Squamata; family Natricidae; genus Thamnophis; species Thamnophis sirtalis. Next base: position 166,224,934 of record NW_028261383.1, read on the forward strand.
AAAGCTCAAGTTGTTTAAAAGAGTTGGGAGAGGGAATTGTTAGGCCATCTGTACCTGCAGATTTTCCCTTCCTTTAAAACAACTCACAATGGACAGGCACCCCAACTGCCTCTATTACATTTCTCTATTATACGGGAGGTTTTTTTTGTCATTTTGGCAACAACAGCTTCAGATACAAAATGCAAGTGAAAAAAAAAATTACAGTTTACCTCAGTATTCATCGTTAATCGGTTCCAGGAGGCACAATGAGTACCAAAAAGGATGACTACCAAACAGTTTTCCCCCTTAGGGAATAATGTAGAGCAGCTAACCTTTTTGCCATCGCGTGCCAAAAGCGGGAGGAGCAGGGGGGTGCGTAAGTGTGCCCTCCCCGCCATGCATGTGCGCCAACCCCCCGCGCATGCACACACGACCCTCCCGCCCTCCCCTTCACTTGTGGCGTGCAATGGCATGGTGGACCCATTTTCTGCCCTCCCCAGGCTCCAGAGACTTTTTAGGAGCCTGGGGAGGGTGAAAATGGGCCCGCCCCACCGCAGGACCTCCGGAGGCTGGAAACAGCCCATTTTCCGACTTCTGGTTTGCCCATACGCCGTTTTTTGCCCTCCTGAGGCAGAAAAATGGCTCTACGGGGAACCCGGAAGTTCGGGAATTAACGTAGGGCCGTTTTTCTCCTTCCAGAGGCTTCAGGGAAGCCTCCAGAGGGCGAAAAATGGCTGAAAATGAAAGCCGAAATCAGCTGGCCAGTTCGTGCATGCGCGCTGGAGCTGACAAGGCAATACCTCACGTGCCCTAAAAAATGGCTCTGTGTGCCACCTATGGCACGTGTGCCATAGGTTCACCATCACGGATGTAGAGAGTCACAAGTCAGCCGACACCAACAAGTTCTAGTTTGTGCGCTGAGTACCAAACAAATAATGAGTACCGGGACAACGTTTTCACATCAAAATGCATCGAGTACCAAATTTGATGAGTTCCAAACCAGGTGAGTACCCACATACCCCTGTACCAGTTTAATGTTAGCCATAAAGGACAAGGGAAGGTCAGGGCAGAAACTAGCAATTCCATGTGAAAACACAGTTCCAAAATTTAATTTAATTTAATTTAATTTATTAAATTTATAGGCCGCCCAATCCCGGAGGACTCCGGGCAGCTAGCAATAGCAGTTAGACTTATATACCGCTTCATAGGGCTTTCAGCCCTCTCTAAGCGGTTTACAGAGTCAGCATATTGCCCCCAACAATCTGGGTCCTCATTTTACCCACCTCGGAAGGATGGAAGGCTGAGTCAAACCTGAGCCGGTGATATTTGAACAGCCAAACTGCAGAACTGCAGTCAGCTGAAGTAGCCTGCAGTGCTGCATTTAACCACTGCGCCACCTCGGCTCTCTTAAAGACATATTGGGGTAAATCACATGTAGATAATGAGGTTGAGATAGACAGCCAGATGTTGTTCAGTGTTAGGGTTGCAACCCACAACCTAGAACAGAATTTATTAGAGAACCCCATCCATTAACCTAGCTTTTTTTAAAAAAGAAAAGCCTGATCTAATTAAGCATTCAGGCAGCACCAGATTGCCCATCTGTGAGCTAAGTGAGATTGTCCCAGTCTACTAGAAGCATAGAGAGGGGTCTACTTATCATTAGACAGAAGCAGCCATTTGTTCTCCTACCAGGCAGCCATGCCAGTAGAGCGGGTCACAATCTTTTTGGCACAGGTGATGTCATCTTCAAGATCAGGATTCAGCAAATCTTAAGGAGGAGCGAGAGAGAGGACAAGCAACAGAGGAAGAGGATAGAAATGGGTCAACCAAGGCAGCAGACGCAAAGCTGGAAGAATCTCTTTGAGGCAGAGAAAAGACTACAGGTAGTTCTCAACTTACAGCAGTTCATGCGCCGAGGTGGCGCAGTGGTTAAATGCAGCAGACATCTAAAACTTTGTATCTTAGATTGGGAGCCCAAGAGCTGGCTTATCAGTTGGAGTCCCCTTATCACCAATGACCAATAACTGTTTTTGCCAGCAGATGAACTAAAAGACTAGCATTAAAAATGAATTCCTTATACTCCTTGAGATGCTCAAACTTATGAGGGCTAGAACCTCCCAGTTGGAAGAGGAAGCCATCTATTGAAATGAAACAAATTTATATGAGACATAATCAGGGATGGGTTTCTATTGTGGCCCAGCAGGAGCCGTTGGAGCTACAAACAGATTCCGGTAGCGAGGGACCCTATGAGTCGGCTCTGGAAGATGTGGAGGACCCTGGACAGGGTTCAGACTCCGAGCAGGAACCAGAGAGGCTGGTTGGCTACCAGGAGGCGCCTGAGGCATGGAGCAGCGGTGAAAGCCAAAGGGAGTTTGTCCCTAACGTCAGACCCTGGAGCAGTGGGGAGGAGCTAAGGGAGGTGGTCCCGGATGCCAGGCAAAGACGGGCAGATAAGCGCCAACAGCAACTAGGGAGATATAGAAGATAATTGGGGCCAGGTGGTTGTGATTAGGCTCCTCCCAAGAGAGTATATAAGCAGAGACTTTGGGAGGAGGCTTTTTGCAGGACACAACCGTTATACTAAAGCTGGAGAAGCTCTTGTGTGTATTTCTTATCTGTGGAAGTCTGGGTTGCTGCCAAAGTCTTGTCGGTGTGTTAATTTACTGTGAATAAATTGTCTAGCAGTAATCTTGTGTCAGAGTGACTCACCGGATGGAGGGGGATCAGAACAAGTTTCTATCAGTTCGCACTGATTCAGGCAAACCGGGAGTGGTAATTTGGCCTGGGTCGCAGAACCGGCAGCGAACCAGACTCGCCCCGCCCCCGAACTGATTCCCCAATCACTGCTACTGTTGCTGGCACGTTTCTTAGTAGTTTTTCACCGTCTTCACACATGCACAGAACAATTTATAGTGAACTGAGCACTGGCCCACACAAAGCGTGCATGAAGCGAACCAGTACCAACACTGGTAGGAACCCACCCCTGGATATAATTATAAGACCAATTAAACAGGACTGCTTCCTCTTAGTCCCCAAATTTTAATTTATGCTTTTCTCCATAGGTATGAACCTAGCTATCTGTACGTGTTTCTACAATTCCTGAGCAGGTCTGTGAAACTGGAAATGTTAAGTTCAGGTTTTCATGCCCATTAAGGCAATCTGTATACATGCATAGATCATCATGCATTAAATTTGAGCTATAAACCTTCAGAAGTCAGAATGCCTCTGTAAGTGATCTCCCAAAGGAAAAGGGCATACACCTTTTTCCCTCAAAAAAGAGGCTGAAAATCTGGGTGCGTCTTATACACTGAATACAGCATTTTTTGCCCCCTGAAGCCCCGCCCCCTTCACCAAAATGGCCGTGCATAGCCTTTAGGAGCCTTGCAGAGTGCTCCTGGGGGCTGGTAAGGACAGAAATGAGCGGAAAATGGGCTGTTTTTAGCTCAATTTTGCCCCCCCCCAGCCCTAAGGAGCACTCTACAAGCCTCCTAAATGCTATGCATGGCCATTTTGGTGAAGGGGGCGGGGTTTCAGGAGGCAAAAAATGCTGTATTCAGTGTATAAGACGCACCCAGATTTTCAGCCTCTTTTTTGCTCATTGGGGGAGGGCACGTTTTCACGAACAGGGAGGTCTGCAGAGTGCAAAAGCATTTTTTTTAAATTTGCCTCTTCAAAATCTTGGTGCGTCTTATACTCTGGTGCGTCTTATACTCCAAAAAATATGGTAATTCTCCATATTTAGAAAGCCACTGCACTAGTTCCAAACTTAACTACTTTTGCAGCATCAAAACTGGGCTGTTTAAATCCAGCCATGACATTTTAACAATTGTATGTACTATGTTTAAAGGAACATTTGTTTGAAATGTGGAGAAGTCACCTGCAGTCTGAAGTTATAGACCGCAGTTAGTCAACCCAATTACTCTGAATCTGTAACTCAGTTTGCACAGGGCAAAGGAGGAACCTAGAGATTATTTATGGTTATCTTTCCTAAACACATTACAACAACATCTCTGAAGTGATTCCTATGCCTGACAGGGCTACCAAATACAAAGCAGGTGAAGGCCAACTGATACAGACTAGAGAGTTCCCATAGTCCTTTCCCATTAAACATGCTAAAATAGGCTGAAGAGAATGATGATCTAAAAACAAACAAACCCCAGAAAGCATTTAGTTACTTTTTTCTCAATTAAATATTTGAGACACACACACACACACCAGCAGGTGGCGATGTTTCAATACTTCTTGAGTGGTACAATTGTTTTGATGGGTGGAGGAGTGTCAGAGGAATTACCATTACATAGCGTGATGTACAGAAAAATTAAGAAAAGCAACTTGCAAACAATAGTTTGCCCGCTTGCTATATTGGGGGGAGGGGGGAGAGATTTGTCATGAACCAGGATCGTGGGGAGAGGGGAAGTAAACAACCAAACTTGGTAGAATTCTTTTTGCCAAGGGTTCAGGTCTCCTTATTGTCATTCTGAATCCAAATCTAAATCTAAACTTCAATTTTGCACAGGCTTGTTATCATTGGCTCTAATGCAGTGTTTGTCAACCTTGGCAACTTGAAGATGTCCGGACTTTAACTCCCAGAATTCCCCAGCCAGCATTCACTGGCTGGGGAATTCTGGGAGTTGAAGTCCGGACATCTTCAAGTTGCCAAGGTTGACAAACACTGCTCTAATGGTTTCCAACATTACAATATAAAAATGCATTCATAATATACATATTAGCAACAACACTACATATATACTGCTTCATAGTGCTTTACAGCCCTCTCTAAGTGTTTTGTCAGCCTGTTGTCCCCAACAATCTGGGTCCTCATTTTACCCACCTCAGAAGGATGGAAGGCTGAGTCAACCTTCAGCCTAGTGAGATTTGAACTGCCAAATTGCAGGCAGCTGGCAGGCAGCAGAAGTAGCCTGTCATACTGCATTCTATCCACTGCGCCCCCACGGCTCTTAATAATGGCTTAGTAACTTGAGTTATGTCAAGTTACTCATTAGATCACACAGGGCAGGCCTCCTCCAGGTTCCGTCTACCAGCCAATGCCATCTGGCTACTACCCGGGGGAGGGCCTTCTCTGTGGCAGCTCCGGCCCTTTGGAACGAACTCCCCGCAGAGATTCGGACCCTCACCTCTCTCCAGGCCTTCCGAAAAGCCGTTAAAACCTGGCTGTGTCGGCAGGCCTGGGGTCGATGAGTTCCCTTCCCCTCTCGAATCATGTGGCTGTTGGTTGTTTTTAAATGCCTTGTATTTGTAGTTCTTGTGTTTCCCTTTTCCTCCTTGGGTTTGTGCGCCGCCCTGAGTCCCGCAGGGAATAGGGCGGCATATAAATAAAATGAAACTCAAACTCAATATATTAAGATGTTTACTATTCTTATTTTGATGTGAAAATTTGAAAAGTTGCCATTTAATCATTAGCATCCTGTTCAAATAGCAAGAGTATTCACTTTCCAGAACATTGCTAAAAAGTCCACCCCATATTCATATATTTTTTTTGGTTACCATATTTTATGTTTTCTAGTCCTAGGGCACAAATCCAAGTCCTAGGGAGTAGAGGTGGTATGCTACGGGTTCACACCGGTATGGGTGAGGCTCCGCCCACCCATCCAGACATCATCAAGGGCTTCCTGTGCATGTGGGCAGGTGGGCTCCTGCTACCAAACCGATAGTGAAGAAATAAGGATACCATTACTGGTGGGGAGGGATGGAAACTGACCTGAGCAAGCTATGTCACAAATGGCCGTTGATAAGGCATTGTTTTCTTTACACCATGAACCACTGTTGATATGGAAGATGCCATAGTCTTTGGTGCCACCTTTGTGCCGATCAATGGCCTTGGTGTCAAAGCCGGTTTCATAAAATGCCATGCAGATCCCTACAAAGGAGAGAAATCAGAGAGGTTCCTCGGGAGTTCATTTCACAGCCTTCCACTCTTTCTGACTTTCTCAATATTCCAAAATATACCCAAGAGGCAAGATCCAGCCTAGAGGCCTAGATATGAGACATATGTCTGGTGACTGTTTAACTATTCTCATTCCAATATTCTACTCTGACTTCTGTGACTTGTGGTCCTTTATATTCGTGGGACTTTAATCTCCATTATCCTTATCTTGCATGGTCATGCCAAGATGCCCTTGTGGAAATTTTAAGAAAATCCTCCTTTAAATGTTGACTTTAAATTTGTTTCTAATCTTCCTACTAGACATTTTCCCTTCTTTGAAAGACTGTATGTACATGTGCAGATGTGTGATATATATATGATAGATAGATAGATAGATAGATAGATAGATAGATAGATAGATAGATAGATAGATAGAGATAGAGATAGAGATAGAGATAGAGATAGAGATAGAGATAGAGATAGAGATAGAGATAGAGATAGAGATAGAGATAGAGATAGAGATAGAGATAGAGATAGAGATAGAGATAGAGATAGGTAGGTAGGTAGGTAGGGAGGGAGGGAGGGAGGGAGAGAGAGAGAGAGAGAGAGAGAGAGATGATAGAGAGATAGAGATATAGATATAGAGATAGAGATAGAGATAGAGATAGAGATAGAGAGAGATGATAGAGATAGAGATAGAGATAGAGATAGAGATAGAGATAGAGATAGAGATAGAGATAGAGATAGAGATAGAGATAGAGATAGAGATAGAGATAGAGATAGAGATAGAGATAGAGATAGAGATGTAGGTAGGTAGGTAGGTAGGTAGGTAGGTAGCTAGGTAGCTAGGTAGCTAGGTAGAGAGAGAGAGAGAGAGAGAGAGAGAGAGAGAGAGAGAGATGATAGAGAGATGATAGAGAGATAGAGAGATAGAGATAGAGATAGAGATAGAGAGAGAGAGAGAGAGAGAGAGAGAGAGAGAGAGAGATAGAGATAGAGAGAGAGATAGAGATAGAGATAGAGATAGAGATAGAGATAGAGATAGAGATAGAGATAGAGATAGAGATAGATATTTAAAAGAGCAGTGAGGAGTAATATCAAAAGGTTATCTGGCAAGCAACAACAATCTCTCTATGAATAGGTAATTGGAATTAATATCTTACTAATGATCTATGGAAACGGCAAATGGGCATCGAACTGGTTTACAAAAGGGGAAATGCTTTGGGGTTTGAAAAGCAGAATCGTTAAGGACTGATAGAAAGACTGCCCAATTTTGCAGTGCTTATCATTTACTTAGAAACAATTCCCTTTCCTTTCAAACTTGTTACATCTTATCTAGAGTTCCAATCCAATTCCCTTTGATTTCTTCAAATGTGAGTGCAGCTGTAGGCAAGGAAAGTGCTCAAATTAGTTGGAGGGGCCCCACTTTGCCATTTAATCATTAGCATCCTGTTCAAATAGCCAGAGTATTCACTTTCCAGAACATTGCTAAAAAGTCTAAGGATACTTGCACCCCTAACCCTTTAGGAAAAAAAAACCTCAGGGGTGTTCAAACTTGACAGCCTTAAGACTTTAAGGTTTAGATAGGACTCTTAGAGGCGGGCGGGGCGATTGGTGAGCCAGCCAATCAGTGAGCGGCGGGCAGGGCAAGCGTGGTGAGGACGGGCGGGGGAGGGAGCAGGAACCGGTTCTAAACAGCACGGTAGATTTGTGGAACCTCTTCGAAGAGGTTAGAACTGGCAGGAACCCACCCCTGTTCTGGAAGTAAAATGGAGCTGAACTTTTTAACATTACATTAACATTAGCAGCCACCGCTAATTTATTTTGCTGAACTTGCTGAAACCCTTTAAAAACAATATAAATTGATGATTAGACCATGGCAAATTCTATATTTTAACTGTCTGGTGTAAATATGAGCTTTCTTTTATTAGCCTTTCACTGAAAAAATAATTCTGGGATTAATTTTACTGAATGAGCTGGATGCCTACGCAATGGAATTTGTAAACAATACCTATTCAGTTCAGAGCCTTTTGCACTGGTGAACTTGTAAGGTTTTCCTGACAGTTAGAACAATTTCCTGACAGTTAGAACAATTAATCAGTGGAACAACTTGCCTCCAGAAGTTGTGAATGCTCCAACACTGGAGGTTTTTAAGAAGACGGTGGACAAAAAATAATAATCTGAAATGGTATAGGGTTTCCTGCCTGAGCAGGGGGGGGGGGGGTTTGAACTAGAAGACCTCCAAGATCCCTTTCTATTCTATTCTATTCTATTCTATTCTATTCTATTCTATTCTATTCTATTCTATTCCATTCCATTCCATTCCATTCCATTCCATTCCATTATTCTATTCTATAGTAGCCAGCAGTCAGATCTGGCTACACCAATTTGCAACTTCTTGGAGATTTGATGAGCATAACCAGAAATGGGCTTGTTTGGAGGTTCTAGCAGGGGGGAGCAGCTATCGTGAGGGAGGGAGGGAGGGAGGGAGGGAGGTGGGGGGTTGGGGGGGAGGGTGGGGGAGGGAGGGACATATACTAGGTTAGATTTCAATGTAATGTGACTTCACATGTATACTGTTTTTCTATAATTTCTCTGTAAAAATAGGATAAGTTAAGTACACTGACATATAGTGGAAATACACCAAGGGGAGGAGGAGAGGGATAGAAGAAAGACGGGTTGAGAGGGACGGGAGAGAGGATGGGAGGGAGGGTGAGAAGGAAGGGAGGGAGTGGATCGGGAGAGAGGAGTGGTAGAGGGGGAGGGGAAGTAGGGTAGAGGGGGATGATGGAGGGAAGATAGAAAGTTGGAGGGGGGTGGAAGAAAGGTGTATGGAGAATGGAAGAGGTATGTTGGGTTTGTATTTTTGGGGGTATTGTTGACAAGAGGAATTGCTGCGATTATTGTTTAATGTTGTATGGCGCTGGCTATGCACAGTATATATGTGAGTGTATGAAAATGAAAAAATGGAAAATAAAAACTTTTAAAAGTAAAAAAAAATAGAAAAAACAGAAATGGGTGCCCGTTAGCTTCAAGTACTGCTGTTCAGATCCAGGAAAACAGAGGCACTAATCATGTGACCTTGTGGGAAGAGATCTAATAAGAAACAAGCTGGAGCAAGTTCCAGAGCAAATAAAGCAGTACCTGCTTATCGAGAAAAAAAAACCAGGAAATGCTGCTTAATAAAAGCTACATTAGGAATATTTAGTGTAGGTCGTTAGTCCAACTTTCAGTACTTGAGCAATATGTTACCCAGTGAGGAACTTCACTCACAACTGGCTAGGCTGTAACCTTCATATCCATCCATCCCATTCTTCTTCAGCACATGAGCCAACTCACAGCGACCATAGATCTTGGTCTGTATAGTAGCTACGAAGCAAGCTAGAAGAAATGTCTGTAGGAAGAAGGTCATCATCTTGGCCCTGGGATGTATGAGGGGAGACAGATGATCCTTAAATCAGAGCAAATTCTGCGGTCTTGGAAGGTCATTCCTTGGGGGCGGGAGACAGAAAAACGGGTATACAGATTTATTGACATCATAACATTTCAAAAGCAGCAAACAGAACTGAAAATATCTTTTCTATCCTCCAAAAACAGACTATTTTCTCTCTCTAGATTAGAATACGAAAATATTTTGCCACACAAGTATGAACCAAAGAACTGTAGAAGTACTCCATGGCCAGCATTAGTGGTATTACTAACAAATCGTTCTGGATCAATGTCATTTCCTGAAGAAATTTCCCAACTATTGTTCAGATGGCTATGTTCCAGGTTGATTGATTCCAGGCGTGGCACGACAAAACCACGAAGCCCTTATCCGCGGAGACATAAGCGTGTCGCTAAAGCCACGACATCATCATCGCGCGTCATCACCGCCACGACAATAGCGCGGCAACAGAAGGGCGCTTTAAAACGGCGCCGCGGCAGAAAGCCAATTTCAATTAAGGTAAGGGTTAGGATTAGGTTTAGGGGTTTGGTTTAGGGTTTGGTTTAGGGTTAGGTTTAGGGTTAGGGTTAGGGTTAGGTTTAGGGTTAGGGTTAGGGTTAGGTTTAGGGTACTGAGTGCTTGGGAATGCGCGGATTTGCCCTCCGCGATTATGTCATCGCGGTAGGGTCGCGTTTTTCCTTAGCGCTTCGAACGCTTCGAAGTCTTCGTGCTTATGTCTCCGCAGATAAGGGCTTCGTGGATTTGTGATGGAACCGATTCCAGGTTCAATAACTTCATGCAAATTATATATACAGATAAACCTATATGCATTGCATATGTAAAGTACAAGTGATCCTTGTTTAGCAACTAGTTCATTATAGCCCCAGAAGAGAAGGAAGTTTAGATTAGCCGGTCTTTTCTTCGGCTTGAGAGCTAACTTTTAAGAGAAAGTGTGACAATGCCTTAAAGCAGGGGTGCCAAACTCAAGGCCCATGCACCAGATCCAGCCCATGGGGTGCTTAGATGTGGCCCGTAGGCCCACCCTAGAAACAACAAAGGACCGGCCCGCGGTGCCTCTGCCAGCAAAAACAGAGCTCGGGAACTCTGTTTTCGCTGGCTGACGGCTGCAGGAAGCCATCACAGTCGAAAATGGAGCCCAAAAACAGAGCTCTCCCTGGTCTCACTTTCCTCTGCTGGAGACAATGGAGGCCCCAGCTCCGCCTGGATCACCACAAGTGCCCCTGACAGGAATGATGTTGGGCTGGCCATGCCCACCCTGGCTATGTCAACCCAGCCCACTGAGGTAAACACACAACCTTGTTGTGGCCCTGAATGAAATTGAGTTTGACATCCTTCTCTTAAAGCAGTATTTCTCAACCTTGGTGATTTTAAGTCCTGTGGACTTCAACTCCCAGAATCTATGCTGGCTGGGGGATTCTGGGAGTTGAAGTCCACAGGACTTAAAATCACCAAGGTTGAGAAACACTGTCTTAAAGGCTATGGAAAAAAAACATCTGAAATGGCCTTTTGGAGAATAATATTTGCCCCAAAATTAGAAGCACCTGCGACAATAATACAAGGCAAGTGATCAGAAGACACAGCATTTTTTCAAGAATTTTAGATGTAGGAAGTTATTTAATATGTAATTATTTTTAAACGTTGGAAGTCCAGAGAAATAATTTCCAGTTTCTGTAGCCATTGAAGCTGCGTTGCTGGAGAATTCCTTCACCCCAGCAACCTTTCAAATGCTCCGGAGAGAAACGGAGCCCAGAATTTGTAGTATGATGTTCATGCTTGATGTAGGTTACCAGCAGTGTGAAGTTGTCCCTTAAAACTAGTGACATTAAGAGCCTCTGTTGTGAACTGTTAAGGCATATCAGGTGGATGTATTCTCGCCCACCCCCTCCTTTATTACCTTCTTTCCTTTCAATGATGAGGCAGCACAGGATACCCTCATCCCGTGCTTCAACTCAGGTACTTGAGGGTCCAGTCATCCAGTCACCCCCCAAACAACCCACCGAGCTCACCTTCTGTAAGAAAATAAGGCTTCTTAGGGCAATAGGTGGCACTGAAACTGGAGGGCCACCACAGCCACCTTCGCTTTCTCATAGAAGCTGTAGCTGCCCTGGGATACCAGCCCTCTTCTCCGCTTGAGAACATCTGGGGAATTCTAGAATGGCAGCCATTGTCCAGGAGTATATTTAATCCAAGGCCCATGCTGCAGGCTTTGGTATAAACCAGGCTGCTTGCTCTCTTGCAGGCTGCAAAGGGAGAAGGTGAAATTCTGCAGGATGCAGCTGGGGCGCTGCTAAATATTTTGCTAAAATGCTCCCTTAGGAATGCACAATGATGGAAGAATAATGAAATCCCCCAACGTGAGAGAGTGGATGGTGAAAATGTCAGAAATCACAGAAATGGCAACGCCGACCTGATGGTCAGAGACAGTGGTGGGTTTCAAAAATTGTTGGAACCTACGCTGTGGGTGTGGCCTCCTTTGTGGGAGTGGCTTGCCACCCATGTGACCGGATATGAAATTATGAATTAGTACTTAGGTCGGTCCAAGTAGTTATTCAGAAACTCTGGCATTGAAGCATGCAAGTCTTAAAGCTGTCAAGTTACAAGATCCTTGCCAGTGGTGGGTTTCAAAAAAGTTTGGAACCTCTTCTGTAGGTGTGGCCTGCTTTCCGGGTCCACTGGTGGAACCTCTTCTAACCAGTTTGGTAGATTTGACGAGAGTTGCCCCTGCATGGCCCCATGGGAGTCTGACAACCAATCAGAATACATTTCTTACACAGGAACAGGAAACAGAGAGGTGGGACTGAACAGGTTATAAAAAGCCTAGCAAGCCCCTCCCTCAGCCCTTCTCTTCTTCTCCACCAACATTGAAGCATGTGATCACCTTTTCTGTTCAGGACCTCAAGCCATGTTGTCCTGTCCACCAATAAGCCATCTTTCCAAGCAGCCTCCATGTCTCCAGTGTCTTTTTCCCCACTTGGAGCCGAATCCAGAAGGACATTTCTTTCATCAGATCATAGGATGCCATAACACTGTTACAGTGAAGAGGGGGAAATATGGCATTATAAACAATTGGGATAGATTTTTGCCTTAGTATTATTATAGATGTGTTATTTCAAAGGAAGGAAACGCTGCTACACAAATGGCAGGCTATTATTGGTGTGTTTCCGAGGGTTATCTGTCTTCTCACAGAAGAGAATCCATGGCTCAAGCTGCCTCCCATCTCCCAGCATCCCCACTGCAGCTAACATTGCAGAATTCTGAGCATTTCAGAGGTTAAAGGGTAGAATTGGGTGGGAGGTGTCACCATGAGAAACGTAAGGAAATGCTAATACAGTAACACATACTTTTAAATATATACTATTTCTGCTCTGCTTCTGGTCAGAAAAAGGCAAGCTTTCTTTGCTTAATGGCTCTTTTTGAACTACGAATTCACAAAGATATAAATATGCTTCTGGCTTTGTTCTGTCTAACCTGAGTTTTCTTATTGCTATTATTGCTGAAGCATAATTTAGATGTGGTTTCTTAGCTCTCAGCACCATCTTGCGGTCTGCTTAGAATATTGCATGTAATTTTCTTTTCTTTTTTTGTATATACTTTTTATTTTCCATTTTCATAACATACAATCACATGTATACTATTACATAGCCAATATCCTATTGTATTAAGTAGTAATTACATCAGTTCCTCTTGTCATCAACGCCCAGAAAGATAAAAACCCATTATTAGCTCTTCTGCTCTCCATACACCTCTTTCTTCTACCTCTCTCCTACCTCCTTTCTTCCCTTCATCATCCTTTCCTACTCTACTTCCCCTTCCTTTCTCTTTCTCCTCTCTCTACATTCCACTCCTCCTTATCCTCCTCATCTTCCCCCCTTACCCTCTCTCCTATCCCTCTCTTCCCATCTTTCTTCTCTCCTCTGTTTCCCACTCTTCCTCTCATTGGTGTATTTCCGCTTCTGAGCAAACTCCATTCTATGTGGATGGTATTTATGCTTCCATATCAATATACTTAACATATCTTAGTTTTTTAAAAAAGAATAAGAGAAGACAGTATACATGTGCAATCATATTACATTAAAATCTAACACACACACCCCGTCAAGCCTAATATACGTCCCTCCCTCCCACCCTCCTCCCCAACCCCACCCCCCAGCCTTCCCTCCCCCGACTTCCCAGAACCCATACACGGTATAAATCTTTAACAAAAACAGTCTAAAATATATTGGGGGGGGAAATAGAAAATTGATAACATTTTTACATTGAACTTAGCTCCTGCTTGATGCATGTAATTTTCTTGAATTGCTTTTAAAATACAGGTTGGTAGGTACATCCTACATATATACACAATCTTTTTTTGAAATAAAATTCGCTTTTGTTGGTCTCTTATGAGATTAACCTACCTCTCAAATGGTAGGGAGAGAAGTTGAAACCCTAGCTTCATGCATCTATGCTACAAGGTAAGGAGATTGCCTCATATGAATTCTTTCTCTTTTTCTCCATTTTAACCTTTTTTATTGCGACGAAAGGCAGCATAGGAAGTGAGAACCTTATGTCTCTCACATACTGGGATTAGGGGAAGGGGACCAGATGAGGTGCCACTGGAAGACAAGTCGTGGCAGCAACTCTGTCACTAATCCAGAGTTGGGATACAGATCTTGATGTTCCACAAAGTTTCAGAGAGAGAAAGTTGAAAAATCTGGCATCCTACGTTTTGATCCAACACTTCGTCACCATCATTATTATCAACACCCCCACCTTTTGCCACAGCCATCCTTGATCAAACCACCAGGGATGGGTTAGCAATAGCAATAGCAGTTAGACTTATATACCGCTTCATAGGGCTTTCAACCCTCTCTAAGCGGTTTACAGAGTCAGCATATTGCCCCCAACAATCCAGGTCCTCATTTTACCCACCTTGGAAGGATGGAAGGCTGAGTCAACGTTGAGCCGGTGAGATTTGAACAGCCGAACTGCAGAACTGCAGTCAGCTGAAGTAGCCTGCAGTGCTGCACTCTAACCACTGCGCCACCTCGGCTCTTTGATGCTGGCATTACTGGCGGTTCTCTTTGCGTGCGCATGTGCAGTTGACTGCAAATTGTTCTACACAGAATATGAAAAAAATTATTAAAAAACAAGCCAGCAATGGCAGCGGCAACTGGGAAACCAGTTCGGGGGCGTGGCCAGCCTGGCAGCCCTAACGGTTCGGCAATCCAGTCCCATTTTCCACTACCGGTTTGCCCGGGGTAGCAACCCACCTCCTGAAACAAACACATGAAACTTATTATTTCAAAAAGAATTTATTCTGTAAAATGCCTTTGATCAGATTGTACTCTGTGATCACAACTGAAGAGCACAAGCAGATAAAGAAGCTGATTAGCAGATGATTAAACTGGGTTTGGTGGTACAATAAATTCACAGTTTGCAAGTAGCTGTCCAGTAATGTAAGTTTTTTCCACGGCAATGATTTCGCCAGCCATCCCTAGAGAACAAAATTAAGAAAAGGGGAAAGAAAATACAGCGATGTGAAAATTAAAAAAACAAAAGGCAGTGAAATGACAACAGAAGTAGATAGTTGTAAAGTAGCCCATGGTCTTTCTTCCATACTGTATAAACATCCATCTCTGAGTCAACAGAGAATATTCCACCATGAAATAAACTGTCCCCATTATGAATCCCTCTTCTGGTTGTGTTTCAAATTACTGTCTGCCCCCTGATTTTCCTTTGAAAGAAAACCTATGCCTCTCTCTCCCTCTCCCGCCCCCCTCTGTCTGAGAACAAGATGAAGGCATTATGATGAGGAATCAACAGAAAAAGATGTTGCAATAGCAATAGCAATAGTAGTAGACTTATATACCGCTTCATAGGGCTTTCAGCCCTCTCTAAGTGGTTTACAGAGAGTCAGCATATTGCCCCCAACAATCTGGGTCCTCATTTTACCCACCTCGGAAGGATGGAAGGCTGAGTCAACCCTGAGCCGGTGGGATTTGAACCGCTGAACTGCTGATCTAGCAGTAGCCTGCAGTGCTGCTGCAGAGGCATGTTTGAGCCAGAATTGGGTGTAAATGGGGAAAAAGCTCAAATTGTATTCGATGTGTGACTGGATGGCTGGGTGAAGGAGATAGACAAAGCCGATGAAAGATAAATTTAACTCCTTACCAAGCTTCCATACCATCTGGACCTGCTACAGCTCTCTTGACACACAGTATATCATCGATGATTTCATCGGTCACCAAATCTAGTGAGTAAACAGGAAATAATTGTGGCATGAAGTAGAATGGGACATATTCGAATAAAACAGCCAAGGGACCTAACAGCTTGTCATACTGAGCTAGTCAACCCTTGCTTTTTAGGAGAATAGAATCCAAACCTTCTCCAGTAAGGGAGATGTTTTCAAATTGGAGATGCCCTGGATTGAAGGTGGGACTTTTAGCCTGGCAATAAAAAATTAAAATGCACGCCTTCTTTAATTGGATGACAATTACAGTAGAAATGCAGCATTCGTCAGGACAGGTAAAACATGCCGGGCACCCCATTCATGGTGGGGCACAATTTGGGGGTGGCAGGTGGTGCAGGGGATGAGGTGCCCAGCATCCCTGCCAGTGGCGAATAAGTGCCCTGGGTGCTGCTGGACTCTCCCCTCCCCTCATTCGTTGGGGCGAGGGTGGTGAAACTTTGCCCGGCGCGCTGCCTCTCCTCTCCTGTCGGCTGTTATCTGAGAGAGGGGGCGCGAAACCATGGTCACTGGCAGCGACACTTAAGGGCGTGGGCTCTAAGAAGCGGCTGCCAGGGCACCCCATTCCTGCCCCACCTGCCACCCCCAAATTGTACCCCGCCGTGAAATGCGTATCTTAATAGAGCCACGACACGGATTTCCTTTGCTGCTTGCGCACTCTGGGTGGCCAGCAACCAAGCCGCCAATCGGCCGGCTGCCTCTAATCTGCCTGCCCTGTGTCCGCCCCCGGCTTCTGCGCCTTTGCCCGACTGTGCTGCCCTCTCACTTTTCTCCCTGCCTTCCCCAGCCGACAGTTCTGGCCAGGAGAAAACAGGCAGCGAGTCTGTAGAGGAGGAGGGTGCGTGGCTCTGCGATGTGCACCGGGGAACTGGGAAGGAAAGCATTTTCTGATGGCAGCGTGTGCTGGAACTGCCTGCCACCTGAAACACGATGGACTTGTTTGGCTTCTGCATGCGCCCTTTTTGGAATTGGGGAGGGGACCCTACAGCCCAAAAACGCTTTTATTGAAAAGGCTTTCATCGCAGTTCCCCAGGCCGCTTCAGGAATCAGGCGCCATGTGAAAGTGAGGATCCCCGCCGCATGGAACCCCCCGAAAATGTGACGTGCAGAGCGGGTGGGTGGAGCTACATTCGGAGTATAAGATGCATCCAGATTTTCACTCTCTTTTGGGGGATAAAAAGGTGCGTCTTATACTCCGAAAAATACGGCATATTTAGATGGCTAAGAAATGAAGTTTCTTCCCGCCTCACCCTCTCCCGCTGCTGGTGAGGAATGGCCATGATTGGCAACACTAATGGGTAGGTAACCTGTGGGGTAGGCCAAATGGTATAACCTTCACAAAAGTATTAAAAAGGAAGAATATGGCTATATTAACCCCTTGCCATAGAAAACATCAGATGGATTCATAAATGACAGAATCAGTAGCACCCAGCTGGCAAAACATGAATCTCTTTCCCAGTTTAAATGGACTTTTCAGTATCACAGGATTACACCCTAGTACTATTTTTAAAAGTACTATTTTTAAAATGCAGATTTAGCACTAAAAAAAACACCTAGGACTCTAAAATGTGTTCAGTAACTCCATGAATGCAGGATGCTTGATGTGTGTATATAAGGAATCTAAGCAACTGGATGTCTGTCATTGATTTGTCCGTCCTGTTTATAGGCTCACTACTTCGACCAAGGAGTGGGGGGAGAAATTGGTTGATTTTGCATTTGAGGGCATATTTTTCCAGTTTTATGACTTCCAACTACTATACAATTTAAATGTTCACTTGCATACTTCTAAACTTTATAATCGAGGTCATTAATATAAGGGCGGGGTGGGGTAAATGTTGTGACTCAGCAGACGTCTTCTGTGAGTCTTTTCAGGATGCAAGATGACCAATGCAGCTGGGGCTCGTTAGTGGCGTATTCTGGTGATAAAAGGACGGATGGTGCCACGCCCTGGTTGCAGGAGTCAACGTTCCTTGGTTCGTTCAACATTGATTGATCATCGGTCGTGGTTTATGTGAGATACACTTGGAGAAGTGATTTGCTTTCTGTAACCCTGATTCAAGGAGACACTTGGAGAAGTGCATTGTTTTGTAAGAGTTTTTGATTGGTATTCTGTTATCTCGTCAGAGACTTTATTTATGTTATTTTGGGGCTCGCAGCCGGTCTGAGCCGAGAACTGATAAAGAGAGTTCCTTTTAAGTTTGTTTGCCTGTCGTTTGTTAACAAGCAGAGAAGGGGGGACAGAACAGGTAAACATAGGTGTTTTACATTGAAAATTGCACAAAACACATAGGCTGAAAGTAATGTGGACGGGAAATAACACACAACATTTGTGAAAAGTAAATATGTTCAATGAAGAGCTGTGGGGTGCCTTGGTGATCTCTGAGCTTGGTTGTTTGCTTATAGACATTTCATTATCTGACTAGATAACACCATCAATGTTAGTGAATGTGGAGTTTGTTCTCTGTTTATACAGAGTATCCTACCCTGCCAGTGTTGCTAGTTACTAGGGAGAATGTGTTCTGGTCTTTTTGTTTCTGTCTTAGCCTTTTTTATTGGAGCCGTGGTGAGCTACTGGTTAGAATGCAGTATAACAGGCTAATTCTGCCCACTGCCTGGAGTTCGATCCTCACCAGCTCAAGGATCACTCAGCCTTCCAGCCTTCTGAGGCTATTAAAATGAGAACCCAGATTGTTGGGAGGCAATATGTTGACATTGCAAACCATTCAGAGAGTGCTGTAAAGCAGCAGTCCCCACGCAAAGGCGTGTAGCCACCAGAGACACAAATGGAGCTTCTGTGGCCCATTTCCCAGTACTGGGCTATGGAGTGGGGGTTGGGGGGTCCCTGTTGCAAAGCACTATGGAGAAGTATATAAGTCTAAGAGCTATTGCTATTGTCTATTTTGAATGGTGGATAAATGTGATTTATCCCTATGTGTCTATTGATGGCTGATTTATCTGAATGCCAAGCTTTTAGGAAATCGCTGTCATTTTTAGATTTGGCTTGGTGTAGGGTGCTCATAGTTTCCCAGTTGAAACTATGGTTGACTCTGTCCGTGTGTTGTGAAATTAAGGAGTTTTCATAATGTCTTCTGCCTGCTGGTTGGTGTTCATGGATGCTCTCTGCTAGTCTTCTGCCTGTCTGTCATAAAGCATATAGTGGCTGTTCCAGTCCTTACACTGTATGTTGTAGATGAGTCCTGCTTTTTCTTCTCAGGTACAGTAATTAAACATCTGCAAGAAAACAACCAAGCTCAGAGAGCACCAAGGACTCCACAGTTCAATCTTGAGCTGCCTATATTCTCTTTAATGAAAAGCTTTGACCGATTAACAAAAATGAGAAATTAAAAGAAATCCAGACCCAACGTTCTCTCCTTACAAACTGCACTTTACCACGGATATTTTAGAAGGAACACTTACCACGGCAAGCTAAGCTGCAGAGGTTCCTCGAAGAGCTGCGGTGGTCAGCACACCAGGAACGACTGTTCATCTGGAAAATGCCATATTCAGAAGTGCCATCAATGTTCTGGGTCACCTTAGCTGTGTTGAAACCACTCGCAAAATATGCCAAGCAGACCCCTGAAGGGAGAAAGTGATGTACAGATTGACATCCGTGTGGAAGTTTTGTTCAGAAAAGAAGCAGATAAGAAGTAAGCAGATAAGAAATAAAGACAGCAGATTATTTGCAGGCAGATTATTAGCACTACATGATGAATCCAGTTTGCCTAAGGCTTGAATGGCAATGGCGCACAGCAGGTAGCTGGTGTGGAATAGAAATAGAAATATAGAAATATAGAAATAGAAATAGAAATAGAAATAATAGAAATAATAGAAATAATAGAAATAATAGAAATAATAGAAATAATAGAAATAATAGAAATAATAGAAATAATAGAAATAATAGAAATAGGAATAGGAATAGGAATAGGAATAGGATAGAACAGAACAGAACAGAACAGAATAGAATAGAATATTCGAATAGAATAGAATGGGAGGAATGGAATAGAATAGAAATAGAAATAGAATAAAATATTCAAAAAGAATAGAATGGAATAGGAGAAATGGAATAGAATAGAATATTGGAATGGAATGGAATGGAATAGAAATAGAATAGAATAGAATAGAATAGAATAGAATAGAATATTGGAATATTGGCACATATGTGAAGATATGTGCCTGCTTGTATGCTTCTAGTAAAATGCAGAAATTAGTCCTGGAAGATCAATTTGGAAAGGAACTTTAGTGGGATACAGGTAGTCCTCGATTCATTTAGTGGCTGTTTAAAGTAACAACAGTAGTGAAAAGAGTGACTTATGACCATTTTTCACAAGACTGCTGCAGCATCCCCATGATCACATGATCAAAACTCAGATGCTTGGCAAATGATTCATATTTATGATGGTTGCAGTATCCCATGATCCCCTTTTGCGATTTCTGACAAGCAAAGTCAATGGGGAAGCCAGATTCACTTAACGACCATGTTACTACTTAACAACTGCAGTCATTCTCTCAACAACTGTGGCAAAGAAGGTCATAAAAATGGGGCAAAGCTCACTTCACAAATGTCTGACTTGGCAACAGAAATGTTATTTCATACAACGAAATTGTGAACATGAAGAGGCAGCATGAAAGACAAGCTGTTTTGGAAGAGATACAAAAAAAAACAAGAACTAAAGAAATTTCCAGAGAAGTATTTCTCATCAAATTAAACTGTTACAACTATAGTTATCTGTTGTGGCTCAGCAGGAGCCGTTGGAGCTGCCACCAGACTCCGACAGCGAGGGGCCCTATGAGTCAGCTTTGGAGGATGTGGAGGACCCTGGGCAGGGTTCCGACTCCAAGCAGGGCGCAGAGAGGCTGGTTGGCCACCAGGAGGCGCCTGAGCCTTGGACCAGTGGAGAGGAGACAAGGGAGTGTGATCTGGACATCAGCAGTGGGGAGGAGACAAGGGAGTTGTTCCTGGATGCCCGGCACCAGAGAGCTAATAGGCAAAAGGAACAGTTGCGCAGTTACAGGAGGTAATTGCACTCAACTGGTGGTAATTAGGCTCCTCTCAAGACTATAAAAGGAATGCTTGTGCACACACCCCTTTTGTAGGAGTCAACGCAATCACTAATGTTGGAGAACTGTGGTGTTAGCTTGGCAGGCTGGATTGCTGCCAAGGCTTGTCTGTGCTGGATTGCTGTCAAGGACCTGTCTGTCTGTTAATAAATTCCATAAGGTATCTTTGGCTCGGCGTGCTTTGGTGTGGGACGAGGGGGTTAGAACAGTTATCTATGTTAACAGTAAAAGAAATTAAAATAAAAATGAACTTTTTTTTGAGTTTACAACTATCTAATGAAAAATAAGCCACACTGATTTTCTTCGATGCAGAGAAGGTTTTTGATAATTTGAAATGGTTGTTCTTGCTCAAAGTTTTGGAAGATATGAACTTTGAAGAAAATTTTAAAACGTGGCTAAGATCAAATTTTAATTCAAGGAAGGAGCAAATAATTGTTAATGGAGATCTAACAAAAAAAAGATAACCGAACAAGATAGGAATGTCCAGTGTCTTCTCTCTTGTTTATTTAGATTCTTAAAATATTGAATAGAGATCTAAGATAAGATGAGAAAATTGTGGGAATAAAGATTCAAAAAGAAACTTAGAAGTTAAGGGTTTTTGCAGATGACTTTGATGTTGGTTTGGAAGATCCTTTAGAAATATTAATGGGAAAACTAGAACAATCTGGTGCATTAGCAGGTTTGAAGGTCAACAATAGAAGATAAAGATGTTAACAAAAAAAACCTTAATGTAGAAGATCAAACAGAACTGATGAATGAAAGGTTTTAAGATTGAGAAGAAAATAAAATATCTGGGGATCAATTTGTCATGTATATTATTTCAAAATATGCTAAGACATGGAATAAAAAACTTGCAAAGAGAGAACCTGCATAAAACACTGAACTAGTGGGAAAAAAGGGAGTTGCTGGGCAGGGTGCTGAATATTTGCAGATACTCATAAAGGTTTGGAACCTTATTCTTAAGCATTATGTTGCCCAAACATGTTTTATTGTTTATCTTGTGTTCTTTGAATAATGAAAATACAGCTGTGTGAAAAAGACCTGCACCCTTTCAGTTTTCAGCTGCATTTACATGTTTAATCAACTTTTCACTCATAGAAACTATGCAAAATTAGTACTTGGATGAAAATTTCTGTAGTCGGATTGAGATGCATAATTTTTATTAATATCACCAAAGTCTTTTAAAGGTTTTGAGTGAGTTTATATGCTAAAACAAACACAACTTGAATTTTCGAGAAGGTTAGCATCGAAAGTAACCAATCAGGAGCGAGCTTTGGCTGACCTATCAAAATGCACAGAGGCTAAATCTATGAGCTAATCAATGTTGTCATACTCTCTGACTATAAATAGGCATGAAAAGCATCGAGAAATTTAGTTTAGTTCTGGCTGCGGGCTGAGGATGAAGGCCTTTGCTTTCACCAGTACTGAGCAGTGGCATTGCATCATTGTGCTTCATGAAGAGGGTTACTCCTGTACAGAAATAGCCAAGAGAGCGAAATGCCATTGCACCACAGTGAGCAGAGTGGTTGAAAAATACCAAATAACTGGTCCAGTTGATGACAGGGTCCGCTTTGGAAGATCAAGAAAGTCGACAAAACTGCAACACATTTCAATGGCCGATAGGAAGCTTACCTCACCTCAGATTACAAGAATTGGGGGTGAAACATGTGATGTAAAAGTGTACACAAGCACAGTGCGTCACAGACTGCTTGCTAGAGGGCTCAAAGGCTGCACGGCTTGAAGTAGACCTTTGCTCACAGACACGCCCCGCTCTTGTCGACGTGCATGGGCCAAGAAGTATGCCAAGTGGACCAACGAACAGTGGGCCAAGGTCATCTTCAGTGACGAGAGCAATTTCTGCTTGACTGGGAATCAGTGCAATAAGTATGTCAGAAGATTTCCAGCTGAAGAATTTAGGCTGTACTGCCTGAATCTATCTGTGAAGCATCCCTTGCACGTGATGATCTGGGGCTGTATCACTGCTTCTGGTATTGGTCGGATACAAATCGTGCAGGGAATCATGAATTCCAAGCAGTATGTTGAAGTCCTGGAAAAGGCCATGCTTCCTTCAGCTCAGCAACTTGTAGGGAAGGACTTTTACTTCCAGGATGACAATGCTCCTTGTCATCGAGCCAAGTCCGTCCCGCAGTGGATGAAGAAGCATGGTGTTCGACTCCTGGATTGGCCAGCTCAGAGCCCGGATTTGAACCCAGTCGAGAATTTGTGGGTCAAGATTGGTTATGAAATAAGCAAGAAGCATCCGAAGACCAAGCAGGAGCTGACTGAATCCATTATAGCAGCCTGGCACCGCATTGTCACCAAAGATGACGTGCAAAGGCTTATACAGTCTATGCCGCCTGGTGATAAGCAATAAGGGCTGGCCAATTTCATATTAGTAACCATGTTTGGTTACCTAAACGGTCCTTTTCAGGCCCACAAACAATAAAAATGTTAACAAAACACTAGCATCGGCCTTAGTAATTGCAACACGTATGCCACTGGGTATGCATCAGTTAATCTGTTTTCATAGTCATTGCAAGCATGCAAGAAAATTCACAATCCCCATCCAAATTGCAAAAAGCTTATGCTTAAAACCCACCAGTATTTATTTAAATATAACAATATTTGCACAGCAGTTAGCAGAAAATATCATAAAATCAATGGCCTATCCAAAAAATGTCATAAAACGTAAACTGCAAAGCGTGCAGGATTTTTTCACACAGCTGTATGTTGTCCACCTTTTCTCCAGTTGGATTTCAAGAGCGGTGGTGGCACAGTGGTTAGAATACAGAATTGCAGGCTAACTCTGCCCATTGCCAGCAGTTCGATCCTGACTGTCTCAAGCTTGATTCAGCCTTCCATCCTTCCAAGGTCATTAAAATGAGGATTGTTGGAGGCAATATGTTGACTCTGTAAACTGCCTATAGGGGGCTGTAAAGCCCTATGAAATGGTATATAAATCTTGCTATTTCTAATCCACATATCCGTTTAATCTAAGCCAACAAAAAGGTTGGATGTACCATAGTGCTATAAATGTTATTAGCATTCTTCAATCTATTGCATAAGTTAAAGCCTGTCCTGGGTCTGAGGATCCTCTACCAGCTTCAGCATAACTTAATATATCCAAGGTCGTGTTCCTTTTCATTTTGGGTAAAGAGGTTGAACAAGATGGCCATTCTTGCCCCTATAGGTCCATTAGTGGCTATTACAAGTAAGGAATTATATAGAAAAGTATACAGGCTACTCCCCCTTCTATATATACTCTTTTATAAGATCTACGGACGCTGCGCAAACTTTTAAATGGTATGCTGAGTGCATGGGATTGAATGTGTGAATTGGATGATCCCACTTTTTATTACCCTATGACTCTTGTATTTTATGTGTTTTAATTATCACGTGGGGACTGCTTGAGTGTATAAATGAGTGTGCTTGATTCGGAGGACCTGCCGGGAGTTGCGGGGGCTATGGGGGTGGCTGAGGGGGCTAAAGACACGGGAGAGGGTCGGGGTATTGCGGTCGTGACAGGGAGGGGCAGATACGGCGGGGACTCTAGGGCAGGCCATTACCGGGGAAGGAGGGTTCGCTACATCACAGAGATCCCTCCTTCCGGCCCTAGGAGTCCCACTCCAAGACCAGATGGTGTAAGTAATCAGGACCCTGGTCTCAGGCTGTTGTCGCTAAATGCCAGGTCTGTTGTACATAAAGCACCTCTCGTCCGGGACTTAATTTTAGACGAGAGGGCAGACCTGGCATGTATTACTGAGACCTGGCTGGGCCCAGAGGGAGGAGTCCCCCTTGTAGAACTGTGCCCAGAAGGATTTCAGGTGCTGCATCAGCCGAGAGCCCAGGGAAGGGGTGGGGGTGTGGCCGCTGTTATCCGGGAGTCGTTAGTTCCTCGTAGGGTCCCTGCTCCGGAGATTGTCGGGTGTGAGTCTTTGCTGTTAAAGTTGGACCTCAAGGGTCAAGTGGGTTTGCTGCTAACGTACCTGCCTCCCAACAGCGTTGCAGCAGCCCTCCCCTCGCTCCTCGAGTCAGTAGCCGAGCTGGCAGTTGAGTTCCCTAGGCTGATGGTCCTGGGGGACTTTAATCTGCCGACGCTCGGTGAAAACTCTGATGGGGCGCAGGAGTTCATGGCTTCCATGACAGCCATGGGCTTGACTCAAGTAATTCGAGGCCCAACCCATTCGGCGGGACACATGCTTGACCTTGTATTTCTCTCGGAGCAGTGGATGTGTGATCTTGGTCTGAGGGGGAGTGACATCGTACCCCTGTCGTGGTCAGACCATTGCCTACTGAGGCTCGACTTCCGGAGGCCAAACCCCCACTGTAGGGAGGAGGAACCGACCAGGTGGTTCCGCCCCAGGCGTCTTATGGAGCCAGTAAGGTTCCAGACAGAGCTTGGGGTTATTCCTGATACTCTCACCCACAGTCCGGTAGAGACTCTGGCTGCTGCGTGGCACTCGGCAGCGTCAGAGGCCCTCGACCGGATTGCGCCACTGCGGCCCCTCCGAGGCAGCGGATCCCGGAGACCACCTTGGTTCACCGAGGAGCTCCGGGAGATGAAGCGCCGGAGGAGATGCCTAGAGCACCGTTGGAGGTCCGATAAGTCCGCATCGAACCGAGCAATGGTAACCACCTGCACCAGGGAATATACTAGGGCACTTAGGGCAGCTAAAAGATCACATATAGCCTCCCTGGTTGCGTCCGCTGAGTCCCGTCCAGCCGCCCTGTTTAGGATAACCCGCTCCCTGTTGAACAAAAGGGAGGCGGGGGAACCCTTGCAGGGCAGAGCTGAAGAATATGCCCAATTCTTAGCGGACAAAATTGCTCGGTTTCGGACGGACTTGGACTCCACACCTGCAGTTCCAGCCGAGACTCAGAGGGACCAAGTTCAACAGCTCTGGGTTGAGTTTCAGGAGGTTACCCCCGGGGATGTGGACAAGGCCATGAGAGCTGTGAGTTCCTCCACCTGTGCTTTGGATCCGTGTCCCTCATGGCTGGTTTCTAACTGCAGTGAGGTGACACGAGGCTGGATCCAGGCGGTAGTAACCGCCTCCCTTCGGGAGGGGAACTTCCCCGCCGCACTGAAGGCGGCGGTGGTGAGACCCCTCCTGAAGAAGTCATCCCTTGATCCAGCTGTCCTTAATAACTACCGCCCGGTCTCCAACCTCCCCTTTCTGGGGAAGGTTGTTGAGAAGGTGGTGGCCTTCCAGCTCCAACGGTCCTTGGAGGAAGCAGACTATCTAGACCCCTTCCAGTCAGGCTTCAGACCCGGTTACAGCACTGAAACCGCCTTGGTCGCATTGATGGATGATCTCTGGAGAGCCAGAGATGAAGGACATCCCTCCATCCTGGTCCTCCTTGACCTCTCAGCGGCTTTCGATACCATCGACCATGGTATCCTTCTGCGAAGACTGCGGGAGGTGGGAGTGGGAGGCACCGTGTTACGGTGGTTCTCCTCCTACCTCTCGGACAGGTCGCAGTCGGTGTTAGTAGGAGGGCAGAGATCGTCCCCAAGGCCCCTAAAATATGGGGTGCCGCAGGGTTCGGTCTTATCCCCCCTACTATTTAACATTTACATGAAACCGCTGGGAGAGATCATCCGTAGGCACGGGATTAGATACCATCAATATGCGGACGATACTCAATTGTATCTGTCCGCCCCGTGCCAAATCAATGAAGCGGTTGACGTAATGGACCGGGGACTCGAAGCCGTCATGGACTGGATGAGGATTAACAAGCTTGTGCTCAACCCAGAAAAGACCGAGTGGCTGTTGTGTTTTCCTCCCAAAAATTCGGCCATTAATCCAACACTCAGGCTGGGGGGTCAAATTCTACACCCCTCAGAGAGGGTTCGCAACTTGGGAGTCCTCCTGGATCCACAGCTGTCATTCGACCATCATATAGCAGCTGTGACCAGGGGGGCATTCGCCCAGGTACGCCTGGTGCGCCAGTTGCGACCCTACCTGAACCGGGAGGCTCTCACAACAGTCACTCGGGCCCTCGTGATCTCTAGGCTGGAATACTGCAATGTGCTCTACATGGGGCTGCCCTTGAGGAACATCCGGCGACTTCAGCTAGTACAGAACGCAGCCGCGCGAGTGATCGCGGGTGCACCCCGATTCACCCGCATTACACCTATCCTCCGCGAGCTGCGCTGGCTACCTGTCGATCTCCGGATGCGCTTCAAGGTGCTATTGACCACCCATAAAGCCCTACATGGCAGTGGATCTGGATACTTGAGAGACCGCCTTCTGCCAATTACCTCCCTACGGCCTATAAGATCTCATAGGTTGGGCCTCCTCCGCATCCCATCGGCCAGCCAATGTCGGCTGGCAACCACAAGGAGGAGGGCCTTCTCAGTAGCGGCCCCGACCCTTTGGAACGAACTCCCCGTAGAGATCCGTACCCTCACCACCGTCCAGGCCTTCCGCACAGCCTTGAAGAACTGGCTCGCCCGTCAGGCCTGGGGATAAGGACCATTACCCCGCCCGAATGTTGTATGCATGTTGCGTATTATTTTATTATGTGTTGTCGTCTTAGTACTGTATTGTATTGTATTCCCCTCTCCCTGGTTTCTGTGAGCCGCCCTGAGTCCCCTCAGGGAAAAGGGCGGCCTACAAATAAAATCAATTCCAATTCCAATTCCAATTACACTATATCTATAAAAATAAACATCTGATTATAAATTATACAAAAACAAAAAATAAAGTTTTCCAATAGCAGTCAAATGCACAAATGAAAGTTAATAAATATATAAACAAAGAGGTAAATCAGTATAAGTATATAGAAGTTATTTTTCAAACAATATGGAATTTTATTATTTATTTATGTGTTAAATTTATTTGCTGCCTATCTCGCTGTGGGGCTACTCTAATGAAAGGTTCAAATTAATTTTGCTGCTTCAAAGGCAAACAACAGGGCTGCAGCCAGTCTAAATTTTTATAGAACACAAGGAGGGTAATTTGGTCTGGCAACAATTACATTATTTCAAGCCAAACCAATAGCACAAATGATGTATGGAATACAATTGGATTTACTTTCACATCTTACAACCTATGAATCAGAGGTGGGTTCCTACCAGTTCGCACCTATTAGGTAGAACCGGTTCGTCAAATCTACCGAACTGGTTAGAAGAGGTTCCACCAGTGGACCCGGAAAGCAGGCCACACCTACAGAAGAGGTTCCAAAAATTTTTGAAACCCACCACTGCTATGAATGGATCCAATCAGCTTTCCTTAGGGACGTAATAGGTGTTATCAGAGGCAAAGCTAAAGTAACCTTGAGGCTAGAAAGAGGCTTGCCAAGTGTTCAGGGCTGGTCCAGAATACTAACAAATAGTTACATCAAATCCCAGTAGATTATTTCCACTGTTGTTAAAATATAAAAACAACTGGCAATGAGTTTGCCAGGGGGTGGGGAGCAAATTACCTATACTTTCTCACCTTAATGTCTAAGCCCAGGATGGCGAACCTATGGCACGCGTGCCACAGGTGGCACGCGGAGCCATTTGTCAGGGCACGCAAAGCGTTGCCCTGTCAGCTGGCCAGCACGCATGCGGATGTTCGGGAATGGACTTCCGGTTTGCTCGTAGGGCAGGTTTTTAGCCCTCCAGAGTCTTCAGTGGCCTCCCAGAGGCTTCCCTGAAGGCTCTGGACGGCAAAAAACGACCCTACGAGCAAACCGGAAGACACTTCCGGTTTGTTCGTAGGGCCGCTTTTAGTCCTTCAGGGACCTTTTAGTCCTTCAGGGACCTTCAAGAGGCTTATAAAGCCTCTGGAGCCTGGGGAGGACAAAAAAAGCATGCAAAAAATGGGGGGGGCGCTGGTCATGCGTGCATGCACACTGGGGGTCGTGCATTGCATTATGGGTGTGGCATGCCCACGCGCACCCCCCCCCCCCGGCACATGAGCCAAAAAAGGTTTGCCATCACTGGTCTAAGCCAACTGGGTTATAAGAATTCCGTGTGAATATTTTAAGAAGGGATTGTTGATATGTAACACCATAAAGTGATAAACTAAGCCCCACACTTCTACTGCTGATTGGCAAAAGGTACCAAAAGGTGCCCCACCCGATTATTGACAAAATTCTATTTTTTATCAATATTTTTAAAAAGATATATTTATTAAACTCCTATCACCCATCTCGCCAAGGCAGCTCTATATAAGTGAGATTTGCACTAGCTGAGTCCTGCCCAGTGTGGGCACGTGAAAAGGTTCTAGAATCAAACACAGCACTTGAAAAGAGCTGGAAGAATGCAGGATTTAGAGCCATTTAATATTCTTGCCTCAGGCTTTCTACAGTCTGTTCTAAAAACGAGTACTATGAGCAGGTTCAGCAAAACCAGGACGTTATTTTTTGTCACAGAAAGCTGTGACCAGGATTTTTTTTTAAAAAAAGAACAGTCAGGACGCTATGTGGAGGCTACTCACAGTCATCCAAAGTGTAGCCCTCGTGCCCGTCCATTCCCCAGCGTCGCAATACTAATGCCAGTTCACAACGATTGAAGATCTTGCCATAGACTTTCACCAGGAGGCAGGTCAACACAGCTAACCCCAGGCAGAGGCCTTTCATTGCTCCTCAGCGATGTGCTTCTACTATCTCCGGTACCCTGAAAATGGGAGGGGGGGTCTTCCCCAGGCTGACAGATCTACAAAGAGAAGAGAAACATCTAGAGTAGGGGTGGGCTCCTGCCAGTCCTAATCTCTTCTATAGAAGAGGTTCCACAAATCTACAGTGCCATTTAGAACCGGTTTCAGCTCCCTCCCACCGCCCGTCCGCCCATCATCAAGATGAAGAGCGAGAGGAGGAATTCTGGGAGTCAAAGTCCACAAGTCTTAAAGCTGTCAAGTTTGAACACCCCTGGGGGTTTTTTTCTAAAGGGTTAGGGGTGCAAGAGTCTTGTAACTTGACAGCTTTAAGACTTGGACACTTCAATGCCAGAGTTCCTGAGCCAACATGACTCGAGGAGGAATTCTAGGAATTGAAGTCCACAAGTCTTAAAGCTGTCAAGTTTGAGCACCTCGGGGGGGGGGGGTGTTCTAAAGGGTTAGGGCTGCAAGGGTCTTGTAACTTGACAGCTTTAAGACTTGCACACTTCAATGCCAGAGTTCCTGAGCCAACATGACTTGAGGAGGAATTCTGGGAGTTGAAGTCCACAAGTCTTAAAGCTGTCAAGTTTGAACACCCCTGGAGGTGGGGTTCTAAAGGGTTAGGGATGCAAGGGTCTTGTAACTTGACAGCTTTAAGACTTGCATGCTTCAAATGCCAGAGTTTCTGAGCCAACATTTTGGTTGCTAAACAAGAGCGTTGTTAAGTGAGTTTCACCACATTTTAAAAGTTGGCCACGCCCACCCAGTCACATGGCTGGCAAGCCACTCCCACCCAGTCACACGGCCGGCAAGTCACTCTCACAAAGCAGGCCACACCTACAGAAGAGGTTCTAAAAAAAATTGAAACCCACCACTGATCTAGAGACAAACCGTCGATGAGAAGGTTGCATTTTGAAATGGAGAGATATTTTTATACATTGGGAAGCAAGAGCGCAGGGCAGAGGCAGGCACACACGATGGAAGTTCAGATGGCATAGCCCAGTGATGGGGAACCTTTTGGAGCACTGTATGCACGGGCACGCACACGCCTGGGCTTCAATCAGGAAGAGTTACCCAGGGGCATGCGCGCACTGAAAAACTTACTTCCGGTTCCAAGCAAGTCTTCTGGTTATTGCCGCGCACGCGCACTTGCCAATCAGCTGGCCAGCGTGCGTGCTCATACTGGAAAATAGAAGACCAGCTCTTCCGGTTTCCAGCACTGCTGCACGCACAAAGGCCAGCTGATTGGTGCATGCACTTGCGTGCTAGGAACCTGGAAGAGGAACGGCTGATGCCGCATGTGCCAGGCGAAATGGCTCCGCGTGCCACGCGTGCCATAGGTTCGCCATCACAGGCATAGCCAAATGTCCAGAGTTGATTTGTGGATTGTGGAAAAGAGTGGTCAGCTCATGAAACCCTTCAAAGTATTTATTTAAGAGACACATACATAGGGAAGAGGCCCTTGGTTTCCGTACCAAAAATGCATTGCCTTATTAACAGCACTCAACCTAGTTCGCCTCCTGACTTTTGCAAGTGGAAGAGTTTCTAGGTTGATTTACTCAGAATGTCACTTATACCTTCATGACCTCCCATCTGGACTACTGCAATACGCTCCACATGGGGCAGCCCTTGAAGAACATTTGGAAACTTCAATTGGTGCAGAATGCAGCTGCATTAGTGGTGGGTTGCCAATATTTTTACTATTGGTTCGGCCGTGCTCCTGTGCGCGATGATTCTGCATATGCCTCCCGCCACTGCTACTACCGGTTCACCCGATCTGGACCGAACTGGGAGTAACCCACTTCTAAGCTTCATGAATAGTAAATGATGTCAGTTACTTGGCATACGTAACATCGCCACTAAGTGTGCTGCATTGGTTGCCAATGTGCTTCTGGGTACAATTCAGTGTCTCTTTTAAAGTCCTGCTTGGCCTGAGACCGGGTTACCTGAGGGCTTGTTTACTCCCAGTTATTTCTACCCATTCAGTCTGGTATGTTCTGTGTCCTGTCCGCCAAGGAATGTTGATGGTGGGAACCAGAAGATATGCCTTCTCTGCCTTACCACCTGCCCTATGGAAACTTCTCCCTCCAGAGATTAGGATGGCCCAAATACTTCTGGTCTTTTGTAAGGCCCTGAACATCTGACTATGTGCCCAGGCCTGGGGCTAAACTGGATTTGGACATGATTTGTTTAATGCCCATGTTGATTGACTTAATGACCAAAAATAAGTCATGTGATGACCCAACTGCAATAACCTACAGCCAAACTTCCAGGCTCAATTGTGGTCATACATCAAGGACTACCTGTATTGGAAGCCATTTCTTTGTATTTTATTTCTTTTGTTTTCTATTTTTCTTTAGCTTTCTTTTTTTCTTGGACTTTTTGCTTTCTCTTTGTGCTTTTCCTTTTCCTTCCTTATTTTATATTTATTTACTTATTTGTAAGAGTTATTGGCTGCCCATCCTACCACCCATATTACTTTGCACATATATGTGTGTGTGTGTGTGTTGCAATTTGTGCTGATAAATAAATAAAGGGAGACTAGTATTATTTATTTATCAGCACAAATTGCATCACAAATGTAACAAAGGCAACAGTAAAAATAATGGCTTTCTGTCTGGATGGTCTCTTGTGATGAGCCGATAGACAGAGAAAGGAAGCAGTATGCTTCCTCCCATATTTGGGAATACCAGGGGTTGTGACACTAAATGCATACCTATTTCCCTGGCTCAGCTGATAAAGGAGGAGAACCTTGTGGCTTAGTGGTTAACACAACTGCTTAATATGTAATACAGCACAGGTTCAAATCCCAGTAAGGGTATGGCTAGCTGATGAGAGCTAAATAGCTTGAAATAGATCTATACTAGTCTCCCTTTATTTATTTATCAGCACAAATGCAACACAAATGTAACAAAGGCAACAGTAAAAATAATGGCTTTCTGTCTGGATGGTCTCTTGTGATGAGCCGATAGACAGAGAAAGAAAGCAGTATGCCTCCTCCCATATTTGGGCATACCAGGGGTTGTGACACAATATATATATGTGTGCGTGTGTGTGTGTGTATTGTGTGTGTGTGTGTTTGTGTGTGAGAGAGAGAGAGTGGGGGAGAGGGATTTGGAGGCTAAATCCTACAAATAGTAGTTTAAGAAGTTGGTATGTTTAACTTATAGAAGAGAAGATTGAGGGGAGACATGATAGCAGTCTTCTGATACATGAAGGGATGTCCCAGGAATGAGAGAGTAGATTTATTCCCCCTGACACCTGATAATAAGACAAGAACCAATGGGTGAAAGCTTTAGGGTGAGAGATCCAAATGTAAACTAAGGATGAATTTGTGACTTAAAGCTCCATTGGACATAGGGCTCCAATGAATTCATGGATCTGTTGGGCCTGATCTAATCAGCAGTGTTCTTAGTTACAGTCAACCAACAAAGGATTGCAGGGAGCAACTCTCAGGACAAGCTAAAAGAAACAGACTTATCTACTTCAGGATCTGACTAGATCTTTCAGATTCAAATGCTGGCCTACCCTAGCCCCTTTCCGATATATCTTAAATGTGTATAAGATTTATACATTGGTTTATTTGGGTACATATTAGATGATTATCATTCTATGTTATGGTCCACTGGTCATGCTCCTGGTGGGTGTCCCAGTCAATTCCATAGAGAAATAAGGTAGAAACACTACTGCATGATAACACTGAGGAAGAAACTCAGGAGAAATAAACTGCCCTCTGCTTATGATGTGGAAAATACAATTATATACGGATATCATATGTCCCATCAGCACTCAATGATCAACATATAGAAAGATCCTGGGTACAAATAAATAAATACTTTCAGTTCAGTTAGATGTCGATGGCTGTATAATCACTCTCTGTACAGTCTCTGTGAATGGGCATTCAGAAATACGCCTGCCTACGCTCTTCCAGATGTTGCTGGGCTCCATCTGCCCTCAACTCCAACAAATGGTGAGGGACACTGTTTTCCCAAACTTACTTGACTATACAGGTACTTCTCATATTCAAAAAGGTAGAAAGAGCTCCTCAACAAAAGCCATTTAAATAGATCTACAGCAGGCAATTTATATTTATATGACCTGGGTACTTGAGAGACCATCTGCTGCCAATTACCTCCCATAGACCCGTTAGATCGCACAGGGTCGGCCTCCTCCGGGTGCCGTCCACCAGCCAATGCCATCTGGCTACCACCCGGGGGAGGGCCTTCTCTGTAGCAGCTCTGGCCCTTTGGAATGAACTCCCCGCGGAGATTCGGACCCTCACCTCTCTCCAGGCCTCCAGTCAAAACCTGGCTGTGCCGGCAGGCCTGGGGTTGATGAGTTCCCCTCCCCTCTCGACTTGTATGGCTGTGTGACTTTTGTGTATTTTAATTACGTGTATTGTGTTTGTATCTCCTTTTCCCTTTTTGAGTTGTTCGCCGCCCTGAGTCCCTCCCGGAGAAGGGCGGCATACAAATAAACTAAATCTTAAATCTTAATCTTAATCTTAATTTCAAGCCAGTCCTCTGGCTTTTGATGCAGGGCAACAAGCCCATAATGTTTACCCTCTGAGGAGGACAAAGAATTGAGGAAGGCTTATTTTATGAGTGGCTCATCTGTTACCTCAGCCCTGAAGTTCAAACTGATTAACCATAAGTAAATAGCTTGCCTCATGCAGGTCAAGTCCAAGCAAATTTCAAGTTCGCATAGCAGCCAGGTAAAATGAAAGAAAGAAGCATTCAGGGTATTATCCTTTGTGGGTGCCAAATCATGAGCTACAGAAGATTCTGAGTGACAGCTGACAAAGTGAGGCTCCGACTTTCCAGCTCCAACTTCTCCAGGCCACAACAAAGTTCTTAATCGGCCCAGCAAGACAGTCTTGCCAAGGTACCCCATGAAGAGATGGCAGTTCACCTGACTTCTAGAACCTCAGCTCTGAGGTCATCCTTTGATGTCATAGCCTGTATCTGCTCTCAGCCTCAAGCTTAACCTCTTGGAATGGGAAATGGCATTCTCACCTGTCATATTCATGCAATGGCAGCCGTTCCTGATTTGATCTCTCCTCTGAAAATCCATCTTCTTAACTTTGATGAATGAAGCCAGCCCTGAATTATCTGACTGGCTGGTTGGTTGGTTGGTTGATTTTTTTTTTTTTTTTTTTTTTGGTTGGTTGGTTGATTGATTGATTGGTTGATTTAGAAGATGCTCATCTCTAAAATGTCTACAGATGGTTCACGCTTAACACAGGAAAACAATGGTAAATGGTAAATGGTAAATGGTAAATTTATTTATAGGCCGCCCTTTTCCCTGAGGGGACTCAGGGCGGCTTACAACAAATAGGGCGGGAAGACACACAATGACATATATAAATAACATATAATTAAAATAAAAGCAACATTCATTCATCATTCGGGTGGGGACAGACTATAATCTTTAACCCCAGGCCTGACGGGATAGCCAGATCTTGAGGGCTGTGCGGAAGGTCTGGAGGGTGGTGAGGGTACGAATCTCCACGGGGAGATTGTTCCAAAGGGTCGGAGCTACTACTGAAAAGGCTCTCCTCCGCGTAGTTGCCAGTCAACACTGACTGGCAGATGGAACTCGGAGGAGGCCCAATCTGTGTGACCTAATAGGTCGCATAAGAAATAAAAAGAACCTCAGCATCTGGACAGACTACCCAACAGCAGGCCAAATAGGGCTCCACAAGCACCCTACAAGAACCTCAGCATCTGGACAGACTACCCAACAGCAGGCCAAATAGGGCTCCACAAGCACCCTACCTCCAGGCTTAGGAGTGTCTGGGTTTTCAACAACTTGCAGAACATCATAATAATGGAATGATATGCATTTCTGGGGGAACCTTACCATACAGGCAGAGATGGGCCGTCCTTCAAGTAACCTGGCCAATGCCATGAAGAGTTTAGAGCTTATACAAGCTTATACTTTGAAGTGTATCAAAATCCTACTAGCAACTCTGCAGGCGATAGAAAAATGATCTCACATGGGCATATTGAAGCATGACAACACTGCCTGGCTATTTGCAGCTTTTGAATGGCCTTTGACAGCAACCCCACATGTAATGCACTGCAGTAGTCAAACAATGAAGTAAGTAGGGTTTGAATGACCATCTGAAGGGCCTCCCAATCCAGGAAGGTGTGCAACTACCACATTAACTAAAGCTTTGTAAAAGACTTCTTCATCACAGCTTTCATCTATTCTTTAAGCAAGAGTTGTGAATCCAAGATGCCCCTCCCCAAACCGAGCACCAGTATTAACCCCATCTAAGAGAGGAAACCCACAGATTCAAGGGGCCCAAAATCCACAGCCACTCCATCTTGGCAGGATTGAGCTTGAGTGTGCTCCTCCCCATCCAGATTCACCCAGACTTCAGACACTGAGATAAGACATTGGTAGCCTCAGTTGGCCAGCTCAGATTCAAGATATACAATGGGACATCATCCACCTATTGATGATACCAGACCCCAAACTGATGGATGACCTCATTCGTGTGATGCAGATGACAAAAAGGAGAGAAGAGACTACCAAGTTCCGAGACACCCTGCAAATGCCTCTGTGATACAAGATGCTAGATTGCAACGGCACCTTCTATTCAAACTTCAGCACATGATCTCATGTTTAGCAGAAAGGACAGAAAAGGACTGGCACATTCAGTTATACAGTACGTGCATGTTTATCGCTTTCAGCCAAACAGGACCAGCAGATGTGCAAAAGTCATGAGTGTAGCCTTCTATGTTTACCATCTACATGTAAATTAGAATCTATTTTCTGGCTTCTGGAAGATCCCTGAACATAATGAGATACGGACACAGCTGCGATAGTTTCCCACCCACCCACCCCATGGTCCATCTTTCTCCCCTTTGCAACCCACCACATTCAAACAATGGTAGGGGTAAAGTCATACAATGGAATTGAAACAGCTTCTAGCCTCTTCTATTTACGTTGACCCTATGAATGAAATCTTGCCTTTTTGAAGAACCGGGAGCTCTTTCACACTCCTGTTCTATATTCAGTTCAGTTCAGTTCAGTTTATTAAATTTATATGCCGCCCTTTTCCCCCGAAGGGGACTCAGGGTGGCTCACAACTCGAACCGGGGAGGGGGAGACAGACAAAAGATTTAAAAACAACAACATAACAATATATAATTTAAAACTCACAACAGTCATACCATTCGAGACGGGGGCAACAGCTCTTTAGCCCCAGGCCTGTCGGAACAACCAGGTTTTGAGGGCTTTGCGGAAGGCCTGGAGGGTGGTGAGGGTTCGAATCTCCACGGGGAGTTCATTCCAGAGGGTCGGAGCAGCCACAGAGAAGGCTCTCCTCCGGGTAGTCGCCAGTCGACACTGGCCGGCGGATGGGATTCGGAGGAGGCCTAATCTGTGGGATCTAATCGGTCTAGTGGAGGTAATTGGCAGCAGGCGGTCTCTCATATTACTGGATTATCCTGGGTAGCCAAGGAACAAACATAAACAAAACCAACCTGGCTGAGTAAGGCATAAAAAAACACTGCTGGAATTCATTCCATAGCCAGAAAGCATTACCCACAAATCTGGACTAATTGAGAAGTCCACAGTCGTACATCTACACATCCACCCTCCACATTCACACAGCTGCCAGACCTGTTTGCTTCCATCTTGCCCTTTTGTGCCTGGATTTGTTCTTAAGCTGTGCAATTGTTAATATTAAAGCCCTGCAGAATAACAAGGGCTGGACCGCTGGGGATACACCACCTCTATGTGGGATATCCAGAATCTGAATGTGGTGAGGCTGTTGAGGCCATGAATTAAACTCAAGCGGCAGAAGTAGGAGGCGGTGATGTAGGCAGGGTCTTCTTTTGAGGCTGGGTAGTTCTGCTATTTCAAGGGATTTGCCCTGACAATAGACAGCCATGATTGCTGGAACCTTATCTCAGTCCTGAGCAGCCACCCACAGAGGGGCCTCCAACACACTACACTGTTAGGCAGGGAAACCGTTCCCAAAGTGATTGGCATGCCTCAGTGCTCCCAGATCAATCAGAGAATGTTGTGGAAATGGTAAGAAAAACACACTCACACCAGCCTAGCCTCAACAGAGAGTTGCAATAAACTCTTAACAAAGACCCTGGCCTCCAGAAGGAATTATTGGGAATTTTAGCTGAGCAAGACTTATCTAAAGCACCTGTGCACATCCTGTTGTCTGTGTAAAGGGCAGCTATCTTTGATGCTTTCATAGGTACACAAACCGACCTGCCAAGCTGTAGCCATGCCCGGATTTCAAATACGCCATGCTCCTTTAGTCTTGCTTTATTCCTTCCCTTTGTTGAAGATCTCCACCACTGAATGGGGCCCTCCAGGCCAAGAAACAGAGGAGGCATCTCGGGAAGCTGCAAGATGCACCTGACACACCCCCATGGTCAGGTGAAAAAAAGTGACGTCAGCCTTCACTTATAAGTTTGGGAATGGGGAGCACTGAGGACCTTAAAGGAGATGGAGGGTGGACAAGCAGGCAAGAGGAAGAGTGTGGGGTTCACTGAAGCATATCCTGAGAGAGCTGGTGAGTTGAAGAACTTTGGTCTGCAGGCAACAGGGATATTCAAAGGGCACCTAGATGCAAAGCAGATTAAGTAGAAGAAGGTGGGTTGAAGAAAAGATCAACCAACAACTTAGGGAAAGGTTGCTTGAAAAGGATTTCAGGGTTGTACTTATTGTGAGAGCCAGCATATTGCTGATCCATTCCCAAATGAAAGATCATGGAAACTAGGAGTTAGAATCCATGAACATGTTCAGGATAAACGGAGGAATACTTTTTTTTTTCCCTAAACCACTAGGATTGAAATTGTTTTCATTTCTGTGCTTTGGTTCCTTATTAAATTAACGATGCTTGCTGTCGGTTTTTTTTTTTAACCTACTTCTTCCCTTCCCTTCCTTCTTTCTCTCCTTCCCTCCCTTCCCATTTAATCTCCCCAAGGTATGGCACAGCAAATATATGCCAGGAAATTATATTACCTAAATTTTAAGCAGGTCATTTTGGCGATCTGGTCCACTCTTTCCACAGAGCAGAACTCTTCTAAAGCAAAAATTGACTCGGACAGAATAACACGATAAAGAGGCATATCCAAGCACTACCTGATTGATTCTGTCCTGTGAATCCAACTCTAAAAATCTTGCAGCCTGATTCACTGCACAAAACCTTCAGAGATAGTGACTCTTGCATTCTCCTCCAGTCTTTCTCTTTGCACTGCAATGGTGGGGGCAGGAAGGAGGGGGGGACCCACAGTCTACAGGGTTGTGGACCACTGTGTGACCTCCTCGTTCCTAGAAAAGGGCTTTCTCAGACTTTTGGAGGAGCAGGGTTCTAATCTAGGATTCCTGTATTCAGGACAGAACCGTGGCCCTGCTTGGTGTGGTTTGGCTGGCAGCTCTGTTAAGCTGGGCAACTTTCTTACAAAACAAAAACATGGCACTGGGTGGAAGGAAGGTGGATTTTTTCCCCATCACAGAAGGCCTCCTCAACAAGGAGATAGTAGGGAGAGATTGACAGTGTTTATAAGATTTATAATCCTCTGCAAAGGTCCTCCCCAAATTGAGGGATGCACACTTCTTAATGAGAAAGGTCTTTGGCTCCAAACCTGGATGCTCAAATTCCTCAACACTGCAAACCCAAATTAATTAGTTTCTCAGGCAAGGCCATTGTGTTGCCTTGGCTCTCACGATCTCAAGTTCTCCCAGAGAGTGGGGGATGAAGCATCATATTTCCCAAGCTTAATCCTAGCTATTTTGGTGAGATGGAACTGAGAGAGAAAAATACTGTTTCTATCACAGGATTTCATTATCAATATATCACAGTGTCTGATGCTGCCAGCTGCCAGCATTAAAAAAAACATTAAGATATAAAATGTCCAGCCAAAGATACACAACATGTTGGCTTTCCTTAAGAGGTATTTTGCTGTACTAAACAGTCCCAATGAAAGTAAGGTATCCTTTTATAGACAATCCTAGGAACTTAACACCACAGGTGATTCACTCAATACTGTTTCTTAAACCAATGGTCTTCAAAGAGGGAAGCAATAGCACCCAGGGGTCTGCAAGACATTATGTTAGAGTGCAGAAAGAAAACATTTATCTTTAAAAAAGGATATTAAGGAATACCAATATAGAGAATATTTAAAATGTAGCATTTGTATAGTGAGGACATGTTTTATAAGATACGTATTAGTACACTATAATATGTATATAATTTATACATGAACATATAGTAATAATTATATGTGTGGGGGGGTCCATGTTCAACACATTGTTACTGTTGGATAATTTTTCACAGTAAGGGTGTGCAACCAAAAGAATTGGGCGGCCCTTCTAGACAATAACTTTATTATGTGAGAGGCTGATTTTCAGTGGGTGCAGGGAAGAAGGTCCCCATCCAACTCAGAGAAGGTGGTGGTTCCTTAACAAGTGTAATGCAGTTTTTATGGCTTCTTCCAAAAACCGAAAGGGAAAGCAAAGTGGACCAGCAGTAGTGCTACAGGGGATCTATTTTCTTTCTTTCTTTCTTTTTCTTTCTTTCTTTTTCTTTCTTTCTTTTTCTTTCTTTCTTTTTCTTTCTTTCTTTTCCCTTTTTTATGCTTCTCTGTTCCAAAACCATCCACAAGTGCTTCCTCTTCTTGCAGCATTCTGAAGGGCACATGCAGCCCACAATCTCATATCTGAAACTCCCCCTTTGTGTTTAAACAGACCAAGTAGCTATACTGGCTCAAGTGTAAATTCGATTAATGATGCATGTGTGGCTTAGATTGAGAGACTATTCCAGCTCTGTGGCATGGTTTATGAGTCAAACTATCTGGCATAATAAAAAAAATGGATCAACATATGTGTGGTAGGGAATGGCATTGGAAGAATCTGAAGCAAAACAAGATAATATGGGATGGGAGAGACAGGATGGGGAAATAAGTATTATATTTCTTGCTGCAACAGCTGAGTTCCTAATTGCCTTCTCACACCATTGCTTTTTTATTATTCTAAAAAGCAGCCATTCAGATACTGTTATGTGTGTCTCTATAGATTATGGGAGTGTGGGGTTTAGCTGCCCCTTCATAAAGTACCTTTTCTTAAGTGCTGATATAGTTAGATTTCCCTAAATTTTTCATCATTATCACAATACCTTAATCAATTCTCTTTACTACCTTTCGGTTCCTGCATAATGTAGGAAGTTTTAAAATAAGGTAGGTTTGCCCACAAATTAATGCTAGCACCGTATCGATGTACAATATACAGAAGGATTTGATATGCATGCAGTGTATGATGTTATGGGCTGGTTTTATGTTTTTGTATACCACTCAGAATCTGATGGACTGCAAGGTCTATAAATATGGTAAATAAATAAAAAAGTAGGGGAATATTCTGAATGGTATAACTAACTTCTATTTTGAGGAGCCTGGGAAGGCCTGGGAAGACCTTTTCATGTTGATCCCCTGCTTTGGGTCTTCCTGATGACAGGAGCATTCCAAGTCGGAGGATTGCTATGCCAATTTCTTACAATCCCTGCTGCCCTTTATAATATTGTACTGAAAATGGAAGTTCATCGACCCAGATGCTCATGGAGAAAGTTCATTTCTTCAGTGCCCAGTGGGACTTTCTCCACTTGCATCTAATCAAGAAGACAAAACATGCCTACAACATCTTATTTTGGCCATGTGCCCACGGTGTTGCTTTCATCTCCAGCCCATGAGTGAGCAGATTTGAATCACCTGACTTAAAGTAAAAGACATTTCCATATCCTAAGGCTGCTCTTATTCTGACACCATAAAATACTAGCCTCAAGATATGTAAAATCTGCTAAGCTTCATTGCCCAGAACCTCTGAGGGAAGTCAGCAGACTATAGTGTCCGAGAATTAATATGACAGGATCCAGCATTCATGGAATTAGTAGAAGCTGTTTTCATCACTGAAAAGCTTTCTAAACATTAACCTTCTCTCTTTTTTGTTGTTATTGTATTTTGGGGGGCAGGACCTTTTTGAAATTAAACAATCAGTTACCATGAATAACTATGTAAATTGGGTTTCCCAGTGTTTATTTTTGGAAAACTAGTCATCTAGGTATAACTCCTAAGAAGACGAGGCAAATGATGGGCTGGACAAGGGCTTACCTTTATTATAAATCCATCTCCAAAGCTGTTGTGCTCCTAGTCCGTGTGTAATGAATGATACTCCTGGATATGGTACTAGGTACTAGTTACCACACCAAAGTACTGGTTATTGTAGTCACAAGGATGGGATGTATTCGGGCAATTGGAGCAAGCCATATTTAGAATATTTGAATATTATGAATATAGAATATTTAAATAGAGGTCCCTTACAGATTAGACGAATAAGACATCAGGGAACTTTCTTATTTCCTTCCAGATGTTGACGTTTCCCTCTATAAGAAATTCCCTGGCCTGGCTGGAGGCTCCCTGCTTTCTCCAGCAGCCCCCGACTCCCTGAATACAACTGCCATTCCTACCCGCCGTCGACACCGCACTACCTTCAACCAGGACCAATTAGACCATCTGGAGACAGCTTTTACAAAAAATCATTACCCTGATATTTATTGCCGAGAGGAACTGGCCAGGGCTACCAAACTCAATGAAGCTCGCATCCAGGTATCTCATCTACAGAACCAGAGAATTTCTGATGAATGATCTATAGGCACATTAAACCACCCGAAAAGGCTTTTTAGAAATTGGGTAAATAAAGCAGCCACCGATTGTCCCTTGCTTTATACCAAAGAATCTGTTTTCCATCAGGAGTGCTAATGGAAATTCACGCTGGATACAATTCGCAGAACATGGGCAGAACCATCTATTTCCCTTTAAAGTATTTTCTGGCAAATCTTCCTCTTTTCTTCCTCAAATGGCTATCAGGGAAGCAAGGTATTGTGTTTGCTAGAGATATGAGTTGATTGCTAATACGAGGCTGCTAGGCCACGGGCCACAAGAAACTGAGACTCATTAATCATGTGCCCATCCCTATTACATACTAACACAGGTTAAAGGATGTTTGATTTTAACTATTTAATGCCACATGCTTTTCTTTTATATTTTGAATTCTAAGTGACTTTATTCTCCAATAATATTTTAATATTTTCTTAATCCTGAAATTTGGCATCCATTTAACTTATTCAGTGTCATGCATAAATTTGAGGCATTCACAATCTGTGATGCAGTAGCACTGTGATGGCCCACCCTGTCGCCCAGCACGTGCAGCCTTGCCTGTTTGTCTTCTGGGTTTTTGGTGCGCATGCACGCGTGACGATCAGCTGTCCTTCGTGCACGCAACAGTGTTCAAAACTGGCATGTGCATGCACGCTGGCCAGCTGATTTGTCAGGTGTGCATGTGTGCCAGAACTGGAAGTTTGGCTTTTCCAGAGTGCGGTCCCTTTGCACGTGCGGCAATGCCAAAAACCGACCTGCGCATACTTGCCAGCCAGCTGATTGTCGGGCACACATGCAGGCTAGAGCTAGAACCCGGAAGTTCAGCCTTTCCAGAGCGTGGCTGCAATGAGCATGCATGTGTGCTATGTTTCCACGTGACCTTTTCGGCACTCAGGGCGAAAAAAGGTTTGCCATCACTGCAGTAACAGCTAAATCACTTAGCAATCTGTTAAGAAGGATTTCAGCTGAGAATGCAAAATTTCAGTAGTTGCCAAGAACCTCTCTTGGCACTTTAAACAAACATGGTTGTTATGCAATTTTGCCCTCACTGTATTACTCATAATCAGCTTTTGTTCTGTCCTTGTCAGGTGTGGTTCCAGAACCGGCGGGCAAAGCAGCGAAAGCAAGAACGGGCCCTACCAAAGCCAACCACGCCTGCTGTTCTCTCTCTCTGCCCCATTCCTGTACCTCCTCCTCGACAGTACCAATATTCCCCCACACTTGGACCACACCCTCATTTACCCCACTTCCCTTCCACCTACACTCTACCACCCCCCTCTCCAACTTCTGCTCCTTTTCCTTGTTCTGTCCCCCATCATCCTCAAAGTCCTCGTAGTCATGAAGATTGGTATAATTCACTGCGCACTTTTGGCTCTTCCACAGCTACCCCATCCACTTCTGTGCTCTCTCTTAATCTTGACCCCATTATACACTGGGACTAGGAGCTGTTTGCTTGCAGGAACTGAGGGGAAGTACAGGTAGAGAAAGTCATGATAAAGATACCCAATGGTGTCCTGTTCATTTTTTCTGGCAAAGCTGTTTTCTAGGCACGTTTTCAGTCACAAAGAGTTTGTGCTTCAAATTTCTTTCTTTTTTTTTTTTGCATAATATTTTTATTTCCGTTTCATTCTATACAATCACATGTTTACTGTGCATAACCAGGGCATATAACATTGAGTAATAACCACAACCCTCACTTATATAGAAAGTGTCCCCTACAATACAAACCGAGTATACCACCTTGACCCACCATACACCCACTTTCAACCCCCTCCAACTTTCATTCTTCCTTCTCACATACCCCTCTACACCTACTTCCCCTCCCCCTCTATCTAACCCTGACCCTATCACTCCCTCTCTTAATCCATTCCCTCCCTTCCTTCTCCTCCTCCTCTCTCTCACTCTCTCCACCCTCCTTCTTCTTTCACTCAGCTCCTCCCTTCGGTATACTTCTATTACCTTCCAATATATTCGGTTTGTTCTGTTTTAACACTAACATTAAAAAGCCACAGTATACAAGTGCAATCATGTACCTTAAAGTTTAACACATATTATGTTTCCCCCCTCCCCCCTCCCCCTAGATCCCCA
Organism: Thamnophis sirtalis; assembly: GCF_051295495.1. Classification (NCBI taxonomy): domain Eukaryota; kingdom Metazoa; phylum Chordata; class Lepidosauria; order Squamata; family Natricidae; genus Thamnophis; species Thamnophis sirtalis. Next base: position 166,268,894 of record NW_028261383.1, read on the forward strand.
CCTCCCTTCCCCCGACTTCCCAGAGACCATACATGGTATAACTTTTTGACAATCACCGTCTAGAATATCTCTACATTGATCTCAGCTTCTTACTGTTACCCAAATTTTAAACAGTTTGAGTTCTTACTGATGCTAAGCATAAGCTATCTGGAGTTTCTTAATCCCATGTTTACTTTGTATATAATCAATCCATTTTTTCCAGTCTCGTTTATATCTCTCGTTTGAATGTTCTTTGAGATATGCTGAAATTTTTGCCATTTCGGCTAAGTTTATAACTTTTAAAGTCCATTCTTGAATTGTAGGCAAATCTTTCTTCTTCCAATATTGCGCCACCAAGAGTCTTGCTGCCGTTATTAAGTACATCAAATTTCTGAATTCCAACTTGACACAGATTAGAATCCAAAATCGGATGGCAAAATTTAAAACTCTTGAGGACCAATGTAGGCAACAATATATCTAATTTTAACAAATAAATAATGAAACAAATGTGACTTTTGAATAAAATAATGTACAGGTAGTCATCTACTTACAACCATTTGTTTAATTCAAAGTTACAACAGCCTGAAAAAAGTGACATGACCTTTTTTCTCACTTTTGACCATTTCAGCATCCCCATGGTCACATGATGAAAACTTTGATGATTGGCAACTGGCATGTATTTAAGATGGTTGCAATGCCTTGGGGTCATGCAATCACTTGTTGTGTCTTTCCGACAAGCAAAGCCAATGGGGAAGCGAGATTCACTTAACAATTGTGTCGCAACTTTAACAACTGCAGTGATTCACTTAATAACTGTGGCAAAAAAGGACATAAAGTGGGGCAAAACTCACTTAGCAACTGTCTTGCTTAGTAATGCAACTTTTGGGCTTGATTGTAATCATAACTCGACAACCTGTAAAAACTTTAAACAAAACCATCTATACAATCTGTTAAAACTTTGGAACAGAGTCTGAAAATCAAATGCTTCAGACAGATAGGTATGACATAAAATATTTCCTAATCACTTTATAGATTTTTCTGTTTGAAGTGATGGCAGTCACTTTCCAAGAAAATCCTGTGGTTATATCCATGTGGTCACCAGGAGTCAAATTCAGTCTGAGGGTCTGTTTTTCATTCAGGGGAACATGCATACCATTCCTCTTTTGCTACCTTCCCACAATGGTCCTAGTTTATCTCTATAACAACATGCTTCTCTATGCATACTGAACTGAAATTTAACTTCCATTACTATGATGGAGTGTCGTAAACAAAGATTCCCAAAGGGGGAGGGGTGCATTGCAGGAGTAAGTCAACTCAGCCCAGATACTATGTGTGTGTGATAGAGGGTGAAGCCCCTCCCTAGTAGTTCACAGAATATATTGTAGATGCAGATAGTAGAATGCCCAGTCTGGCAAGATTTTTGTCTATAGGTGTGGAACAATAAAGAATTCTGTTTGGAAGAATCATGTCATTCTTGGTTTTCAGCCTGACAATCACCCTCACACAGCATAATGCTCATAATATCAGGGAATTAAAAATGTTTTAGCCCATCAACTGGACAGTACAAGCTTGTAGAGAGAGATATATATAACATTTATTGTGCACCGTGGATAACAACATTCTGTATTTCTGAACATGTGTGTTTTTCTCAGGTACTGTCTCAGGTACGGGTAGGAAAGATAAAACTATAACCCTGACTTTAAATCCAGGTAAAAGAGATATGAAAATAGAATCAAGATTCAATCCATTTCTAGCCTACCACTTCTGCTATATCTACAAAGCAATAGTTATGTTCCATTTCAGCTCCCGAGAATATTTTCTGAATATTTTCACACACTTGATGCTGGTCATTCAATGACAATTTTGCCTTTCAAAATAATTGTTTCATGCTACTTCTGACATTCTCTTGCTTCACTTTGCAAACTACAATAAAAATGTGAGCAGGGAAAGTGGGCTTCAATCCACCAAAGGAAGGAAAGTAGCTATACACCCCAGATATCATACAACTAACCTCAAGAAGTTTCTGCCCCTTTTCCCCAGCCTCATTACACATTGCTTTGGGGGGGAGGGGAGAGAATCAGTTTGATTCACTACTTTCAGAGCACTTCTGAAAATATCTATTTAAAACAACAATAAGAGTTTATATAATGGTCAATATCAAAATGAATCCAGATTTTTTTTACTCTAAACCACTTGCACATCATGCATATTCAGAAGCAACATTCATTGCTTGTGATATTTTGGAAAAGGGAAAAGCTGCTAAAAAAAGAGTGCCATGTGTTTCCATGTATGGATTTGCATCCACTTCCTTCCTTCCTTCCTTCCCAATGCATCCAGGCACTTATCCAGTATGTTTAGGCTGCAATTCACTATACATGTATTCAGTATGCTCAGATCTCAGCAGAAAAGAAAAATCTTTGGACCACTGTATTTACTCCTATACTTAACAGCGTTGCACCCAGGTAAACCAGGGAGTGACCCGAACAATCTGAGAACATGTATGTTATTTTCCACTTTTAACGTCAATACCTTTTAATTATATCTTAATGTCAGTACTTTTTAACACAGTGTAAAAACTAATGTGTATCGCTGGTCTTTGACCGTAATAAAGATTTACTTGCTTACTTACTTACACATCTCAGCAGGTATGTGCAAGACATGCATTAACTTCTCTAAATGCTGGAGGTGAGCTTAGACCTTGAGGAAATCTGAAATTGAGTTGATTTGTTTCTGGGAAAAAGATTACAAATTAAGATGTTCCCTTTATGTATAAGTTGCAATCAGCTTTTGAGCATAATTCAAAGGGCTTGTTATTACCTATGAACCACTCTATGGCATAGGGCCTGGATATCTGAGGGACCACTTACCTCCAATCATTTCTGTCCACTCAGTAAATTTCAGCAGAGTTGGTGTGCTGCTGGTCTCCTTTATACCATTGTTCCAATTCAGACAAAAGTGGCAAGATCCCTATTATCTCTATCTTCTGCAGGGGAGTTGTGTAGACTGCTCTGAACCCTGGGTGTATACCAGTTTAGATATATTGGTTATAATAGCCCCACAAAATAACTCCATTCTACTCCTATCACCTGCAAATCCAGTAACAGCAGAGGATCAAGGAATATTTCCAGATTGCAGACGTATCCTTTCCAAATGAATAACAGAATAACAGAGTTGGAAGGGACCTTGGAGATCTTCTAATCTAGTCCAACCACCTGCTCAAGCAGGAAACGCCATACCGTTCCAGACAAGTGGCTGTCCAGTCTCTTCTTAAAAGCCTCCAGTGATAGAGCACTCACTTCTGAAAGCAAGATGTTCCATTGGTTAATTCAGGGGTAGTCAACCTTTTTATACCTACCGCCCACTTTTGTATCTCTGTTAGTAGTAAAATTTTCTAACCGCCCACCGGTTCCACAGTAATGGTGATTTTATGAAAACCTAATGACAATTTTTAAATAATGCTATGAATTTTTTTTTTAAAGTCAATTAAATTAAAAAAAAGGAAAGTGCTTCAGTATCGGGCAAAACCCCTACCACCCACCATGAAAGCTGGAATGCCCACTAGTGGGCGGTAGGGACCAGGTTGACTACCACTGGGTTAATTGTTCTCACTGCTAGGAAATTCCTCATTTTGTGGTTGCTTCGCTACTTGATTAGTTTCCATTCATTGTTTCTTCTCTTGCCTTCTGGTGCTTTGGAAAATAGGTTCAACCCACTTTTTTGCAGAAACCCCTCAAATATTGGAACTATCATGTCTTTCTTTTCACTAGACTTGACAAATCCAATTCCTGCAACCATTCATGTTTCAGCTATCCTGTTTATGTCTTCATGTTTTAGAATCTTGTTTGCTATTCACAAATAACAGTTATTTGGGAGGGGGGGCAATATATTCAAGCTTCCTGGTAAGCAAGCAGGAGCAGATCACGATCCTCTCAGCAGCATTTCCTGTCTTTAAATATATGCCAAACACCACCACCACCCGGGCGGGGGGGTGGGAGATGTGAGGGCAACCTTTTATACTTGGTACATGCCAGAAATAGCTATGTTTGTAAAATTCAAGTTATCTTGTTTGCTAGAATGGAAAAAGAATGAAATGGCAAAATTTGCATCTCCATAGTCACACAAGAGATATCTCTAGGTCCCATCTGCTCTTTCATAGATTGGGGACAGGAGAATTGAAGTGACAGCACACTATTCAATGAGGGAACCCTACACCAACAACTGATTGTGCTGACTAGGTGATTATGGAGGAGTAAGAGTTCACTGTGATGTATTTAGGAAGCATCATGCTGGTCAACCCACTCTGCCCCTTCAAAGAATCTCCTGAGTAGACAAGCACATCATCAGATTGTTACGCTCTGACGGACAAAAGCTCCTTTTAAAAAGTCTTCAGAAAAAAATATTTATTTGATTTCTAAGACCATGCAACTCAACAATGGTGCCATGCAAAAAAAGAACAAATCAGAGCACCCCCCAAAGAACCACATATAACTTTTTCTTTCCAACCATTCTTGCTTTCATAGCCAAACAGGCATTTCTTCTCCTCTTGCCTAACAACTGGGCAACTTTTATGTCAGAATACACCGACTCAAGACCCTCAAATCCCCACACGGGAAAACGGGGGAAAGACGAGAGCATTAATTTCTCAAACTATTTCATAGGCTGCCACCATCTCAGGCAGAAAAAAAACCTGGTAGGAAGAAGTGGTAGCTCTTGAAGTGCGGGAGAGCTCTAGCTCTCTGCCGCCACCTCTTGGCTGCCCGGAGTTCTTCACTTTAGTTATGACGATCATACTCGATCTCGGAAACATCGGCCTACTTCTTCGTGTTCCCGTCCTCTGATATGTGGAATCGGGCAGTCAGGACCACAAATAAAAGCAGATCCACTTAAACAGAAATAATAAAAGGCGGGATTAAAAACAACTTTACAAGTACACGTATCTCAAAGTAACATGTGAAAGTATCCAGAAGACAGTTTCACAGCAAAAAATAAAAAAGGAGCTAGCGATCGTGAGTGCATCAGTCAGCACTTAAGGTCCGGCTATAAGTCAACCGTATTATATATACGGTTACATTCTGCCTCCGGAGCTTCTTTTCCGGGGCGCTATACATCCGGCAAAGAGGAAACGGTAGCAAAAAGCGCCATCCGCGGTCCAACCGCTTTAAGCCTCGGTGCAGCACCCGACAGCCATACAACGGCCCTGTGGCGGTCACGTGATCGCGATAGGGGGCGGGATCCAATATAAGCGTCGCGCGGGCGGTGTCTCGGCCGCATTTTGAGTACTGTCCAGCCCAGGCGACTTCTTGTAAGTAAACTCCAAAGTTCCTTAGCCTCCCCCCCCCGCGGGGGTGGAAAAAAACCGCGCTTAGACCGTTTACAAGGGGGAAATGACGGGCTCCTGCTCTTGGGGAGCGCGAGGCGCTCGCGAAGGCCGCGCGCACGGCAGGCGAAAGGAAAGCGAAGAAAAAAGCTCGCGCCCTGAACGAAAGCCTCGCCAACTGCCAAAGGAAATAACGTAGCCATGCGGTGCGCGTGCGTGGTGGAGGGCATGGCGTGGGGGGATGGGGGGCACGAGGGAACAAAACGTTCCCTCGCGCGGGGTTAACAAAATGGCGCTCAGAGCGCAGCTATAGAAACTCCCGTCTCCTCGCCTTCGTTATTTTTCTCGAGCCGCCGCGAGGCTTCTGCGGCTTTGTTCCCGGGCAACGAATAGACGGGGGCCTCTTTGCTGGCTGGGGGAGCGTCCTTCTTTAAGGATTCTGGACCCAAACGGGCCACTGGGTAAAAGTTAAACTTTGAAATGACGACGAGGGCGGAACAGGCTCGTGGGCCGCTTCCGCTTAGCGGCCTGGCGAAACGGTTACGGTCACGTGGAATTCCGGATACCCTGTGACGTTCGGAGCCATGTGCTCGGTTCAGGCCTAGCGATTCTCCATTGGTAGATTCGCCGGAATTACCCGCGCCGTGGCGAGTAGAATAATGGAAAGTCGTCTAGGGTAGTTCAGTAGTTTACCAGGTTTTGTTATTGCTTCTGGTGGACTCTCGGTCGTTTGGTTTACGTCCCTCGTAAGGAAATATGGCTAGTATATTGTATCGTATAATAGATGTCTGTGATTAATATATATACGCGTATATATGTGTGTATGTGAGTATACATGTGTATCTTCGTGTGTGTGTATACACACAAACATACCGTATGCGTGGATATAGTTATATAGAGTGAGGGCATCAGAATTTCATTTATTTTTAATGTATGCCAGTGTGTTCATAGAAAAAAGTGACAATACATTATCTTACTTTTACAGCATTTTTTTCCTTTTTGTTTATTGTTTAGACTACCATCATTATGTCTTCTGAAGAAGGAAAACTATTTGTTGGGGGGCTGAACTTTGATACTGATGAACAAGGCCTTGAACAGCATTTCAGCTCTTTTGGTCCTATTTCTGAAGGTAATATATTTAGCTAATAAAGGGGAATGAGTTGCTGTTGAAGATTACCAAAGAAGATGAATAACTTCTTTTTTTTTTTTTACTTACAGTGGTTGTGATCAAAGACAAAGAAACACAGCGATCAAGAGGCTTTGGTTTTATTACCTTTTCCAATCCTGATCATGCATCAGATGCCATGAGAGCAATGAATGGAGAGGTAAGGTTTTTTTTTTTTCAAAATTGTATTATCGGTTATGACTACAGTCTAAATATATCTAGCTACATGTATTTTGTGAGGTGTTTCCAGGAAGTAAAAACTAGCACAGTAGTATTTAGCTTTTAAAGCATCAGGAATTATTGATGTTCAGCATTTTTTTTACCTTTAATGTATCAATTGAAGTGTTCACATTTTCTTACCTAATTGACTAAGTTATTGGTCTCCATGATACCCATGCTGTGCATATCATTTTTGGCTATTAGTAAGGAAATAATAAGTTTGATTCAAAATGAACTGTATTTACAAACACACATAGTTTCCTTGAAAGATCTCTTATTCCATGCAAGTTAGAATGAGTCCGTCTTTCAAAATAACTTCGTTGCCTGCCTTTCATCAGCAGTATGTTTCCCATTCTTTTAAAGGTATCTGGAATTGTTCTAATGTTGTGCGGCCTTTATATTTAATAAATTATGAGTGGTGGTTTTATTACTTAGGTTAATTTGACAGTGTCACTTAGCATTCATATTACTTCATTGGCTAAAATCATGTTTTAAAACAAAAATGGTTTTATGTCTAGAAGAATGTACATAAGAATAATCAGTTTCATTCCCTGACTTAATCACACCTAAAGTATTTGTTCATTATCAGTCTATAGATGGGCGTCAGATCAGAGTTGATCATGCTGGGAAATCTCGTGGATCCAGAGGTGGCTACTTTGGAGGCAGGGGACGAGGTCGTGGCTATTCTCGAGGTAAGAGCAAAACACCTATGATAAATACTTGATGCATAGAACTAAGGGTGAAAGGTGGGTTTCTGCAATTCAGCTGGCTTTGAAACTTTTTTTATTGTAGGCGGAGACAGAAGCTACGGTGGAGACAGAAGCTATGGTGGAGACAGAAGCTATGGTGGACGGTACGATAGCCGAAGCGGAGGCTACAGTAGTTCCCGTGACTACAGCAGGTAATTATGGTAGTATATATTTTATTTTACAAATCCATTCTATAGGGAACAAACATAAAATATTATCCCTTGTTTTCAGAAGTCAAGGAAACTATAATGATCGATACTCCTCAGGAGGTTCGTATAGAGACAACTATGACAACTGAGGTAAGTAGGCATTGGAAAGGGAGTGAAAAAATTGTCCTGTCAAAATGCCCTTAAGCTTTCAGTGCTCCAACTTACACTGGATAGTGGCAGAAACTTACAGCTACTGAGTTAAAATCAAACATGTTTCTCTATGTATTTGCCATTGATGCAGGCCTTCAGTCAATTACTGATGAATAATTTGAGTGCATGTTGGACCTTAAAGAGTTAAATTTTTAATTGAGAAGTTATCTGAGTGCTAACTGGGGGAGGGTCTGAGATTCGTAGCAACACTAATCTAAAAGTATAGGAGTGATGAATTGCTGCAACATGTCCATAAACTTGTGCCTTTATGATTATACCTGCTTCTTGTCCTCAGCTACACCGAGTAAAAATCCTTCCTGACTCGAGATCGTCCTTCCAATGGCTGTATTTATAAAGATTTTTGGAGCTTCGCTGAATCTTGTTTAATTACCTACATGATCTTCCCCTTATAGCTTTTATCACATGTAGCCTGAAAGCTTCCTCTACAAGATGGCCTGTTAGACTTTACTCAAGGGGTTTTTTTAAAGTGGTTTTTAAGCATTTTTTAAATCCAGTTTTATTTCTCTTGCCTTTGCAATCTAAGTTTTTTTTAACTTGACACATGGGGCCCTACAAAATAAACCTGTTGGAAGCTGACCAGTCTTTTGAAAAAGTACAATCATTTGATGTTCATCTCTTGGCATAACAAGCAAGGGCAAGGGTGAAAAGGCAAAAGAATCTTGGTATTATTAAAGATATTGGTGGTATTACATTGATCATAGTAAAAGCTATTTTACTGTAAACCTATAACTCGAATGCTTTGAGAGGTTCTTGAAAATGTTTGTTTATATTGTCCATTTTTTTTACTGGAAGAAATATGCATAATTTCAATTAATTGTATTTGAAGTGGATAAGGAATTTCCTGTACTGAGGTTTTGGCTTTACGAAGCCCATTAAAATCCCATCTGAAACAATTCTCTGTTCCTAATGTTTGCACTACACATCTTTGATAGTTTAGTAGCTAGTAAGTAAAAGCATTTTAGATAAGGCCCTGAAGTGGTATCTGAGTAATGAGGGTTTTATGTATGCCAGGAGTTTAAAAAGTATGAAATACAAATGCAAAAATCTGACAAATTGGGAGGGATAATTACAGATTCTTGTTTCTCACTAAAGCAATGTCCTAGCATGATTTAACATCATCATCTCTACAAGTCTAAATTATCTTGATACCAGATGAGTATTTGTAAATATCAAATATGACTCAAGTATGGCCAATATATTTTTTATTCTACAATGTTTCAAAGTGTGTTGGGATCAACATTGCAATGCTACTCAGGGAAATCATTTTTACTTCTAGGAGGGGTAGTGACTTCTAGGAGGGATAGAGCCCAGTGATGACTGGGTGAAAGAACTCTTGAAACTTGCTAACAAGAATCCCAGCAGGATTTCTCAATACAGTGGCACATAGTTTTTAAACGTGTGTCATTCAGTAGTGAATTTAACTTAGATTTGACTCTGATGAGTTGATTAATTAATTTCTGGTTTGCAAGTTTATATAGCCATAGAAGAAACAAGATGCTAAGTTTGTAAGCTGTATGGTGATACTTGAATTTGTAACATTCCTAAATTTTTCAAATATGTTCACTGAGTAACCTTCATGGGTTGCTACTTGCTTTAACTGTAATTTACTTTAATGATGGTATTTCTAGAGTGGAGGGCATGGAAAATAACTTGCCTTGCTTGTACAAACACTTCCAAAAGTAGGGAATGCCCTACTTGGTGGTTTGAGAAATAAATGGCTTTGAGCTGGTAGAGAAATACGCTTTTGACATTTGGAAGGTCTAAAGCTTCTGTTCAGCTTTAAGGCTGGACTGATGCTTAGCTGGCCTTACCTGTAGTTAGGTCTGTCCTGTTCTTACACTGTGAGAATTCTCTGCTAGCATGTGGAAGCCAGTGTCCTTGGAGACCCCGAAGTGTGTTGTCCTCCTTCAGTGCGATCCATGTGAGACGAAAGCTGCTCTTGGCTAGTTCATTTGTGGAAATAGTCCTGTATTTCGAGGTAACTCTTTTGCTCATGTCTGCATCTTTTCTCCCATAGAGCTCCATTCTTGTTGCTGCAGCAAACAGATCTTTGTTATTGGCAAATTTATTGGGCAAATCTGGGGTCTTATTGGACCTTAGCAGAACTTGGACTTGATATATTTGGGGTTTGTTTTTTTTCTAATCCTGGGGGGAGGTTCTGCCTAGCTCCTGTAACTTGACATACTACTTCAAGAAGGAGGAAGGCAGTCAGCTAAAAGAATATTCAGATCCATTCAGCCACCCCTCTGTTCATTTCCAGTCTCTTGTGTTTTATGAAAACTTGGATTGTTACTTGGATTGATGTTTCCTAATAAAATCTAGCTTGGGTGTAGAAGCCTTCTATTCCCACTTCTTAAAATAACTTCATATAATTTGAAAAAAGGCTTAAATATGGGAGAAAAATCATGTTAATTTGGGGAATCTTCTGAGGACTTGGTGAACAGCGTCACCTGGGCCTGAAGTATCTTGTTTAGAACTGTGTAATCACTGATATTTTTGAAATTTTGAATGAACTTCTTTTAAGTGATACTTATTGTTTGCAGGCGAGAAGATTATAAGTGGTTATTCTGCCTAAAATAATAACCATTGACCTCTGAAGTAAGGAACAAGGAGATTGCTGCTTCACCAAGGTTTTAAAAACCACACTAAAGTAAGTAGTTTTTCTTCAAAGTAATACTAAATAATTCACCTACTCAATTGGCACCATCGCATAATATATGTGAGATTATAATTCTTTAAGGATTAAATTTATATGGCTGCCCATTTTATACACGCATACAATCAAACCAACAAAGTATTATACAAATGTCATTTAAAACAAATACAAATAAAGGTGACAAGAGGAAATGCATTAGTATCATGCGCATGATGGAGAAAACACAGGCATCCTATTGGCAGGGGTTCATTAGGCCTGCTTTTAAAAAGCTACATTTTAAGAGGTTTTTGGAAAGTCACAAGGTTTGGGGTTAGCCTTCCCTCAGGTGGGATGAAATGTGCTTCCTGTAAAGCTGTATAGAAGTTGACCTTCATAGATGAAAAGTACAGAAGTCTGAAAATAGTAAATTTGTATTCCAACTTTTTACAGGCAAAATAGGATTACTTTGTTCGATTGATGCCTTATATGAGAAATGACAACAGCGACTCTAGAAAGCAAATTTTGTTAGATTTCCAGTATCACTTAAGCAAATTTTCCCTGTTGTGTGTGATACTCTGGACATTCTAAGAATCTTTATGATTATAAAGGGCTATCAACATTTATTCAAGCCAATTTATTCATAGTACAGTTTTTTTTAATCTAAAACAATGTGCTGCAATATTCACAATGTGTTATTTTGGATAGTGGATAGAACCCTGTGATCCCTAAGAGCCCCTTCTGTTTGAAACATATTCTGGTATTACAATGGTATAAGCACTCACAAGTATAGCAGTTACTAAAAAGTTTAAAAAAACAGAACTAGGAGATATTAGTTCCAGCACATGTGACATTGTTCTACCTTGATAGTCACAAAATATACCTATGATCATCAAAGGTTTCTTTTCTCTGTTGTATAATGATTGACTAGTATATCCTTTCTTTACAGGACTTTCTGTTCTATTTGCTAGAATAGTATAACAGTGAACCAGAGAAGAAGGGAGCCAAGATTGTCCAATCAGGTTTGTTTAACAATTTGTATATTTTCCTCAAATAAGGGAGGTAGAGATAGAAAAAAATAGAATCCAATTTTGGGGTTTAAGCATGCCTTCTGTATAATGGCAAACTTAATTTTCACCAGCTTAAATGTATTGGTTCATTGTGCTAACTGTTCTTCTATTTTGTCAGATTGCAGGAATTCACACCTATCAAAATTGTTGTAACAAGTATAACAGACCAAGAGGACTTGTCACTAGGTTGTATTAGATTGCTGGAAATACATCCACCCACAAGGACTTTTTTTCTGATTGGCTAACATAGTTCTATCTAAGAATCCATGCAAAATTGGAAGACATCGTAATCACCTTACTGAATTTGTGTATTGATGAATAACTATTCTGATCCTGTAATGGTTTTACAAGTTGGGGAAATGGATGTACATATCTACAGTTGTGTAATTCTTGGCCTAAATTTTCTATGAATGTCAGATCAAAGTAAGAGAATCCTTAATGCTTTTGCTTAGATCATGCATTAATGCTATACAGTTGGTTATTGTTGGGTTTTTTTAAAAAGTATGTTCTCTCTACCCTTAAAACTTTCATTTCCAAAACTGTCAATATAGCAAAGTTTCTAATAAAGTGTACTGATTGAATAATTACTGGCTTAATAATATATTCTCATTGCTTTCAGTGAGGTAATCAATGGCATAATCAGAGGACTGTTAAACTGGTTGTAATATGTAGAGAGAAAGATGCCAGCACCTGTGTCCTTGTAGGAAATCACACTGACAAAGCTCTATACCACAGAAGGAGGCTAAGTGGAACATTGACCAGGGTGTGGATGAGAGGTACCCAGCCAAGTGAGGCCATCTGGAGGTAAAGGTGTGTTGTAGTGAGCAGAGGACTGGAGCAGGAAGATGTTGCCCCAGTGCCCTGTAGCTCTTTTGCCTCCTCCAATGCTGGGAGCCATTTTGAGTTCTCTGGAGGACAATAAAGCAAATATGGGAGCCATTTTGAGTATTGGCTGAAGGACAGTAAAACAAATATGTATGCAGTGTTTATAAACTGGTCAAAAAAAACAAAAACTGCAAGAAGATTTATTGGGACTGATACCAGCTGGAGGGTTTGGTGAGAAGTTCACCTTGAGTGAAAGCCATGAAGAGAAGGTGCAGTTTGTGTGGTGGGGTGCTCGCAATTCAGTGAGAGAACCCTGTTGAATTACAATAACCGGTAGAAGGCTGAGTAAGTTGAGGTCTATACAGAAGCCCTTTGGGTAGCAAAGACCTTGGGAATTTGTGTGTGTGTATTTTCCACAGATCAGGACATGCACTGCTTTGAATAGGGAAGGGGTCTGAAGGGATGGGAGCAGGCTATAAGATTCCAATAGTAATGGGAGAGGAAAATGAGAGTTGGGGCCCAACTCAGCAATGGTAATACACTGAATCTGAATTTTCTGGCAAAGCAATGGCAAAGTATTGAGTTTTGGGGAGATTTTGATTTCTCCTGCCATGGATAGATAATTCACTGGTGAACCTCAAATTCTTGGGTACCATTCCCCTCCGCATGCAGATAAAGCCTATTGGATCGGCCCACTCCAAGTGACTAATGGACTGATTGAATTCCAGAGGGAGCTTGGGGTTATTTCACAAAGCCTGCTACCTGAAGCCTTTAAATTGGATTGCACCTGAGCAGCCCCTCCAAAGATGCCCAGGGTTCCCAAAGCTCCCTAGGTATTTGATGGGATTGATGGAATAAGGATAAGAGACATCTAAAGCATTGCTGGCAAGAGACAAGGAGAAAAAAGAATCTGAATGGAGTAAAGCTGCTATTAAGGCCTACCTCACAGAAGTAAGGGTAGTGGAATGCAACTATCCACCCTTAGTGCATCTGCTGATAGTCACCCAATGGCCCTCTTTCAGGTAATTTAGTCCCTTGGAGGGAGCAATACCAAAGTATATCAAGGGTTACTGTGAAGAACATGCTGCATCTGGCAGACAGTCGCATTTGATCTACATTGGGCTCCAGCCTTACAACAGAGCCAATGGAAGTGGTGGGTGTTATATTTTCCAAGGTGGCCTGGGAAGAGTTTGAGCCTGCAGAACCTGAGGAATTGGATGGGGCCCTCTCAGCTGCTTTTGTGTGTTGGATACATGCCCCTCCTGGCTAGTTAAAATTGCATAGGAGAGGATGCATGAGTAGGTCTAGACCAGGGCTGTCAAACTGGTCGTCCATGGGCCAGACCATGCCAATCTCAGCTCTACGAAGGCAAAAAACATCGCAATACATCAACATGACGTGGTAAATTTGACACCTGTGGTACTGTGATACTTAAAGACCTATGCAAGGGTCCTCTGTAGACTTCAGCTCAGCATTCAATACCATCATTCCAGATATTCTAACTAAACTAAATCAGCTATCTGTACCTGACTGCACTTGTAAATGGATCATAAGCTTCCTAACAGACAGGCAGCAGCAAGTGAAGCTAGGCAAAATCACATCAGATACCTGTACATAGCCCCCCAGGGCTATGTTCTCTCTACATCAGTGACTGCATCTCAAAAGATCCCTCTTAAAATACTCGTTTGCAGATGGTACAAGTGATTGGTCTCATTCAACACAACAATGAATCTGCATACAGACAGGAGGTTGAACAACTAGCCATATGGTACAGCCAGAACAATCTTGAATTAAATACACCCAAAACTCTAGAAACGGTGGCGAATTTTAGAAGAAAACCTATACTACCACCTGTTAACGATACTAAACAACACAACAGTAGAGACCTTCCACATTTCTGGGTTCTGTCACATCTGAAGACTTAAAATGGACACCTAACATCAAAAACGTCATCAAAAAAGCACAACAAAGAATGTTCTTTCTGCACCAACTCGGAAGCTTAAACTGCAAAATGCTGCTGATTCAGTTCTACAGAGGAATTACTGAATCTCTCATCTGCACCTCCATAACTCTGGTTTGGCTCTGCCACCAAGCAAGACAAACATAGACTTCAACAGAAAATTAGAAGTGCAGAAAAAACAATTGCTATCAATCTGCCTTCCATTGAGGACCTGTATACTACATGAGTCAAAAAGAGGGCTGTGAAAATATCTACAGACTCCTCACATCCTGGACATAAGTTGTTTCAACTTCTCCCCTCAAAATTATGCTATAGGGCACTGCACACCAGAACAACTAGACACAACGACAGTTTTCCCCCCGAATGCCATCACTCTGCTTTACAACTAATTCCCACAACACTGTCAGTAATTTACTAAGATTGTATTGCTATTCTTCTTCTCTTCCTTCCTAGTATCTATCTCTCCCCACTTATGACTATAACCATGTTGCTTGTATCTTTTAATTTATATTGTTTTTATTGTTTCCTAGTATGATTTGATAGCTTATTAGTAACCTTGACTATCACTAAGTGTTGTATCTTTTTATTCTTGATGAATGTATTTTATTCTCCTTATGTACACTGAGAGCATAGGCACCAAAGACAAATTCCTTGTGTGTCCAATCACTTGGCCAAGAAAGAATAAAGAAAAGAATAAACTCCTTTTTAGAGAAGGAATGGTCCCACCAGCTCTTAAAGTAATGGTGGTATGCCACATCAACGGACCATCAAGTAGTCTGGAGAGTTTTTGTCCAGACTCCAATCTTCCCTTTTTAGGGAAGGTGGTGGAGTGGTCACATGACAGTTTCAGAGAAACCTGAATAAAGCAGATTATCTAAACCCCTGACTTCTTGACTTCTCATGATATTATACCCTGGGTCAGCTTCCAGAATTAGTGCTGGTTCTCCTCCGTCCGAGCTTGTTCCAGTCAATGTTGAGGAAGCAAAATCCAGCCAGCATCTCCTAATTCATGGGGTTTCGGGGTTCTATTTTTCCCCTTTTATTTAACATACACATGATGCTGTGTGAGATGATCCATGAACTTGGTGTAAGATATCAATATGCAGATGATACCCTTTATATCTCTACCCCAGGCTCTTGGAGAACTGTTCTGTCTCAGTGTCTGGAAGCTGTTGGCACTGGTTGGGGCTTAATGGTCTCCATCAACCATAACAAGATGGAATGGCTATTTAGAACCACTGGAAATAAGGTTCTTCCATCTTTAGTCATGGATGGGATTGTGCTAACCCAGGGAGACCCAGGAGCACAATCTGGAATCCTAGACTTGTGGCTCCTACTCAAAGATCAGGTGCCAACCATGGTTAGAAAGGCTTTTGCACACTTTTGGGTGGTGCGCTGGTTGAGCCTTTTCTTGGACTATGAGGCTCTGCTCATAGTAACTCATGCCCATATAACCTCTTGTTTACACTACTGTTAACACACTACACTGCACGATTATTAAGCAAGTTGCATTTGGGGGGGATTAATTTTATTATTGAACAACTACAGTGCTCTTGGTCAATCCAAAATGTTAATAAACTTCAAACCTGAAAATTTAAGAAAGTAAAAGTGAGGTTATGGCTTTCTTAGGGGAATATGTATGCACAATTATTATGCAACTACCGGTGAATGAAAATTTGCCCATCCCACTTGTTTATTTGCATCTGTTAAAATGAGAATAATAAATAACTCAAAATGTACAAATAAACATTTCTAATATTAAAAAAAATCAGTGACCAATATAGCTACCCTTCTTTTCAATAACAGTCATAAGCCTTCCATTCATGGATCCTGTCAGTTTCTTAATCTGTTGACAATCAACTTTTTGTGCAGCAGCAATCAGTCTCCAAGACACTGTTCAAAGTGGTGTGCTGTTTTCCTTCACCATAAATCTCCCATTTAAGAAGGGCCCACAAGTTCTCAATAAGATTTAAGTCAGGTGAGGAATGGGGCCATGTCATCATTCTTTCATCTTTTAAGGCCTTTACTGGCTAGCTATGCAATGGAGTATGTCGATGCATGCGATGGAGCATTGTCTTGCATAAAAATCATGGTCCTGAAAGATGCATAGTTTTTCCTGTACCACTGCTTGAAGAAAGTGTCTTCTAAAAACTAGCAGTAGGTTGGGAGTTGATTTTGAGTCCATCTCAACCCAGAAAGGTCCAACTAGCTCATCTTTAATAATACCAGCCCATACCAGTACCCCACCTCCACCTTGTTGGCATCTGAGTCAAAGTGGAGCTCTGTGCCCGTTACTGATCCAGCTATGGACCCATCCATCTGGTCTGTCAAGAGTCACTCTCATCCCATCGGTCCATAAAACCTTTGAAAAGCCTGTCTTCAGATATTTCTTGGCTCAGCCTTTTCCTTTTCAACATGTGTGTCTTGTTCAGTGGTGGTTGGGTTTTAGTCTTCCTTACCTTGGTCATGCCTCTGAGCACTGAACACCTTGCACTTCTGGGCATTCCAGATAGCTGCAGTTCTGGAATATGACAGCACTGGAGGATAATGGGCTCCTAGTAGCTTCACATTTGATTCTTCTTAAATCTTTGGCAATTAATGTACATTTTTTTCCTCAACGCGTTTCTTGTAATCCTGTTGACTATTTGCAATAAAACATTTCATGGTTCTCTGATCATGCCCCCAAATCTTAGCAATTTCAAGCATGCTGCACCCCTCTGAAAGACTTTTTACAATTTTTGACATTCCAGAGTCAGTTAAATCTCTTTTTTTGGCCCATTTTGCCTGAGGAAAAGAAGCTGCTTAATAATTATGCACACCTTGATATAGGGCAAGGGTGTCAAACTGGTGGCCCATGGGCTGAATGCATCATGCACAGACCATGCCCACCCTGGCTCCAAAGCCAAAAAATGTCATGATACATCACGTCATATGATGCGATCGGGTTTGACACCTGCGATATATTGTCTTCATCTTCTTGGGTCATACCCTCCTTCATTAGAAAAATACACATCACCTGATATGTCTAACTCTACTAAGCATTCAAGTTTATACACCCTGCATAAAAATGATGATATGGTCAAAATACTAGCCTAATAATTGTGTACACAGTGCATTTGGAGCTGCCCATGAAGAACATTTGGAAACTTCATCTGGTTAGTATAGTTTCGTGGGTAATAAATGGTGGCAGATATATGGCACATATATTACCCCTTCTGTGTGAGCTGCATTAGCTTCTGGGTGCAATTCAAGATGATGGTGGTCACCTTTAAAGGCCTATGTGGCTTGGGATAGGTTACCTGGGGATCACCTTTTTCCAAGAGTATATCTGTCCAACCTAATACAGCAAAATGGGCATGTGGCAGATCCCGTGAGTGAAAGAGTGTCGAATTAGCGGGAACTAGAAGACAAGCTTTTTCCACAATGGCCCCTGCTCTATGGAACATCTTCACTGCCCTATTTTACAACATGTATGCTAGTTACTAAGTGAGTCACTGCAATTGTTAAGTGAATCATTTGGTTAAGTGAATCTGGCTCCCCCCATTGACTTTGTTATTGGAAGCCAGCTGGGAAGGCTACAAATAATAATCACCTGACCCCATGCTAGTTGTCAAGTGCCCAAATTATGATTACATGACCATGGGGATGCTGCAACAATCTTAAGTGTGAAAACTGGTCATGGGTTACTTTTTTCAGTTCCACTGTAACTTCAAACAGCACTACACAAATTGTTGTAATTTGATAACTACTTGTACTGTACCATTATCTCCTATTTTCTCTGCAACAACCTTGTAAGGTGAGCTGAGAGTGACTCGACCAAAGATTCCTTTCATATCTAAGGGAGGCTAGAACTTGGTCTCTACTCAGTATCCATGGTTTCTAGGCCAGCAGCATAACTACTTCATCAAACTGCCTCTCGAATTGGACTAGACTGAACATCAAACCAGAAACCTTTGAAGTTATTTCACTGATTTTTTTAATATAGTACTTATGTTCTTCTGCCAAAACAGGTTTTTAAATTTTAAATACTTTAAATATGTGGCAACTAGTTACCTCTTGATTTCACGGAATTTTTTATCTCCTCTTCCTGTTCCACTTGAGTTAGTGTAATGAAATGTAAGCATACCAGCATTCTTATTTTACTAGCTTTCCTATAATTGCTCAACACTGCTTTCCATTTATGTGAGCCAACTTCCGTTTTCTGTAATAGTTCAATATACAATCTCCAGTGAAGGACTACCATAGTCTACTGATTTGATGGAAAAGGAGGGGGGGGGAATGAAATTTCCAAATTCTGCAAATGAAGTAATTTAATTGTGAAAGCATAGAAAAAGATGCTGACTTGAAGCCACACAATCAACATTTTATACTATAGCCCTACTATTCTGGAATCAGGCATGATACATTGAAAGATGACAGAATTTCACATGCAATTGCACAAGCATTTAAATTTTGGATGCTTCAAATAGGACTTAATCTGACAAACAGAACACCACTTGCTTCCATTTTGTTGGTGTAACATGATCCCTGATCGTGGACCCTGATGAAATGGCTTACAGAGTACGGGAGCCTGGCATAAACTGCAATGAGGAAAAATGTGAAATTGTCATCCAATCCAGGATCCAAAATGTCTGCGGTGGATATTTTGGATTCAAAATATGTATCTCATGAGATTTTCTTTGTGATGTAAGGGTACAAGTTCCTCCTCCCCATCCACCCCACCCCCCAATTATCTTTAGTTTCCATGCATCGTTTTTGTCAATCTTTTGATTTTTAAGGTTGTTGGGGTTTTTTTTTTTAGCCAATTACGTATTATTCTCTGCTTTTTCCCCGAAAGTTTATGCAGTATCTATAATCAACATTTGATTAGCGGTTTACTTTCTCCATTAGAGGTTTACTGAGTTCCCTTCCACGAAACATTCCTTTTATTGTCCGCCCGCCCGCCCCCCCCCCTTTAAATTAGAGATAAGGCATTACACAAATTTTGGCTTCCTCTCCCACTTTTATTAGTCTTTTGGAAAACGGAAAAACGACGAATCGGAGGCCTGCTATGGCAGCTGCGACACGTCCGCATCCGCGCTCCCTTAATGAGGGCCGTTTGCTTACGCCTTTCACAAATGCAATTCCCAGCAATCAAACGCTGATAGGGCTGCAGTGAGACGCCGCAGGAAAAGAGTTTTTTTTTCCTGGAGCGGATGGGCGTCTCCGCTATTTCGACTAAGCCTCGCCCACTGGTCACTCCAGCCAATGGCTGCTCGCGAGCCGCGCAGAAGCGTGTGTAACCAGCCTCGCTTTAACACTCGTGTTCCCCTCGCCGCCATCGCGATACCTCTTGCTTCGGTAGCTGACGGGTCTTTTGCGCGGCTCTTCGCTTCGAGGCCTATTTGGGTGAGTAGTTTCGATCGGAACGCGCCCGGGCTCTTGCGGGAGGAGAGGGTGCCGGGGTGAGGCTTAGCGAAGAAACTGGAGACAAAAGGCTTTCTTGAAAGAGAGGAGGGAAAGGTGCAGGGAAAGAAAGGAGAGACGATTCACAAAATGGCGGTTGCCCAGAAAGAACTACTGGGCCCTTGCGCGCATGCGCTGGTTTTGAAACTCGTTTTTCACTGTTGCGCCTAACGGACGGTGAGGAAGGACGCGCCGCTGTGAGCAACGGGGTAAGTTTCAAGAGCCTGGTAACCTGCGGTGAGAGCGGGGTGCGGAGGAAGAATCCCGTTCACCCCGAACAGGGCGGCGAGGGAGCGGGCTTAGCGCATGCTTAGTTGGGTTTTTCTCTGGAACGTGAGCCGCGCTCCACTCGCCTTCCCGCATTCTGTTCGGACCACGTGCTCGTGGCCATTTTACCGGGAGGGGGGGAATTCGTTGAGAGGGAAAATGCCGCCAGGGCAGGCCCTTAACCGTAGCGGTACTTTATTCCCTTACCCTGTTATGCAAGAAGATTAAATACAGATTTCGTTAATTATTGGAAACCGTGCAATGGGGCAGGCTGCTTTACAGTTACTTTTGTTATCCTTATCTGACAAAAGCAGCATCCGATTCTTACAATTTTTTTAAAAAAATCGTAAATATATTTTATTATATTAATTTATTATATGACTGTTATTGGTTTTATTGTTTTTATATGAGGTTTTATATTCTGTAAGCCGCCTTGAGTCGCCATGTGCGAATAGGCGGCAATACGAATCCCATAAATAAAGGTGCCTGTTGGGGATCATTAAGGTTTTAACCAAATCCTGGGTGTATTGTATTTAGATGGGAACCTCCGGATAACAAGTGCTGATATAAATATTTTAAGTTCTTTTTCAACAGGAAATAATATATGCTTCACAACTTTATGAATGTAACAATATCATGGATGCTGTAAATAAGCAGGTGGTGCTTATAAAGGAGACAGGTTTGATAATGATACCTTAAATCCCAGTTTACATGATGAAATATTGTAGTTGGCCTGAAAGAAGGCTTCCTCACCAGAAAAATAGCAGACTCCCAATTTTCCAGAGATGAAAAGCTTGACATACATTTTCAAAGGAAGTGTACACATTTTATAAATGAAAAATAAAATAATGTAATTGGTGAATAAATTATCCCTGTCTTCAAAAACTAGCTTTGGAAAATACATAATAGGAAAAGGTTTTCAAGACTTTTTCAGCATCTTTTACAGGTCTACATGGTTTATCAGATAGTGCTTTTGATATGGAGAAATAGGAATCTTTCTACTGATGAAATCAAAGAATTCTTGAATAATGTACAGCAGCTAACTGCACTGTGGTGATCTATTCATTACCTTTTGTTTAGCTTTGCTTCATTTGGACATGTGTTACCTCTTTCAGCCTCCTGTATCCATTTGTTTCTAAAATAAAAGGAATGTAACATAAAAATAGACACTCTGTCTAATAAATACCAATTGATATTGCCTTTTCCACAATGAGGGAGATCTATATTTAATTCTTGCCCTGAAAGAATAATATATGTTCCTTGGTCACTTTGAAACCCACAAAATATGTGATTTAAAAAAATATTTTGCATATATTTAGATTTTTAAACTACCAAGTATTTATCTCCAAAAGAACCCCTATATGTTTCTGTTCTAGGTAGTAAGATTTAGTGAAACAGCCTTTTAAATGCATATAATTAAGAAGCTGTATTCCATCCCTTCCTCAAAGTAAACATTGAGGTGTATAAATAGGAAAGAGGAATCGTGGGTGCAGGCATTCATCTTGCTCTGCAAGTGTCTATCTTAGGAAAGAACAACAAAAAGATCCTAGTTTTATAGCACTAAAATATCTTTCAGACTTTCATTTGTGTATAAACCAGTTGCAGGCATAAAGTTGAAGCTATATGTGGATGATGGAAGTCTGTATACCATGACAATTGCCTTTTTTAAAAGAGGCATCTCCTTGCTGGAGTTGAATTTGGTATTTAGTTGTCTAGGACAGTGTTCCTCAACGTGTCTAAAAAAATGGACAAAATGGTTCGAATTGGAAAAAGTTCCATCCTTGTCAAAAAATTTCAAGTTAGAAATTACCCCAATTAAAGATAAAAAATATTTACTGTATGGTTTAGGTCCAGATTACAAATACCTAGTCAGAAGTTTGGAAAATAGATTTTTAAATCTTTTTCTAACCTTTTAAATCTGATTTTTTAAAATAATTCTAAATAATGGAATATACTTTTAAGCAATAATCTGTTAAAAGCTTGTATATTAGTATACGCATGTTTAGTGAATTTGTTATTATTATGAGCTACTTAAAAGTTATAGTAATTGAAGCAGCATAAGCCTATTTTAGTGTGAATTTTGCCCTTATGTTTATATCCTTGCTTTTTCTCAGAATTAAAGAGTCTTTTGTTTACAGATCACTTAGAAAATGGCGTCAGATGAAGGAAAGCTCTTCATTGGAGGACTCAGTTTTGACACCAATGAACAAAATTTGGAGCAATTGTTCTCGCCCTATGGTGACATTGCGGAAGGTGAGAAAATGTTTCAGATATATTAGATTGCACAAAAGCACATTCATTCATTACTGGTATTAGGTGTAATATCAGTAACGTACTGGGAGGCAATGCATAAAATAGCTGTTCAGTAGAGGTGTGGACAAAACTTTTGTTATAAATGACAAACATCATGGTTTGTTTTAACATAATTGTAATTATCTAAATATAGTATGCCATTCAACAATTAACTCTAAAATCATAAAGATCAACCATCACTATCCATTCCTAGTGATATTTTAAAAAAATCAATTATTATTTAAGACTTGACATAGTGTTGTTATACTCTTGAGGTAATTTTGCCTCAAACAATCATAAACAATGCTTTTTATTTCATTTAAATTGTTGTAACTTAAAATCATATAAAAGCATACACATAATTGTAAGGATTTATTTCATATTATAGAAGACTTCCTCTGATGAGTGTTTGGCAAGATGGTTACTTTAATGTGTAAGGACTAAGATTAGGACTGTCAATAAATTTTACTTTTATGGTAATCAACTGAACATAGTTAATGTAAGAGATAACGAGGCAGAGCCTGAGGGCAGGATCATCTGTTTGGAGTTGTTACATTCCCACAAAAGACCTAAGTCCAGCCCTCTGAATTCTGTTGACCCTTATCTAACACCAGTTTGGTTTGACTGTTAGTAGATCAGATTATTTTGTATAAGTTACATGAGATAAACTTCTAGCACATTGAACTCCTTAGAACATCTGTGATCTAAATTAGCATGCTTCTTTTTCTAATCTCAAGTGGTTGTGGTGAAAGACAGAGAGACTCAGCGATCCAGGGGCTTTGGTTTTATTACCTATTGCCGTCCTGAAGATGCAAAGGATGCCATGAGAGCCATGAATGGAGAGGTGAGAACTTTAGTTGATGACTATCAAGATGCTTGCAGTAAAGTTTCATGCTTTGCTATTTCCCAGCATACCTGTCCTATAATATAGATTTATAATTGTAATATTACATTATGTTCCCTCCAATTCTGTATCTATGTTCACTTACACAACTATCCCTACTCATAGTAGACACAGTCGTATCAAACTTCTGGAACACTAGAGTTTAAAAGTACTTCAGAAGTCATCTAATCCAACCATTTTAATCTCTTGTTAAAGTAGTGCCTCATAGGAAAACAGTGTCTTCTAAACCAAATAGTAAGAAATAAATAAAGTGCTTTAACTTTTATAGCGACTGCATACATTTTAAGTTTTACAGAATCTTGTTAACTTCAGGTTGAAAATAGACTAAGCTTTAATTACCAGCCCTGCAAAAACCTCATAAAACAACTCAAAATTAATATCAGGTAATGAGTGAATAACAATACTAGCTCCATAAAACAGTTCATCAGAATTATTGTAATTCCCCTTCACCTAATGCGCACACAGCTGAAAGTTACAACAAACAAACCTTGGCCCTATTTAAGAGACTTTTGGCAGATAATTGTTGCATTATTGATATTCAAATATTTTTGAGGTGTGGCCCGAGTCTGGATACTTACCTGCTTAGCTTAGAGAAGGCAAATTGTATTTGTTCTCCTGGGCATTATATATTCTACGTTAAAGAGTTTGTTCCTCTTCTCAAGCTGTAAAATGGAGAAATGGAGTCTGCAATTGAATGACGCTTAGAGCACCTCCAAAAATTGCTATCAAATTAGCCTTGTAGCAAGAAAAAGATCATGCATGCTATAATCAAATGCAGTATTTGACTTAACTACGCCCATATCATCGTCACCTCAGGCAGCTTCCTTTTGGCAGTAGATACAATTGTATCCAATAATTTTTTTTTTGATTATTTCTTATAAGTCTGTGGATGGACGTCAGATCAGAGTTGACCAGGCTGGGAAATCTTCCCGTGGCTCTTCTGGAGGCAGAGGGCGTGGACGTGGATTTTCTAGAGGTGAAGCTTTCCTACAATATTATATTTGCCCTTTTAACATAAACCTCCATTGCATTGAAATGATAAGATTTAACAGATACTTTTATCTTTGCAATAGGAGGTGGTGGATATGGAGGTGGCCGTTATGACAACAGAAGCGGTGGATATGGTGGATCCAGAGACTATTATGGCAGCAGGTAAGCTTTTTTAAAGGCAAATTGTGATCCTTACAAATTGGGTATGGAAAACAGATCTGCAAAATATTCCATGCCTCAACTGAAACATATATACATATTGGTTCAATAAACAGAACAAAGTAGAGATGATTATTCCAGACAGTAGTAGTTTGGAGGACAGTGAAAAAAATTAGGAAAAGTCAAGGTTATTAGCAGTCGATGATGGGGGGGAGCATTGGGAGTTGGGTGTGGCCAGGCCAACAGGGTATATTACATGCTAGAAACCTGTTTCATCTGAGAATCTATTCCTGTACATTAAAGAATGGGCACATAGGCCAATCCTTTGATAACGGGGGTGGGGTGGGGTAGAAAAATGCCATGCTGGGAGCTGCTGAGGGGAGATAGAGCATTGAATACCAGTCCCCCTACTTACCCTATAAAATGTTTCAAGATCCCACTAGACATTTTCTATTTCATTCCTAGCAATGAGCTGTGATTTTAGAAAATATACAGCAAAGCATATGTTAGAAACAGCTGCTTGCTACCTCCAGCAATTCTCTATCTTATATCTCATGGTACATTAGCTTTGCTTCAGATTAACGTTAACTCCGATGGATTGCTGTTCTTTTTCCATCATAAGGACTTTGGGGTTAATTTTACTTTAATGTGAGAACTGTTGGTGCAGCAGTCCTCTCCTGCTGTAAATAACATACTGTGTCTTATAGAAATGAAAACAATATGCCATTTTAAATCACTTGGAATAGATAGGTACAAAATTATAATTGAATGGATATGCTGGATTTGTCCTGTACTGTAGCTGGGTTGAATAGAATGGGGGGATACTCAAAATTATTCTTTTTGCCCTAAATGGATGTAAACATTTAGTAAGTGTTGGCAAGGTTATATTAATATATTAAATAAACCTAGCAAGACCAAATCACTGCAGATGTAGATTGTTGGATCTGAAAATATCACATCTTTTACCTTGGATGGGATAGCAATTCTCCATTCAATCGTGATACATAATTTGAAAGTTGTCTTGGACTTCTCCTTCATGGGAAGATTACAGCTGTGGTAAGGAAGAATTTTGCATAGCTGTGCCCTCCTGTCAATCACTGTTGGCCTAGTCACTTCATGGCTTTTTTACTGCAATGTGCTTATATGTGTGGCTGGCCTTTTATAACTGATCCTGAATGCAATTGGGTGGACAATGTTAGGCAGACTTTGGTATGGCCTTGCAACATTTCTGTTTCAATCAAGCATATCTCTTAGTGGGATGGCATGATAGTAACCAAATAACCCCTGGAAAAAATTCAGCTGCTTTATTTAAGTGGTTCTGGACAGGTGTTAATTGTCTGTCTGTGTTTCAGATCACATTCACTCTTTACATCAGCTCCTCCACTTAGTACTGCAACAAATGAAAAAATAATCTGAGGAAGTACATAATTAATAAGTGCATCAAAGTAGTTGGCCTGTCCCTTAATAATTGATATTGGATGATAATGATAAAATATATCCAAAATCACGCAACTATCATTTGTGCATAGAGGATAAAGCATTTTTTTACTTGCACATAATGAGTTTTGCTCTTGGTATTAGTATTTGCACAATTAACTAATCCAGCACTACTGGACTAAATCAGCCTTGTGCTTTTCTTCCAGAAATCAGGGAGGCTATGGGGACCGTTACTCTGGAAGCTCTTACAGAGACAATTATGATAATTAGGTAAGTATGTTTCTTTAGTATATTCAAGTAGGCTTAAGTCTGTTCCTGTTATGTAGTAGGTAGTAAAACATAGTACTTAGCCTTCTAAATACAACCTAAAAGAACTGTCTTGCTGAAGAAAAACTGGGACAGTTCAACATCTTAACAAATTGATTCTTAAAGGAACTATTGAACAAGTCTATAAAAATTCTGACTGCATTCTTTGCGCACAGAAACATCCTCTGAACTATTTTGATAAATAAACCACCACATACCTCTTAGAGCCATCCATTTTTGAAAGGAAAAAAAAGTTGGCAAACATGGCCCTTAATAAAGGAAACTTAGCTTTACTCCCCCCCCTTCCTCATGCTCCTTTTCAGGTTAGTTGACAGCACCATCACCCAAGGCTGTAAACAATTTAGCCTGGGTTGGGAGGAGGGAGACTAGTTTAGTAAAATGTACCGGTTTCTTCAGTGTGCTTTACAATTTGTACCTGCTTCTCGTTCTCAGCTTGCACCGAGCATAAATCCTTCCTGACTCAAGATCGTCCTTCCAATGGCTGTATTTATAAAGATTTTTGGAGCTTCGCTGAATCTTGTTTAGTTCTCTACCTGTATCTTCCCTTTTTTGTAGTCTTATCACAAGCAGCCCAACAGCTTCTGCTACAGGATGGCCTATTAGATCTTTTTGGAGGAATTTTTTTTAATTTGCTTTTTTTTTCCTTTTTTTATTTTTTACAGGTGTGTTTAAGCATTTTGAATAATACATTTATTGTTTTCCCCCTGATTTCTTTCAACAAGCCAAGGTGGGGGGGGGTCTGACCTATATATCACCTATAATTCCCCAGAGCCTGAGCAAGGTGTGAAGATCCTCCTTGTTTTTATAAATGCATTAATACCTTGTAGTTTTGTAAAAGTACTATGATGTAGTGAGGAAGGGGCATGGTGGAAGGCAGCCCCCCCCTTGATTATTAAGGGAGACTCGTGTTGATCTTCAGAAACAAATTTATACTGTATGATGTACCTAGAACCTGAAGCTTGCAGAACCTGCAAGTTCTTGAACAACTGTTTGTTTATATTTTTCTTTTAAACTGGAAGACTCACATGTAATTCAATATTGTACTAAAAGTGGTTAAGGTATTCCTGTATTCAGTTCTTTGGCTTCACGAAGCCTATTAAATGCCCTTCTGAAAATGAATTCTGTTCTTGACATTGTAACACTTCAACTCTTTGCAGTCAAGTTAAGGCTGCAGTAACTACATGGGTACTTGGATAAACAGAAATCTTGATAGAGAAACTCCATCACATAAGTGGGCAAAGCTACAAGCATAAAGTTTTATAAAATAATTTCATATAGATGTTGCGGTAAAAGCTTGAAAATCAAGCTTTTAGAACTGGAAGGGTTGTTTCTGTGTTACCTTGTAGAAGTGTACAAAATAGGTTTGAAACATTTCAGGTGTAAAATTTTATGAAACTTAACAGGTATTTTGAAGTTTGGACTGCATCCCAGATGCCTGAAATGGCTCATTTCTCACATAGATGTTTAACCTTTTTTTTTTTTTTTTTTTTTTTGCATTGAACCATTTGAACGTTTTACGGTAAAGTGCTGTTAAATTTGCATAGAAGACACCATTGTGGCCTTTTTTTTAGGATTCCCTGCCAAGTTATGCATTACTTAGATATAGCAAATAAATACATTTTAAAGGTTATCAGAAATGTGAGATTCAATTTAAATATGATGAAATGATTACTTCTGGTTCCACTTTCCCAAGCACTATCATTTGTTGCTCAGTTTTTTATGCATTAGTTAAAAGTGTGTAAGTTGTCATAACAGATGATTTGTCAGTCACTCTTCATCTTGCCCATTGAGCCTCTCAAAGTTTTAGTCCCTAAAGTATTTTGTGACAATCACAATGCATACATACTGGGGCTGTATGCATAATCATTAAAGAATCACCAATATTTCTAAAGTGAGGTTTCAGTTCAGAGGCACTAGGAAGACTTTTTCTAAATACACCATGTTAAAATACCCTTGAATGTTGAGTGTTTTTTGCTAAAATATTAGAGCAAGTGACTATTAAAGCAGGATTATAGTCCCTTGCTGAAATCTTTCAGCGTCCTTCAAATCAGCAATGTAATTATACAATATTAAAATGAAAAAATAATGCAAATTTCCTCAGTATAATTCATAGCACTGACTATAATTCAGCTGTTCCTGCAGATTCTTAATATTGAGTGTAAAGTATACATCAATCTATATGGACTCGGGAAAGATAGCTAAATTAATCTACTTTTGTTGTATTTATAAAAATATCATTTTGTGAGAAAAGTGGGCTTCTGAACTGTTGCTTTTTGAGTCCCAAATCTTAACTCAAAAAGGAACTTGTTGATCCATTGCTGATTTTGTGGTATCAATTTATGCCACAAAATTAATGTGGCACAGGTATATTACAGAAAATATTAAAATCCTGCGAATACTGAAACTGGAAGAAGCAAGTAATGAAACTGCAAGACTTTGTACCAATTATAAATATTGAAGTATTTTAATATAATAACCCCCATCTTATGGACCAACATGACCGCATGAATAAATCAGGTATCTGAAGATGATAGTACATGTATGTTGATACATGTCTTAACTCCTAACTCCATTATACCTGGTGAAAGTAGTTGGTGATAACAGATGGTGGGACTTGTTACAAGAATTTGATATGGCCACCCAGAAAGGAAACTAATGAGTTTCAAATAATTATAATCGTGCACAGGTCCATAACATTCTAAGATTGTTATGTTGAGTTGCACATAATGTATTCAGTGGAAGTGCCTACAGGTTAATTGACCTATAGCTGAATCTTCCATGTTCTACATTAAGGCTTTGATGTCCTATGTAGAGACAACCTCTTACAGGTAGTCCTTGACTTATGACCAGGATCTCATTAAGCAAGGTGGCTGTTAAGTGACTTGCACCTAATTTTACCACATTTTTGCCAGGGTTGTTAAATCATTGTAGTTTAAGTGAATTCTTAGTTAAATCTGGCTACTCCACTGACTGCTTGTCAGAAGCCAGCTGGGAAGGTTGCAAATGGCAATCATGTGACCCTCGAACACTGCAATCAAATGCTAGTTGCCAAACACCAGATTTTCCATCGTGATGGGATGCTGCAATGGTCGTAAGTGCGAGGACTGGTCTCCAGTCATATTTTCAGTGCCATTGTAACTGGTCACTAAGTGAATGTTTATAAGTCATGGGGTATCTAGTAAAGTTGCTGGTCTTTTTGATTTTTGTCTCTTGAATGTATAGAGTTGCCTTGGAGTGTGACCTGGACAGCAAATAAATTTGATGATAATGGTCCTGTCCTTAAAGGAAACTGGATGAACATAGCATAATATTTAATATAAATTATCCCCAGGATAATGAGAATTCACCTGGAAGGCTCCGTTATCAAAATATCACATAATGAATACTGAATTAGAATTGTAACCTGGCTTTATTTGGCAGGTGGAAGGGGCATCTGGATCCTGGAAGAGTTTACCTCAAGGCTGGAGTTGAAAACAGACTTGCTCTTTGGGTACCTCTTGAGCTTCTGTCTTGTGTGTATGTTAATGTGGTCATTTGCAGACTTGAATATTAGATGGTCAAGTCAGCCAGTGTAATAAATTTGGGGGGAAAGTACTAATTCCGTATGTTACTGTTTGCCACACAAAGCCCTTCTTAATTAAGGCAGGCTATGGATCTTTGGTTGTGTTGATCTAATATAGTTAGTCAAACAACCAAATGGCATCCTGACTAATAAGACAAAGCTCATGAAATTTGGAATGTAATTTTTATAAGATGGGTTACTCATTTATTAAAATACTTGCTGTGGCTTTAAAGGATTTTCCTTCAAAAATCTATTTTGCTATTTGTAGAGTTCATCAAAACGTGATGGTTTTGATAAAAAGCAGTACTTTTGAGCAATGAAATGATAAATGCCACAGCTCTCAAATAATTGATCCCAATTCGTCCTCTTAAGAGTTAGCCTTTAACCCATCTGTTAAATATCACTCATTGGAATGACCTGTAGAACAAAAGGATAATATCTTCTCCAGTGCTGCTGCTTTTATGCCACATTTGTGTCCTGTGGCTTATATGTAGTGAGTGGGTTGTGCCTGGCCTGTAGCCGCCAGCACCACTCTAGATATTGTGTAAATTCATATAAGCAGTAGCTTAATACTGCAGATAGTCCTCAACTTACAACCATAATTGGGACCAGAGGTTTTGTTGTTGAGTGATGCAGTTCTTAAGTGTTAAGTGCAAATTTATACCTTTTCCATGGTCATTCAGTGACTGGTTTTCCCATTGTCTTATTGGAAGCTCCCTGGGAAGGTGGTGAATGGTAATTGTGACCTCAGAACTCTGCAACTGTATATAATACATCCCAGATGCCCAAATTTTGATCATGTGACGGGATGTGATGGTTGTGTGAGGATTGGTCACAAGCCGTTTTTTAAAACTGCCTTTGAACTGTCAAACAAGTAAGTCCTAGGTTAAGAACTATCTGTACTTTTATTTCAAAAATTCACAAAAGCAAAAAAGAATATAAACATCTGCACACCCGCACCCCTTGGAGGTAATACCATGCTATTTCTAGTCCTCAAAAGACGCTTTCAAGACAATCCCCAGCAACAGCAATAACAAAATCCTTGGTTTACATTCTATTGCAATTTTTTTCTGCAATGTCTGCCAAAAATGTTTTATCCCGATTTTATAGATTTCTTTACCAGATGCCATCATACTGTTTACAACCAAGTCATAAAACCACAAAGTAATAGGGGAAAGTTCTTTTGGTCTTAATGCCAAGAACTGTTTTATTTTTAAAAAAACAACAGTTTTCCTCTTTTACTTAACATGTTTTGGATAAATGACAAAAGTAGGAATTCTTCAAAATATTTTCCCCTAATCTTATTCAGGAAAATTGTATGATATGGGGAATTTCTTCAGTGTGGAAGCATGAATGATAAAGGTTATATTTCCTCTATATTGCCTTCTAGTTTCTTTAATTATCAACTATCCAACTAAGGTAATGTACATTATTTTCAGTTGTGGGAAGCTGCCTTTTTTAGGTTAGATGCAAAAGTGTTTTTAACCACAAGTGTAAGTTAATTCTGGGTGTTGATTGTGATTTTTTTCCATCGTGAAGAATTATTTTATGATGCAGATTTATTCAACTGAAAGAGGCCAAAATACAATTGTAATTACATGTCAGTAAGTCAGGAAAAGGAAGTTAGCTTCTGAGGAACAGAGAAAGTCTGCTGAAAGTCTTCTTCTGTAGCTTTGAAATCTACATTGAAAAATGACATTTGAATCTACTAATTGGCTGTAGGGGACCAGCTTGGTGTAATTATGTTTTCCTCTCTTCCAAAGGTAGGTGAAAGCTTCAAGACAAAAGTATTATACTTCCTTTCTTTGTCTTTCAGAATGAGCCAGCAGGTGTCAAGTGCGGGAAATCAGGATTCCGGGCAGTTCAAAAGAATATATAGGCTTATTGCATGCTCTAAAGCTCTTTACAAGAGCTCTGAACTAACAGTCAAAGCGAGTTGGCAGTAGATAACAGTCAACGGAATTCAAGGTGGGCTGGACTTAAATCTGTTGTGGGCATGAAGGGACTCGAGACTGATGATATGTTTGACCCCTCGAGCTCAGCCTGGTCATCTACAGTGGAAGATCACAAGAGGAGCTACTGTCACAAAAAATCTTTTAAGGATTATATCCTCATAGTGTCCAAATTACAAGGAAGAAGACCAAAAGCTGCATTCCATTGCCCAGAGTACATGAAATAGAATAATGATCTTAAATCACAGAATACAGATTACAAGTGACTGTTGGGAATTGATTTGGGGGGTGGGGGAGACAGGAACAATTTAACAAAGGAATCCCAAGTAGTAATGATTCCTCTTTACTGGATACTGGATTGCAAGCAGCAATCAGACTCCTTTCTGGCATGCTTTAATATATTCTCGCCCTGACTGAAAGGTTGAATTTAAAAGCCTAAATAGTCCCTTTCAGCATGATGATTCTATGAATTAATTTTAAAGAAAGGTACTTTTCAGGACAAAGACTGGCATATTATTACTAAGATATAGTAATAGTTGGGTTCCGTGGTGCTTAGGCAAGGAAATACTTCCGTTTATAGCAAAATTGGTTTTTTTAAAAATCACCTATAAGTAGTGGCAAAGCAAGAGTGAGCATTGTATTAAGGTGGCTTCATTTTAAACTACTGAGGTGGGAAGCAGAACTGTGTGCGTGTGTGTGTGGATTTTTTAGTGCCCTCCAAATACCTTTTGAGCATTGGGACCAGATTGTAAAAATGCTGCAAGGATATTTATTTTAAAATAAATTTTTTCTAGAAGTCATTCAGCGTCTTTCATTTTGAATCATTTCCTTTCTATTCAGACAATACGGCATTTCAACTTCAGAGATAATTTAAATAAAATTAAATGTTTAGCCCTGTTTCATTAGTGTTTTTAACTTTTTTTGAGACTGAGATGATCCCAGTTTAAATTGTTAAGTCAGACTATGTCAGGATCTGATCAGTGTTGGACCACTCTGAATGCTATTGCTTCAAACATTACGTCCTTTAGAACCATCTACTGGAAAGAGTTTTGTGTGGCACTCTTTCCCCTCTTCCTCTTTCAGAATTCTGCCCCTAGAAGAAAATACATGCTCAATACATTTGCATCCAAAATGTATGAGTATGTTTTGGCAGTTTGGGGGATCAATGAGATCATTATTGTTCATGGGTCTAAAGGGAATGGAGCTGAATGTCTTAAGGAATGCCTCTTTCCACCCTCTGAGCATTTTGGCCATCCTCAATACAAATCAAAGCAAGGTGGGATCCAATCACTTTATTTTTTAAAAAAAATGAAAATAGGCAAAAGGACATCTAAAAAGGGCTGTATCGAACTTAACTCAAGGCCAGAGAACAACTAGATTGTCAAGGCCTTATAGCATGCCAACAGGATAGGCCCCAGTGGGGGAATCTCATTTTAGAAAACAGAAACCACAACAGAGAAAGTATCACCATATTCTGGCCAGGCAAAGACAATTTCTGAAATAATCAAGCTCTATGTCATATAGGATTGATGCCCAGCACTTTATATCACTTCCAGAAGCATATTTGCAAAATAGTTCAGCTTGTGAAACAGAGGTGTCACATAGGCATTCTGAGATGTCCATTATTCCCCATGCTGCTGCACGCCAAAGTTTCAGAATTTTCAAGGGCAGTCCAATCTATTAAGTTTGTTGCACTAATTGAGCTGTGAGGTGACCAGGGTATGAGT
Source organism: Thamnophis sirtalis (assembly GCF_051295495.1). NCBI lineage: Eukaryota > Metazoa > Chordata > Lepidosauria > Squamata > Natricidae > Thamnophis > Thamnophis sirtalis. The sequence goes on from NW_028261383.1 coordinate 166,302,252, forward strand.
TATTGGACTTCCCAGTCCAAGAAGGAGCACCATGCCAGATGCAGTTATATAATGGCCCTCTTGGCTGCAGCTGCTACCTGCTATTTGAGCAGCATCTGAAACAGAAAGGATCCCCAGATTATGTACCATTCTTGAACGTGCAAATGCTATGCCATTTAAGATTATAGATAGAAAATCCTTGTCTTGTTCCTTTCTTATAGCAATAGAATCTGTCAGTTCACCATTTACCATTACCTTTGCTATTTGTTTATGATATATAGCTTTTATGGTTTGAATAAATTTCTTACCGAAGCCCATCTGCTCCAACTGTAATAACATAAATTGCCAATTCACATTATCAAAGGCTTTCTGTGCATCTAGAAATATCAAGGCCATTTGTTTTTCAGGATGTGCCTCATAGTATTCCAAAGTGTCCAGAATTATTCTCATGTTATCTTTAATTTGTCTCTTTGGCAGAAAACCATTTTGATCAGGATGAATAAAGTTATTTAAATATCTTTTAAGTCTTTCCGCCAATATTGAAGCAAATATTTTATAGTCTGAATTTAGCAGGGAAATAGGTCTATAGTTCTTAATTTGTTGTGGGTCAGCTTCCTCCTTTGGCACAAGTGTAATATATGCTTCTGACCACGATTTGGGTAACCTCATCTTTGATATTACTTCATTCATAACTTCTAGCAATGGAAGACTCAACGATTCCTATAGTGTCTTATAAAATTCCGCTGGCAGTCCATCCGGACTTGGAGCCTTTCCATTATTTTGTTTTTTAAGTGCTTCAGTTAACTCCATCATCGTTATATTCTCTTCCAGCATCACTTCAATTTCTTTAGATATCGGGGGTAAATTCGCTTTCTGCAAGTAATGTTTAACTCTTTTCTTGTCTATATTCTCTTGTTCATACAGTTTTCCATAGTAATCTTGATAATATTTTTCTTTTCTCTATTTCCATGGCAAATTTGCCTTTGAACATCTATTAATTGCATTATTTTTCTTGATTCTCTTTTTTCAGTTTATATGCTAACCATCTACCTGGTTTATTTGCATCGTCAAAGTAGTTCTGTTTAGCACCTCTATTTTTTTGTGCTAATTCCTCCTTTTCCATTAACCCCATTTTATGTTTAATTGTGTCCATTTTTAATTTAATGTCCTTTTTTATGGAAGAGGTTTCTGTAGGTCTTTTTCAAGTCTCTTGTAGTCATCCTCTAATGTTTTAAAAGCTTGTATTTTCTTAATGTTTCTTTTCCTTGTATAATCTATTATCAAGCCTCTAGCGTAGGCCTTCATTGTATCCCAAAGATTCTGCATTGATGTATACTCTTTTCTGTTTTCTTTGAAAAGGAAAGCCAATTCTTTCTCCATTTTCTGTACAAAGTCCTTTTAGTATAGTATTGTTTAAAGTCCATCTAGATCTTCTCCTTTGTCCTTTCCATTTAATTGTCATTGGATTGTGGTCTGCCCAAGTACTTATTTCTATATCAATTTCCTGTATATTAAAGTTCAATTCCGTTGAAATCCATATCATATCTATTCTAGACCATGATGAGTGTCTATTTGAGTAGAAAGTAAATTGTCTATTTTTTGCATTTCTTTCTCTCCATGCATCTTTTAAGCCTATTTCATCTATCATTTTAAAGAAGGATTTTGGAAGAGTCTACTTTGCTTTATTGTTTTTTGTGTTTTATAGTCCAATTTCTCATCTATTCCATTAAAGTCTCCCATCATGCAGATATTAACATAGTCCAATTCAATTATTTTCATGTATAATTTTCTATAAAATTCTTCTTGATTGTCACTTGGAGCATAAATTGCTATTAAAAGTTCTTTCATATTATTATCCATAATTTCCACCATCAAGATTCTTCCATCATCATCTGTATAAATTTGTTTCTCTGGAATTGTATATTTAATATATAAAACCACTCCTCTTTTCTTACATTGTGTCAACGCAGTAAATATTTTCCCTAGTTTTGGCTGTATCAATATTTGTTCATGTTGCTTTTTAATATGTACTTCTTGTAGGCAGATTATATCAAATTTTAATTTCTCCAATTTGTGGAATGTTTTCCTTCGTCTAATAGCTGAATTAAGTCAATTTATATTCATTGTAATCAATGTTTTTCTCTTCCATATTTATACTTTAGAAGAAGGGTTTACTGCTCTAATAGAGCTTAGTTCTCGTTGTTCTTTGGGCTCCACAATACCGCCTACTGCACCTTCTTCCTTTTCAGTCACTGCTAGGCATTCCTCTCGAAATTCAATTAATGATTCTTCTTTTCCTGTCTCCTCTTTCCTTCTCAAATAATCATAGTCATCATTATCATAATCATAAAATAGTCCTGCTTTCTCAATTGAGTCTATTCTGTATCTTTGTCCTTGCCATACAAACATGAGACCTTCTGGTATCAGCCATCTGTAATTAACACCTTTTTAAAGTAGGGTTTTAGTCAAGAATTGGTATTCTCATCTCTCTCACTCTTCTTGGTACTTGTTTCAGAATGACAATCTGCTTATCTTTGTATTTCAATTTTTTATCTTTTGCCATCTGTAGTATTTGTGTTTTGATTGTTTTCTTGGTAAATCTTATATGAACTTCTCTTGGCAGCTAGTTTTTCACGACATATTTTGTAAAAACTTGAAACACCTCATCCATCCCATCCATCATCTTCTCTTTAGTTATCATTAATGCTTCTGCCAGAATTTCATTATTTCTGCCAAATTTTCTCCTTTTTCTTCTATATTTTGAAATCTGAGATAAAATTCTAATCTATCTGTTGTAATATGGCTGTTTTGTATCACATGCTATTGCTCCTCCTGCCTTTGTCCTATCTCAATAAAAGGGGCTACCAGACCCCCAATCTGGGTCGCTCCATCCCGAGTAAGTTCGTGTCCTGTCTTTTCTCAACATTGGCCTCATGGACGACCCACGGGAACATCACATTTGGTAGCAGAGGATGGTTACTTCACATCTATCGATCTCCCATCCCAATATTCCACTTTTTCAACCACGCTCAATCTGATGTCAATATCTCCAATTTTCTTGTCTCTCTGTTCATCTTTTTCTTCAATTTTTTGAAGTCTGTCCTCATATTTCACCATTATCTGGTGAATGTTCTCAATTTTTTCATCTGTTTTTCCTGTTCTTTGTTCAATATTCTCTGTTCTCTTTTCAATATTCTGTTTTTACTTGTATTTTTTGGATTCCTTGCATAATCATCTGCAATGTCACTTCCTTTTCTTTTTCCTGCTGCAACATTGTTTGTATTGATCTTTGTCCTCCAGATGGTGAAGAAGAAGAAGTTAGTATTGAAGAGCCAACGGCCATTATCTTTTTTACTCATTTCCAAACAATTGGTATAGTATATGATAGCTGAAAATACAAGGTCTTCAGGTTCTTCTATACCTTAATCCGTTTATATGGAGGGCAAGTATAATTCCAAATAACCATAAAAAGAGGGGGGAAAAGAAGAGAAAAAGAAAGAAAGGAAAACCTTCAGGCTCTTGTATGTCGTAATCCAATTAATTCCAGTTATTTAAAAAGGAGAAAGAAAAAAAGGAAAATTTTTAACAAGTCAATTGCAATAAAAAATAAAATAAATGAAAATAAAAGTCTTCAGGTTCTTCTTTACCTTAATCCAATTAAGTGGAATGGAATGACAATTCCAACAAAGAAAAAAAAGGGGGGGAAATGTACATCTGTTTATGTGTTCAGAAGAAAGAAGAAAAAAAAAAACAGGCTTCTTCTCCAAAAGGCCTCAGTCCAATTAGGGATAGCTAAGTGAGGGTGAAAAGTAGAGAAGTAACACTAAAAAAAAAATAAGAGGAAAGAAAAAAATAAAACAAGCTTCCTATCAGAAGAAAAAAAGAAAAACAGTGCCACTATATAGAGTCCAAGGCTCTTTGTTAAGTTCCGGGCAAAGTTAACAATTCTCTTTCCAAGGTCACTGCAATCTTCCTTCAACTCCATGCTTTCTTTTAACTCCAGACTCCAACCACTGATAGTATCCCAGAAGGGCACCTGTGTAAACAATCTTCCATGCTCATCCTACTATCATCAATAAACAGGCTCAGAGTCCTTGAAATGTAACACCAGCTCTTACTTTGCTCAAAATTATCAAACACTCAAACAAAGAAAACAATGTTTCCAGGCCTCTGCGTGGCAGTGTTACATATTTTCCTCTACTTTCACTTCCCTCCTTATATTCAAAACAAAAAGAAAAGAGAATTAATAAAAAAACAATAGGGTGTTGAAAAAGGAAATAGAAAGAAAGTCTTAAACACTTAAAATTATTCTGTAGGTATTTGAAAAAGAAAAGTAGAAGAAAAAAAACCCAGTCCGGTTTAAGAATTAAAAAGCATTTGTAAAAATTCCAGCAATAAAAGAATTTTTTTAAAAAACCCACTAAATTAGACTCGCTTAATCTCGCCGATTGACCTCTTCTGTCTTCGATTTTAACTTTACTTTCAGTCTTTTAACGGTGTTCTCTCAACTAATAATAAATAAACATTATCTCACCAAACCGACACACTTTCTCTCCAGCCTTTCTTCCATTCCAGAGCTGTCCCACCTTTCAGCAGTTTTAAGCTGCTTCTCTGTTGCTGGAAAAAAAGGGCTTCTCCTGGATCTACCAGGGACTTTGCAATGTCCCTGGGATCAGCAGGATGTGCCCTACTCTATCACCGTCTCTACAGGACGGTTTAGGTCCCGAAGGACTGTCCAACGGCAGAGATATTGATGGCGATCTTGGAGCTTCAAGATAGTGCGTCGTACTGCCACGACGTAAGCCCCACCTCTAGGTTGAATCAGGACCTCAGCATCATTTAGCCAATTGAAGTTGATAAATATAATGTATCATATACATATTAATGATACCAAATCCCAACCAACGGGATCTCATCCAGATGTGAACTATTACAAGTGTTTGGTCACATTCGCTTCAGGTTTTTCTCCAACAGCACTACAGGCATCAGTTCTGGTGCTTTATTTCTCACAGCATCTCAGTATAGTACTTCTTGCTATCAGCATGCAGCAAAAGGTATAGATTGGGGGGGGGGGCAAGGCACCTTAGTCCAAGGCCCAGTCATCTGCCCACTCCAGACAACATTCAAGGTCTTGGTTGAGCCTTCTATCAGAATCTCACAGTCAATCCCAAGCTCTCACTGGACTCCCACTGTCCTTCAGCATCTGGAAGGGTGCAGATGGCAGATCTTCTTAAGAGTCTCCACAATGCAATGTTTGCTGAAGATATGTTGAGATCAGTACAACTCCTGTTAAAGCATGAGAGAGACTGTCTAGTTATTTCACTTCAGCAGCAATAGGAACAGAGGCAGTAGTAACACCCATTTGGAAGTGTGGAAATATATGAAAAATAATTCACCCTTCAGGTAAAATGCAGCCGCCTGGAGAATAAAATGAGGGGAACAATTTACTGCTTTACTAGACTTAAGTAGTTTTTTTAGGTTCCACTACAAAACCGCATTCGACTAAGCCGCACTCGACGAAACCGTGTAGCTGACGTCATCAACAGCGCGACAACAGTGCGGAGACAGAAGCACGCTGTAAACGCTAAACCTAAAATTAACACCTAAACCTAACCCCCCTAAACCTAATCCTCAACCTAACCCTTAACCTAACCCTAAACCTAACCCTTAACTTAACCCTAAACCTAATCCTAACCCTTAACCTAACCCTAACCCTAAACCTAACCCTAACCCTAACCCTTACCCTAACCCTAACCCTAACCCTTAACCTAACCGTAAACCTAACCCTAAAGCTAACCCTAAACCTAACCCTTACCTTAAGTTGAATCGGCTTGCTTTCAAAGCGCTATTTAAAGCACCCTTCTTTCTCTGCGCTCGCTGTTGTCACCCTGTTGATGATGTCAGCGATGCGGTTTAATCGGGCGCGGCTTAGTCAAGCGCGGTTTTGTCGTGCCACGGTTTTTTTATAAGACCAACCTTTATTCTCTCTTTCATTTGGCATGGTAGGAATGTAAAGCAATTGTTCATAATCAGTTGTAAAGGCAGTCACTGATAGAGATGGGCAGGTTTAGAAATTGTTTGTGTATATATATATGCATATATGCATACACTCTCTCTCTCACACACACACATTACAGGTTGAGGTTTAGAATTTAGGGTCAGAGAGGCCATTTCAAACCGGCACCACCAATCCACTTTATTTTGTGGTAATGTCCTTTACTGAAGCAGTGGAAGTGCACCTACTTTTTAACCCCTTGCAACCAGAAGAGGGAGAGACACAAATGCTGACCAGGGGGAAGGTCAGTGATCCCACCACGGGTGGTATTTTGCAAAAGAAGGAAGCCAGCCTTATGGGTTAGGCCTCTGCTCTGATCCACTGGCAGTTGGGAGACTACAGGCTCTCCTAGCTCTTCCAAGGCTTTCGGGAAGCAAGCCCCCTGCATACAAAAGCAGTAGCTTTAGGACAAGCTTCCCAAAGCACTTATCTCCTTCCTCCTCCTTTCCTCTCCCTCCATTTTCAATAAGGAACACAGAAAGAAAAAGTTGTGGGCAAACAGGCTTGTTGATCTTTCTCCTTCCCCTGTGTCTCTCCCCCCCACACCCCAAATTAGGACCTAAACTCTCTGCCTCTGCCCCCCCCCCAATCTTGATCCTCTTTAACAACTTAATTTTCAAAAAGAGTGACAATATCTTAGTTCGATGAGTGAATCAATATTCTCTATTGTTCAAGTCTCATTTCTGACTAATGTCTTTGTTGGATTACTTGCTTTCTGATGTATCACATATACCCAATGTACCTTCTAAAACAGTGTTTCTCAACCTTGGCGACTTTAAGTCCTGGGGACTTCAATTCCCAGAATTCCCCAGCCAGCTGTGCTGGCTGGGGGATTCTGGGAATTGAAGTCCCCAGGACTTAAAGTCGCCAAGGTTGAGAAACACTGTTCTAAAAAGACTCCATCCCCCCCTTTCTGCTTTGCCCGAATTACTTGGTGGTGATTTGTATTTTCAGATGGATAAAGCAGCCCCTTTGCAAAGGGAAAAGTTTCTCCCTCAAATTCAGGGATCAAGTTCTTATCAGCTCCACACCAGACTCAGGATTAGGATTTCAAGCAACAGCATCTGACAGAAGTATTTTAAACATCCATAATGTCCTTCACCATTTTTATTATTGTTGAAAGCATTGAAAGAATTAAAACTTAAATTATTGGATGGACTGGGCACACGATGTCTGATAATTTTACTGATACTTTGTTTATTTTAATGTGATCAGTTGTCCCTGATGAATCTTATTTTACTGAAGTAAAGGATTTATCCCATTCCAGTGTCAAGTCTTATCTAAATTCTTTAAACTGGATAGTGCTTGAATCCTCTTTTGTGTGTGAAAATAACCCAGAGGCTGAAGTGTGTACCCCAGCCCATCTACCTCTTCTTTGTTGCTGGTTCTTTATTTTTAGCTCTTTCTATATATTTTGATCCCCATTTTTTGTTGTGCAGCACCTCTTCTGAATATTTTGTACTTCTAAATTGCTTTTGGAAGGGAATTCAGTAAACAGTTATTCTGTTATTTAACACAGCATCTTCTATTGGAACTAGAACTAGATCTATTGGACTTGTCTATTCTGTTTGTATATAAATGTGTGCATTGATTTGAAGATGGAAACTGTTCAGTGAGGTTTTCCATTGGAATTCTGTAGTTTGTCAGTTAAGGAGTGGCAGTTGGAATGTCCAATGACAGTTGAAAGTGGACATTTGGGAGAAGAATTAAAGAGATGCTGGTCATTAGGCACTGGACATAGAGAGAGATAACCGCTACTATCTCTCCGGGGTCACCATTTCAGGAGTTTTCATTTTTGACTTCAAATATAACAAACCCACCAGACTCCCAGCAGGACCAAGTGTGAAGGGTGTTCAGAATTATTATGCAACAACTTCTGGAAAGCCACTGGTTTACCAATTTTGGAATGGTGAAAAGTAAGTGAATTGCTATTCAGATAAATTATTATAGATTCTTTATAATAGGATCTAGCTATGGTTGTTCTTTTAAAGGATCTTTTTTTTTTTAGATTTGTAGAAGTCAAATTTTAGTTTTGTGCTAAAGTCCCTGGGTGGCTACTGTTTTTAATACAGTAGGTGCTAATGAACACTGATCTGCTCAAGTTTGGGGTTCTTCTTTCCTGGAATAACAATTAAATGACTCTTCACTTATTTGTATTTAGTGGAAAACACAACTAAACTTTTAAATTGTTAAAGGGATGTTGCTTTGGTGTTCAGAAAAAAAAAGAGTATAAAATCTTCAAAAATCTGAAAAGCATTCCTTTGGGGCTTTCCAAGTTCATACCTAACACCAATAAGCACTGTGGATTTCATATAATATATAACAAGCTCTGTTGTCTCTCTTCTTTTTAATTTGAGTGATAGGAGACCAAAAGCAATTTTCAAGTAATAATGTCCCTAAAAGGAAGATTAAGTGGGTTCCATTTTGTGTTTAAACCAGTCACAAAAGCCTGACTTACATAAGCTTTTTGTGTGACAGAGAAACCCTTTGCCATTTTAATATTTTCCCAATGAAAATGTCTCACTGCAAATTGTTCTCTGCAGATCTAAATATATAGTCAATCATAACACAACAAACAAGAGTTTATTAAGAGGAAAATGAGACAAATAAATCAGTTGGCACTCTTTCAAAGAGGGGCAAAACACAGCTAGACAAAATACAAAGAGAAATGTGGCCATGGAGCTGTAGATGCCAACCTTCCTTTTTGATCTCAGAGAATCAGGCAGGTTGCTGGTGAAAAATATTAGGATCAGTCCCCAAAGCAGATAACAATTTAGAGCAGTGTTAAAAGTATGTTTTACCGACAAAGAAAGAAAAGGAGACTAGTATTACACACTGACAGCCAGTATGGTAGGTTCCACCAAGGTCCTCTGATCCGGCGGGAAAATACTAAAAGCCGATTGGCTGAGCAGTTTTGACAGCTCCCTATAAAAGGGCTAGCTGTCAAATGGAACAGTGCTGGATGTGTGGCTAGTTTGCCTAATAAAGAGCTGTTGTTTGTCACTGAAGCTTGAGTCTGTCTTATCCATTCACCTGATCTAACAACTAGTGTAGAAAGTTACCGTGTTTCCCCAAAAATATAACCTGTCCTGAAACTAAGGCCTTGCCACATTTTTCGTGTGGGCAAAAATATAAGCCCCCCCTCTGGACAACCCCCCCTCTCTAGCCAGGCAGAGCACCGCTCACCGACCTAGCGGTATCCCGAAGGCACCAAGCCTATGGCAGCCGGCCCACACCATAGAGCACACTCCTAGAGCGGCCGTTGCTGGAAGAATTGGAAGCCGAGTTCCGGAGTTTGGAAGCCGGAGAAGAAGTGTGGCGGCGGCGAAAGCGGCGGCAGTGCCAGGGCATGATGAGGCTGGGAGGCATGCGAGCTGGGGGCAGAACAGGCACTCACGCAGCCACCCTCTCCAGCCATGCACTGACCTAGGGGGTACCCCGAATGTGCCAAGCCGTGGGAGCTGGGTAGCGGGCAGAGCATCATGTGGCTTACGCCTTAGGGATACCCTCTAGGTCAGTGAATGGTGCTCTGCCCGGCTGGAGAGGGGGTTTGCCGGGTGGTTGCTCGTGAGCGTGGTCACCTCATGGTTGCTTCACCCCTGAGGCTGTGCCCGGCTCTTCGGAAGCCCACTCGCAAGGGAGCAGTCACCCGGCAACCCCAAAACAATAAGCTCTCCCCTGATAATAAGACCCAAGCCATATTTTGTGGGTCAAAAGAAAATAAGACCCTGTCTTATTTTCAGGGAAACACGGGACACCCACCCCTTTCCTAGAAGTATGATAGACGAGATCAACCCTGATTGCTCTTTAGAAGGCCAGATCCTGAAGATGAAACTCAAAGACTTTGTCCACCTAATGAGAAGGAAGGACTCACTGGAGAAGAACCTAATGCTGGGAATGATTGAGGGCAAAAGAAGAATAGGACGACAGAGAACGAGGTGACTGGATGGAGTCACCAAAGCAGTAGGCATGAGCTTAAATGGACTCCAGAGGATGGTAGAGGGCAGGAAGGCCTGGAGGAATGTTGTCCATGGGGTCACGATGGGTCAGACATGACTTCGCAACTAACAACAAATAATCTCCTTATAAGAATCAGCCAAAAATAAGGCATCAACTGTTTTGATTCCAATGAAATATCTTCCAGCTTGTTAAGGAACTTCTGGAGGAATCTAAGAACCAGGTTGAATGATATAAGAAAGAAATGTTTTCAAATTACTTAAGCCTCTTAGAAATATAAAAATTGTCCACTGATCTGTTTCTGAGCTTGTGTTTTTTTTTAATGTGCAATAGTATATTGAACCTTATTAATACGATATGCTATTATATCCCTTATAATTTAAGGAACATTCTAGGCTCTTACTTGGAAGCTTTAGAAATATTTTCCCAGTGCCTTTGGGAATAACAATGTTATTGTCCTGGGGTCATTCTAGAATTTTCACATTAGTCCTGCTAGGATCCCTTTGGACTCAGTCAGGGCACTGTTTGCAAGATTCGCTTTGAAAATGATTGTATTGCCTGATCTTTTTGGAAATTGCTGTGCCATCCAGCAAGGAGAAAACTGCATAACCCAAATGTGAAAGATGGCATATTTAACTTTCTGCAGTTGGCTATAACACATACAAGACAAGGGTGGAATATTGGATTTAAGCAATTGTAATAATCCCCATAACGGGAGAGAGCATCTCTTTCTTTTAATTCCTCAAAAAGCAACTGAAGCCCCAAAGTAAATTCTGGAAATATAGCAGACAGAATTAGCAACACAAAAGAAAGGCAAAAAGATTTTTCACTGAGGAAGGAGAAACATCTTCCATTAGGAATATGCTCTATTTTTCTGCAGCAGAGAAGTGTAGCCTGAAAACTGAGATGTTAATACAGTCCCTAGGGATGGGAGGTGTAATTCTACAAGAAAAATTAAGAAGTTCCTTTACAAAAGGAAGACATCTAAATCAATTTAACAGCTCTACATTTTTATCAGGGAAGCATTAATGGGGGGGAAGGACTAAAGGGACCACGGTCCTCATAGGTTACATGATCTGGTTTGCATTGGTTAGCAATGAAGTTCTGTAAGAGGGAGAAAGATGAGTAATGTGGCTGTGGATAATCAGAAAAAATGATGCATCTTATTATCTTCAAACTATGCCAAACCTTGTCCAGAATAGTATAGTCACAAAACAGCAATGATAGACTATTGGGGGAGGGGGGGGGAAATGGACTATTTAATAAAAAAATTAAAGTACACCCAAACAACTACAAAGTTAATAAAAGAGCCAATTCTGAAGGTAATAAACCGGCAGAGATTGGGCTATATAGGTTACATATACAGGTACACAATAACTGGGGAGTTTCTCAGCCTAAATAAAGCATTGAATAAAGAGATTTTGCCCAGGAACTGAACATTAAACAAACTTAGCGGTGGATCAAATCTGCATTCCAGAAAAAGGAACAGAGTCTCCAGACATCAACTTTTTAACTCTTGCCCACCAGTAAGAATTTCTCCTAAAGAAAAGCACTGTTACAACACCATTAAGCATGAACTTTCTCATGGAGGAGTGGAAGAGACTTTCTGAATACAAAAAGGAAAGCTGGATTGTCAAGGCCTCAGGTGTGATGGTCAATTGGATCTGGCCAAAGGCATATTTTCATTCACTAGGTTGCGGCAGTTCAGTAATGCACTGAGCCAATATGTTTACAAAGAGAATTGAAAGAACTGCCTAGCGTAGATTAACTCCAGATGCCATTCCCTTGTGAGAAGGGAGACTCTAAATTGAAAACAACCTCGGACTGAGATGTTCAGAGGCTGGAATAAAAACTGCCTCAAAGAAAAAAGGCTGAACTGGGAGTCCAGGAGACTAAGAAGACTTTAGGCAAAGGTCAAGTAAACTTGCTGTAAGGTGGTAACTATCAGAATATCTGGAAGCACAGAGCCCAACAAAACATCACCGTATTGGTAGAAAGATATATATTGGCTTGCTTTGTCAGAATTGTAGGAAGCCTGAAAAAGAAAGTGGAGGGCCCAAGTTGAAAGTAATATAATTTAACAGAGACAGATGGATTTAAACAAAAATCAAATGGACCAGTACAGTCTAATATTGGCACTGTGCAGGGTGGATACTTTTTAAAATAAATAAATACAATTGATTTTTTTTAATTTAAATCAGATTTGATTTTTTTAATCAAATTTATTTTAATAGAATGCTTTTGGAGTAAAAATCTATCTAAAGATAGTTTTCTATTTCACATACATCAATAACTTAGTTTATTCAGCATGAAATGGAGCTTAATTATGTAGCGTGAGGCTGTATATTCTGCAATACTGGGACTGTCGGTGAGTCAACAGCAGGTCAGAGGAGAAGCTACTGCAAGACAGGGGTGACAGTTGCTCTTTAAAAAATATGATTTAAATCAGTGGTAGTCAACCTGGTCCCTACTGCCCACTAGTGGGTGTTCCAGCTTTCATGGTGGGCGGTAGGGGATTGCTGTAACTCTGCTTTATAAATTTTATAAAGTAAAGTTACTTCCCTACTTTATAAATCACCATTACTGTGGAACCGGTGGGCGGTTAGAAAATTTTACTACTAACAGAGATACAAAAGTGGGCGGTAGGTATAAAAAGGTTGACTACCCCCGATTTAAATCGAGTTGATTTAAATCAAGCCTTTTTACTAGTAATTTAAATCATTATTTAAATTATGACGTAAATTCGATTTAAATCAAATCCACCTTGGCACTCTGTAATAGATCTCGGAATAGTAGTTGATTTGAGAACTGAGATTGAGCTAGTAATATGATGTGATTGCAAAAAGATGAATCCAATAATTTATAACCTTTAAATTGTAAATGTAGTTGGTCAGACTGACAAGCATATCCAATGACACATCATCTTGTAACATCATAGTCAATTCTGGACATTTTCTTATTTAACAACGCTTTGTATCAGTTCTACAAGTGGAGGCAGGACTAAAATATTTTGGTCTTCACTAGATTAGACCAACCTTCACAAAAGGGTTTAGCCTTTTCTCTTTTTTTCCCTTGGATTTTCAATCAGCAAAGGAACAATCAAGAGAAAGTTGCCTCCTGCCAAATCCCAAGGATCAAGAAAAACTTGATCCATACTCTACCTCAGTGTTTTTCAACCTTGGCAACTTGAAGATGTCCGGACTTCAACTCCCAGAATTCCCCAGCCAGCATTCGCTGGCTGGGGAATTCTGGGAGTTGAAGTCCGGACATCTTCAAGTTGCCAAGGTTGAAAAACACTGCTCTACCTAACAGTGTGAGAAGAAAAACATGGTTTTCTAAAGAAATGTTTTTCTCAGGAGCAAGTCTGCAACTTCTATATCACCAATGCAGCAGGCCAAGTACTTGCCCAGCAACAAGTACTTGAAACAACCTGAGCATTTTCTTCTAATAGGATTGATGGCAGGCTTCGTTTGCTTTGCTCATAAATGTTAGCTGCCAAGAGCCAGATTAGGAATATGAGTGGGTCCTTATTGCTGGATATTAAAGATTTTGGTCAACAGAGATTTGTTTGACTGGGATTTCTGCTGGATCTCAGCAGACCGGGCTAGCTGTTGCTTGAGCCGTTTCTTTCCTTTGCTTGTCTGAATTTCATCCTCAGTACAGCGCTGAACGAAGCCCCAGCTCTTCTCAGCATGTCCTTTCTGATTGTCCTTTTTCAAAAAGTGCTTGCTCTTCTCTACATTCTGCAGGTAGAAATTAGTCTCTCGCTTGGCCTGAGAAACTTCAGCGCGCATGCGCTGCTGACGCACCTGCCTTTCATAGGCCAGCTGCTCGCTCAAGTGAGTCCATTTGAAGCGATTCAAATACTAAGAAAAATATGAAAACTAGTTAATATGTCATAAGGTTACCATATCAGCATATAACAACTCATGGTTTGAGAAGATCTAACCTTAGTTTAAATACCGTATTTTTCGGACTATAAGATTTTGAAGAGGTAAATTTTAAAAAAAGGTTTTGTACTCTGCAGCCCTCCCAAACACTGTGCATGCCTCGTTTTTTTGTGAAAAATGGGGCATGCAGAGAGTTTGAGAGGCCTGCAAAGTGCTCCTGGGAGCTGGGAGGATGAGCAAAAAATGGCCCCTTTTTCGCTCATTTTTGCCCTCACCAGCCCCCAGGCGCACTTTGCAGGCCTCCCAAACCCTCTGCACATCCATTTTTGCAAAGGTGGCAGGGTTTGGGGAAGCAAAATGTTCTGTATTCAATGTGTAAGATGCACCCAGATTTTCACCCTCTTTTTTGGGGGGGAAAGGTGAATCTCATACTCCAAAAAGTACGGTACTTTCCACATTGTCTGAAGCTACGTTATGCCCACCTTTATTTATTTATTTATTTGTCTTGTATGCCGCCCACTCCCGGAGGACTCTGGGCTGCTCACAAAAGACAAGGGAAAGGGGGAAACGAGACAAAGACAACATATTAAAAACAAAGCCAACATTCACAATTTCTATGGAGGTAGATGCTTCTCAGCTCCCCCCAGCCTGCTGGAACAGCCAGGACTTGGTGGCTTTGCGGAAGGCCTGGAGGGTAGTAAGGGTCCGGATCTCAACAGGGAGCTCGTTCCAGAGGGCCGGAGCTGCAACAGAGAAGGCCCTCCCCCGGGGAGTCGCCAGCCGACATTGGCTGGCAGATGGAATCTGGAGGAGACCTAACCTGTGCGATCTAATTGGTCTGAGAGAGGTAATCGGCAGGAGGCGGTCTCTCAGGTACCCAGGCTGGAACAATTTGGCCTCCCTAGAATTGGCTAAAATCTGTAATAAAGAATCTGGTAGTAGAAATTCAATAACTAATGTCGGACAAATAACAACCCTCAGCCTAACCAGAATAGCTCACTGCAAGCACTTGTCTTGATATGAGTCTGAGTTATCCATCACATTCCCAGAGAAGAAAAGAGAGAGAAAAGAAATCATTCAGTGTACTATTGACTTCTGATTTGAAATTAATTTTCATATAATTCATCCTTTGACCAAAGATTCTGTGTTTGAACACCAGCAATGCATTAAATAATTGAGAAGAGATATGAGTGCTTCCTCAAGAAATACATTTATTCCAAAATGTATTGTGTTTATCAAATGCACATATACCCATAGGAATTCATTACATCTTTTATCATGGGTAAAACATTCAATCACAGATTGATTTTTAAAATTAAGAATGCCACATCCTAGATAAAAATTATTTTGAGCAGGTACACTGGCTTATGGGGTGTTGTTTGTCCATCTGCTGCTTCAACCCATTGCATCTTGAGCAAGGACACGATATGGAAGCATAGATGTACAACATCTAAAATTGATTTATTCCTTTCAGTGTCTCTATATATGGCTGAGCTGCCTTGCCAATTGAAATATAAGTTTAGCAAAGCAACTTATCTTGAACCAAGTTTCATGAGCAGGAGCTGGAAATGCAGGAGAAACAGCACTTTCACAATATCAAGTCAGAATCAGTTGACCCAGAAGGAAATAAAAGTTGGTACCAGCCATTAATTTTTGATACCTTTGAAGAGCCAATAAAAAACCAGATTGAGTTGTTCCCAACAACAATTAGATTACGACTAGATAACAGAGTACTGAGTCCCAGAAAACACACCTTTATATTCCATAGGTCATAATGGAATTTGCTCTTCTTACGAACACCGATAGGAGTATTGTGTAAACTAGCAGCTACCAACTTTGCCACACGCTTATCCCGGAATTCTACCCAACCTTCTGTGAAATTTTTGGCATTACTACCAGCCGCCTTCTTTTTCTTTCGGATAAATCGTTCTAGGGAATGCAAAGAGATATAACAGTCATAAAGTGTACAGACTTTGAGTTAAGGTAGCTTAGTCACACATACTTGTTGATTTATGAATATTTCATCTTTAAACCAACTTACCCAAGTGTAAAATCTAACCATTAAAAACTGTCAACTGGGGAAATCAGGAGATTCAGACAATTCAAATGAATATAAAGATTTTTTGCAAGCTTAAGCTCTCTACAAGAATCTGACCAATTGCTAGTTAAGGGAAATGAGTGAGATAAGAGAGGCATTCAAGGTGGGCTGGGCTTAAATTCTCTTGCAGGCATGCAGGAACTAATGGGTATAATCTCCTTTTGAGATGATAAAGACTGCATCATATTTCAAATAAAAGTCTACCCATCTGAAGATAGCTTCCATCTGAATGTACTTCATATGCTTCTCACATCAAAGACAAGTGTAATAAGAAATGATATTCCGTGGTTAATCTACTAATCCAGTCTTTTACACTGGAAGGTACATTAACTTTATTTAGTACTAGCTGGATAGTCGTGCTTCGTTACGAAACTATGTGATCGAGCTTGATACTTAAAGCTTGAAACTTAATGTAGAACATGTAACTCTTTAGCAGCACAGCGTATTAATATAAGGCAACTGGTAGTTGGAACAGAGTTCTTTTCAGGGGGGAGGGGGGGCAGAGTAGAATGTCTAAACTCCCAGCCCACAGGCCGGATGAGTCATGCGTTGGCCACGCCCATGCCCGATCTAGCAAAGGGACAGCATCAGGGCATGTTAATATAAGGCAATAGACAGTTGGAACAGAGTTCTTTTCAGGTGGGGAGGGGAAGTAGAATGTCTAACTCCTTAGCATCAGAGTGTTTTAATATAATACTGTATAAGAAATACTAATGATCTGATGGTCATTCCCAAAAATCCTTTCTTAGCGAGTACCTAGAAGCCAAGAGGAACATACGTGCCAAATTTCAAGTTTGTAGGCTTTACGGTTCTGGAGATTTCGTGACTGAGTGATACTGTAGTTACTGTCTCTAATGCACCCATACAATCTCACCTTCAGGCTGCAAGAAAATGCGTCCCACTTCACCATGAACGCAAAGCAGGTTTCGGACATGCCGAGGCCGGAAGCGTGGAGGGATATGACCAAGATAAACTATGCCAGGCACAACCTTTTTGGCATCATTTTGATTACAGGAATCCAACTGAGAATCCTCTTCTGTTTCCTTATCTTCTGAAACTGTCTCTACTTCTTCCTCTCCACTGTCCATTACTGAGTCTTCAATCCTGGGTGTCAGTGGGAGTTTTCCTGCACCGTCATCAACCATCTGGTTTTTGTTTTTAGTTATTATTAGGCAATGTATGGATATAACTGGAAAACTGTTTTCTTTCTATAATACAAAATGAAAATATAGTAATGAAAAATTAGGACAAAACTGCTTTCTGTCATAGCCACACCCAATGTTTGTCCACATCCTCAAAACTATTATATAAAATCAATTATCTGAAATTTATATTGCCATTTCTCCAAAAGCCCATCATGCCTTGTCACCCTTGCTCAACCAGCACATTTTCTTTCTGTCCCCAATAAAATAGGCAAATCGGCATCTTACACATTTGCACCATAGTCCCAACAAGTATTGACCAGGACACGGGGGCTTAATGATGGTGTATTTGATTAATTTTTTATTTAGATTTAGATGGCTGCCCATTTCATAGATATGTTCTTTTCTAATCTTAACTTTGATGCTTTTAATTATGCAACAGTTTTTAACGTTTGTCTCTGTTTTAGAATATTTTGACTGCATGCTAGATGGGCAGCTATATATAGTAATTACGACTGACCTCGGTACACCCACGTTACACCTATCCTCCGCGAGCTGCACTGGCTGCCTATCGGTCTCCGGATACGCTTCAAGGTGCTAGTCATCACTTATAAAGCCCTTCATGGTATTGGACCTGGGTACTTCAGAGACCGCCTGCTGCCAATTACCTCCCAAAGACCCATCAGATCCCACAGATTAGGCCTCCTCCGGATTCCATCTACCGGCCAATGTCGATTGGCGACTATCCGGAGGAGGGTCTTCTCTGTGGCTGCTCCGGCCCTCTGGAACGAGCTCCCCGCAGAGATTCGGACTCTCACCTCCCTTCAGGCTTTCCGTAAAGCCGTTAAAACCTGGCTGTTCCGGCAGGCCTGGGGTTGACGAGTTCCCTTCCCCGCTCGAATTGTGTGACTGTTGATTGTTTTTTTAAAAAATTTCTCTGTATCTGCTTGTTGTGTTGCCTTGTCTGTACTACCCCCCACCCCACCCCGGGGTTTGTTAGCCGCCCTGAGTCCCTCCGGGAATAGGGTGGCATAGAAATGCAATAAACCTATAAACCTATAACCTATAAACCTACCTGACACATGGAGACAGTAGAATTTGGAAAGGAGTCAGGATGTAAGAGAATAAAGAATAAAATATAAATGCATTTATAACAGCTATAAAGAAAATGGAAAGCCATTTCATCTCTTTTTCCCTTCTTTAGCTCACTTTTATTTTTTTACTCTATAAAACAACTTCTATAAAAATTAATTTAAACTTAAATGAATAATATGTAATAAGTAAAACTCCGGGGGGCTTATAGACAATTACAATAAATTTGAAAGCAACAAAACTAATCCAAAATATCTTGAGGACACCGGGTTCTTCCTAACCCTTTACTAATTTCACTTTAAATTACTGCTGTATTCTATCTTTCCTTACTACCTCTTATTCCAAAGGTGCTTTTTCAAAAGGCAACTGGACTTCGTTGGAAAAACAAGTCCAGTTGCCTTTTGAAAAAGCATTTTTGGGGACTACCACGATCTGGACAACTGAGAATCTCCATACATATTTACTACCTCTTATTTCCTCCGAAGGAGTTTCTCCTATTCGCGTTCTTCTCAAATGTGCTCCCCGCAGGCTGAGCGAGACCTTCACTAACGGCACTGTCGCAAAGGGAAGCGAGTATTTCCTCCCATAGAGCTAAAACGGAGGGAGGACTCATACCGAGCCAGTTGTTAATGCAGAGCAACCATAGAAATGTTACCTCTTTATAAAAAGTCTACGGTCCCTAAAGCTGGGGGGGGGGGAGAAGCGGTGTTTCTTGTGACGAGGGATCGATGGAAAAGGAGGCGGAGCTTGAATAGCTTCGACCAATGAAGAAGTAGAGGTGACGGAACGAGGTTGGGAGTGTGCAATGCCAAAGCAGCCAATCTCAAGCTGGCCGATCAAGCGTGGGAGGATTCGTTTGCTGGTCTTACCTGTTGCAAAGCTTCGCTTGCGCGCGTGGATCAAAATCTCACCTGGGCCCTTACGAGGAAATGTCGTCACGGCGAAACGCAGGGTAAAGAGGGACTCTAGAACAGTGTTTCTCAACCTTGGCAACTTGAAGATGACTGGACTTCAATTCCCAGAATTCCCCAGCCAGCGAATGCTGGCTGGGGAATTCTGGGAGTTGAAGTCCAGACATCTTCAAGTTGCCAAGGTTGAGAAACACTGTTCTAGAAATCAATGGATCTGCCTCGCCCCTCCCCTCTTTACAGATGTTGATCATGAACTCTTGCAATTCCCAGAGTGATTTTTTGGCTATACAGCTGTAGTCTGATGGGAGCTAAAAGGCCAACAAATCTGGAAAGGCAGAATTGATCCCTTACTTTTTTTGTCCTCTTTTATTATGTTTTCTAGGTCAAACGTGCATTATTAAAATTGAGTTTATTCATCGGAGGTGCGTGATACGTTGTGCCTTTGATACTTTGACACTGCAGAAGAGAAGACAATAAGAATAAGGCAATTCTAGAAAAGAAATCACATTGCAGCTTATTTTTATTGTGCAAATCTCATACAGTAATCTCTTATTCAAATAGAGAAGGCACCTTAAAAGGACACTCTTCTGGCATTTGCAGATAAGTGGGTCTTAAATCAGTCACTTTCCGTCTGTGTGTGTGTGTGTGTGTGTGTGTGTGTGTGTGTGTGTGTGTGTGTGTTTTCCAGAATAATTCTGGAACGACGCAAGCAATTTCAACCAAACTTGGTACACAGATGACTTACTCTCTGGAACAAAATACTGTGGGGGTAAGTCACCTCTAACATCCCTCCTGGGTGTACAGCCTATTGTGCCTTAAAATGGCTCCTACAGTACTGCCATAAAATGGCTTCTACTGTACAGCGCAGTGGAGTTGCCATTGTTTTGGCTTCACAGTATTCCACAAGGGGGCTGGGAAAATCCAACATTAGAAATTATATTTGGTCCGGACATTTTCAACACGGCTTTTATTATTTTTGAGGACAAATGTATGGCCATGATCAATAAAACATTACTGCAATTCAGCCTGCCTGCACCACTACAAGATCAACAGGACGTACTTCACGCAGATTACATGTGAGAAAAGAACTACAACGTTGAATCGAATGGCTTAGTGCAAATATCGTGGACAAGAAGCCACTTCTAAATCAAGATCAGAAAAAAGCATACCAAATGGTCATGCATCAGCTACCAAACATCAAAGTGGTATCACTTTTCTTGACACTTCTGGGGGGGTACAGGGAAAACATTTGTAACTAATTTAATTGTTGCTAAAATCAAGGCTTTTCCTATGTAATACAGGATTAGGATAAATAAATACCCGGGCAATGCTGTGTTATCAGCTAGTGTCTACTAAAGAATGGTTATGAATCAGCAGAAAGTGACAGTGCAGTGTGGATGAGGGTTACAGGTAGTCCTCGACTTACAACAGTTTGTTTAGTGACCGTTCGAAGATACAACATCACGGGGAAAAGTGGCTTATGACCATTTTTCACACTTATGACCGTTGTAGTGCCCCATGGTTACATGATTTCCATTCGGCTGTTTGACAACTGACTCACATTTATGATGGTTGCAGGGGCCCGGTGTCATGTGATCACCTTTTGTGACCTGACAAACAAAGTCAATGGGGAAACCAGATTCACTTAACAAATGTGTTACTAATTAAACAACTGCAGTGATTCATTTAACAAATGTGGCCAAAAAAAGTCGTTAAATGGTGAAAAACTCACTTAACAAATTTCTCACGTAACATAAATTTTAAGCTCAATTGCGATCATAACTTGAGGACTACCTGCATACAGAGTTTAAACACCATCATCATTATTTAAATATTAAACATCCCTGTATTTTATTGGTACAGCTCAGTATTTTACAAATGGGAAAACTTGTATACTGTAACATCTTTAATATGATTGCCTGTCTGGCCCTTGTAAAGCAGAATAGGATAAGAACAGAGTGGAATGGAACGGAATGGAATGGGGATAGGAATAGGAATACAATCTTTAAATGTACACTAATCAGCTTACATTGAAAAGAAAAAGCTCTCAAAAGATAACTATTATGCATATACCTTCATACATATATATTACACGGAGAAATATCACAGTATAGTTTGAATATATACATATACAGCACATAGCGGGGGGGGGGGGGAAATCCTGCAAATTTAAAAGACAGATGGCATAAGGAATAAAGCTGTTACAGAATCAAGTAGTCCTGCTATAGGTACTTCAAAATCTCTTCCCAGAAAGGGAGGAAGGGAGAAAAGAAAGGGAAAATAAGGTGGTGTTATAGCAGGAGGAAGGGATGGTAAACAAAGCAACCCAAACCGTATATTATAACCTATTAAATTAAATAATAAATGTATAAGAATGATAAATGTTAAAACACTTGTAACCAAACGACATGCTATATGTGATGATGGGTTTTTCTTCTGTTGTTTTTTGTTGTTGTTGTTTTTCATTGTTGTGGGTATGTGTTGTTTATGTAACAAAAAATAACCTAAAATTAAAAAAAAACCTCTTCCCAGAGGGGAGCAACAGAAATAGACTATGAAGTGGGTATATGGGGTCTCTAACAATATTTCGAGCTCTAAGCACATAGTGCTTATAAGCAGTATCCTGAATAATGGGAAGCAAACTTCTTATAATCTTCTCAGCTGTCCTTACCATTCTCTGCATGGACCTTCTATCTGAGGCACTGCTATCACCAAAACAAATAGTGATGCAGTTTGTTAAAACACTCTCAATCATGCCTCTGTAAAAAGTGGCCAGTGCACACTTCACTAAAGATAAACATATCAAGAGATCAAGTCAGATTGTTAGTTATCTGCACCCTTGGTATTTAATATTGAGCATCTCCACAGCTGCAGCCTTGATACAAAGTGGAATATGACTATGCTGGCTCTTTCTAAAACCAACAATGATCTTTGTTTTTTTAACATTCAAAACCAAATATTTTTATTGTACCAGCCCATCAGAGCCTTCACCTCCTCCCTAAAGAATCTTCATTGTCATCCTGGATAAGACCCACCACTGCTGTATCATACTTCACAATATGATTCATAGCAGACTTAAACATTGCTGCATGTTCTTCATTTGCCTTGAACTGAACAAGTTTAATGTATGTTCTGATCAGATTTTGAAATTGAGACTGTTTATTTGAGGAAGATAAACAGGTAAGAAAACCTATAACATCTTAGTAGTCATAAATGAATCAAAAATGTCCTATCAGCGATCAGATAGCCTAATAATGTTTTACATATATCTTGGCTTATCTCAGCACACTTTACTAACAGCTATATTGTTTGGCCCTGTTACAAATTGTCATTCAACATTTGGAGGGCTACAGATTTTTGATACTTCAGTCTGGAATAGATTTGGTGATAAATATTATAGAAAAATACTGACTAACTGGCTGCAATAAGGCAATTGTCAGCCTGTTTATTATATATGTATGTCCAACTAATAACATTTATTACGTAATAGAATTTTGTGGCATAAGCCTGCTCCATCAAATGAATGGAGTAAATTCCTGCTACAAAGATTTTATACGTAAGTTGATTACTAAGGGCATGGGAATAGAGATAGAAAGGAAGAGGCAGGATTGTTTTGGAATGTAAATTATCAGAGCAACAAAATAAGATCATGGCAGTGGTCATAAGTCAAACACAAACAAGCACCATTGACAGGCTGATACAAACGCAACAACTTACAGTCCACCCCAAAATCTGCAACACCCCTTTTTAATGAAATTTGTAGACTTGAAAGTGTATGAATATCATAGCTGTAATGTGGAATGATAGAAAATAGAAGCTAGGGAAAATACAGAATGCTCTGGAAACTATAAAACATACTATTTCTGAAAGAACATTTGACAAGTATTGATGTAATATTTCATATTAGATTACTTATCAATTGTACCATACGGGACCTTTTGGTTCATATTCAAACTTGCTGCTCAAGGTGTATAAAACAAGGCAATTTGTCTCTTGTATAAGCTGTGGAATACTGCATAAAAGCTGTAGATGGCAGTGAAAGAAATATCATTGAAGGAGTCTCTGCTTTGAATTATTTATAAAGTCATAAAGGAATACAAATCAAATCAATAAATAAATTTATTATACGTAGGGACAGTATTTGTGAGTGCATATGATACATAATATCATAGAACCTGGTTATACGTAATATATTTTGTGGCACCTTCTCAATAGAAACTGGAGGTATATAAAATTTTGGGCTCAAATGTCGTCGTAAGTTTAGAACTACCTATATATTGATCCAGAAAATTCCAGGAAGAAAAGATGAGAGGAACAGAGAAGTGGAATGGTGAGGATCTAAGAATATCATTTTTAACTGATTTTATTGCTTATGAAGAGAAAGTTCTCACTCCCTTCAGATTAATTTCCTGATTTGAAGTGTATATTTCCAACATTGACTAATTTCTTTCATATCCTAACCTTCTTATGTATTATTTTAAATTTTTAAAAATACTTCATTTTCTTTTTTTTCTTAGGGGAGAAACTAAGAAGAAAATAAAGTAAATATTTTTTTTCCCCAAAGCAGGAATGGGAAGCGCTGTTTTTGAGTCTTTCAGTAACTCTGTCACTTATCTGCAGATATATATTTTCACTCCAAATCTGAAACAATAGTAGCAGAACTTGATAGTTCTCTTGTCTAAGAGTATTATGAAGAATAATATTCTTGATGGATTGTAATGTGTATCACCTGGGGTGTTGATATTAAGGGCTTCAATATAGTGGCTAGAAGGGTTTTCCCTTGGAAGTTATTTATGTTTTGTGGTTTTCTCAGGAAGTAATGTATAATTTGGATTAGAAATGGCACATGGTTTGAGGATTGAGTCCATAAAGCCAAATATCCCACTGTAATTGTATCAATTACAGAAACAGTGGGGTATCCCTTACAAATGTAGCTATTTCCCACTATTTGTTTAAACTACTATTTATCCCTTCATGGGCTCTTGCACACAATTCATTTAATATGCTGTCCCTTAGTCTTGGCAGAAAATTATTCTGGCATATACAATATGCAGATGTAAAAAGACTACATACCCCTGTTAAAATGCCATATTTTTGAGATGTAAAAAAAATCCAACCGAGATAAATCACTTCAGAATTTGTTTTAATCTTTAATATAACATATAAGCTACACAATTCAATTGAAAAACAAACTGAAACCTTTACGGGTGGAAAAAAAATAACAACGAACAAGTACAATAACATGGTGCTTGGAAAAAAGGCCAGATCTTATGAAACGCCATAGAGTTGGAGCCATCTGAAGTTGGAGTGTTGCAGAAGATGCTGTGCCATATCAGATACCATGAGAGAAAAGGCATGCTTCCTGGGTCCTACTAGGTAACATTGTTTAATGTTAACGAATTAGAATTAACCAGATCTACAGTAGCTTCCAAGTGGTCTCAAGGACACCTTGTGAGATTCTATAGTTGAAATGGGAGGTTACCAAGGAATAAGGGCCAGTGAGTAGGACCTCCCAATTTAGGAACAAGTGCAGTTGCTACAAAAGATGCTTAAAGAGTCCAAGCGTGGAGCAGGTTCACTAGAGATACTTGGGGATAGCATTACCCAGTTATCTGGGAACTGTTAGATCTTGTTGGACCCACTGAAGTGGACTTGGTCCTCTATGCTGACAGCACAACTATCTGTCAGTTAGATCCCTGTCCCTCCTTGTTTATGAAAGTCATCAGGACTATGACCTCCAAGTGGATTCAGGTAGTGATAAATACATCATTGAAGGAGGGGATGTTCCCAGTACCTTTTAAGGAGGCCTTGGTCATCCTCTTAGCCAGAAAACCTTTAGTAGATCACACCTGCTTGGACATTTTTTTTGTCCAGTTTTTCATCTTCTCTTTTCAGAAAAAGTGGTGGAAAAGATGGTTGCATAGCAGTTTCAGAGGGTCCTGGATGAAATGGATTACCTAGACTTCTAATTGGGTTTCAGGCCTGGTTATGGGATAGAAACAATCTTGGTCACACTTGTTGATATCTGGAGAGAGCCGGATCGGGGTAGTGCATCCCTGCTTTCCTTGCCCTCTCAGTGACCTTTAATACCATTGACCATGGTATCCTTTTGGTCCTGTTGTGGGATCTGGGGTGGGCAGCGCAGTCTTGCACTAGTTCAGTGCCTTTCTCCAAGGCTTGTCCCAGTCAGAGTTGATAGGAAGCAAAAGATCCGGCCACAAGGTTCAGTATTCTCTCTACTCCTTTTTAACATTTACATGAAGCTACTGAGATGAAGTACCGTCAGCTTTATATCTCCATTCTGAGTTACCCAAAGATTGCTGTCGCACCCCTCTTATGGTGCTTGGAGGCTGTGAGGATGGGGAAAATCAGACTTCAACCAAACCTTGATAAGACCAAGTGACTAGGAAATCTTTTGCACCTTTGTGTGCCAGTTGTGCCCTTTCCTAGATCATGACTCCGTGCACTCAGTCACTCATGGCCTGGTCACCTCGTGTTTGGACTACTGCTATGCGCTGTACCTGGGGTGCCCTTGAAGAATATTTGGAAGCATACACCTGACAATGGTGTAGTCAGTTCTAGGGGCGCCTAAAGTCGCCCCTGTAATATCACTGTTATGCAAGTTGTGTGGGTTGGCAATTTGCTTGTTGGTTTAAATTAAAGGTGTTGGCTATCACCATTAAAGCCTTTTTTAGCAATAGCAGTAGCAGTTAGACTTATATACCGCTTCATAGGGCTTTCAGCCCTCTCTAAGCGATTTACAGAGTCAGCATATCGCCCCCAACAACAATCCGGGTCCTCATTTTACCCACCTCGGAAGGATGGAAGGCTGAGTCAACCCTGAGCCAGTGAGATTTGAACAGCCGAACTGCAGATCTGCAGTCAGCTGAAGTAGCCTGCAGTGCTGCATTTAACCACTGCGCCACCTCGGCTCTTTTATGGCTTTAATGGTGATAACCTGAAGAACCAATGGGGTTGGCACACTCCATTCATTCTGGTAAAAGGGGCATACTGTGGATCCCCATGATCAATGAATTCCGACTGGTGGGGTCCTGGAGGAGAGCCTTTTCTGCCATGGCTCCTACCCTCTGTAACATTGTGCACCTCAAGGTCCTCTTGTCCACCCAAAAGAGCCTTAAAACCTGACTCTATCGATTGACCTGGGCCCCCAATGAGGGTGTTCTACCCTGGAAGTGGTTGGTGGGCTAGGAAAATCCCATCTTATAAATATAATCTTTATTGTCATTGTACTTAAATACAACGAAATTGGTTATACAACGAAATACAACGAATTTTCACCCTGTTGTATTCTGACTCCTAACATTTAATTTTTGTGTATTGTATATTGATGTTTTAATGTTTCTATCCCTGCTTTTATGATGTTGTAAGCCTCCCAAACTGCCTGATAATGAGATGCACCAAATATAATTTTAATAAATAAATGAGGTCCACAAGAGAGCCAGTTTGGTCTAGTGGTTAAGACTAAAAACCGGGCAACTATGAGTTCTAATTCTGGCTGGGGGACTTTGGGCCAGTCGTTCTCTTTCAGCCCAGCTTGCCTCACAGAGGGGTTGTTTTAGGGAAAATAGGCAGAGGAGGGAGTATTGGGTATGTTTGCAGCCATTATTTATAAAAATGATGAAGATGGGAAAGTAAATAAGTACTAAGTACTTTCTTAAGTCATGGCTGCTATCTGTTTTCTGGTGAATTAGTGTAGTTTCCCCAACCTGATAGCCTTCAGAGGTGTTTAGGCAATAACTCCTCAAAATCTTCACCAAATTCACAAATAGTATCGCATAGTACCAGGCTGGAAAAGTATAAAGAGAGAAGTAGGGAAAAGAAAAATCACTGAAACTGACTGAGTAGATTACTGGTTAAATCTTACCCTTACTTAATTCAGTGGAGACTCCCTACAAGGAAATAGGTCGATCATTTGCAAAGCAACATACTCCTAAATTACTAAGAAGCAGCAAGAAATTATTGAAGTCACCAAAGGCCTTGGTCAACTTGACATAGCCACTCACAAGCTTCCCGACTGTGTTTCTGCACAAGCTTCCCAACTGTGCTTCCTTTACTATCCCAGTCCTGTCAATCATGTCTATTTGGAGCAGATAATTCAGCAGCTACTTCACAGTTGATTTGATCAAATGTCACACAGTGAGAGACTGAAATTACCCACTGTCAGAGGAAATGCACCCCCTCCTCTTTATGAATCCCTACTCCACACAAACTTCCTTTCATTACTGTAACATTTCCTTGATCAGTTGTATTTGCAAACAGCAGCCTGGGCTTCCGTAGGGTTTGACATTTGTTATAATGATTAGCATTTTTAATAAACAGATTTTTGCCACCAAATTTAATTTCTAAAATATATATTTAACCCCAAAAAGAAGTTTCTGTGAGAAATCACAACTAGAGGAACACAACGGACCTTCCTAGTATCTCTTATCTGATGCTTCACCCTTTCAATGGCACATAAAGGGACTCATTCATACCTTCAGTGTCCATATAGAGATATCCTTTAGCTCAGGGGTGTTAAACCTGCGACAACACATTGTCATCACATGACATATCATAACGTTTCCCCCTTTCGCTAAACCGGGCGTGGGCGTGGCCAGTGCATGACATATCCACCCTGCGGACCATGAGTTTGACACCCCTGTCTTAGATTAAAGACGAAATAAGATGGGCTAACTCATTAAGGTTCTGGTTTGGGAATAAGAGCTGGCTGATTAAAGAAGGAGAAAAGTTAAATAAACTAAATAAAACTAAAATAAACTAAAAATAAAAAATAGTGTTTTGAAGAAATATCCATCTGGTTCAGTTCCAAGTCGGGAGAAAGGCACTGGAGACAAAATGGAGGCTGGAGGCTGATTAGAGAGAGGGTCCATTTATTGACAAAACAGAACCAGATGGGTGGTTCTGGGCAGCTGGCTACATGGAGTTGAGAGTGGGTGGCTTTTATACCTTCTCTTGGGTTTTGCACTTGAGCTTCCTGTTCCTGTGCAAGAACATGTGTTCTATTGGCCGTTGTCATACTCCCATGAGGCCATGTCATAGCTGGCTCTATAGGTTGTCTGAACTCCCAGCTTTGGTTGAAGTTTGCTTAGATGATGCAATGAAGAGGATTGTGTTCTGAAAGGATGTTGAGCGATTCCTATTGTGGCTGAGGGCTAATCCTACCTTTGTTGGATCTTGGGTGAGGGTATTTGCTTATGAATCTCTTTATCTCTTAAGTGCTGACATCTGCTGAGGGCTATTAAGGAAGGTGGGGGCTCCTTTCCAAGAGCATGTTTCTCCATTTCTCATCCAGGAAAATATAATATTCTTCCTTTTTAGTATTTCTCAAAATATTTCATTCTTCTAGGAGAGGGGTGGGTGCTGACTTCCCACAATAGTATAAAACTAGACACTTGAGATTCTTGTTTTAGGATGCTGAGTGCTTGTACATCCAGGGCAGTGGTGGGTTTCAAAAATTGTTTGAACCTACTCTGTGGGTGTGGCCTCCTTTGTGGGAGTGGCTTGCCACCCATGTGATCGGATGGGAGTGGCTTGCCGCCCATGTGACGGGTTATGAAGATGCCGACGACACTTGTCAGAACCACCTTAAATTACCTCACACGCAGCACTGGCATGCATAAGAATATGATGTAAACTTGTTTTTTAAAAGGCATCTTTGGTTTGCGTTAAAACAACTTCAACACACGCAATGTTCTAATTGCACCACAAACGCAGTAGTCATCCTTACCTTTCACAGAGGCACTGAGTTTTATAAATATGAGCATGATAGTGTAGAATAATCATATACAAGGACCAGCGGTGGGTTTCAAAAAATTTTGGAACCTCTTCTGTAGGTGTGGCCTGCTTTCCGGGTCCACTGGTGGATCCTCTTCTTACCGGTTCGGTAGATTTGATGAACCGGTTCTACCGAATAGGTGTGAACTGGTAGGAACCCACCTCTGATCCAGGGTAAGCATTGTACATCCAGGGTAAGCATTTCCCTCTCTCGCTCTAATTTTCCTTTTCTCCCTCCCTCTCTTATTTTTCCTTTCCTTTTTTTTATAAGAAAATAAAAAAATAGAATGTGGAAGGTAATCTTTGAAGCAGGCTCATGAAACAACAGAGACCCTCATTAAATGCAGCCTTGGTGTGATGCTCTGAGACTAGACTTGTCCATAAATAGCATCCATCAACATGCCATGTGAAAGACACTTGAGGGTGAAAAATATACTCAGTTTCCTGAAACAAAAAAAAATGGACAAGCAGCGAAACAATTTTATAGCAGCTTCAGTCAACTAATTGGTCTGAGGCTAATCTCAGTGGTGCTTCTCTGCGTGCAGTGCAATTACATTTGCATTTTAGTGGAATTATCGTAATAGAAAGGATTCTGCTCTGAGATTCCCTATGCTCCTGGTGAGAAATGAAAGGTAATAAGTAAAAAAAAAACTGTTGCATGCCAATGAGTCATGGGAGAGGGCAATCAATTCACTTGCTTCTGTGGTCATTAAAGAGTCCCTTGATCCCCAAAAGAGGAATGGTGCATGGAATATGTAATTGGGAGAAAAATCAAAGCCCAACAATTTGGAAAGGGAAAGAGAAATACATAGAAGTGGGCTAGCTTAATGCTACATAAGGGTATGAAAATTCTGCAAATACCAAGCAAAATTTCCTTTTCTAACATTTTCTCTTACACTATTAGAATTATAGCAGCCCCTTTCTTCTTTTTTCTCTGGCCATTGCATTATAAAACCAGCCTTCCCAAACTGGTGTCATCCAGGTTTGTGGTGCCTCAACTTCCCAAATCCTCAGTTTGCAAATGGACAAAGGGGTAATATAAATCATCACATACTGTCTTTATAGTGGCAAATGAATTTTCTACCACTGTCTTTCACTAGATGGTGCTAGACTACTAATCCAGGGGTAGTCAACCTTTTTATACCTACTGCCCACTTTTGTATCTCTGTTAGTAGTAAAATTTCCTAACCACCCGCCAGTTCCACAGTCATGGTGATTTATAAAGTAGGGAAGTAACTTTACTTTATAAAATTTATAAAGCAGAGTTACAGCAAACCCCTACTGCCCACCATGAAAGCTGGAACGCCCACTAGTGGGCGGTAGGGACCAGGTTGACTACCACTGAGCTAGACAATTGCTATTTGTGAGGGCAGAACTTAAGACATGTAGGAAACCAGGAAGCTGCATTTTAATGGCACACTCAGAGTACTTCTTTGTACTTCAAAACTCAAGCAACAGCGGATATTAGGAATGGAAGATAAATGCATATGGATATCTCATATATTTCAAGTATAAATGAATAATTATTAATTAGGGTAAAATTAATGTCGATTGGCTGTTATGAGTGGAGGGAACGAGACTAACATTTCAGAACAAGTTTGAGTAAGGTTATGTAAATTCATCTCCTGTATTAGAGAGAGGCAACATGATAGCCATGGGCACCAAAATGAACTCAACTGACCTGCTGCAAAGCAAACACGGCCTTTAGCATTATCTTTATTTACAGGATGCCTCTGAGCTTCATCTAACCCGCTAAGGGAAAGCAATCGGAGGTTTAGAGCCCCATGCTTTGTTTCAGAGCATGCTGACCTAATCCAAGCAAAAATCCAGTTTTATTCTGATTGTATTTCCTAGGCATGTACAGAAAGCGCCAATAACTGCAACGTGCTCTACATGGGGCAGCCCTTGAAGAGTATTCGGCAACTTCAGCTTGTCCAGAATGCAGCCGCGCGAGCGATCGTGGGTGCGCCTCGGTTCACCCACGTAACACCTATCCTCCGCGAGCTGCACTGGCTGCCTGTTGATCTCCGGGTACGCTTCAAGGTGCTAGTCGTCACCTACAAAGCCCTTCATGGTATTGGACCTGGGTACTTGAGAGACCGCCTACTGCCAATTACCTCCACTAGACCAATTAGATCCCACAGATTAGGCCTCCTCCGAATTCCATCAGCCGGCCAGTGTCAACTGGCGACTACCCGGAGGAGGGCCTTCTCTGTGGTTGCTCCGACCCTCTGGAACGAACTCCCCGTGGAGATTCGTACCCTCACCACCCTCCAGGCCTTCCGCATAGCCCTTAAAACCTGGCTGTTCCGACAGGCCTGGGGCTAAAGACTCGCTGCCTCACTTCGAATGGTATGATTGTTGTGCTTTTAACTATGTATGGTTTTTATGTTTTGTTATTCTGTTTGTATTCCCCTCCCTTTTGAGTTGTGAGCCGCCCTGAGTCCCTTCAGGGAAAAGGGCGGCATACAAATAAATTAAAATGAAAATGAAAAATGAAATGAAATAAGGCAGGACTAGGCAACCAGATGTTCTTGAATTCTAAGTTGTAGTTGAACATCTGGAGGGCCAGACAGCCCCCCCCACCTGTGTACAGTAATAGACTGCAACAGGCATAAGGAAAATCAATAACTAGAGATACGAAGATCTGAAAATCTATGGAAACTAGTGTTGCCAATGGATTGTACAGGTTCAGAATATAAGTTAGGTCGTTAGTACAGTTGCACAAACTAGAGGAATCACAGAAGGCATGAAATCCAAATGCCAAGATCTAAAGACGGTTTATCCAAGTGTCTTATGCCTCTGTAATATAAATGGGAGAGCTTTGCATAAATAAGGGAACTAAAAGAAATGAAATGCTTTAATTTCCAAAGCATGCCTCTTCTAGCACGGCATCTTTTTGAATTTATTTTCAAAAATAGATTAGAAAGTAAAAAAGAATTTTAAAGGAAAATAATCCACAGCAAAGGTTTGGAACCAGAGTTTTACTTTTAATTCTGGAAGGTTTGTGTTATCTAAACTGGTATAGCATTAACAATTTCAAGTTTATATTGTATTCTGCTGCGGTACCCTGCCAATATTTTATATTACATAATGCATTATTTGCATCATATTACAATATATAACTTGGGAGAAAATCTGCAAGTTAATTTGAATTTGGAAATAATTTGGCCAGCCCAAGAGATTTTGGATGTAGAAGAATTCAAATGTGCTCTTTCTCATTGGCAAAAGAAAAAGAATAAAATAATAAATTTATGATCCCCCAAATAACCGGTTGAGATTTATCCTCTCCCGGCCTAATGCTAAACTGAAATTTGAAGCCTTAGAATAAAAATCTAGGACTTTAGTGTGTCTATGCGCAAAAGATTTATTTGGATAATATACCTCGTAGCTCATTCCTTTAAATACATTTTAAAGACAATTTATAGAAATATATAGTTGGATACTCCCTGTGCAATGAAGCGCATTAGCTGCAAAATCTCTCACTCTGTAATCATGCTGAGAACAAAGAAAAATCCATTATCTAAATGGAGGAATTGCATTACTTAAAAATACAAATAATATTATTCATAGTTGCAGAGATATCCAAACTAGGGACACCCGCAGCCTTGTCATTACACCAAATACTAAGTAAAATTAATTCCCAGTTGGATACAAAATTGGTTGTCTGGGGGTGTCCAATATATGTGAAGAACAACAGGCTGGAAATGGCCATTTTAAGGCCTACCTTTTACATTGAGTGATCCAACAGGATCCAACAGGATAAGGAGCCGAGGTGGCGCAGTGGTTAGGGTGCAGTACTGCAGGCCACTTTAGCTGACTGTGATCTGCAGTTCAGCAGTTCAAATCTCACCGGCTCAAGATCGACTCAGCCTTCCATCCTTCTGAGGTGGGTGAAATGAGGACTCGGACTGTGGGGGCAAGTTGCTGACTCAATTTGCTAAAAAATTTGTAAACCACTTAGAGAGGGCTGAAAGCCCTATGAAGCGGTATATAAGTCTAATAAATGAATAAACACCCTGGGTTTCTCAGAAACTTTGCAGAGGTTCTTCAGTTGGAGAATCTATAATGGCAGACAAGATTCATGGATTACAACTTACCTAACTGTATTCATCTTCTCACGCAGTCTACAGCTGCAAGGAACAATGGGTTTCCAAATAACCTGATAGACAGGTATGAGAGGCCCAACAAGACTCTGTGTACCTATGTCCCTATGCTCCCAAATACTCAGCAAAGTACAGAGATTGCACAGCAATCATCCAAGAATATGCAGACAGGTGCATGAAAGCGGATGGGGAACCCTACACAGTGGTGGGAGAAAATTTGGGAGAAACTACTGTGTGGAAATTGTCCAGCTTTGGTCAAAAACAGAGGCTAGGGTTATTTATAGAACATATAAGGCAAGGAGATGCTGCCCTTTGGTTTTTGAATTCCTACGAACCAGCGAGTATATGGATAAATCCACCAATCTCACGCTGCTTTCCTCTGCACTTTAAAAGGGAGATAATCACATTTACCAACCACTAAGATCGGCATGGATAACATCCATATTTTTTTCTATGGAAGAGGCCAGGGGATGAATATTATCCTGGAATTCTTCTTCCTTGCTGTCCTGTAAATCATAATCCGGGTGACATGACATCCCAGCAGGTTATGGCAGGAAACGGCTGCAGCAGGACATGGGATTAAGTCTGGTGAACCCACAAAGGATGCAGCAGAGGGGGGGGGAGATGACATGTCAGAAAATCGTCTTAGTTACAGAAAGAAACCAGGAAGAACGTGGAGAAGGGAGAGGAGTTGTCAGCCACAGGGAATCTATCATATTTGAGAAATATTTCAGAAACACATGTACGCGGCATCCACTGCTGGCAAATCTTGTTTCCCTTTATTCAGAGATATCAGCCTCATCCTGATAAGAATTTCTTTCTATAATCTGTCTCTATCTCATATGCACTATTACTGTACATTAGCAGAATGATAGAAATGATCATGATTGGGTAAGTAAGTAAAATCTTTATTACGGTCAAAGATCAGCAACAGACATTAGTTTTTACACTATATCAAAAATACTAACATTAAAATATAATTAAAAAGTATTGACATTAAAAGTGGATAATGACATAATGGTCCAAAGATTGTTAGAGGTATGTCCAGATAATTGGTACAAGATGGTACTATACTTCTGGAGCCAATTTTTTTCCTATAGACATTGCAGCAGCACAGAACTTTGCCACTGCATACGTGGTAACCGGGTTAGTGTCCTGGAGGAGAAAGCCTAGATAAAAATGGTCTGCCCTCCCTGGCAATCTCTCTAATAAGGGGAGAATATGTGCAGACCTACAAGCTCTGTATAGCTCGCAGTGTAATAGAACATGTGAATTATCTTCCACTTCTCCTTTACCACATATACAAACCCGTTCTGCTGTTGGTGTTCTCTTATACCTGCCCTGGAGGAGTGCTGAAGGAAGAAGGTTAAATCTGGCTCTGAAGAAAGCTATTCTTTGTTTTGGGGAGATCAGGTCATTTAGATATCTTGCCAATTCCTACACACCCTGTTTGATTCTGTCCCTACTGTGGAGAGGCAACCTATTTAGTTCTTCTTGGAACTCCATGTCTGATCATGATTGGGAAAACTGTTGCTGAGAATTTGGGGGTGGGGGTGGGATAGATATCTCCAGTAAATAATTTCCCTCTGATAAGATAACGGCTCAAGCTTTACACCAGGCACAGAGTAAAGGGAAGGAAGCAGCCTCTTCTCGTTTAAAAAAAAAATGGCCCTGAGAGTCCTGGATATTGGATGCAGTGAATTGCCATCATGACTAGTAGCCATGGATAGCTTCATCCTTCATGAATTTCTCTAATTGCTTCATTTTTTTAAAAAAAAACTGTCCAGAAATTCCTCAGGCTCACCATGTGATCCTGAAGACATCTTTCCTTTTATCCCTTGTGAACCTTCCGTGGCTTAACTAGATAATTCTGGGCTCTAGAATTTGAGAAGTGAAAATATAATCCCTCAAACTGCAGTTTTGCTTCGCTACCCAACTCCTTCTTGTGGCCTATTTTTAGATTTTGAAATCTGAGGCTATACTCCCCCCACCCCAACCCCCCCCCAAAAAAAAATTGGTAGAGCTCAGGACACAACTGCATTTGATTTCACTTTTATTAAAATCAATTCAAAGTAACTGATTGTATATAAAGATATGATTGATTAAATGGGAATGAAATGAGATTTTCTTTGTTCCTGTCCCTACTCTCTCCTTTTGGGAGCACCGTCCCAAGGTGCCACTCAAAGGCCATATCATTCCCCCTGCAGCCATTGCAAATCCCTGATACGGCATCATTACCAAATCCAAATAAAACCCACTTGATTTTATTCAAGTCAGCCTTGACATTTGTCATATCAGAAGGTGAGAAAAACCTGAATATTAGAGTTATTTACATGATGGGCAAGTCTGACTTGGAAGATTTTCTAAAGGCCAAGATCTACCACTTGGTTTATTCTACTTTACTGTTGCTAAAAAGCTTTCTCACAGGTTTAGCTGTAATTGCCACTTTCCCCTTTAATTTCTATCTTTGGGAAGAGCTGGAATATAATACACAGGCCCCATCACAACTCAACCATAGGGCCCAAGGTCATACTTTCCAGAAAATTATGCCAGAAATCTAAGATCTAATTTAAGATCTAATCTAAGAAACCACCTTGTTAAAGATAAACCGTGTATCACAAAACAAGATGGATGGAGCAATGTAATCAGGGAAACTGATTCAAAAACTATTTCATACAATCCATCAGAATTTCTGTCTGAGTCGGCTGTCACTTTAGTTTGACAGACCCATGCTGGTATCTTGTATTTCATCTAACACTTTTGTTTTGATTATTTGAACTAGTTGGGCGGGGGAGAGGAGAGAAAAAGAGAGATGCTCTGGTCTCTTAGGTAAAACAAATGCTTTTACAGCTTGAGCTAAAGATATATTTTTTAATAAGGAATAATGGATGGTGTAATTAGACCAGTGATTGAGATGTATCTCTGTGGATAATTTCGTTTCCTCTCCTGTGTAAACCCACTGAATCTAATGCCAGGTTTCCCTTTTTTAATCCGGCCTCCCTCCCCATCTATGTATCAGTAAGTGAGACAGCTGTCTCTTCCTCTGCTAATACAGTCAAATCCCTTCCCAAACTCCTCAGCTGCTGGAAAAGCCAGAGCATGCAACCCAGGTCGCAGCCAATATTAATTATATCCAGCTGAGTAAACATTGGGCCTTTTATTTTAATTAAGAGGGATGATTTAATTGTCAGAGAAAGATGGGGAGGGGGGGAGGCAAGAGCAGTTAGACAAAGTTCAGGTGATCCAAGGTCTTCTAGTGTGCATGGAGGGGAAGGGTGGGCTGGAGAAGAGATTGTGGTTGCTTAAATATTAATTCAGCCCAGTTCCTATGGAAGTGGCCCTCTATGCTGGTGCCTCCATCCTTTTGGGCATGAGAGACCGGTTCTGTGGAGAGAGGTTTTTTAGTGGATGAGAGGAGGCATGGTTTCGCATATGGGGCTTCACTTGTTTGCATGGCCTGGTTTTTGGCACGCTGTGGACGAGTGCCAAGTCATGGACCGGAGGTTGGGGAACTCTGCTCTATACAGTTTACTGGACTGGTATGCAGGGCCATTAAGCTGAAGGAAAAGATTGGTTAAAACAATATAGAACCATCACTCTTGTGACCTCCAGGTACATTGGAGTAGACCACAAATCTCATCAACCTGGGAGATACTGGGTTCTTCTTCTTTACATCCTACTAATTAAAACACTCTTTCCAGTATCTTGATAATGTCACCGTCAACTCCTCCTCTGCGAGACCGTCTTCTGCCACATACTTCCCAACGACCAATAAGATCTCACAGGGTGGGCCTCCTCCAGTTGCCGTCAGCCAGACAATGTCGGCTGGCAACCACCCGGGGGAGGGCCTTCTCTGTAGCCGCTCTGACCCTCTGGAATAAACTGCCCCCAGAGATCCGGACCCTATCCACACTCATGGCCTTCCGAAAGGCTATTAAGACCTGGCTATTCCGGCAGGCCCCGAGCTGTTGAACTCATGACTGAGTTCCAGCCCCGATTAGACTGGGTGTATGTTGTGGTCTTTTTTAATCTATGTTTCTGTGTTTTTAACTTTTTTATTTTTTAAATGTATTGTTGTAAGCCGCCTGGAGTCCTTCGGGATTGGGCGGCCTATAAATTCATTAAACATCAAACATCCAACCATCTTTCAGAGGGTTCTTTTCCCCTGTTCTCCTAGCGCAAGTCTTGCCATTACAAAAGGTCTACTCAATGAACCTAGTGAGGATATCGTCAGAGACTGGGGTCTTCCAGCCTTTATTAACCAGTTTTGGCTGGTGTGGGCATGCCTTCTCCCTTCTGTTGTCTGGGCATTCTTTTCCAGGTGCCCCCTCTTTCTAACTAGGCTTCCCTCTATAATCAACAGGTTGCCCCTCCCTTGGAATTCTCTTCAGGCTGATGCGTGGAATGGTGGACGCTTCCAGATAGAGGAGAGCCTCTTGTGTCCTGCTTTACTAGACAGCCCCAAGCCAACCTATGAATTGGTCACGGCACCTGATCTTCTGGGGGGTAGGTGCTGACAATAAAACAGGAGAGCAATACTAGCTTTAAGAGACAGAAAGGATCCAGTCCTGCAAATCAGCTATTTTGGGGGCAGTTTATGGCAGATAACCATGGGTCTAACATCTGCTAAAAACTTGCCTCCTCCTTAAAGAGAGTGATCAAGAGCCGAGGTGGCACAGTGGTTAGGGTGCAGTACTGCAGGCCACTTTAGCTGACTGTTATCTGCAGTTCAGCGGTTCAAATCCCACCGGCTCAAGGTTGACTCAGCCTTCCATCCTTCCGAGGTGGGTGAAATGAGGACCCGGATTGTTGTTGGGGGCAATATGCTGACTCTGTAAACCGCTTAGAGAGGGCTGAAAGCCCTATGAAGTGGTATATAAGTCTAACTGCTATTGCTATTGGTTCTGCTGGTAGGTGATTCCAGGGGAATCTGCCAGGTCCTCTCCCTGATGAGTCCTGCCTTAAATCCGGAGGACAACATCTGTCGCTGGCTCATTGCTGGGGCAGAATATGCCACAGCATCAAGTCACACAAATTATGTCAACATAATTTGGGTCCAGCTTGTTGACTGGAGGAAAGTGCATTGACACAGCTGTGAGGAACAGCCCATAATTGAAAACCTGGCAGTCCCTAGCTGGGAAGAACTGTTGTACTGTGAAATAATAGACAGAACTCCAGGAAGTCTTTCTATACTTAATTTAACTTCATTCTAGTACAATTATTTTATTGTTTATGGGTCTTTCTCATTCAATTAAGAACTCATCTACCCATAAACTCATTTCTCCAGTTATTAGTTTGGATGTTCACGTTCTGCCACAAAACAGTATGTGATCCACGTTCTTCTATCTTCCTACATCTAAAATGAGTTTTCAGGATGGGTAGTGTGTATGAGGGCAGGAGCGGGGCAATTTTTGGGTGGTGTTGGGATGCAATTAATTTTGGGGAGAGGAAAGGCACCAGGGGGGAAAGTGACAACATAAAGTTAGCAGGTGTATCATACATATGGGCATGCACTGTCCGGGGGGGGGGGGAGGCGCAAGGGAATTCGAAGCATTTAATTATCAAATTTCTATGCTGCCATCTAATACAACGATTCTGGTTGGTTTACAAGATAATAAAAAGTTCAAAAATGCTTAAAAAAGAATAAAAAGATTAGGTTAAGAACCAAAATGATGGCCAGCCTGGAAATGAGAATTTTCTCTACCCCATTAGCTACTCCCAAGGTAGCAGAACCTTTTCAGGGACCCAGACCAGAGGGAGTATTCAGCCAGTTCTGGTGAACCTGTAGCAAAAATGTCGAGTAGTTTGGAGAACCGGCAAATACCACCTCTGGCTGGCCCTGCCCCCGATCTATTCACTGCCTCCTGAGTCCCAGCTGATCAGCTGGGTCTTCTTTTGTTGCCCTGCACAAGAGAATGGAGCTGGAAAGCAGGTTAGTGGGGTGGGGAGGAAATGGAAATTATGTAGTATCCTTCCCCTGGAGGGGAGTGGGAATGGGGATTTTGCAGTATCCTTCCCCTGGAGTGGGGTGGGACTGGGGATTTTGCAGTATCCTTCCCTGGAGGGGAGTGGGAATGGGGACTTTGCAGTATCCTTCCCCTGGAGCGGGGTGGGAATGGGGATTTTGCAGTATCCTTCCCCTGGAGGGGAGTGGGAATGGGGATTTTGCAGTATCCTTTCCCTGGAGGGGAGTGGGAATGGGGATTTTGCAGTATCCTTCCCCTGGAGCGGGGTGGGAATGGGGATTTTGCAGTATCCTTCCCCTGGAGTGGGGTGGGAATGGGGACTTTGCAGTATCCTTCCCCTGGAGGGGGGTCAGAATGGGGATTTTGCAGTATCCTTCCCCTGGAGGGGAGTGGGAATGGGGATTTTGCAGTATCCTTCCCCTGGAGGGAGGTGGGAATGGGGATTTTGCAGTATGACCCAGACCAAATGGCAGAGACAAGTTTTTAGGCTCTTCTGAAAGTCCGGAAGTGTGTGGATATATCTGAGTTCTGATGGGAAAATATTCTAGAGGGTTGGCCTGGGGCCACGGTGCAAAAGGGCTTCTCCTGGAACCCACCAGCCAAAATTATTTTGCTGACGGAACCTACAGTAAGGCCCTTTCTGCCAGAATAAGTGGGGTGGGTTAGTCCCATTGGGGTAAGGCAGTTCCTCAGATACCCTGGACCCATGCCATAAAAAGTTTTAAAAATGATGATGACCAACATCTTGAATTGGACCCAGAAGCAAATTGGCAGCCACTGCAGTGTATGTGACAGTGGTGTCACATATGCCATCCAAGGGATCTCCAGAACTGCCCATGCTTCTGGATCCTGTACCAGTAGTAGCTTCCAAATAGTCTTCAAGGGTAGCCCCATAAAGAGACTGTTGCAGTAATCCAATCGGGAGATGACCAGGGCATAAGTGACTGTATGCAGGGCCTCACGATCCAGGCAAGTATTAGGCAAATGTCTCAAAGTACGTCTCCTAAGAATATATTTATGCTTCCAAATTATACTCTCTTTTATTGATGTTTTTTTTAGTTGTTCACAAAACTCTTCCTCATGGTTATGTTAAAGTCGTGTTAATGTATGATTCATCAGTCTTTGAGATGATGGAATATGTTACTATTGGCATTGATGTCCTTGCAGATGTAATGCAGGACAAGGACAAGAAGAGTGGGATCCTTTGGTTTCATTTCTCCTTCCACTAAATGTCGCCATTTTGCAAGAAAATATCCACCAGTCACTCTTTTAATGTGGGATGAGGCCAGTAATGAAGCCAGTGGCCTTGGCCATCTATCAAAACCTGCTACCAACAGAGCTGATCTCAAAGTAGATTTAGGGTGTCAAAGAAAGCAGAAGAAGCTCTCCCCTCTGTCTCCTATAAGTTGGTCTAGCCCAGTGTTTCTCAACCTTGGCCCACCTGAAGATGTGTGGACTTCAACTCCCAGAATTCCCCAGCCAGCTCTGCTGGCTGGGGGATTCTGGGAGTTGAAGTCCACACATCTTCAGGTGACCAAGGTTGAGAAACACTGGTCTAGCTCCTAGTACAGCTGTGAATTTAAGCACACACTAGAAATGCCTAGTGGCATCACCCTTCACACTTTCCTCCCACATGAGCCACAATTGTGTTTTGGTTAAATAGTAGAATAAGAGATTAACTGGTCTTTTAAATTTCTTGTATGGAAGAGACATGAAGATGGAATTAAATACCCGGGGGGGGGGCGGAATTGAACCTTGAACCCTTCAATCCGCACGACTTTATAGGTCAATCAATTGAGCCAAAAATAAAGGCCACTCTCCATATTTATGTGGGGAAAGTCCTATTAAAAACCACTTGTACACTTTCCAGAATATATGAAAAGGGTTGGGCTATACATTTATCATCAGAAATAATACAAAATGAGAATTTGGGGAGAAAGGATGAGGTAGAGAGAGATGAATAGATAATTAAGCAAAAAGAGAATACCAAATAAATTCCACAAATGGAGAACTGCTTCACCTAAAACAAACAATTCACAAAACTATAGGAATAAGGAAAGAGTCTATCAAACCCTACAAAAGAAGAAATGCCTCTAATTTTAGGAACATTTTTATATATCCAAGCACCGTATGTATTCTGAAGCCTCAGAGCCAAGTACAGTCGCCAAGTCTTTAAATGCCGCCTCAAGTTCTCACCAAAATTGAACTTTAATAATAAAGACAGACAATATAATGAACTACTTTAGGAGTAATCATATGAATTTTTCAATGGGGAATCAGAATTGCTGATGTCAGCCTCTGTTTTGCTGCTTGCTTTTCGGCTGCCATTGAAACGGGGAGGGAGGATATGGTATTTGGGTGTGGGAAATAATCTGTACAGGAGGACTGTTAATTGGGAGTTGTTCTCACCATCTACTGCGCATGTGGCAAGGAGGGAGTTTCCCGCCAAGGCCAACTGTCCGGCATACCAACCTGATGATGATTTTTGAAGAT
Source organism: Thamnophis sirtalis (assembly GCF_051295495.1). Lineage (NCBI taxonomy): Eukaryota > Metazoa > Chordata > Lepidosauria > Squamata > Natricidae > Thamnophis > Thamnophis sirtalis. The sequence continues at coordinate 166,343,736 of NW_028261383.1, forward strand.
GTCTCCCACCTGACATCTGTGGAGATATTGGATTGGACTATGGACTGGGGTTACCAAGGGGAGGGGAATGGGTCATGTATTGATATCTAGATTTAGATTAGATTACTTTATTTGTATGCCGCCCTTTTCCCTGAGGGGACTCAGGGCGGCTCACAATTCAGGGGGAGGGAAGGACAAACAAGTTACAAACATGAAGACAATACATCGTTAAAAAGCGCAACAGTCATACTATTCGAGTGGGGTTGAAGTCTTTAGCCCCAGGCCTGTCGGGACAGCCAGGTTTTAAGGGCTACGCGGAAGGTCTGGAGGGTGGTGAGGGTACGAATCTCCACGGGGAGTTCGTTCCAGAGGGTCGGAGCAGCCACCAAGAAGACTCTCCTCCGGGTAGTTGCCAGTCGACATTGACCGGCTGATGGGATTCGGAGGAGGCCTAATCTATGGGATCTTATTGGCCTAGTGGAGGTAATTGGCAGTAGGCAGTCTCTCTAATGCTTGCGCGCGCTTTTGCTCAGATCCAGCTTTGCTTAGCTTCTATTTACTTATAATCAGTAAAAGTACTCTTAATTCTGCAAAATGGAGTTGAGTGGTTTCTTTCTTGGTTATTAAGTGAAGCAGCCCTGACAGCTTACTAATTGACTCAGATTTTGTGGTTTTGTCAGCTGAATCTTCCCTCTATCACTATACCCCATTCTTTCCCAAATCTAAAACTAATTTCTTTGGCTTACCTTTAAAGCTTATCTACCCTTGGACTAGTTTGGTGTTTTTTCTTCCATTATATCGCTTCTTTTAGGAGATTATATTTTCCATTCCTATTTTCATTTCTACTACGTTCAGCTTACATCCCATTGAGGGTCATATGAAGGAGCTTATTTCCAACCAACAGAAGCAGAAATGTACGTTAAAATAGTCATGGGGAGGAATAGGAATGGCTGTAAAAGAAAACTATTTTCTGCAAAACCTTAATTCCCTCATGACTTGTGTAGTTGAAATTCTTTATTTGTTCTTGTTGGTGGATAAAAGAAGAATGGGTCTCAGAGCTGAGAATCGAAAAGAGTCAGGTGAAGGCCATTGCTGCTTCTTTCAGTATAAAACAGAATTCTTTTAATAGTAAAGTAGAAAAAAGTACATTGGAATTCAATTGATACTTGCACCTGAAATCACTCATTTATATTCACAGGCAGAACATTTGTAGAATTGGCATTTTGCCGTAGATTATCCAATAGCTGAGAAATATTTTCCAATACTTCAGGCAAAGATTTTTTTTTAAAAAAAATTAAATTTATTATCTATGTATTTGTTTTGCTGCTTTTTTTTTTGCTCCTTGAGAAATGTTGATCCAACAATTTAAAAGTCATAAGTCATCCTTTGCAATTCTGTAACTCTTTGTTTCTCTACCCTGCTTTCTTTCATGGCATTCCACACTAAATTATATTGCAAAATTGCACACCACATTAAACCCACCTGTACACTATATGAAATGGGGCTCAGGAAGATTCGGGTTTTGACTGATAGCTAGACTAGTAGGCTTATCCAGAAGTTAAAACTGACTCTGGCTTTATAGAAGTGTTTTGCATGGCAGCAATCAAAGGAGGCCAAATATCAACTCCTTTTCAATGTGGGTTTAGCCGTAAATCTCTTTCAAAGGAAACTAAACACAGCCCAGTGGGCTTCTAGAAGAGTGCTTAACCTGTGTTCAAAAGGAGACGAACTCACCACACTTTCCGAAGAATGGCACATTCATGTTCAAAAGATGCTTAGCAGTACTTAATACAAATAGGGGAATTGCACCACAAAGCATCTGAGAGAAAGCTGCCTCGTCATATAGCCCACCGCCACTGCTACTCTGATGCTGTTCAGATTTATCTTCAAGTTGAGGATTGGCTATAAACCAAGGTTGTAACAATTATCATATTAGTTCTAGTAACGCAGGAAATGCACTTTGCATTTCCTAAGAAACACTGCAATGTTATTCCAACTTTTTAAGTCTTGGAATGGACACTGGGCAAATATTAGCTGAGATTTTGTGGGAAGGGGCTTTGCTTACCCTTACATTTGACAAAGCTTCCCTCTTTTTCTACATCGTTGCTCTGAAAATTCCACTATTTTGTCCCCAACCGCTACCTCTGTTGGCTTAAAGTTAGCTTGAACTATTAACTTTAACTGGCGTTAAAATACTGTCATCATCCTTTCAAATACAACCTTTCCCAGCCTGTCATTTTCAAGAACTAAGCACTGCTAAAAATGTCATGTCCCATTTTTCCCCCCTGCACATCAGGAGGAAGCCCATCACATAGAAGCTGGCTGCAGACGGAACCGAGCGACTATTAGCCTGTTTGCCCAGCATGTATGTTTCCTCTACTCCAATTCATACCAATAAATTGCTGACACCTTTCCTATTTTTCGCCCCCCTGAAACAGGCCAGCTTTTTGGCCTCCAACAGGCAACCTTCGTCATCTCACAGCAGAAAGCAAAATGCAAAGGCTGCAGGCCAGAGAGAAAGGAAATCAAAAGACAGGTTCCAAAGCAATCTTTCCTTAATCGATGGTCCTTTGCCCTGGGCACCTTAAGCCCCAACCTTCGCAAGGACAGAGGGAAAACAACACGGAGAAGACTAATGATTCAAAACAATGAGAATTACGGGGGAGGAGAGCCGGGAGACCAGATACTTGCCTATTTCCATCCACCCCTTCTACATGAGAATAGCTATTGATTCCTCTTTTGTTTAATGTCCCTGATCAATGTCCAAAAAGCATCTGGCAATCCCTAACGCAACTCAAGTTGGGAATGGGCAAAGACAAGCCCTAGTTATTTTGCATTCTATGGGTGGACCCAAGAGGATTGCTCCCATGTCTCAGTAGATGTCCCTTGCCAGGAGCATCTTTTGCTCCAATACAGTATTACTAAAGACCATCCAAGACACTTGCCTGAAAGGTGAATTCTCACCTCTGATGTCTCACTTGGTTGCATTGCATCTTTGGCCGTTTCCCCAGTAGGGATTTAAAGGGTCTTCTAGAGCAGTGTTTCTCAACCTTGGCAACTTGAAGATGTCCGGACTTCAACTCCCAGAATTCCCCAGCCAGCGAATGCTGGCTGGGGAATTCTGGGAGTTGAAGTCCGGACATCTTCAAGTTGCCAAGGTTGAGAAACACTGTTCTAGAGTTATCCAGCCACTGCTATGCCAACGTTACATCACTTCAACGATGGCAGGGTGATGCTATGAAAATATTACATGCACCTGGAAAGGGGGGGGGAATCTCTTTTTGAGCCATGATGTGGCTTCTTCCATTTGGCAACCAAAAAGTGCAGCTTAGTGGTCCAAGAAGGATTTAGGGTGGGGCCATACATAAATGCTTAAAGGAGCTGTTTTGGCCACAGAGGTCATGTATCTTTAGCTAAGACCGTAGGCCCCAGAACCATTCAGCATGTGGCAGTCTTCCTGTACTCAATTCAGCACAGTTTTACTACAGAAAAGTGGCCAATTTTCCTAATGGTGTTTCACTTGTATTTACATTGCTTTACAAGCCTGACCTCTTTTAGCCTCATTTCACAACAATCCCTGTCAGACAGATGTGTAATCCTGAAGCTGAGGTAAGTAGACTTTTCCCCAACAGCCTCTCAATGGCATCACACCCTAGACCAGGGTGTTTCAAACTTTCTAAATTTTCAAGAACCCCTGACCTAGAGGCAAAGCACTAGAAAATATACAATTAGCTTATGTTCCAGTCAGTTTCCCACTCTTAGTCTCTCGTGCACAGAGATTAGGGGTCTTAAAGTGAGATTCAGCCTGGCTTTGTGGAACAACATTTTGTGAGAGCCCACTAGCTATTGCCTTACATGCTGTGAAAACCAGGTTATCCCTTTAAGTCATAACAAATAGAACCCATTTGTTTGGCACAGAATATTATGTGAGCAGAGCAATAGTGTTGGATTAACTTTGGTTTAGGATTTAGGGTGCTATGTATGAGGCCAGTTCTTGACTGTAGACTGGGCAGTAATTCATTTTTTCCAGAGCCTCTGCTCTTCTTTTTATTCATTGCACACTACACAAAGTTAGACAGATATAGAAATCTCTTATGCATCAGATCTTGGGTTTTAAATTAGATGCTTTGCCCTGGATAGCAAAAGTTTTTGAGCCATTCCTATGGTGTATTTCCAGGCTGAAAATATAGCAGTAGCACTTAGACTTATATACTGTTTTGCAGTGTTTTACAGCCCTCTCTAAGTGGTTTACAGAGTCTACATATTGTCCCCCAACAATCCTCATTTTACCCACCTCGGAAGGATGGAAGGCTTGAGCCAATGAGAATTAAACTGCTGGCAGTGGGAAGAATTATCCTGCAATACTGCATTCTAACCCCTGCGCCACCACGACATCCAGAAGATGAGGACAATAAAGTTGTCTTTTTATTATACTGTGTTGCATTGCATTGCATTTATCTTATTTATTTTATTTTATTTATTCTTTTATGTACCCACTCATTTATATGAGATACTCTGGATGGCAACAAAAATAAACAATTACATTAAAACTAAAACCACACTGACGTTCAACGCAAGCCATTAGACACACGCAGCTATGTTGGAGCCTTCCCATTTAAGGTTCCCAGTGCCTCCAACGTCTTGGGAAAGAGCCAGGTCCTTGCAAAAGGCCAATAGAATAGGGACTGTTCATATTTCTATATTGGGAAAAATCTTTCTCGCTCAGCCCTGAAGTTTTCTTGCTGGGCCAGTCAGATATTTATTTGACTAACCTACATCCCAGGATGTTGTCAGAATGTTGAATGTTTGAATGTTTATTTCATTTGTATGCTGCCCTTTTCCCCTGAAGGGGGACTCAGGGCGGCTCACAACCCAAAACAGGGAAGGGGGATACAGACAAATTAACAACAACACAAAACAATACATAATTTAAAACACGCAACAATCATACCATTCGAGATAGGGGCAACGGTTCTTTAGCCCCAGGCCTGTCGGAACAGCCAGGTTTTAAGGGCTTTGCGGAAGACCTGGAGGGTGGTGAGGGTGCGAATCTCCACGGGGAGCTCGTTCCAGAGGGTCGGAGCAGCCACAGAGAAGGCTCTCCTCCGGGTAGTCGCCAGTCGACACTGGCCGGCGGATGGAATTCGGAGGAGGCCTAGTCTGTGGGATCTAATCGGTCTAGTGGAGGTAATTGGCAGCAGGCGGTCTCTCAGAAGAATGAAATGAGAAAGGAGGGCCGTGCAATTTTGAAGTCCTGTAGAAATAGCTGCATATAAAGATAGGTAGGTAGATATTTGTATGAATCCATGTTCTATCAACCAGAGAAAATGTCTAAGATTTTTCTCATCATTTGGCAACTTGGTAGCTACTCTTAATCAAGGCCTGGCCATACAGTAGTGGCATTTAGATTTTGATCCATTGCTCTTTTCCTCCAATGCATACAACTCTCACATCTATGTGAGTCCAGATTCTAAACATGCTAATATCTTCACAATGTGAAGACCAATGCTGGCAAATGAAGAGCAGTTGTGCACCTTCAAGCGTCTTATTTCTAAGTTGCCAAGTACTGGGAAGCAAACAGACAGGAGAGAACCTGGTGATGTGTATTTGGAGCCTTTCCCATGGGTGTGTTGCACTGGTTTCTACCCTTCTTTGACCCAGCAGAAAACTGTATCAACATTTGTATTTGTATTTGTATTTGTATTTGTATTTGTATTTGTATTTGTATTTGTATTTGCATTTGCATTTGCATTTGTATTTGTATTTGTATTTGTATTTGTATTTGTATTATTTGTATTTGTATTTGTATTTGTATTATTTGTATTTGTATTTGTATTTGTATTATTTGTATTTGTATTTGTATTTGTATTTGTATTTGTATTTGTATTTGTATTTGTATTTGTATTATTTGTATTTGTATTTGTATTTGTATTTGTATTTGTATTTGTATTTGTATTTGTATTTGTATTTGTATTTGTATTTGTATTTGTATTTTATTATTTGTATGCCGCCCTTCTCCGGGAGGACTCAGGGCGGCGAACAATTCAAGGGGGGAAAAAGGGGGAACATAAAAGACAAAACACAAATAATAAAAGTAGACAACAGTCGCACAACCATACATGTCGAGAGGGGAGGGAACTCATCACCCCCAGGCCTGCCGGCAAAGCCAGGTTTTGACGGCTTTTCGGAAGGCCTGGAGAGAGGTGAGGGTCCGAATCCCTGCGGGGAGTTCATTCCAGAGGGCCGGAGCTGCCACAGAGAAGGCCCTCCCCCGGGTAATAGCCAGGTGGCATTGGCTGGTAGACGGAACCCGGAGGAGGCCAACCCTGTGAGATCTAATGGGTCTGTGGGAGGTAATTGGCAGCAGGCGGTCTCTCAAGTACCCGGATCCAATACCATGAAGGGCTTTATAAGTTACGACTAGCATGACATTTGCTGTCCTATTCCTCATCTTCCCTGCCTCTCTTGTCTCCATCCCTAATCCTAACAGTGACCTGACATCCCTCCAAGGTAAAGCTAATTGACTCTGCACATCTTGAGCGCCCATTGAATGAGAGAAAATACTTTAACACCAATACAGTTAAGGATAACTGAAGATTGTCTCATTCATAGCCGGTGTTTGCAATGAATGAAGCAATCATCATGGAGGCAAGATAGGAAAAAAAAAGATGTTACTGGGAAATGCTTGTTAAATGCAAGTGTGGAAAGAACTCAAAGGAGACTTCTTAAGAGGGCCAGCCCATCTCATTAGGGATAAAAGTCCAGGAAGCACCTACTCTGGAATTCTTCAAGAAGCTGTCTTGAATCTGAACTTTTGCATAACTAGAACTGACAGCATAGCAGTCAAACTTGCAAATGACCAAATTACACAGATTAGTAAAACAGGAAAGCATGGCAAAGAACTGTACAAGGGGCTCTCAGATTGGAGAATAAACAACAAGAGTAAAGCACTCTCATTTTACTGGGACACAGTTGGTGTCCGCTTGACATAAGCCGAGGTGGCGCAGTGGTTAGGGTGCAGTACTGCAGCCACTTCAGCTGACTGCTAGTTCTGCAGTTCGGCGGTTCAAATCTCACCGGCTCAGGGTTGACTCAGCCTTCCATCCTTCCGAGGTGGGTAAAATGAGGACCCGGATTGTTGTTGGGGGCAATATGCCAACTCTGTAAACCGCTTAGAGAGGGCTGAAAGCCCTATGAAGCGGTATATAAGTCTAACTGCTATTGCTATAACTCAAGGAGAGAACAAGAGAAAGACGGAAGGGGTCAGGAGCAGCTTAACCATGTCATGATCATAGGACTGATTTAATTTCAATTTCAATTTACTTTATTTGTATGCCGCCCTTTTCCCTGAGGGGACTCAGGGCAGCTCACAATTCAGGGGGAGGGAAGGACAAACAAGTTACAATCATGAAGACAATACATCATTAAAAAAAAGGCACAACAGTCATACTATTCGAGTGGGGTTGAAGTCTTTAGCCCCAGGCCTGTCGGGACAGCCAGGATTTAAGGGCTACGCGGAAGGTCTGGAGGGTGGTGAGGGTACGAATCTCCACGGGGAGCTCGTTCCAGAGGGCCGGAGCAGCCACAGAGAAGGCTCTCCTCCGGGTAGTTGCCAGTCGACATTGGCCGGCTGATGGAATTCGGAGGAGGCCTAATCTATGGGATCTTATTGGCCTAGTGGAGGTAATTGGCAGTAGGCGGTCTCTCAAGTACCCAGATCCAATACCATGAAGGGCTTTGTAGGTGACAACTAGTACCTTGAAGCGCAGATTTAAAAAGGTTTTTAAAAAATCATTGTAGAATTTCAGTAAAGAATCAATCCAGGAAACATCCCCTCCTCAATTTGCTGCAACCTGTTAAGAAAAACTGGCTTTGTGTGTAGTTTGTTATAGGATCTTCATAAAGGACTCAGGACTCTTTCTCAAAACTTGGGGGGGGGGGGGAAGCAACTTAAACAATCTGCAGGGGGTCGGAATCCTTCAGGAAGGAAAAGTTACAGCCTTTGACTCATTTAAAGTTTGAGGAGGAGGTGAGTAAGAGGAGACTGGCGGTAACAGCTAAAATTATGCCCCGTGTGACAATTGTGGGGAAATTGGCACGGAGAAAGCCAGACAGTTAAAGAAGACACTTCTATAGACAGCTTCTAGTTAAAAGGAGAGCTTCTGAAAGCTGCATCCTTGCACAGCTCTGAAGGTGTATTAAGCAAAGGGCTAAACCATAGCGTGACTAACAAGTAGTAGCCATAAGAGCTACTATAGGAGCTATCTCTAGCGCCCATTATCCAGCGTTTCCATATACACTGGCGAACTGGAAAGTACTTGTTCTTGTCCAAGGCTCCTTGACTCCTCCAGTCAGCAGAGGAGGGTGGGGAGTAAAGCATCTGTTTTGGGGGAAGAGGGTCAAAGGCTTCCCTTGACTTTAGAGCAGTGTTTCTCAACCTTGGCAACTTGAAGATGTCCGGACTTCAACTCCCAGAATTCCCCAGCCAGCATTCGCTGGCTGGGGAATTCTGGGAGTTGAAGTCCGGACATCTTCAAGTTGCCAAGGTTGAGAAACACTGCTTTAGAGTAACATTCTAGGAACCATTCTTCCAAACCAATGGAGCAGAATAAAAAAGTGGGCAGGCCCAAAGGGTGAAAAAAAAAAAAGAATTGGAAGTAATCAGCAAAGAATGACACACATTCAGTGCCATCAGTATAATTCCCTACGCTTCCTGCATTTGATGGGATAACTGGTGGCAATATTTAGAAGTGCTCTAGGACCGCAGTCACTAACCGGCGGTCCATGGACCACTGATGGTCCGCAAGAAAATTTCGGCGGTCTGCAGAAAAATTATTTGCATTTTTATATTGCACTAAATGATATATATAAGAGACCATCCAGGCAGAAACCAATATTTTTACTGTTGCCTTTTTGTTACATTTTGTTGTATTTGTGCTGATAAATAAATAAAGGGAGACTAGTATAGATCTATTTCAAGCTATTTAGCTCTCATCAGCTAGCCATACCCTTACTGGGATTTGAACCTGGGCTATATTACATACTAGGCAGAACTCTTAGCCATTAGGCTAAAAAAAAAAAAAAAAAAAATCTAATAGATACCTTTCACCCTGGTTTCGCTGATAATGGATAAGAGCCTGTGGCCTAATGGCTAAGAGTTCTGTCTAGTATGTAATATAGCCCAGGTTCAAATCCCAGTAAGGGTATGGCTAGCTGATGAGAGCTAAATAGCTTGAAATAGATCTATACTAGTCTCCCTTTATTTATTTATTAGTGGTCCGCAGGATTTAAAGTTATGAATTTAGTAGTCCCTGAGGCCCAAAAGGTTGGTGACCTCTGCTTTAGGAGCTGCCCCCAAGTCTTTTTTGGCGGGGGGGGGGCGGACTTCTGGAGCTCAGGCTCAGTACAGGCCGGCAGCCAATGTGAACGATGGCTTGGCTTGCTGTCCACACCGAAACTTCCAAACAACCAGCTGCTAAGATTTCCATGGAATCTCTTGAAGGCTGCATCGTTTTGGGGAAGGGGTGGGGTTAGATACAGCAGAAATGAGTGCTGTTGTGAATTGTTGCGTCCTCACCATGACCTTTTAGCCAAAACGGTGATTTGGAGAGAGCTGGGCTATCCTGGTCCTGCAGGATGCAGAGTTTAGTTTTGAACATCTGGGTCGCTTGGCGAAAACCCGGGCAAATCCAAAGGGTCTTGGAGAAGGTGCATCGGGTGGCACGCGCGGTGTGTGTATGTGTGTGTGTGTGTGTGTGTGTGTGTGTGTGTGTGTGTGTGTGTATGTATGTATGCGGACGCGCGCGCTTGTGTGGGCATGCATGCACACCTATTTTCCAATCAGAGAATCTTTGGGGCGACCAAAGGAAGGAAAAGTGGGGGAGAAGATGGAGAGAGAGAGAGAGAGACGGGGATTAGGGCGGGAGGGAGGATGGCGAGGGAGAGGTGGCAACTGGAAAAGGCTAAAGGGAAAGAAAAAGAGCAGCGTTCCTCTTTCTCTCGCGTTCTCCCTCCCTCCCCCTCCCTCTCTCGTCCCTAATGCATAGCGGGGGGGGGGTGGAAGGGTCTCTATCCTCCCTCCCCCTCCCATTTGCACTCCAATCCTCTCCAAAGCCGGGTGCATTAAAACGCGAGGATTTTCCGAGCGGATTTCCTTGTCCGTCGCTTCGCTGCCATCTCTAATTCCCTCGGGCTCCCCGCCGAACCGTCCTCCCGGTCGCCTCCTCTCCCGGAGGTGCAGGCGGAGATGCCGGGCGGAGAGACCCCCGAGTCCCAGGGATCCCCAGGGGAGCCTTCGGCAGCGGCAGCAGGAGTCCCCGGCGTCAGGTAAGAGGGGGGGAAGAAGGCGGGGTCGGTGATTCCTGGCGAGGAAGGAGAGAAGAGTTGCCCCGAGCATCTGCAGAGGGCTTACTACTCCCCGCGGACTTGCTACTTAAGGGGAAAGCAGAGAGGAAGGAGGCAAGTTGAACCTGAGCTCACGGGAGGAGGTGGAGGAGGAGATGCTCGCAACGGGCATGCAACTTGGCTTCCAACCGGATCGGATGCCCCCCCCCCCCCCCAGTCCCGACGCACTTGGAAGAGAACCCGCGGGAGAAGAGAAGCGGGTTTTCCCCCCCTTCTTATCGTTCAGGGGCATCCTCGGTTCTTTTGCTTCCCAGGCTAAGTCTGGGAGGCGAAAGCAGAGCCCGCAAAAGTGGACGCGCCTGACCCTCCTCCCTCAAGCTTAGCCCAGCCCGAGGTTTTGATAAGGCTCCCCTTAAGAAGAAGCGGCCGGCGGGGAGCCGGGTCTGTGGGGCGAGGTTGGGGCCCCTGCAGAGGCGCTGATGGGATGGGACGAAGGGAAACAGCCCGGTCTGTCCCGTGAGGAGCAGCCCAGTCTGCCGGTGCTCCTGGCCTCCTCTCTTGCACACATTCCCGGGAGAAGACATGCCTTTGTCCGCCTTTCCCCAAGATCCGATCCATCCATCCAACCCTTCGGAGCCAACGCCCGGCTCTCCACAAGGGACCGCCAGATGCGAGTCCCCCTCCCAGTTGGTCTTTGTCTGATGTTGTAGGGGCAAAGAGGAATGCAGAGGCGAAACCGTTGGCCCATTTTGCAGATGGGTAAACTAAGGGGGAGGGGTAAGGTTCCTGGCTGTAAAGGCGCCCGTTGCGGGTCCCAAATGGATAAGTTGGTACCAGGGAAGGAACATTCGTTTTTCCTGAACATCTGGACCGGGTTGGAGAAGCTGAGCTAGCCCATCAGCTAGAAAAGGGCGACTTTTTAAGAAACTAATGTTATGGGATTGGAAGAAATCAAGAGGGGAGCTCCGTCTCCATGGGAAGATGGTTATTATCTCTGTGCTGTCCACCCAGGAATGTTTGCATTATCTAAGCCTGAGGCCGTTTTGACCAAGGTTAAAGAACTCGAAAGGTTAACGAGACCTCAGGCTGTGAGCTTTGCTTTTCATATAGAAGGACATGAATATCGTTTGCAAATGTTCCTTGAAATCTAGCAGTGAAAATGACCTTTCACAGGGACCCAAGTAGTTCTCAGAGTGTGACCTGTCTTTCAACCTCCTCCTTACCTAGACGATCTCTAGGTAACACCCATCTCAAGGCTGAGGAATTGTAACAGGGATAAGCAACTGGGGGATACTGGTGGGCACGTTAGGAATTATTAGTTCTTAGAAAATGGTTCCAGTGGGACAATCCTAAAACACCTACATATCAGAAAGCAAGTTAATATGCTTCCCCCCCCCCCACATCCCCTCCAGCACAACAGGATGCATTCTTCTACCCCAGTTTTGATTCTTTGGGGAGCAGACAAGTGGGCAAATTTCTAAATGAGCCATTTGATTACAGTAACTTATTAATTTGATTTTCTAGCAAAACTTATATATGAAGCCCAGTGGTATTCTTGAAACAAAGGTGAAGCTGGAATGATGGTAGGAAGAGAGAAGGCGGAAGAGGAAGAGGAGGAAGAGAAGAGGAGGAGGAGGAGGAAGGGGGAGGAGGAGGAAGGGGGAGGAGAGGAGGAAGAGGAAGCTAAAGAAGAGGATAGCAAGAGCTAAGAAAAAGGATAATTTGGACATATTGACGCCCATAGACACTACGTTGCTCAAACCTGAGAAAACAGGTGATATATTTTCTGTGTAGTTTTGATATTTTTACTTTCATGCCATCTGTTGTCAACTGAATTCAACCTTATTCTATCAGCCAGACTTTTTACAACGTCACTTTCTAGTAATCAGCTCATGACTTTTCTTTTGTTGATGATGAACAATGATAGAGACTCAGAAATCCAAAGAGATTCTGCACATAAAAGTTTCAACATGTCACGGGGAAAAAAACTTATTACCATTTCAACTTCAAATCAACAGAACAAAATTCCAGGCTAGCAGACAGTCAGAATAGGAAGCAGTAAGAAAGGAAGCACCGTTAGGTTGTTCAGTGTCCTGCATGAAGCAGGTCCCAGTTCAATTTCTGGCTTCTGCCAGTAATGCCCTCCCTCTTAAAAAAAACCAAAACTCTTCTTTTAATCAATCTAGACTAGCCCTCCTGACTTGGTTCTATTCATACATGTTAGGATTATAACTCCCAGACCGTGCAGGCTTCAGATTGCATTGCAAAGCATTAGAGATGTGGAGATTACTAGAACATTCCAGAATGTTAGAACATTCCAGAAAAGTCTAGATCATTCTTTATCTGTCAACCAATCCTGGTAAACCAGATAGGAAATGTAACAAGACGAGCTAAATCTATTTTACCATATCTGGTCAGAATATTGGATATCATCCCCCACCACCACCCAGTCTCAACTGTTACTACCTATCCTCCATCCCTACACACACACACACACACACACACACACCATCACAACCAATGAAGTTTCTTGGATGAGAAATTAAACATTTTGTTCTTCCTCCTCAAGGAAAAAACAGCCCAGTTGCCACTTTAAAAATGCATGCTTGAGACTACTTGGTAGTAAGGTTACATGATAATAAGGTTACATTAACGAAATCTTGCAAGCTTGAAGGTATAAACTTCCCAATGCCACTTTTAACCATCTGATTAATTAGGGCAGTGGGGGGGAGTGGTTTCCAGAAGTAAATCCTCCTAACTAGAAGCAGGTTGAGGTGTTTCACGCACGATACCTTAAAGGAAACAAACCTATCTCAGAACTGGAGCCCCCAGAAAAGTTGTGAACCACTTCCCGTTTGAAAGATTTACTTTTGCAAACAGCTGAATCTCCCTAACAACAAAGTATGGGAGGAAATTCAGCCCGGTGCAGAGGGAAATGGAATTCTGAAGTGTTCCAGAAGGTTCTATTCCCAAGTCAATGAATTTGTGTGCATCCCTACATAGGACCTTGTACTAGAAAACTCACCAGCAGCATTTTAGCTTTACTGTGTTGTGTGGACTTGATTCAGCTAATTAATATGGGATTATATCATACACACCTGTTGTGGCCCAGCAGGAGCCGTTGGAGCTGCCACCAGACTCCAACAGTGAGAGACCCTCAGAGTCGGCTCTGGAGGATGTGGAGGACCCTGGGCAGGGTTCCGACTCCGAGCAGGGCGCAGAGAGGCTGGTTGGCTACCAGGAGGCACCTGAGCCTTGGACCAGTGGGGAGGAGACAAGGGAGAGTGAGCCGGAGGCTAGTAGTGAGTTGTTCCTGGATGCATGCCATCGAAGAGCTACAAGGCGTCAGGAACAATTATGCAATTACAGGAGGTAATTGCACTCAGCTGATGGTCATTAGGCTCCTCTCCAGACTATAAAAAGGCTACTTGTGCACATGCCCTCTTTGCAGAAGTCAACATGGAATCGAATGTTGGCGAACTTTGTATGAGCTTGGCAGGCTGGATTGCTGCCAAGCCTTATCTCTGTTTATTGCTGCCCAAGCTTGTCTGTGCTGGGTTGCTGCCAAGGACCTGTTTGTTAATTAAATGCTGTAATTTATCTCTGGCTCGGAGTGTGCTTTGGTGTGGAACGAGGGGGGTCAGAACACACACCAATGTGGGATTCCATCATACACACCAACAACATTGAGTTAATTGAGTAGACTGAAGCTACGTTAACTATAAGTAACCATGCTGTATTAGTGCTACTATTATCTCAAGAAGCCTGGTGGATGCTAGATTGGGAACAGCTGTTGAAGACGGTTAGGACCATGGTCGGACTCTGTACAAAGCAGGTTCTCATAAGCCAAAAGAGAGATAATCAGTGAAAAATCAGTGTCCCTCCACATCCATCCTGTTTGCATAACCAGCTGTTTCTCCTCTTAGTCCTCCTTGGAAGGGAGGGAGGTCCTTTCCTTGACATCTACCTCTGCCCTCCCAGCCTGTTCTCATCAGATATCCTCCCTTCTGAACTGCCCAATGTACATAGCAGCCTGGACGTTAGCACTTTCACCAGCTACATTCTATCCGTATGTCCAGGGTCGCAGAGAAAAATAAATTATTTTCACTGCATCAAAACCCTCAGGAATGTATTCTTGACTTTCTCGTTCTCCAACTCCTCTCCCCCTTTCTATCTTTTTTGCTCCTGCTCCTCATTCCTAAGCATCTGAAGTCATTTCTTCTGGCCCAAACCTTCATCTCTTCTACTTTGACTAATACCTTCCATCTGCTCTATAGCCCAGGGCGTGTGCTTTTCACAGAGCTGCCCCACGAAGAGTACCTTTTAATGGAGGACTTCTTGGGCAACAATATTAATGCAATCTGCCATTCCCTTCTTCCAAAAGATCCTCCAAACTTCCCAAGCTAGCCTGCAACCCTGTGATCTCCCCGTGGTCTCTGATCCATGGAGCGACCTTGCTTATGCTCAGCTTTTGGGGGGGATCAATCAAAGTCAGCTAGATGCTGCTGCTTCCAGTACTGCAATGAACCTCCTATCATTTGAGCACCCTTAAGATAAAAATATCCTGGCGTTCTGGATAATTTGTATATAAGCTATTGGCTTGCCAACCAAATCACACGGCAAGTGGCAAAATTCTGTCTGGCAGTCTGGCAGATACAGGACTGTTGCATAGAAGGAAGAGGGAGTGAAGGAAGGGAGAAATTAAGAGGGTATATTAAGGTACTGCACTTTGATATTTTTGTGTCTGTGTGATTTCACGAACCTTGTATATATCTCTTGTCATTTATCATTTGAAGCAAAGTAATTACTCTTTGATCCTGATCTGAGTTTGCAATCAAATTGATTGGCAGGAGAAAGATAGCCATAGAGAAGACCACGCTTGATGCCTGCTTCAACCCTCATCTATATTTTTCATATAAAAAATCCAATCTTCTTTAAAAAAAAACAAGCAAAATTAAACGTCTAATTCTTGGTTAGCCTTAGAGATAAGAGGTAGGTGGCGCAGTGGTTAAATGCAGCACTGCAGGCTACTGCTAGATCAGCAGTTCAGCGGTTCAAATCTCACCGGCTCAGGGTTGACTCAGCCTTCCATCCTTCCGAGGTGGGTAAAATGAGGACCCAGATTGTTGGGGGCAATATGCTGACTCTGTAAACCGCTTAGAGAGGGCTGAAAGCCCTATGAAGCGGTATATAAGTCTACTGCTATTCTTGAGAATCCAAACCAGCACAAAACATCTTGTTGTTTGAGGCAAACACCCTCATAATCCCACCATCCTTACATTGGATGCTTAGGTCATAGCTGTCTGAACACTGGTCCCATTTTCATTGCCTCTTTCCTAAACTGTTGCAAAAAGCTATGGAAGCAAGAAGAAGAAAAAATCTTCTCCTTCAGCTTTGGATTCCTGTGTTATCTCTGTAACATTCCTCCTTTGAGTGTACTTGAATCCCCTTTCTTTAAAAAAAATAAATCTGTTATCCCTTTGCATTCTGAAAAGACGGGCAGGAGGGCAATTACTGCAGACATCAGCAGTGGAAGCTCCAAATGGGCATTTTAGAGAAGAGCCAGATGGAGTCCCAGCATGTCCAGGATGAGCTCCAGACTTGTCCTCTGCAGGCTCCAGCTATAGGATCAAGTCAGCTGGATCACTGGAGAATGGTAGGGAGGGATAGTTGCCTTCCAAAAGGAAGCTGAACCATCTGAGAGTCAGCCATACAACGTGTGACAACGCAGAAGGGAATAGTCAGCTATAGTGTGTATCCAAGTATCTAACCTGAAGGAAGGAACCAGGAACATTTTTTAAACCACAGGCTTCCTCTAGTACAATCTAACTCGATGGCATATTTTCCAAAGGTAGCAGAGGACTCTTCTTCTACCTCCAGCCAGAAGCCCCATTGGTTGCATTGATCCCAGGTGATGGGAAGTCTAGGACAACTTGCTGGATGTCAAAGGCCTGGGGAAGTTTATTTGGGTAGAACTGGTAGATCATTCCTCTATAGCTCTTCCTCGTCAGAGGTAACAATAACAATAATGACAATAACAGGTCTCCTGCCTGGAAGCTGTGGCAGGAACAAGTTCAAAGGCAGTTTTTCAGCAGGTGTTAATATAGTGTATTCAGTGTTGTATGGGTATGAAAATGACAACACAGTTGCATCAACTTTGACTTGGCAACACTTTAGTTTGTTCTATAATTGTGCTTACTTTTGAGGAAGAGACAAGCTATCTGAAGCAGAGTTGGAAAGGCTAACTGGCTTCTTTGGTTAACAAAGCTATGTGAAAGATGGAGTTTTTATTTTTTTATTTATTTATTATTAGACTTCTATACCGCTTAATAGGGCTTTCAGCCCTCTCTAAGCGGTTTACAAATTTTTTAGCAAATTGAGTCAGCAACTTGCCCCCACAGTCTGGGTCCTCATTTCACCCACCTCGGAAGGATGGAAGGCTGAGTCGACCTTGAGCCGGTGAGATTTGAACCGCTGAACTGCAGATCACAGTCAGCTGAAGTGGCCTGCAGTACTGCACCCTAACCACTGTGCCACCTCGGCTCTTTTTATTTAGTTTAGTTATCATCCCCACATATACAGTACTTAGAGAGAGGGAGATGGAGATATTTTGTGGTATTTTTCCTAACTTATAGTCTCTGAATTTTCATTATGCCCCCAAAGAAAGATTTTTGTAAAGGAAAAATATTACAACTTGGGAAGGCCAAATTATTCCAAACTGACTGTAGTCATCTTAAACCTAGAGCAATTGGCTGGTTGTAGTTAAAATCCAAGTTGGTTATTAAAATCAAAGAGGGTTGTCCATTAGTAGTAATGAAAAATGAAATAATAAGAGTTAAATCAAGTTATGATATTTACAATGAAAGATTATACAGAGAATTAATAATAGATGTGATCCGGATCAAAATACATAGGAAAAACTGCACTGCTCTGTTATTTAGGATAAATGCTCCAGTTATAAAACGTAAATTTGTAGTTAAGTGTGCAGTATAATGGCCATCTTTAACCAATTGATAATAAAGAACTTACAAGGAAGGGAGCTTTTGCCATAGTAGAAAAACTGTGACCCGTCAAAACCGCAGTAGACAAAACCGCGCTCGACGAAAGCGCGTACCTGACGTCATCAGCAGCGCGATGAAAAAAATTAAAAATAAATTAAATTGAAATTTAAATAAAATTAAAGCAAGCTGATTCACATAAACGTAAGGGTTAGGTTTAGGGTTAGGGTTAGGGTTAGGTTAAGGGTTAGGGTTAGGTTTAGGGTTATGTTAAACGTTAGCGTTAGGTTTAGCGTTAGGTTAAGGTTTAGCGTTAGGTTTAGCGTTAGGTTAAGGGTTAGGTTTAGGGTTAGGGTTAGGGTTAGGTTAAGGGTTAGGTTTAGGTTTAGGGTTAGGGTTAGGTTTAGGGTTAGGTTTGGGGGGGTTAGGGTAAGGTTTTCGCTTTCATTTTAAATTTACCGCTCACAGCGCGATGTTTTCGTCGTGCTGTGATGACGTCACGTACAAGCGCGGTTTTGTCTACCGCAGTTTTGTGGTGGAACCAGAAAAACGTAATAGAAAATTTGAATTTCTTCACTATGAAAACTATTTCTGTGTTCCTGAAGAAGGTGGAAATGAAATGAAAGAAGAACAGAGCAGAGCAGAGCAGAATGGCTTTATTGGCCAAGTGTGATTAGATACATAAGGAACTTGTCTCTGGTGCAGAAGCACTCAATGTACCTGCAAAGCAACAGGGTAATAATAATCATAATAATGATACCAATAAGAAGTGGTAATATAGAAGATGAACAGAACAGAACAGAATAGCTTTATTGACCAAGCATGTTTAAACACACAAGGAATTTGTGCAGCAGTATAATACTGTAATATAATCAGAGGTGGGTTCCTACCAGTTCGGACCGGTTTGGCAGAGTAGGAAGTAACTCGGCTGGCCATGCCCCCGAACCAGTTCTATCGGCGGCGCTATAGGCGCCACCATCTTGTTTTTTGCTTCTGTGCATGCGACAGAAGCAATTTTTTTACTACTGCGCATGCACACGTAACGCACATCAAGCGTGCACGTGCACGAAGCACATCCCTTAGCGAACCGGCAGTAACAGAAGCTGGAACGCACCCCTGAGTATAATAGCTGTATAATAATACTACAGCCATACAACATGGGTGAATATATTTAGACATAAGACAGTACTGTGAGAATTACGTGTTCAGGAGAATGATGGCACCAGGGAAAAAACTGTCCCCGTGTCTAGTTGTTTTGGATATATAATGCCCTGTAGCGGCGTCCTGGGGAGAAGGGTTGAAACAGTTTATGTCCAGGATCTATAGAGCCAAGGTGGCGCAGTGGGTAGAGTGCAGAACTGCAGGCCACTTCAGCTGACTGCTAGTTAAGCAGTTCAGCGGTTCAAATCTCACCGGCTCAGGGTTGACTCAGCCTTCCATCCTTCCGAGGTGGGTAAAATGAGGACCCAGATTGTTGTTGGGGGCGATATGCTGACTCTGTAAACCGCTTAGAGAGGGCTGAAAGCCCTATGAAGCGGTATATAAATCTAACTGCTATTGCTATTGCTATTGTTGTAGTCTGTAGTTATTTTCTCAGCTCTCCTTCTGACCCGTGCAATATATAGGTCTTCTATGGAAGTCAGGTTGGTAGCAATTGTTCTTTCTGCAATCCTAGCTCTCCTTTGGAGTGTACTTTATCCAGTTTAGTTGCTGTACCAAACCAGACAGTTATAGAAGTACAAATAACAGATTCATTAATTCTTCGTAGAACAGTATCAACACCTCCTGGGCCAGTCTGAACTTAAGTTGATGCAGGAAGAACATTCTTTTGTTGTGCCATTTTGATGATGGTTCTAATGTTAAGGACGTGGTGGCTCAGTGGCTGAGCTTGTCGATCAGAAAGGTTCGAATTCCTAGCGTTGCGTAACAGAGTGAACTCCCGTTACTTGTCCCAGCTTCTGCCAACCTAGCAGTTTGAAAGCATGTAAAAATGCAAGTAGAAAAATAGGGGCCACCTTTGGTGGGAAGGTAACAGTGTTCTGTGCACCTTCGATGTTTAGTCATGCCGACCACATGACCACGGAGACGTCTTCGGACAACACTGACTCTTTGGCTTTGAAACAGAGATGAGCACCGCCCCCTAGAGATGGGAATGACTAGCACATATGTACCAGGGGAACCTTTATCTTTACCTAATATTAGGTGTCCATTTCAAATCCTGGGAGATTATAGAACTCAAAACTTGAAAGATAGCAATAGCAATAGCAATAGCAGTTAAGACTTATATACCGCTTCATAGGGCTTTCAGCCCTCTCTAAGCGGTTTACAGAGTCAGCATATTGCCCCCACAGTCTGGGTCCTCATTTCACCCACCTCAGAAGGATGCAAGGCTGAGTCAACCTTGAGCCAGTGAGATTAGAACCGCTGAACTGCAGATAACAGTCAGCTGAAGTGGCCTGCAGTACTGCACCCTAACCACTGCGCCACCTCGGCATATAAAGATTCTACTACTGCTACTGTGCTGTCAAATATATTAAGACATGGTAGAATAGGAGCATTCCTCCTAAAATCTACTCTCATCTCTATACAGTTTTGAGCGTGTTCAGCTCCAGATTGTCCTGGCTACACCACAGGGCTAGTTACTCAACCTTTCATCTACATGTGTCTTGGATCGTTATAAGAACATGCTAACTACTCAAAATTTCTGCTACCGGTTCTCCAGAACCGGTCAGAACCTGCTGAATTTCACCCCTGGCATATAGGTAGCCTTCTATTTATAACCATAATGGAGTGGAATTATACTCCTAGGTCGTTGTGGCCCTGATTGAACCTATGGATATTTTTGAGGTTACAGATCAACATTAATAAAAAATATAAAGGTAAAAGTAAAGGTTCGCTTCGCACATACTGTATGTGCGAGTCACTCCCGACTCTAGGGGGCAGTGCTCATCTCTGTTTCAAAGCCAGTGCTGTCCGAAGATGTCTCCAGGGTCATGTGGCTGGCAGGACTAAATGCCGAAGGCTCACAGAACACTATTACCTTCCCACCAAAGGTGGCCCCTATTTTTCTACTTGCATTTTTACATGCTTTCGAACTGCTAGGTTGGCAGAAGCTGGGACAAGTAACGGGAGCTCACTCGGTTAGGCGACACTAGGGATTCGAACCACCGAACTGCCGACCTTTCTGATTGACAAGCTTAGCCTCTTAGCCACTGAGCCACAATGTCCCTAAATATAGATTTTTACCTGAGGAAAAGTGATCATTCCAGTCCATTCTTATTTCTTAGAGCAGCGGCAGTGGTGGGTTTCAAAAAATTTTCGAACCTACTCTGTGGGTGTGGCCTCCTTTGTGGGAGTGGCTTGCCAGCCATGTGACCTGGTAGGAGTGGCTTGCCGGCCATGTGTTTTCTTTCTTTCTCTCTCTCTCTCTCTCTCTTTCTCTCTCTCTCTTTCCTTCCTTTTGTCTCTCTGTCCCTTTTTCCTTTTTTTCTTTCATCTCTCTCTCACTTTTTCTTTCTTTTTTCTTTTTTTCTTTCTTCCTTTCTTTCTCTTTCTCTCTCTCTGTGAGTCTCTCTGTGTGTGTCAGTGGTGGGTTTCAAAAAATTTTGGAACCTCTTCTGTAGGTGTGGCCTGCTTTCTGGTGGAACCTCTTCTAACCAGTTCGGTAGATTTGACGAACCGGTTCTACCGAACTGGTGCGGACTGGTAGGAACCCACCTCTGAGCAGCGGCCTCCAATCTGGTTCCAGGGACTGGTTCCATGGACAGAAGTTTTCCCGTGGACCGGAGGGTGCATGCCCCCGCCGATGGGGCTTCGCTTGTTTGTGTGGCCCAGTTTGTGGCATGCCACGATCTGGTGCCAGTTCACAGACCAGGTTTTGGTGACCCATGCCTCAGAGGTTGGTGGCAGGGAAAATGATTACAGCCTCTTTCAAATTGCTTTTGAAGGATTTGGAAGTCAAAACACCAGTATGGAAGTGCCCCAGTCTCTTGTATCCTAACTCTTTGCACACAATGTCCTTAAATAACTTTCCAATGCCAAAAGTGTAAAGTTATTTCATCTGCTGCTGCAGATGGAAGAATGGACTTCCGATTAAGACCATGAGGGGGGTTTCTTTTCAAAGAGAATTGTACTAAAGGAAATTATTTTGCAGTTCATCACTAAAACCATGCACGCATACCATCGCTCTCACACCCAGAGAGACTGCCATTAATTCTCCCAGCGCAGGCTCCATAGAAATCAAATAAAAATAATTACTCGGTAGTAGGGTGTGGAAGGAGTTTCGTGAAAAACATATGCAATACGTGCAGTTGTAAAACTGAAATCCACATAATATCCCTTGGACAGGGAAAAGGCTGAGAGAACTGAGAGAGACATCACGTTTTCCAAAATCACGTCCTTTGAATGCTCCAGAATTAAAGAGAGTCTGCAGAAGAATAACACTTTCCCAGAGAGATCTTGTGAACCTGGTGCCATAAACGGAATGTGATTTTATAGCACAAAAGCACTGATGAGGCAAGACATTTTCTCCCCTCCTTGTGCCTCTAACCCTTCAGGCTTCTTTCGTTTCACTATTTAGCTCTGCTCCAAAAGAGCCTGGCGTTGTTCAGAGGGACTTCACACAGAGAAAGATGCACCCATTAGTTTTGTTTTCTCTCAGAAATTTCCTTTGAAGTTTCCACTGAGCTGCGTGTGCCTATTTCTTCCTGCCTGAAATCTAGAACAATTCCTATAGTTTCCCTTAGTTAGGATGTTTTTGTGTGCAATATTTTCATTACAGTGTGCGTTTTGTGTAGAATATCCATCCATCCATCCATCCTCTGAAATTCATGCATCTCCAAATGCATATTTTAAAAATGTTTTTAAACCAAATCACATTACAGGGAGTCCTTGACTTACTACTACAATTGAGCCCAAAAGAGCTGAGGTGGCGCAGTGGGTAGAGTGCAGTACTGCAGGCCACTTCAGCTGACTGCTAGTTCAGCAGTTCGGCGGTTCAAATCTCACCGGCTCAAGGTTGACTCAGCCTTCCATCCTTCCGAGGTGGGTGAAATGAGGACCCGGATTGTTGGGGGCGATATGCTGACTCTGTAAACCGCTTAGAGAGGGCTGAAAGCTCTATAAAGCGGTATAGTCTAACTGCTATTGCTATCTTGCTAAGCGAGACAGTTGTTAAGTCAGTTTTGTCCCATTTTACGACTTTTCTTGCCACAGTTGTTACATGAATCACAGCAGTTGTTAAGTTAGTACCATGGTTCTTAAGTGAATGATTTCCCCGTTGACTTTGCTTGTCAGAAGGTCGCAAAAGGGAACTGCGTGAACCTGCAACCGTCATAAATATGAGTCAGTTACCAAGTGTCTGACTTTTGATCATGTTATCATGGGGGATGCGGCAATGGTCGTAAGTCTGAAAAGTTGTCATAAGTCACTTTTTTTCAGTGCCGTTGTCATAATCATTAAATGAACTGGGACTACCTGTAATTTCCCTCATCCCCGCCTTGTCATGCTTTCTTGAACGCTGATATCCTGTTGGTCCCCTGAATGTGGCTTAGTAAAATGTATGTATGTGTTTATTTATTTCTATTTCATATTTATAAGCTGCCCGTCTCCCTCAAGGGAACTGCACAATCACACAATCAGAAGGGGGGAGGGGGGAAGCTTCATTTTCTTTGCTTGACATTCACTCACACATATTCCTGCATGATCGGCCCAAGCCTCTCCTCCCCTCTCTCCCTCACTGTTTCAACATCCTCCCTTTCAGAAAATGAGTCGCCATTCAGATATCACAACCTTCTCCAACTCAAAGTCCCTCGGCTGCATTGAAATGTCTACCCTAGCAACTATCTGGAGGGTACTAGACCATATCTCCGAAATCTTTCTTGCTTTCTCTCTCTCTGTCTCTCTCTCTCTCTCTCTCTCTCTCTCTCTCTCTCTCTCTCTCTGTCTCTCTCTGTCTCTGTCTCTCTCTGTCTCTGTCTCTCTCTCTCTTTCTCTCTCTGTGTGTGTCTCTCTTTCTCCCTCCCTCCCTCCCTCTCTCTCTCTTGCTTCCAGCTGATGTTTGTGTTCAAAACCCCTGGCCCTAACTACCCAATTTGACACATGCCTGACATGGGCAAGCAACCATTCTTATTCCCCCGGTGTCCATGTGGCTGCTTAGAAGAATGTAAAAGGAGAAGGCAAGAATCCGTAGCTCATTTGACAGGTTGCTTCTCAACACAATTTCTTCCATGATGATTGATATATTAACCCAATATTATACATATTGTAAGAGTGTAGAGATTTTAAACAAAGAGAGGGAAAAATCCTTATCATATTACAAACATCTCAACAGGTGAATCCTTTGTCTACGGAGACAGTATTAATGAGGTTAATTGTATGAGTGCAAAAAACAGCTTTATTTTTTGAACTGGGTGATTCTTGAGGTTATTATGAAAGCCTTCCTTCATGGCCGTTTACGATGAAGATTACAAATGTTCAAATATGCATAATGTAAGTGTATTCATAAAATGAATTAAATGAGATGTATGCCGGTGGACCATCAAGAACAGAAAGAACTGAAAGGAAGGGGGGAAGAAAAAAGGACAGGACAGGACAGGACAGGAAAGGAAAGGAAAGGAAAGGAAAGGAAAGGAACTCCTCAAATAGCCTTGTGCAAAGTACCAAAACTTATTTTTAAAGAAGGCTTAAGACCACTGGTGGTTACATTATTTTTATGGTTACTATATTTACATTTTCTCCCTCCCTTATGTGATGGTTGCTTTGCAGCTGTTATTAAAATGGTTAGGCTGTTGTTTTAATTGTGGTTTTTAGCCATCTTGGGCGAACTGAGTCCAAGGAAAGATCAGATCAGCAGAAAGGGAGGGGAAAAAAAGAGATTGGTTGGATAAAAGGGTGGCTGGATAGTCAGGCAGATTAGGGAAAACTCTTCTATGCTCTTCTGTGCCTCAGTTCAGACCCTAGCACGAGGTTTTTGTTTTTTTTAATGGCTCCAGAGTCTTCACCTTCCCTCTACCTTTAAACTTTGTCTTTACTCCAGGAAGTACCAAGCTGTGGAGAGGAGAGGAGGCGTTTTTAGGCAGGGAGGGAGCCTATGACTTTGCATTACCATGAATGATAAAGGGGATTTAGTTGGGCAAGAAATACATATATTCTCAGTAATCTGATGGGCCATAGAGCAATATGAAAAATAAATAAATAAATATAATACATGAAATTTTAACCTGTATAGCACACGGAGACCAAAAGCAAAAAAAAAAAAAAAAAAAAAGGGCTGGCTATCCCAAAGGTGCTTTTTCAAGAGGCAACTGGACTTTCTGTTTTTTCTTTGAAGACGTTTCCCTTCTTATCCTAGAAGCTTCTTCAGCTCATGTTGGTTGTCTTTAAGTTTTGCCTAGACAAACCTGATCATGTTTAAACGATCCCCCCCAATCTCTCTCATACACACCCCACCCCACACACATCCTACAGTTTGAGAGTCCCTGACAATTAGGAGATATGGCTATGACAGAGATCCCCATGGCATGGTGTTCTTCAAGGCGCCATCCATGTATCTTAGTGGTGGGTTTCAAAAATTGTTCGAACCTACTCTGTGGGTGTGACCTCCTTTGTGGGAGTGGTTTGCCGCCCATGTGACCGGATGGGAGTGGCTTGCCGCCCATGTGACCGGATATGAAGATGCCGACGACACTTGTCAGAACCACCTCACACACAGCACTGGCATGCATAAGAATAGGATGCAAACTTATTTTTTAAAAGGCATCTTTGGTTTGCGTTAAAACAACTTCAACACACACAATGTTCTGATTGCACCACAAACGCAGTAGTCACCCTTACCTTTCACAGAGGCACTGAGTTTTATAAATATGAGCATGATAGTGTAGAATAATCATATCCAAGGACCAGTGGTGGGTTTCAAAAAATGTTGGAACCTCTTCTGTAGGTGTAGCCTGCTTTCCGGGTCCACTGGTGGAACCTCTTCTAACCGGTTGGGTAGATTTGGTGAACTGGTTCTACCGAATAGGTGCGAACTGGTAGGAACCCACCTCTGGAGTATCTGGATGCAATTCCCATCATGCCTCCCCCAGAACTGTCAATACAAAGCTGGTCCTATCACTGGGCAAAGTGAAGCTGCAGGATGGGGGAAAAAGGTTTCCTATAATAATTTTCATCACATTATCGTCATAGCAATAGCAATAGCAATAGCAGTAGACTTATATACCGCTTCATAGGCCTTTCAGGCCTCTCTAAGCGGTTTACAGAGAGTCAGCATATTGCCCCCAACAATCTGGGTCCTCATTTTACCCACCTCGGAAGGATGGAAGGCTGAGTCAACCCTGAGCCGGTGAGATTTGAACCGCTGACCTGCTGATCTAGCAGTAGCCTGCAGTGCTGCATTTAACCACTGCGCCACCTTGGCTCATACCGAATGCAATGGGTGTGACGATAATGTGGCCAATGGGAAAGAATAAATAAGGGAGAAAAAGGATAGCATTTGAGCTGATGGTTGCAGTTGAATAAATGTTGGGCACTCAACAAATGTTAAAAACTTCCCACTTGAGAGACCGCCTCCTGCCAATTACCTCCCTGCGACCTATCAGATCACACAGATTAGGCCTCCTCCGCGTTCCATCCGCCAGTCAGTGTCGACTGGCAACCACGCGGAGGAGAGCCTTTTCAGTAGTAGCTCCGACCCTTTGGAACGATCTCCCCGTGGAGATTCGTACCCTCACCACCCTCCAGACCTTCCGCATAGCCCTCAAGATCTGGCTATCCCGTCAGGCCTGAGGTTAAAGATTGTAATTCGTCCCCACCCGAATGATGAATGTTGTTTCTATTTTTAATTATGTACTGTTTTTATATGTCACTGTCTGTATTCCCTTCCCCACAAGTTGTAAGCCGCCCTGAGTCCCCTCAGGGAAAAGGGCGGCCTATAAATAAACTTACAATTAAAACAATTACAACAATTACTTCATTGCAAATGCTGAAAACCACCCTAGCAAACAACTGAATGCATTTATTCACTTTAATAACATTTAAATTTATTTTAAACAGTCATATCTTTTTTTAAAAAAACTATAAATATTTATATTATATTTTCAAATAAAACTGTCCAGTAAACCCAGGATGAACAGAAAAACCTCATATGGCTGTGACGTGTAACTGGTCTTGCACAACAATGGGGGTTTTTATAGTCACCAAAACGTGGTCACCGCTCCTCAAAAGGTAAAGAAACCATCCCTAGCAGGTGAATAAAGCAAGAGGTATTATGAGCCGCAGAAGAATTTTGAGGTTCTAAAAGGAAAGCGAATTTTAGATTTATTGTGGCAGTTCTATTCTTAGGAGAAAATGCTTTGGGATTTATCACTGCCTCCAATGTCAGGAGAAGCTGATCAGCAGCTCCGTTTTCCAATAGCCAGAAGTCCTGAACCGGATCCTACAGCTCCCCTCACAGTTCCTAGGGTCCCCTTAGGGAAGCTTATCATACAGTGAGAACTCCAGCACAAGGGAATTATTTTTTTTCCCCCAGCTCAGGAAATGCAATTAAACCAAGCAAAATTGGCCAACCGTATTGTTTTCACATTGTTTGCACTGTCTAAAGGGAAACAAATGACAGAAAACCGATTTTTGGCAAACAGAAATTAGGCGTCCAGGGGTTACAGCTGAGCAAGGGAACGATTCTATCATGATCAAATTCTACCTGGACTTCTGGATTGCTATGGCCTAGGACCATGATGGCAAACCTATGGCACGCATGGCCGAAGTGGCACGTGGAGTCATGTCGCCTGATATGCGCGGTGTCACCTGTTCCTCTTCCGGGTTTCTGGCGCACATGCATGCATGGCAATCAGCTGGACTTCATGCGTGCAGCAGTGCCAGAAACTGGAAGAGCTGATCTTCCATTTTCCAACGTGAGCATGTGTGCTGGCCAGCTGATTGTTGTGCGTGCATGTGAGCCAGTAACTGGAAGACTAGCTGGCAGCAGCGCCAGAAACTGGAAGAGCTGATCTTCCATTTTCCAACGTAAGCATGTGTGCTGGCCAGCTGATTGTTGTGTGTGCATATGAGCCAGTAACTGGAAGACCAGCTGGCAGCAGCGCCAGAAACTGGAAGAGCTGATCTTCCGTTTTCCAACGTGAGCATGTGTGCTGGCCAGCTGATTGTTGTGCGTGCATGTGAGCCAGTAACTGGAAGATTAGCTGGCAGCAGCGCCAGAAACTGGAAGAGCTGATCTTCCGTTTTCCAACGTGAGCATGTGTGCTGGCCAGCTGATTGTTGTGCGTGCATGTGAGCCAGTAACTGGAAGACTAGCTGGCCAGTGCACATGCCAGAAGTTTATTCCCCAGTGCGCGCATGCCTACTGGGCAGCTCCTCTTCCTGGTCGCGGCCCAGATGAGCGAGTGTGCTCCCTTTTCAGCACTCGGTGCCAAAAAGGTTCAGCATCCCTGGCCTAGGAGATGAGGGCAAAATGTTCAGGTGCTCTGAGACAGAACTATAGGTGGATTTGATGCACTGTGAGTTTTGCTGGATTATTTGAGTGTCAGTTTTTGAACAAAGCCTTAGTCACACATGGATTTTGATTTATTTATATATTACTTTGGCTTTTACACAACTACATTTCCAAAAAATAGTGGAGTAGACCATTCTAAACCTCGTTCTAAACAGAAAACCTTTCCTGGTCATGCATCTGTCAATGATTTTAAATGAAATTTCCAGGAGGGAGAAAAAAAACACTGTTTAACTTTTATTCTGTCTCAGAATAGCAAATCTTAGTGGGTGCTGGAATAAGAGTTGAACCCAGTTCCTTTGTATGTTTGCCTTCTTCTGTTTGTAGGCTGTAGCCATCCCAAGATCACAAAAAGACAGCAAGCCATCATGGAGTCTACTAACTTCCCTCTCTTTTGGTTCTGGTCACTGTGGGCCTTAGGATCTGGCCCAGGCTGGGTACGTAGCCAAGCACCCACCCAGCCACATTCAATCAAGATAGAAGGAGACATCACTCTCGGAGGCCTGTTCCCTGTGCATTCCCGTGGCCCAGCTGGAGTACCTTGTGGGGAGGTGAAGAAAGAAAAGGGGATCCATCGGATGGAGGCCATGCTTTACGCTCTGGACCAGATCAACAGTGACCCTGATCTGCTTCCCAACATAACTTTGGGGGCCCGTATCCTGGATACCTGCTCTCGTGACACCTATGCCTTGGAACAATCATTGACTTTTGTCCAGGCACTGATTCAGAAGGACACTTCCGATGTGCGCTGCTCCAATGGGGAGCCACCCATTATTGCCAAACCAGAGCGCGTGGTGGCTGTCATTGGGGCCTCTGCCAGCTCTGTCTCTATTATGGTGGCCAACGTCCTTCGCCTCTTTGCTGTAAGTAGAAGACAGGCCTTTCACATGACATCACTTGGGGGAAGGAGGTTGAACAGCAAAGAGGGTGATAGCAGCTATACCTTCCTAGGGAAGATCTCCTATCTCCTATCTCAGGAGATGGTATTTTGGATGGCGCTCCTTCTTAAAGAGTGCATTTGCAAAGCCAGTGCCTGTTTTGGGAGGATACTGCAGGACACTCAACCATGGTTCTATAGAAAAAAAACAATGAAGTGTAAAATTCAAAGCACAGGGAAAAAAATATTTGTAGGAAAAATAGATAGTTTCGTCAATAAAGATGGAAAGAGCTGGGTAAGCTGAGCCTGGAGAACAGAAAACACAGGGAGGATATGATAGCATCTAGTACTTGTAACTAGAAAGGACCTTCCAGATGGGTTGGATGTTGTGACTGCCAAAATTCCCCAGCTAACATAACCACTGCTGAAAATTCTGGGTCTACCCAAGACAAATTCCATTGGAATTATAGCAGGGGGGGGACACCTCTCTAAGAATAGTTCAGCAGTAGAGCCAGCTACTCAAAGACATGCTGGTTTCCCCTTCATTGGATGAGTTCAAACAGAAGCTAAATAGCTGTCTATCTGGGATGTTTTAATTTGGATTCCTTCAGGGAGCAAAGGGTTAAACTCAGTCATTGCCAAGAGCCCTTCCTACTCAGAATGGCTACAATTTTATAATTAACACATTTATTAAAATGATTTTAATAGTTTGCAATTGCTAACCATTAGCAATATTTGAGGCCAACTTTTTTTTTAATGATTGGGTAGCAGCTGCCTTTCACTTCATTTACATTCTAATTTGGCTTGATGCATTTAAAAAGCGTTCTGAGCATAAGAAATTCTTAGGAACCCAGCAATGGTCCAATAATTCATTGCATCCTAAACCATAAGGTGTTTTCATTTGAGCCCCACTGCTTGCAGTAAGGAAACTCTGTATATACACAAAAGCTTCCAAAGGAGATAAAACCTTGAGGAAGCCTTCATGTCCAAAACATTTCCCCATGGGTGAGCATCACGTTGTTTCCATGGCAGTGGTGGGTTTCAATTTTTTTTAGTACCTCTTCTGTAGGCGTGGCCTGCTTTGTGGGAGTGGCTTGCCAGTCATGTGATTGAGTAGGAGTGGCTTGCTAGCCATGTGACTGAGTGGGAGTGGCTTGGCACTCATGTGACTGGGTGGGCGTAGCCAGCTTGTAAAATGTGGTGAAACTCACTTAACAACGCTCTTGATTAGCAACCAAAATGTTGGCTCAGAAACTCTGGCATTTGAAGCACGCAAGTCTTAAAGCTGTCAAGTTACAAGACCCTTGCAGCCCTAACCCTTTAGGGGAAAAAAAACCCAGGAGTGTTCAAACTTGACAGCTTTAAGACTTGTGGACTTCAACTCCCAGAATTCCTCCTCCAGTCATGTTGGCTCAGGAACGCTGGCATTGAAGTGTGCAAGTCTTAAAGCTGTCAAGTTACAAGACCTTTGCATCCCTAACCCTTTAGAAAAAAAACCCCAGGGGTGTTCAAAGTTGATAGCTTTAAGACTTTAAGGTTTAGATAGGACTCTTAGAGGCGGGGTGGGGCGATTGGTGAGCCAGCCAATCAGTGAGTGGGGTTGAGGCAAGCGTGGTGCGGACGGGTGGGAGAGGGAGCTGGAACCAGTTCTAAATGGCATGGTAGATTTGTGGAACCTCTTCTATAGAAGAGGTTAGAACTGGCAGGAACCCATGGAGACCAGAACTCTAAGTTATGGAAGGGTAGGAGCTGTTCATTGTGTTTGGGGTGTTTTACTCGACAAGCCAGCATGTTGCGTGAATAGAACTACTGTTAAAGATTGTGCTCAAACTAGTTGACTTTATCACGTGGGGCAGGAAGAAATGTCACCTTTTCTTGCACTAATGAACACTTTTTAAATGCATCCTGCTGATACTGAGGCTAACTCTGATGTTCCTACCAATGAAGTAAGGGACTGTTTACCGGAGAGTAAGACATTTTACAGTACATCCTGGAATTATTTCTTTCTGGAGATACGTTGCATGCTATGCCTGTAGGCTAGCAACGCTTTTTTTTTTTTTAAAAACTGCTAATATTTTAAAAACGATAGCATTTTTAAATATCTCTCGGCCTTTAACATTTCGCTATTTCACTTTTGCATCCACTGCTTCCTTTTTTTTTTTGGTTAAGAAATTGTGAAAAGATATGTATATGTGTTTTTTCCCCCCTGTTAACGCAGATAGTTTAAAATGTTTTATCTAGTTTTGTTTTCTCTTTTTGTTTTGAAGTTGGTATTTTAACTTTTCGAATAAAATAAAATCTAAGCAACGGGGGGGGGGGGGAGAAAGAAAAAAGAAAGTAAGATACTGTGAAAATGGATCTAAGACATTTGTACAGGGCAAATTTTGTCACCCGGTTATGGTAATTATTACTCTGTGTTCGTGACTATTAATGGGAGCCATACTATATGCCATAAATCAGTCGACAAAGAAGCTTAAGCCTCACTCGGGTCATTACTCCCCCATCTCTTAAGAGCATTTTTGCTTTGTAACAAAAAAGCTACCATTTAGCCTTAATATTGTGTTAGTACTGGGAGGATTCAATAAAACACAATGGATTAAAATAAAAATAAATAGGGAGGAGGACAAGATGTGAGGTTGGTGAGCCTTTGATGGTGCAGTACAGAAATATTTTTACAAAAGAAATAGGACTAAATGAATAAGGAAGAGCTGGGGAGGAAGATCCCTGGCATGACTCAAGGATGGAGGCTCAGGGTAACATACCTCTTCTAACCCATGATTTCCTTCTACTTCTACAGATTCCCCAGATAAGCTATGCATCCACAGCACCGGAGCTCAGTGACAATAACCGCTACGATTATTTCTCCCGCGTGGTGCCTCCAGACTCTTACCAAGCTCAAACTATGGTAGACATTGTTAAAGCGCTAGGCTGGAATTACGTCTCCACCTTAGCCTCTGAGGGCAACTACGGCGAGAGTGGGGTCGATGCCTTTGTGCAGATCTCCCGGGAAGCCGGTAAGAGGGGCTGAGCAATGTCGTCTGAAGCTGATGGATGGGGATCAGTAAAGCCGCTAATTCCCTGGAAAAACAGCCCATGATCTCAGACACACGAAAGCTGCTTGCAGTTGTTCCCTATACAGGGAAAGGCATTCTGCATGGGATCAGAGATTGGATCTTATTTTTGCAGCCTGCAAATACAATGGGGGGAAAAAGGACCCACACCTGAATCCTAGACCAGATCACCACTGGAACCAATGTCCCTTTGATTCTGGGGTAGCTGTGCTCTGGATTGCTGCCAATGGAGGAGGCGAGGGTATAGATTAGAGCAGTGGTTCCCAAACTTGGCAACTTTAAGACTTGTGGACTTCAACTCCCAGAATTCTCCAGCCAGCTCTCCACAAGTCTTAAAGTTGCCAAGTTTGCTCTACATGGGGCAGCCCTTGAAGAGCATTCGGCGACTCCAGCTTGTCCAGAATGCAGCCGTGCGAGCAATCATGGGTGCACCTCGGTTCACCCACGTAACACCTATCCTCCGCGAGCTGCACTGGCTGCCTATTGGTCTCTGGATATGCTTCAAGGCGCTAGTCGTCACTTATAAAGCCCTTCATGGTATTGGACCTGGGTACTTGAGAGACCGCCTGCTGCCAATTACCTCCACTAGACCGATTAGATCCCACAGATTAGGCCTCCTCCGAATTCCATCCGCCGGCCAGTGTCGACTGGCGACTACCCAGAGGAGAGCCTTCTCTGTGGCTGCTCCGACCCTCTGGAACGAACTCCCCGTGGAGATTCGAACCCTCACCACCCTCCAGGCCTTCCGCAAAGCCCTTAAAACCTGGCTGTTCCGACAGGCCTGGGGCTAAAGAACCCTTGCCCCCGTCTCGAATGGTATGACTGTCGTGTGTTTTAAATTATGCATTGTTTTGTGTCGTTTTAATTTTGTCTGTATCACCCCTTCCCTGGTTTGAGTTGTGAGCCGCCCTGAGTCCCCTTCGGGGGAAAAGGACGGCATATAAATAAAACAAACAAACAAACAAACAAGTTTGGGAACCACTGGACTAGAGGGACATGGTTGATGGGCCAGACATGATGCCTTGTGAGATTATGGCAGCTCATCAGAGCAATTCACATGCAACATAAGCCATTTCTTCCGTATCTATTGTCCGATAGCTGGGTCTCCCTCATCACATTTTAATCTAAAGTCATATGGAGTTGGGGATTTGGGGTGCAGCATGTCTTCTGCTATCTCAGCCTCTAGGTCATTGTGTGAGCTCAAAAATATGGTTATCGGACGAGTTATGGAAATATGAGCAGTTGAGTTTGGTTATTTGTGTGAAACTGACGAGTCTGTGAGATTTTGCTCTTTTCAGCCCGTGACTGATCTCTACTGACTGATATCAGTAGCAAACCACTTCTGTATTGTTACCAAAATATCTACAAGGACATACAATATTAGTCATAAGGAGTCAAGGTTAATTCAAGGAAGATTCTATCTTTACCTCTTACGTACACAAGGCACTAATTTCGGAGAATTCCTCCTTTCCCCCAAATTATTTTTAGGAATAAACTAGTGGCTTTCATACTTTCTGTTGGCAGCAAGTACTTTGTATAGCCTTATTTGGTTTCCAGGATCCTTTTCCTCCCCCCACAGTGAGCATATAGAACATTTCAAAGATAAAACCTAATGCCGTAGGACCTTGGTACTCAACTGCTTTGAAACTCATCAAGTTTGGTACACGTCCAAACCACATTTTGACGTGAAAAATTTGCCCCAGGCGGTACACATTGTTTCTTTGGTATTCAACTCACAAATGAAAATCTGTCAGTGTTGGCTGCCTTGTGACTTGCTACATTATTCCTTACGGGAAAAATTGTTTGGTACTCATCATTTCTGATACTCATCACGCTTCCCAGAACCAATTAACGATGAGTACCAAAGTACCACTGTACAGCCTTCATGTGTTAGGTCTGTAATTTCCAAATTTCTAGCCAGCAAGACGGTGCTGCATGAGTACTCAGGAAATAGTAGTGTAGTAGTCATTCATGGGTAGCTTTCTTCTTGGTGGTATATGCACTCTGAAATTCATGAGGTATGTACTCATACATCTTTCACTGCCTATTGAAGATAGATCTTTTCATGCAGGCATTCCCTATATGAATGTTGTCCAAAAGATGAAGGGTGTTGAAAAGAGCTTAATAGTAAGCAATCAAAACTTGAACTGAGGAAGAATTTCCTGACTGTGTGAACTAAGCAATAGCAATAGCAGTTAGACTTATATACCGCTTCATAGGGCTTTCAGCCCTCTCTAAGCGGTTTACAGAGTCAGCATATCGCCCCCAACAACAATCCGGGTCCTCATTTTACCCACCTCGGGAGGATGGAAGGCTGAGTCAACCCTGAGCCGGTGAGATTTGAACAGCCGAACTGCAGAACTGCAGTCAGCTGAAGTAGCCTGCAGTGCTGCATTTAACCACTGTGCCACCTCGGCTCTTAAATGGAACAGCTTGCCTCCTGGAGCTGTTAATGCTCCCTCGTTGAACATTTTCAAGAAAAGACAGGACCGCCATTTCTTCAAAACGGTGTGAGATTCATCTGCCCTGCCTGGCTGCAGGTGTCTTTCAGTGATGGCAGGTTGGAAGAGAGTATTAATCCTCTTCCAATCAATACCTTACTCACTTTAAATCCCTCCCTCTCCTCCCAGAACCCTCATTTTATCTCTGAATAAAGACAAGCATGGGTGGATGTGCCAGATCCCATTTGGAATGCTATGTCCCATTCTGGAGACCTCACTTAAAAAAAAGATATTGATAAGATTGAGCAAGTTCAGAAATAGGCAATAAAAATGGTGCGTTGGAGAAATGGCATATGTACAGCCTGGAAGACAGAAGGGAAGTGGAGGACATGACTGAAAACTTTAAATATATTAAAGATGTGAACAAGGTT
Source organism: Thamnophis sirtalis (assembly GCF_051295495.1). Lineage (NCBI taxonomy): Eukaryota > Metazoa > Chordata > Lepidosauria > Squamata > Natricidae > Thamnophis > Thamnophis sirtalis. The sequence goes on from NW_028261383.1 coordinate 166,378,381, forward strand.
CTAGAAGGCAGTATTTTCAATATGAAGCAAAATCAAGAACACAGAATACTGTAGAATAGAATAACAGAGTTGGAAGGGACCTTGTAGGTCTTCCAGTCCAACCCGCTGCTTAGGCAGGAAACCATTTCATACAAACGGTTATCCAATCTCTTCTTAAAAACTTCCAGTGTTGGAGCATTCACAACTTCTGGAGGCAAGCTGTTCCACTGATTAATTGTTCTAACTGTCAGGAATTTTCTTCTTAGTTCTAAGTTGCTTCTCTCCTTGATGGGTTTTGACCCATTGCTTCTTGTTCTACACTCAAGTTCTTTGGAGAATAGCTTGACTTCCTCTTCTTTGTGGCAACCCCTGAGATATTGGAAGACTGCTATCATGTCTCCCCTGGTCCTTCTCTTCATTAAACTAGACATACCCATGTCCTGCAACCATTCATCATATGTTTTAGCCATGGTGGGGCATAACCACAAACTGACAGGAGGGAAGTTCAAAAGTAATGTTAGGAAGTATTACTTCACAGAAAGAGTAGTGGAACTTTGGAACCAACTTCCAGCAGAGGTCAATCATCGGTTGCTGAGTTTAAACATGTTTGGGGTAATCACGCGTTCAAATAATTTAAAATAATAATAATAATAATGAAAAAGAAAACAAAAACAACAAGGGAAAAAAATCTCAAGGGGCAGATTCAATGGACCACTGGTCTTTTTCTGTGACCAGTTTTCTCTGTTTCTATATACTGGTGCTTCTAGTGTAGTTTAGACCAGTGTTTCTCAACCTTGACAATTTGAAGTCCTGTGGACTTCAACTCCCAGCTATGCTGGCTGGGGGATTCTGGGAGTTGAAGTCCACAGGACTTCAAGTTGCCAAGGTTGAGAAACACTGGTTTAGACCACAAGAAGTTCCGAAAAGCTTCTGGTGAATATGAAGCTTTCTTGAACCCATTTTAGGAACCGGCATAGCTTTGGGCTGTGCGCAGGAATATGAAACATCAGCAAAGTATCAGAAGGACTGTGAAGTAGTTCAGAACAATCTTGTTTGAGACTGAAGAACAGAATAGGAACATGGGAAGGGCTCTTATTCCAGATTAGATGATTTACCAGTGTAGACCAGGGTTCTTTGTTACTCAAAGCAACAGTCAGCTTTTGGGATGTCAAGCACCATGAGACCTCACCATGATCTGCAACCAACTTCTCTTTAAATAGAAGATGCTGCATCGCTCTACATGGGGCTGCCCTTGAAGAGTGTTTGAAGACTTCAGCTGGTCCAGATCGCAGCCGCGCGAGCGATTGTGGGTGCACCCAGGTACACCCACGTCACACCTATCCTCCGCGAGCTGCACTGGCTACCCATTAGTCTCTGGATCCGCTTCAAGGCACTGGTCGTTACCTATAAAGCCCTACATGGCATCGGACCTGGGTACCTGAGAGACTGCCTCCTGCCGATCACCTCCCATAGACTGATTAGATCTCACAGGTTAGGTCTTCTCCAGATTCCATCTGCCAGCCAATGTCGGCTGGCGACTCCCCGGGGGAGAGCCTTCTCTGTTGCAGCTCCAGCCCTTTGGAACGATCTCCCCGTGGAGATCCGGACTCTTACTACCCTCCCGGCCTTCCGCAAAGCTGTTAAGTCCTGGCTGCTCCAGCAGGGAGGGGGGCTCTCGAAATATCCAGCCCCTCGGAAACTGTGACTGTTGTGTATTTTAAAGTGTTGTTTTGTGTATTTATCCCCTTCCCTTGTTTATTGTAAGCCGCCCGGAGTCCTTCGGGAGTGGGCGGCATACAAGATCAATAAACTCAAACTCAAACTTCTGTGTATAAGGCAGATGCTCAGCCACCAAACCAAGTTTTCCCAATCATTTCCTAAAAGCTTTTTTCCTACCTGGCAGGTGGAGTGTGCATTGCCCAGTCCATCAAGATCCCACGAGAACCCAAGCCAGGAGAGTTTAACAAAATGATCAAGAGACTGATGGAGACCCCCAATGCCCGCGGCATCATCATTTTTGCCAATGAGGACGATATCAAGTAAATGCGCCATCTGCTTTTTTTTTTGTACATTTGTGTTCTGTCTTTCTACTAAGATTTCCCCCGTTTCATCCTGACAACACCCAGTACAGTGGGTTAATCTGGTCCAAAATTATCAGGGGAATAAGATGGCTGAATCTGAGGTTATTTTCAGCTTAGTACGATATGTAAACAAAAACTATTCGGGAATGATTACCGTAAATTAAATTGAATTAAATTGAAAGTATGGTGTGTTTTTAGCTTGCCTAGTTCAACTGATGTGCAATTATGTGGTTTGTTCCTAGTTAGGCCTGGTTGGATTTTGTGGTCCATCCAAATTTCTTAGCAATCCAGAGAGGTACATGATAGGAGCAGCTAAAAAATGAATAAATTCAAATCAAGAATTACGTAAACTGTGATTAATTCATCCATGAGTTGTACGTTAGATCAAAAAACTATGATCAAAACACATCATGCGAAGAGTAGGCAATTTCAAATCCACATTTGGCCTGCCAGCTCCTATTTTCTAGCTCCCAGATCACAGCAGATCATCCTGCTGAAATCTGTCAACAAAATCACTCATTTGCAGCTGTATAATTTCCAGCAATATTTTATTTCATAAAATATTAGATCTGTCTTTAACCTCTACTATATTTAATGTTATTCCCACAACCCTTACACACCACCGTCTCCCAATGACATTCCATCATTAGATATGTCTTTTGTTTCACCCGTAAATGTATAAAAAAATTGCTGTCGAACTCCCAGGTTAGAAAAAAAAAGATGTCTATTCCTGGCTCAGCGCCGCATGCAATAGTATTTAGCCTAGCATTAACTACATGGCGGCTTATAGCTGCAGTTCTGACTTCACTAGTTACATTTTCCCTGTGGTTGAGGTGCAGCAATCTCCGCTCAGTCTTGAGTTTGCAGAAGATTATTTCAGTGTGAAATTTGTGGTCCCCACTGAAGACCCCTACCCTGCCTTTAGTGTTTTGATTCCCCTTCATTGCCAGTCCCTTGACTTTCCTATGTAAGGTTAGACAGAGCCTAACTGTTCATACAGATCTTGAGGCCTTCCTGACATCAGTTGGAACAAGGAGCAAAACACTGGTATGGCCAAAGTAGAATCAAGTCTCTCTCACACAAGAGCTGGGGATAAAAAGTACTTGGGAGACCGCCTGCTGTACTTGAGAGACCGCCTGCTGCCAATTACCTCCAATAGACTGATTAGATCCCACAGATTAGGCCTCCTCCGAATTCCATCCGCCGGCCAATGCCGACTGGCGACTACCCGGAAGAGAGCCTTCTCTGTGGCTGCTCCGACCCTCTGGAACGAGCTCCCCGTGGAGATTCGAACCCTCACCACCCTCCAGGCCTTCCTCAAAGCCCTTAAAACCTGGCTATTCCAACAGGCCTGGGGCTAAAGAGCTTTTGCCCCCTTCCTCGAATGGTATGGCTGTTGTGTGCTTTTAAATTGTGTATTGTTATGTTCGTCTTTTTTATCCCCTGTCTGTGCCCCCTTCCCTGACTTGGATTGTGAGCCGCCCTGAGTCCCCTTCGGGGAAAAGGGCAGCATATAAATGTAATAAATCCAATCCAATCCAAAAAGCAGAATATAGCAATAGCAGTAGACTTATATACCGCTTCATAGGCCTTTCAGGAGCTAATAATTGGCTTTTATCTTTCCGGGAGTTGATAGCAAGAGGAACTGATGTAATTATTACTTAATACAATATGATATTGGCTATGTAATAGTATACATGTGATTATATGTTATGGAAAAGGAAAATAAAAAGTTCTTGTTAAAAAAAAAAATGTCCATGCAACACAATATCAAAGGGACTCAGCAAAAAAAGGCGATTGACAAGACATGCTTTGTCTTGCTTAAGGGGTTAGTTGTGAACGCCTCTCATTTTTCCATTTCACCCCTGCAGACGAGTGCTGGAAGCCGCCCGCTTTGCCAATCTGACGGGGCAGTTCCTCTGGGTAGGTTCTGACAGCTGGGGCGCCAAGATTTCCCCCATTCTGATGCAAGAGGAAGTGGCTGAAGGAGCAGTGACCATCTTACCCAAAAGAGCCTCGATTGAAGGTAACAAAAACTTAGAGGAGAGCAACAGTGTTCGGTTTGGGAGAGCGGGGAGAAACACAAATTGGCTGACGTCATGTGACACATCTAGTCTATCCTGCCATGACTCCAAGATTCCCTTTCCTTCCTGAGACCTAGTAGAAAATGACCAGCATTGCCCTGAGCAAACTAGTGACAGATATCCCCCAGAATGAATGTCACTTCTGCATTTGTTATTCTTCCTGAAAAGACAGCGTTGTTTTTTCTATCTACCTCCATCCTTTTTCTGCCTGTTTCATTATCCCTACACTACTGAATGGATGGAGAGTAAAACAATGGATGAGAGGGAACTCTTATTAACACCCATTTTGCAGGTTCATCTATGTTGAACACTAGAGGAAAGTTTAACAAGGGCTGGGGACCAGAACCATAAAAATCATGGACACCCGCAGATGGCAGAGAATTAACTTTTGCTGCTGATGGCAAGTTAGAACTAGCGATCCTTAATCTCAAGAGTACATGGACAGACTCAAGCACAGTTTTAACTGGGAGACTGTAAGCATCTTAGACTAAGCTAAATCTAAAACCGCTAGGAATTTCTGAAAGCTTGGCATTCAGGCCAATCAGCCATCAACAGACACATAGAAACAAGCCACTTATACACCATTGGAGAAAATAAAAAGGTTAAGAAGGAAACAAAAAGATCAGAACACACCCTCTCCAGCAGTCTACGTCCAGATAAATAGGGATGAACAATAATCAAGCAGAAAACAATACCCTAATTAAAGAACTACAAAGGAGAAAACCACACCAACATCACTAGGAGGGCAAGCTACTGTAATTAAACAGGGAACAAACCCCATATTCAACTAGCACTGAAGATGTTAGTCAAATAATGAAACATCCACAATCAAACAGCGAAGCTCAGAGAACACAGAGGATTCCACGATTAGAACTCTGCTACTCAATATGGTGACCTCAAGAGCATATGTGAACTAGCTTTCTCAACAGCTTGCAGCCCAGATGTGGTAGTCCTAATTTAAACCAATGGTTATCTTCTTCCCTATGTTTGCATGACATGGCTATCCATGGGAGTTTAATTTCAAAGTGCCATACTTGGTTTGGGTAAAACTAACCTTCTATAACTCACAGCTGGCTCAGTTTAACAATGACACATATATCCCGGTTGCATATGTCAAGCCAACGAAGTAAATGTTTGGAAAATGTGTCCTTAAGTAATCGTGTTCCCTATTCCTTCATTTTCTATTCAGCACAACTGCTTATTAATTCATTTTAAAAAGGCATTTCATTCTTAAGCACTCCTCTCTAAGAGCCTGGGTTGTGAATGCGGGAGGGTGTTAAAACACATTATTGGTAACTAATCCATTTTAAGGCGACAGAGAAGCCATGATTCAATAGACATAAAGCAACTCTTCAGAGCTGGGAAGACCAATGAGTGGGGAAAGTCTCGTCTCCCTTCCGTTCTGCCCGAGACAGATACTTGTGCTCAGGGATTTCAATCTGCTAATGACTGAGACTCAAAAGACTTTGTTAATGTCTCTAAAATAAAAGGATCAATTATAGTGACAAAACGTAACAGAGAATAGCACTCTCTCAAGGGAATGAATTCTGAGAGATAAAGTTTGACTGGCGGGAGTGAGTGATGTTGCATTCTACAGAAGCTCCTACTTGATAGATTAAAAACCACCATCTCTATTTCTAAGTACTTGATGACTGGAGGCTGACACACATTTACACACATTTGGCATGAGAAGGAACCAGCACAGCCTTTGCTCTTAAAAGTGATCCACCCTGACAAGCCAAGAACGAAAACCTCTTCACATGGAGATAACGCTAAAATTGAGGGATTAAACAACGTGATTCAACTGTCTTAAAAAAAGTTGATGGTTCTTTGGGGAAAAAAGCCTGCAAAGCCATAAACGCCCCCCTCCTTCCTTGTTCTCTTCCCAGGTTTTGACCAATACTTCACCACCCGTTCCTTGGAGAACAATCGGCGCAACATCTGGTTTGCTGAATTCTGGGAGGAAGACTTCAGGTGTAAACTAACCCGTCCAGGGTTCCAGTATGATGAAGGAAACCGCAAATGTACTGGTAGGGCTACTCCTGATGTGTGGAGCTAGGGAGGGAGGGAGGGAGGGAGGAGTAAAGTAAGAAGAGTTAATACAGAGAATAACTGCTCCAATGAATGATTCTACAACCTCACCGTAATCCCTGTTTTTGAGTTGATTGTGGTAGAAAACATCACAGAGCTTCAAGGCCTAGGCCTGTGATGGCACGTGGAGCCATTTGTTAGGGTACGCGAGGTGTTGCCCGTTCAGCTCCAGCACACATGTGCACGTTAGCCAGCTGACTTCAGCCTTCTTTTCCAGCTGTTTTTTGCCCTCTGGAGGCTTCAGGGAAGCCTCCTGAAGGCTCCGGAGGGCGAAAAACAGCTCTACGGGCAAACCGGAAGTCACTATTCCTGAACTTCCGGGTTGCCCGTAGGGCTGTTTTCCACCCTCCAGAGGACCTTCAGAGGGGGAGGCTGTTTTTGCCCTCCTCAGGCTCCTAGAAAGCCTCTGGAGCCTGGGGAGGGCAAAAAACGTGTCCATTGTGCACCAAAAGTGGAGGGGAAGCGGGTGACGCGCATAGCATCATGGATGTGGACACGCCCGTGCACAACCCCCCTGTGCTCCCCCCGCTTTTGGCACACAATCCGAAAAAGGTTAGCCATCACTGGTCTAGGCTGTTGTTCACCTCCACAGGGAACAGAGATTAGACTAAGAGCCGAGGTGGCGCAGTGGTTAAATGCAGCACTGCAGGCTACTTCAGCTGACTGCTAGATCAGCAGCTCAGCGGTTCAAATCTCACCGGCTCAGGGTTGACTCAGCCTTCCATCCTTCCGAGGTGGGTAAAATGAGGACCCAGATTGTTGTTGGGGGCAATATGCTGACTCTGTAAACCGCTTAGAGAGGGCTGAAAGCCCTAGGAAGCGGTATATAAGCCTAACTGCTACTTCAAATCTCTCTCTCCCCCCTCCCTCTCCCTCTCTCCCTCCCTCCCTCTCCCTCTCCCTCGCCCGGCCCCATGACAGAAAGAAAACAAAGAGTCCCTGCCTCCTCTTCAGGCACTATTTTTTCCTGGAAAATGTCCAATTCAGCCTCCTTTTCTATACTGACAATGAATTATGGGTTATTTGCTCAATTACTTAAGTCATACAATACAATAGCAGAGTTGGAAGGGACCTTGGAGGTCTTCTAGTCCAACCCCCTGCCTAGGCAGGAAACCCTATACCGTTTCAGACAAATGGCTATCCAACATCTTCTTAAAGACTTCCAGTGTTGGGGCATTCACAACTTCTGGAGGCAACTTCTGTTCCACTGACTAATTGTTCTAACTAGGAAATTTCTCCTCAGTTCTAAGTTGCTTCTCTCCTTGATTAGTTTCCACCCATTGCTTCTTGTTCTACCCTCAGGTGCCTTGGAGAATAGTTTGACTCCCTCTTCTTTGTGGAAACCCCTGAGATATTGGAACACTGCTATCATGTCTCCCCTAGTCCTTCTTTTCATTAAACTAGACATACCCAATTCCTGCAATCGTTCTTCAGATGCTTTAGTCTCCAGTCCCTTAATCATCTTTGTTGCTCTTCTCTGCACTCTTTTTAGAGTCTCCACATCTTTTCTACATCGTGGTGACTAAAACTGAATGCAATATTCCAGGTGTGGCCTTACCAAGGCATTATAAAGTGGTATTAACACTTCATGCGATCTTGATTCTATCCCTCTGTTTATGTAGCCTAGAACTGTGTTGGCTTTTTTGGCAGCTGCTGCCCACGGCTGGCTCATATTTAAAATGGTTGTCCACTAGGACTCCAAGATCCCTCTCACAGTTACTACTATTGAGCAAGGTACCACCTATACTGTACCTGTATATTTCATTTTTCTTGCCTAAATGTAGAACCTTACTCTTTTCACTGTTTTTAGTTGGCTCTTTGACTTCTCTAGTCATAATCTATCTGTTCCCCTTGATCTCTCAAGCCCATCTCCAAAGGTCCCCAATACTTCCCACCTTCTTTTCTCTTCCACCAAATTGCTGGCAACTGAAGGGGCATGGTGGATGGGCATGGCGCGTGTTGACAAAAAAAAAATTAACAAAAGTTGACCAAAAAGATTATGTTCAGCCTTCCTCTCTCAGCAACTAAGAAATTATTCCCCTCTACGCAAATTGTTCAAGGAAGCAGACAGACAAGATTAAAACACCACAACTGCTTTGGGAAGAAATTCATCAAAAGTCAGGAGCTGGCAAGAAAGAAAGAAAGAAAGAAAGAAAGAAAGAAAGAAAGAAAGAAAGAAAGAAAGAAAGAAAGAAAGAAAGAAAGAAAGAAAGAAAAAGAGAGAGAGAGAAAGAGAAAGAGAAAGAGAAAGAGAGAAAGAGAGAGAGAGAGAGAGAAAGAAAGAAAGAAAGAAAGAAAGAAAGAAAGAAAGAAAGAAAGAAAGAAAGAAAGAAAGAAAGAAAGAAAGACCTGCCAATCTGGTTTAGCATCGGTGTCCTAAAGAATGGGATATGGAGAAGGAGGTTTTCAGGTTTTCATAGACAGCCTCGTGAATAATTATTATTCTTTACATGAACTAAGGATATGTAGTTTAGACATCCAGAAGTACAGCTTTCACATCACACATTACCTTGATCATGACATGTAACCTGACCGCCGTTCCCATGTACACAGTTTGTACTGACACATGAAATCTTCTCCTTGACGTTGCCCTTGTCTCATCCCCAATTAGTGCGTAAGACAGCATTAAGTCCTGATTACTTGCACCTGTATGGAAGCAGATTTCCCCTCACTCTAATACTCTCCAAGTACAACCTCAAGGCATATAACTAAATGAATTATTGCAAGTCGAGGACTACCTGTATCTATGTCACCCCACTCGTATCTCTTTGACTCAAACTGATGTTGATACAAAAATTGTTGAATCTCTTTTAAAGCCTATCTCCATACCAGTGACGTGCGGTGAGGTTTATGGCTGGTGAGGCAGTCCTCTCCCCCGACACCCCACTGACTAAAGCACTTTCTTTCGCCCGCCTGTGCTTGCGGCAGAGCTCAGGCGGGCTGCCGCGAGCTCAGGCGGGCGAAAGAAAGTGACTTTCCTTCGCCCGCCTGTGCTCGCAGCAGAGCTCAGGTGGGCGAAAGAAAGTGCTTTAGTCAGCGGGGTATCGCGGGAGAGGAGAGAATGCCTGAGCATTGCATTTATTAAAGAAAAAAGAAAAAAAGAGGAAATTTGAAGGAAAAGAGGGAGCGTGGGGTGGGGGCATCAGAAATGGAGAAAGAGAGGAGGAAGAGTGAGCGTGACGCTGCAGCTTTAAACAGAATGACAGAGTTGAAGCCTCTAAAAAATGCGCCCTCTACTGTGAGGCAGGAGAACTGCGTGCCTCAACTACCAACTTTTAGGCTTTTAACCGTCGTTTAACTCTGCTCGAGCGCCTAAAAAGTCAGACTAGATGAGGCATGCAGTTCTCCTGCCTCATAGTAGAGGGAGCTTTTTAGAGGCTTTTTTAAACAGGCAGTCATTCACGGTGGGGCAGCAGCTAGCTCGTGACCTGTCAAAAGCGCGGAGGACAAAATCGCGCTCGACGAAAGCGTGCATTTGACGTCATCACAGCGCGACGAAAAAAATAAAAATTGAAATAAAATTAAAATTAAACCAAGCCGATTCACATAAAGGTAAGGGTTAGGTTAAGGGTTAGGGTTAGGGTTAGGTTAAGGGTTAGGGTCAGGTTTACAGCGTTAGCATTAGGTTTAGCGTTAGGTTAAGGGTTAGCGTTAGGTTTTTCGTTACGTTAACGGTTAGGTTTAGGGTTAGATTTAGGGTTAGGTTAAGGGTTAGGTTTAGGGTTAGGTTTGGGGGGGTTAGGGGAAGGTTTTAGCTTTATTTTTACATTTTTCGATCACAGCGCGATGTTTTCGTCGCGCTGTGATGACGTCAAATGCGCGCTTTCGTCGAGCGCGATTTTGTCCTCCGCGATTTTGTGGTGGAACCCAGCTAGCTAGCCTAACATCAGCACTCTCCTTTTCCCATTTACATTTTTTTTCCTTTTCATGATTGACAGTGGTGAGGCTGTGCCTCCCCTGCCTCCCCTGACTGCTCCATACTCTTCCATATTGGGTTGTGCTTCAGTTTTTAGCCTTGTACTTTTCAATTTGTTTTATCTCTTTAATATAGGGGGATATTGACAGTGGTGCCCTATAATCATCCATCTAGCCTAATTTCTTATTCTGGGCTGGGTATACATTCATTTGCATAATATAAAGAATAAAAAACGTGACTATCCTGATAAATTATGTTCTACTTCAGAATGGAGAAATGCACAGAATGTTTTGCTTATAGTAAATGAAATAGCATTAAACCTTTCCCCCCCTTCTAAGTAGCATTGTTAATACATCTGAGAACAGGAGATGCAATATAATTTATGAAAAGAAATTACTATGCTGCCCAGATATGAATTATTTGGATAGGTATTTTTTTCTGGGAAAACAAAAGTCGGCATGTTCGAGATGAGGTATAGGCAGGTAACCAAATTATCACAGCCAGCAAAAAGAAAAGAACTTCTAAAAGGCCAGGGAAATTAAAAGAAGAATCTTGCATCTCAAGAAGAAAAAAAGCAGAGCAACATAGCTGAATCTCTTGCTTTAGGAAAGAAATAACAATAGCACTTAGACTTATATACTGCTTCATAGTGCTTTATATCCCTCTCTAAGTGGCTTAAAATGTCATATATTGCCCCCAACAACTTGGGTCCTCATTTTACTGACCTCGGAAGGATGGAAGGCTGAGTCAACCTCGAGCCTGTCAGAATCAAACCCTAGACTGTGTGCAGAGTTAGCTTGCAACACTGCGTTCTAACCACCGTGCCACCACGGCTGAATTCTGGAAGGAAGGCACTAGACCAGAATCAAAGGAAAAGCTTTCACAGGACCAGATAGTATTTTAATATGAGTGGGTATTTACAATTGCCAGTGGTTTGACTCATTCCCCCTCCCCTCCCGCATTTTTCAGGAGATGAACGAATTGGGCGAGAATCAACTTACGAGCAGGAGGGAAAGGTGCAGTTTGTGATTGACGCTGTCTATGCCATGGCCCATGCATTGCACAACATGCATATGGAGCTCTGTTCAGGCCAAATCGGGGTGTGTGACAAGATGGATCCCATTGACGGGCGAACCCTGCTGAACTACATTCTGGGGGTCAACTTCAATGGTGAGATTGACAGAGAACCCCCTTTTTTCAGCCAAGACGCTGGGTTGTATCGCTGTGTGTCATGTGTGGTGTTCTACATTTGCTGACATGAAGAACTGAGCAAAGTTTTAGAGCAACGTAGGGCTGTGATAGCAATAGGAATAGCACTTGTATAACTGCTTCACAGTGCTTTTACAGCCCTCTCTAAGCGGTTTACAGAGTCAGCATATTGCCCCCAACAATCTGGGTCCTCATTTTACCCACCTCGGAAGGATGGAAGGCTGAGTCAACCCTGAGCCGGTGAGATTTGAACCGCTGACCTGCTGATCTAGCAGTAGCCTGCAGTGCTGCATTTAACCACTGCGCCACCTTGGCTCTTCGATCCAAAGCAGCAGCTCCAGGTCAACATATTTGTCATGCACATTTTGCAGGCATGTCATACTTGAAGAGAGGTGGTACTCAGCAGGTTCTGACCAGTTCCGGAGAAGAGGTAGTGAAAATTTTGAGTAGTTCGGAGAACAGGGAAATACCACTTCTGACTGGTCCCGCCCCTATCTATTCTCTGCCTCCCAAGTCCCAGCTGATCGGAAGGGAATGGGGATTTTGCAGTATCCTTTCCCTGGAGTGGGGAGGAACAGAGATTTTATAGTATCCTTTCCCTGCCACACCCACCAAGCCACGCCCACAGAACCGGTAGTAAAAAAAAATGAATCTCACCACTGGCTCGACATGTCCTATTCTTGCCAATATAGGATGTGTCCATCTTCTAAAGTAGTGTTTCTCAACCTTGGCAACTTGAAGATGTCTGGACTTCAACTCCCAGAATTCCTCAGCCAGCGAATGCTGGCTGGGGAATTCTGGGAGTTGAAGTCTGGACATCTTCAAATTGCCAAGGTTGAGAAACACTGTTCTAGAGAGATAGAGAAAACTCATCTGTGGTTTTCTGTTATCTATCAATGCTTGCAGTAGGAAACAACCCTTAAAAAGTTTCACAGGCTTAGACCCTAAATCTCTTGTGTCCCACATCACAATAGCAAACCTATGTTTTCACAACAGCAAACCAAACACCTCTGAGACATTCCCCTCCCCTAAGTAGATTGCCTATCACATCTGACCTTGGACACTGGCCGATAATGGGAAGAAGAGTTGTAAGTAGCCTTACAACTCTTCTTCCCATTATCGGCCAGTGTCCCGCAGCACAAAGTTGTCTCCTCCTCTTTTAGAGCATCTTCATCTTGAAGGACGTCCATATCTCCCTGTAACCTTTTCCTTCCTGCAGGTAGTGCCGGAACACCAGTAATGTTCAACGAAAATGGAGATGCTCCTGGGCGCTATGATATTTTCCAGTATCAGCTGACAAATACTACGGTCCCAGGATACAAGGCCATTGGCCAGTGGGCAGAATACCTTCGACTGAATGTGAGTGACAGAGCATAGAATCAACCACTCGTCATCTTCTTTAAGTCACGTTGATACACTTTCTCCCCATTATAAAAAAATAATTCTGAAAATATGACTCCCCTCAGCAGCAAGATTGCTCAAGCTGATATTGTAGAGCAACTGGCCCACCTCTAAGTATGTGGTTGAATTTTTAGCCCTCTTCTTTTCAGAATTTCTCTTCTGCTTTGCAATAATCACCATTGGGTACTCTGGGGTTTTGAAGAAAAATTCAACTGGGAGCTGGCCCTGTTGAGAGTTACCAAGGTCTGTACCTGGCCACAGCATCTCTTTCAGTTAAATGCCTCCCAGCATTCATACGATATAAACCAGTGTTGGCAAAGCTTTTTGGCACCGAGTGCCGAAAAGGGAGTGTCCTCGCTCATCTGGGCTGCGACCAGGAGGAAGAGCTGCCCAGGGGGCATGCGGACACCGGAAAATGAACTTCTGATTTCCAGCGCACTCAGCTAGTCTTCTAGTTACTGGCGCGCATGCACGCATGACAATCAGCTGTCAGTCCGCATGCTCACGCTGAAAAAATGGAAGATTAGCTCTTCCAGTTTCCGGCACTGCCGCATGCATGAAGGCCAGCTGATCATCGTGCATGCATATGCCCCAGAAACCTGAAAGAGGAACAGGTGGCACCACGCGTGCCATGCAACATGGCTCCGCATGCCATTTCGGGCACGTGTGCCATAGGTTCGCCATCATGGGTATATAAGATTTTACCTTACTTTATCTTACTTACCTACTTGTTTGTTAATTTAACACATTTACTGTATATAGCTGCCCATATCATTAAGCATGATTCTAGGCCAGGGGTAGTCAACCTTTTTATACCTACCGCCCACTTTTGTATCTCTGTTAGTAGTAAATTTTTCTAACTGCCCACCGGTTCCACAGTAATGGTGATTTATAAAGTAGGGAAGTAACTTTACTTTATAAAATTTATAAAGCAGAGTTACAGCAAACCCCTAACGCCCACCATGAAAGCTGGAACGCCCACTAGTGGGCGGTAGGGACCAGGTTGACTACCACTGTTCTAGGCCAATAGTTAAAATGATATTGCATTTGTTAAAACACTTTAAAAATAAATAAAAACAAGTAAGATAATTAAAAACAAGATTGCAGGGGAACACCATCTAAATCGTTGCACAGGCTCCCCATGAATTCCCAAGGGTTGCTAGCAGAACCATCCCAAAGGTGCTTTTTTCAAGAGTCAACTGGGCTTTCTGGTTTTTCTTTGAAGATGTTTCGCTTCTCATCCAAGAAACTTCTAAGCTGCTTGGATGAGAAGCGAAACGTCTTCAAAGAAAAACTAGAAAGTCCAGTTGACTCTTGAAAAAAGCACCTTTGGGACAACCATGACTTGGATGACTGAGAATCTCCATAGACATTTAAGTGGAAGAACTGTATTTTCAAAGCCTTACAAAAGGCTAAGAGGGATGAAGTTAACCTCATCTCAGGGGTCGATGATGTTCCAGAGGTCGGAGCCACATCAGAAAAGGCAGATGGTTTGGGTCCCATCAGTTGAAGCTCTGTAGCAGGTGGGACCTGTAACGACCTTTGTGATGGATCTGAATGGTGAATGGGACATATAATGTTGAGTGGGACATTGTTCTAAATTGTTTTAAGGTACCAAATTGAGAACGATAAAGAACAAATGAGAAACTGCTATCCACTCTTGGGTATATTCCTTCTAATGCATTTCTATGATAGAATATTGAGGGATGCTCAGTGGCTAAGACGCTAAGCTTGTCAATCAGAAAGGTCAGCAGTTCGGTGGTGCCGCGTAGCAGAGTGAGCTCTCGTTACTTGTGCCAGCTTCTGCCAACCTAGCAGTTTGAAAGCACGTAAAAATGCAAGTAGAAAAATAGGGACCACCTTGGTGGGAAAGTAACAGCGTTCTGTGCTCCTTCGGCGTTTAGTCATGTCCGCCACATGACCACAGAGACGTCTTCAGACAGCGCTGGCTCTTCGACTTTGAAACAGAGATGAGCACCGCCCCCTAGAGTCGGGAATGACTAGCACATATGTGCGAGGGGTACCTTTACCTTTACCTTTATGATAGTACATGCCTCATTGGCTGATCCCATGATAATTAATCATCCAAAGAACTGCTGTTAAAATCTTCCAATATTGTACTCTCCACTGCACAATCTGTGTTTTGCGAGAAAGCTCTTATATTCCAACAATCCTGGAATATAGCGACGGGGTCATAGCAAATTGGAAAAAGAATGTCAAAGAAACAAAAACATATTTTACTTCTATTAAAAGAGCCCATTTCAGTATGTTTTCCCTATTAGAAGCTTCTTCAAGGATAGATATTTTGATCACTCAAATGTCACTCAAATTCAAAAGAAATCCTCTCAGCCTTTAATTCCAGTGTTCAATTCAACCTAAACCTCCACTTCTCTGAATATGTTCAGTTCCAGACCATAAAATTAGAATATTTTCATTGTACTCTTTTATGTCCTTTCCCTTGTCTTTGGTTCTCAAATGCACAACATATTTATTCTTCTTTCATTTCATTTATTAATCTATGCTTTTCCCCTCTTAATCTTCTTGTATTCCAGCTGGCAATTTTCCATGTGGCTTCTATGTCACCAAATGGCCCTGTACATATTTTATTCGCTGCCAATCATGGCTTTGGTCATTCAAAGCTTTCACATAACACTATTCAGTAAGCTAGAGAAGTTCTAGATAGGTTGTCTACCCTTCATGATTCCACATGCTGTGTTTCTTGTAATGGTGAGGATGGTACTCGTGAGTTTTGACCAATTTTGTCACTAGACAGTCAAACCCCAGTTTACCCAAATCATGTTCATATAGGTTAATCAAGAGACTGCCTTACAAAGTACATTATAGTTTATAGTTTATAGTTTATTTATTTGTATGCCGCCCTTTTCCCTGAGGGGACTCAGGGCGGCTCACAAGTTAGGGGAAGGGGAGGACAAAACAAGTTATGAACATAAAACAATACATTGTTAAAAGAGAACACAACAATCATACCATTCGGGTGGGGTTAGGGTCTTTAGCCCCAGGCCTGCTGGGACAGCCAGATTTTAAGGGCAGTGTGGAAGGTCTGGAGGGTGGTGAGGGTACGAATCTCCACGGGGAGTTCGTTCCAGAGGGTCGGAGCAGCCACCGAGAAGGCTCTCCTCCGGGTAGTTGCCAGATGACATTGGCTCGTTGATGGAATTCGGAGGAGGCCTAATCTATGCGATCGGATCGGTCTAGTGGAGGTAATTGGCAGTAGGCGGTCTCTCAAGTACCCAGACCCAATATCATGAAGGGCTTTGTAGGTGACAAGTAGCACCTTGAAGCGCACCCGGAGAGCAACAGGTAGCCAGTGCAGCTCGCGGAGGATAGGTGTTACGTGGGTGAAGCGAGGTGCACCCACGATCACTCGCGCGGCCGCATTGTTGTCATATCCCATCAACTAAGAAAAATCTGCAGGATATTGAAACACAGATGTGATTCTCTGAGATAAATGCCAATCACTGTTCTCTGGCTTTCTCTGATTCTCCCACAGATCGAGGACATGCAGTGGTCAGGTGGACAGAAGGAGATCCCCTCCTCAGTATGCAGCCTCCCCTGTAACCCAGGAGAGAGGAAGAAGATGGTGAAAGGTGTCCCTTGCTGCTGGCACTGTGAGCTATGTGACGGCTACCAGTATCAACTGGATGAGTTCAACTGTGAAATGTGTCCCTTTGACATGCGGCCCAATCTCAATCGCACAGCCTGCCGCCCAACACCCATTGTCAAGCTGGAGTGGAGCTCCCCTTGGGCCATTCTGCCCATCTTCTTGGCCATTCTGGGCATCCTTGGCACTGTCTTCATCGTTATCACCTTCATCCGTTTCAACGACACCCCCATTGTCCGAGCCTCAGGTCGTGAGCTGAGCTATGTCCTGCTCACTGGGATTTTCCTCATCTATACCATCACTTTTCTGATGATTGCTGAACCAGGTGTTACCATCTGTGCCTTCCGGCGCCTTTTTCTTGGCTTGGGTATGGCCATCAGCTATTCAGCATTGCTGACCAAAACCAACCGCATTTATCGCATCTTTGAACAAGGCAAGAAGTCAGTGACTCCACCCAAATTCATCAGCCCCACCTCCCAACTGATAATCACCTTCAGCCTCACATCCGTGCAAGTTGTGGCTGTGGTCATCTGGCTGGGGGTGCAGCCACCCCATAGCATCATTGACTATGAAGAGCAACATACACCCAACCCAGAATTCGCCCGGGGCGTCCTCAAATGTGACATGTCAGACCTCTCTATCATCTCCTGCCTCAGCTACAGTATTGTTTTGATGGTTACCTGCACCGTCTATGCCATCAAGGCCCGTGGCGTGCCGGAGACCTTCAACGAGGCTAAACCCATTGGCTTCACCATGTACACAACCTGCATCGTCTGGCTGGCCTTTGTGCCCATCTTCTTTGGCACAGCTCAGTCAGCGGAGAAGGTGGGAGCAATCAGGACAAGGAGTGGGGTGGTACAAGAGACAACAGGATTTAAGTACAAGTAGTCCTCGGCTTACAGCCATTTGTTTAGCCATCGTTTGCTAAACAAGTTACAACAGCACTGAAAAAAATGACTTATAACTTGTCCTCACCCCTACAACTGTTGGGTCACACATCGCCACAGTAAACTCAGTTTGAGACCACAATGAAACCTAAGCAAGGCAGTTGTTACAGTACATGAGTTTGTGCTCAATTTTATGACCTTTTTGCCAAAGTTGTTAAGTGAATTGTGTGGGCATTAAGTGAATCCACTTTACCCTGTTGATTTGGCTTGTTGGAAGCTGGCTGGGAAGGCTCACCAATGGCAATCACATAACCCCGGGACATTGCAACCACTACAAATAACATGCCCCTTGCCAAGCACCTGAATTTTGATCACACGACTGCGGGGAATGCTGCAACAGTTGTATGTTTGAGGATTGGCTGTAAGTTACTTTTTTCCACTGGAGCTTGGAATGGTTGATAAACAAATAATTGTAAGTCGAGGGCTACTCATTAAGCTATGATGTCACTGTAACAGGCGGTTCCACCACAAAACCGCGGACGATAAAATCGCGGTCGATGAAAGCGCGCATTTGACGTCATCACAGCGCGACGAAAACATCGCGCTGTGATCGATAAATGTAAAAATAAAGCGAAAACCTTACCCTAACCCCCCCAAACCTAACCCTAACCCTAACCCTAACCCTAACCCTTAACCTAAGCCTAAATCTAACCCTAAACCTAACCCTTAACCTAACCCTAACCCTAACCCTTAACCTAAGCCTAAATCTAACCCTAAACCTAACCCTTAACCTAACGCTAAACCTAACGCTAACCTTTAACGTAACGCTAAACGTAACCCTAACGCTCTAAACCTAAACCTAACCCTTAACCTAACCCTAACCCTTACCTTTATGTGAATCGGCTTGCTTTAATTTTATTTTTATTTCAATTTTTAATTTTTTTCGTCGCGCTGTGATGACGTCAAATGCGCGCTTTCGTCGATTGCGCTTTTGTGGACCGCGGTTTTGACGGGTCACGGTAACAGGCAACGTGGACAAAGTCAGACCTGTTCTGTTTTTTTCATTCTGTCTGCTAAGAAGCTGAATTAGGCACTTGCAAGAGCTTATGGCACCCTTTTCAAATCATTAAATCCATTCCCCAAATGGGAAAAATCATCCCAGTTTTGAGTGGGGTGGGGGTGGGGGTTGCCTGTTCAGAGGAATGCTGGATGTGCCTTGAACTTCTGCAAGGCTTAAGAAATTTGTTTTGCTTCTTAGCTTTTTCTCAGATTGCAAGAACAGGCTCATGGGGTTGCAAAAAAGCTATATTAAACCAGCCATGTTCTAACTAAAAGACATTTTACACTTTATAAAACAAGCCTAGGGGATTCCTCCTCTGTTTTATGTTGTAGTGGCATTTACGTGTTCACTTTTTTCTGGAAACTCAAGACAACAAAATATAGATTCCCTAATTGTTATCCTCTCAAGAATAGCTAGATAAGATAGATAGATAGATAGATAGATAGATAGATAGATAGATAGATAGATAGATAGATAGATAGATAGAAAGAAAGAAAGAAAGAAAGAAAGAAAGAAAGAAAGAAAGAAAGAAAGAAAGAAAGAAAGAAAGAAAGAAGCCTCCAAATCTCCCAATGAACTCTATGTTTGAGCAGGAATTTATTTCCAGGATGCTATTTTAACCTTCCCCCCTCCCCACCCCATGTTGAGTCACCTGCATTTTCAAATCTCTCCTTTGAATAGCAATAGCAGTTAGACTTATATACCACTTCATAGGGCTTTCAGCCCTCTCTAAGCAGCTTATTGTCCCCAACAATCTGGGTCCTCATTTTACCCACCTCGGAAGGATGGAAGGCTGAGTCAGCCCTGAGCCGGTGAGATTTGAACAGCCGAACTGCAGAACTGCAGTCAGCTGAAGTAGCCTGCAGTGCTGCATTTAACCACTGCGCCACCTCGGCTCTATGAATGAGCGAAAGCCTCTATTTATTTCAGGAGAGGAAGGAAAATATACTTCTGTGCCTAAAATAGGCTGGGAATAATATATAAGAAACAATTGAGAGATTCCCATTTTGTGGCCTTCCCATATCAGCTATTTTATTGAGCGACTCTTTTGTCATGTCAAATATGCAGAATTGCAGAAAGTTGGAAAGCCTTGCCCCGTTCCCTTCCTAGGCTGATTTTGTATGGATAAAGAAGTCTTCTACAATTCTACAATTGCATAGATTTTGAGTAGTTTACAATGTGGGAGGAGAGTCATGTTAGTTTTTGACACCAAAAAAATCAGAATAACTAAGAGTAGAAGCTACTAGATCCCTGTAGATTTTTCAATAGCTTACATTGAACAAGAGCAAAAACTAAAGTATTCAATGTTTATGCATCCACGATAAGATTAAAACAACATGAATCATATTATGAAGGCATAAAATAAACATGGAATAAAACCATCCTATCACTTGCTGTAAACGTCCTTTACATCTAGAAAATTCCAGATGCAGGAAACCTAGCATTAAAAGTAGAGCTCAATTTTGAAAGAGCCATGAGCTGAATGCCTTTCTTGGTGTCCTGTTTTTTTGTTTGTCTGTTTGTGGGGTGGGTTTTTTTTTTTAGTAACGTGACATACCTTTTTATTTATGAGATTTAGATCACATGATATCATTGCACGACCTCCTAACTGAGCATCAAGGAAAAGATTAAAAGCATGATAGCATGAGAAAGTCGTGTTCTGGCTTGATTACAGGGTCTGCTAACAGTTATATTTGCATTAAATTTAGTTCCCCACCCTTTTTTATGGTTTGTGCAAATCCTAATGATTTGGATAGCTTATTGCTCAGTGTGTTCCACAAACTTCAAAACTGGGTTAACACAATAACCAGGTAAAGTGTTTTCTACAAATTCAACCTATAACAGCCTAAATCATACTTCGCAAACCACTGTGACTGGTTCACCACATGACTAAATGAAGGCCACGGTATCAGGACTGAAAAATGTAGGTGACTTCTGGATGGCGAAAGGAATAGTTAGAGCTAATTAATAATGCTTCATGCTGCCATTTAATAGTCTTCTGTTATTCTTTCCACCCAGGTATTGGATCCCTGCAAATCTAAAATGAAACATTATTGCTTAATAGAATGTGTGACTTCAGTCATTGTGTCTTACAAGATATTATAAGATATTATCCAGAAGAGACAGAACAGCTCAATTTTCTCTTGTAACGTTTATTTCTGTTATAAAAGAAAATATTTTATATTCTCTTTTAAATATATTTGTTTAGGCATCACATGGAACTGTAATGTGGTTTGGTCAATGTGGCTTAGTGTGCAGTGAAAATCCTGCCACTGTCTTTATAAATCATGGTTTAGCTTGCTGTTTTAAATCATAGTACTACTTACATAGTACTACTTGATTCATTGATGAAACAAATTATGGCTCACACTGGATGGAGTCCTTAACAAGGAGACTTAGACATTCAACTAAGAGACTGAAGAAAAATTAGAAGTTATCATAAACATCCATCCCATTACATTGCAAATCACCAAGACATCGCAAGCATGCTATGACCACATCATGCAAATGCCATTAATTATGTCATTGCCATCAGTCAAAAAACCCTCAGCTAAGACTCATTCCATAATTCATCTCATTCTGCATGCAACTGATTTAAATTATGTCATTCATGCCATTTGCTCAATGGCACCCTTTCCAACTCTCATGAATGCTACAGTTGCCTGTAACATATGATTTCTCTATGTGTTTGTTTCTGTATAAATGGATCCATGGGAGGGAGGAATTTTGAAGTGGATTGTGGTTAAGGGCTGAAGGAAGGAAAAGATTTCTGCTTCCCTGCTGATCTGTGGCTTTGTCTGCCCACCCAACTGCTTTTCTTCTTACAGCCCAGTGGGTCTGCTGGTGCTACAGCTTCTAAGTGGGCAATTTTTAAAGGGAGAATGACCTTTCAGGAAAGAATTAAACCTCCCTTTCTTTTGGAGCTGAAAATTATGCGCGGCAAGATGCTGACGTTGTAAACCACTCAGAGAATGCTGTAAAGCACTGTAGAGTGGTATATAAATCTAAGTGCTATTGCTATTCATCTCCTATTCATTTATTTTTTTAAAGATGACGAAAGTTTGTTACAGCCCAGAGGTGGGTTCCTACCAGTTCGCACCTATTCGGTAGAACCGGTTCGTCAAATCTACCGAACCGGTTAGAAGAGGTTCTACCAGTGGACCCGGAAAGCAGGCCACACCTACAGAAGAGGTTCCAAAAAATTTTGAAACCCACCACTGTTACAGCCCTATGCAGAATAAAGATTGCTTTCCCCATAAGTCTTCCCAAGAGTAATTCTATCCATTTACTTATTATCCCACCTCTATTATTTTTATAAATAACACACGGTAGCAAACATATAATACTCCTTCATCCTCTCATTTCCCCCACAACAACAATCCTATGAGCGAAGAATCATAGGGCTGAGGCTGGTTGGGCTGAGAGAGGGCAACTGACCCAGTCACCCAGCTGGCTTTCATGCTTAAGGGAGGCCTAGAACTCACAATCCCCTTGTTTCCAAGCCAGCACCTGAAATTCTAGACCAAATTGCAAACCATGAGACCAAACACTATGGTAGATCATTTTTATCGCTATCCTGAGCTCTTCCCAAGAAAGACTGAAGACAGGAGTTTAAACAGGCACTCCAACCAAGGATTCCTTGCTCTCATTTCAGTGTCATGATTCTTCTTGATTAATTCATCATGGAATGCTCAAAAGCTGTCTTGTGTCTTTGCAACGTTACATTCATTAATAAAAGTACTTTTGTATTTAGAGCACCTGTGAGGTGCATCTTTGCATGATTAGCTCCTCCAGCCTGCTTCCTCCTTTCCAATAAATGCAGGAGATGCAATTTGAGGGATGACAGTTCTTGCTCATCCATAGTTTTAAAAGAAACGTTTGTGTGTGTGGGGGGGAGGGGAGTGTAAAAGTAATACATGTCTTCTATTTCAGTTCAGGAGGTAGCAGAAGGCAGCATCCGTTAGTAACCTAGGCTTGAGGAATACTGAACTAAGTAGAATCTCCCTAGAAGGTAACACCAGGCAGACTCAGAAGTTGATCCTATAAACCAGTAGTGCAGGAACAGATCCCTCCAGATGTTATTGGACTAGAACTCCCAGCATCTTTCACCATTGCTCTTGGAGGAGATGGAAATTCAGTTCGGAAGAACAATGGAAGGCCATTGGATGCTTACTTCTGATAAGCAAATCCATGGAAACCAAAAAGAGTTCAGGGTGTTGAGTGGGTATCGGAGTTTTAGAATTGCTGTAGAAATAAGGGAGCATTTGTATGTCAGGTAAGTGAGCAGGCGACAAGGATTACAATAATTTTACTAAGGGTACTTTCAAGGCAAGGCCCTCCTTTCTGAGCCAATGAAGGCAACTCTCAGATCAAATAGGGCAGCTCTTCATTTTAGATCTCTAGTTTTGACATTTAAAGTTGAACAATTTCATGTCACTTCTGACTCTTCCTCACCCAATGAACCTAAAACGATGACGGACAGAATAAAGTTTATAGTTTGACGCCATGCCCATCTAGGAGGCTGATTTAGAAATTTAATCAAAGTTAGCTCTGGTTAGTTATTGGGTAATGGATCAAGGAAAATTATGTCAGAGAAAGGCAATGTGAAACTCTGTGTTTCATGCCAAGAAAACTCGGTAAGGCACTAGAAGTCAAATTTGACTCGGGAGTGACTTGACTTGAATTTACATGATCCTGGTGATTGCATGCCACAATCCGGATCTTCTGGACTAAAATGCAGTCCTGTGTGTTTCTCCCTCCCAGATGTACATTCAGACAACAACCCTCACCATCTCCATGAGCCTGAGCGCCTTTGTTTCTCTCGGGATGCTCTACGTACCCAAAGTCTATGTCATCATCTTCCACCCGGAGCAGAATGTGCAGAAACGCAAGCGCAGCTTCAAGGCAGCAGCCACAGCTGTCAATGCCTCCACGAGGCTCTCCCAGAAAGGCGCTCAGAATGGTGAAAGCAAAGATGAGAAACAGGACAGTAAGTAACCCAAAAGTAGGTATCACTCTTATTTGCTCTTTGGCGACCCCCCACCTGACGTGCCTCCAGTTGACCTCGACTTGCCCTGTAAGTACCGTTCCTTCCTTTCCCTCTGCTTCACCCATCAAGTACCATGCCCCGCTTTCTCCTACCACCACGGTGCCTTGGAGAAATGAAAAGTTAAAAATTTGCATTCCAACCAATTACCTTATTGAAACAAAACCTCAGTATTAGCGAGAGATACCCCTACAGGGTCCTTCAGCCAGGGGTGGGCTTCAAAAATTTGAGCAAGGGGTTCTCTGCCCGGTTGCTGGGTGGGCGTGGGCATGGTGGGCATGGCTTAGCCAGCCTTCTGCACCACGGCAGTGGGGGCGTTTCCTCGAGCCTACAGAAGGGTGAAAATGGCCTCCCCATTCCCAAACTTCCAATAGGCCCGTTTTTTGAAATTTGAAATTTAATAGAATTTGTATGTCGCCCAATCCCGTGGGACTCCGGGCGGCTTACAGAGCAAGATAAAAAAACATTTAAAATTTAAGAATAAAAATACAGTTGTTAAAATTACACACCATCCATTCTATCTAAGTGGGGCTGGACATTAATCAACAGCCCCAGGCCTGCCAGAACAGCCAGGTTTTGGTGGCTTTTCGGAAGGCCGGGAGAGTGGTGAGGGTCCGGATCTCTACGGGTAGATCATTCCACAGGGCCGGCGCAGCTACAGAGAAGGCCCTCCCCTGAGGGGCCGCCAGTCGGCATTGTCCGGCCGACGGCACCCAGAGGAGGCCCGACCTGTGAGATCTTATTGGTCGTTGGGAGGTATTTTGCCCTCCCCGAACCTCCGTGTGCGCCCTGCACTTACCTGCATTCAAAATGAACCGCATGGGGACTCGTGGGAGGGGCAGGGTGGGCAGGGCGGGGCCAACCAGGAGTGGGATTTGGGCATTCTCTGAACTGCATAGAATCTTAGCTAGATGTTCTCCCAAACCCCTGCGAACCCCCAGCAGCCCACCCCTAACTTCAGCAAAGTACACCAAAGCTGCTGCTCATCAGTGGAAGATATTTTTAAATGTTTTTCCATTCCTTAGTTTAGCAATGGAAAAGGTACAGTGTGGAGGCCACTTTTGGTCCCTCGATATCTCTTTTGAACCCCCTCGGCAAAGGTGGCCAAGAATGCTGACTCATTTTCTACATTTTAATGGTGTTTCAAATGGGTGCCTAAAGCATCATTGGATGTTCAAAATAAAAGGTGGAAGCAAAAATAGAAGGATGTATGCTCAGTGACAAGCAAATACCAAAGAAAAGATAGATTTGCTCAGCCCATTTTGGCTTCATCAGGCAAAATTCTACTCAGGCCAGATTGGATAGAAAGGTAGGACATTTGCTTGGAGTCACCCACCAGTTGTGTTTGCTGGTGATAGGTGATAGGTGATAGGTGATAGGTGATAGGTGATAGGTGATAGGTGATAGGTGATAGGTGATAGGTGATAGGTGATAGGTGATAGATAAGATAAGATAAGATAAGATAAGATAAGATAGATATAATTTTAGTTACAGTTATAAAAACTAATACAAACAAAACTCAGAAGAAAATTAAGAAGAGAGAGTAAAAATGCAAAGAAAGAAAAAAGTAAAAAGGAATCAGTGAAATAAATGAAAAAATTCTCCAAGTTATGTCCAACCTATGACATTATGAAATATTAATACGTACATACATACAAAATGAGCAAGAAGTCAAAGGCATCATAAGTAGCTAAAGCTAAGAACCATCCTGGCCACACAATCAAAAGTCCCAGCTATAAGAATCTGGTTTCCCAATCTGGCATCCTTCAGGTTGCTTGTAAATAATGGGAAGTGAAGTCCAGTACCTTGGAAAGAGATGGTAAGATATTCCATGCGCATTTGCACCTAAAAAGGCTGCGCATGTGCACAATGTTAGAAAAGGGGGGGGGATTACATTTTTGCAATGAAGGTTGTTCTGCGTATGTGCCAGAGGTGGGTTCCTACCAGTCTGCACCTATTCGGTAGAACCGGTTCATCAAATCTACCAAACCGGTTAGAAGAGGTTCCACCAGTGGACCCGGAAAGCAGGCCACACCTACAGAAGGGGTTCCAAAAATTTTTGAAACCCACCACTGAAACACACACACACACACACACACAGACTGACTGACTGACTGACTGACTGACACAGAGAGAAAGAGAAAGAAAGAAAGGAAGAAAGAAAGAAAGAAAGAAAGAAAGAGAGTGAGAGAGATATGAAAGAAAAAAAGAAAAAAGGGACAGAGAGACAAAAGGAAGGGGAGAGAGAGAGAGAGAGAGAGAGAGAGAGAGAGAGAGAGAGAGAGAGAGAGAGAGAGAGAACACATGGCCAGCAAGCCACTCCCACCAGGTCACATGGCCGGCAAGCCAATCCCACAAAGGAGGCCACACCCACAGAGTAGGTTCCAAAAAATTTTGAAACCCACCACTGGTATGTGCAGAACTGAAAATCAAGATGGCACCGACGACGATAGAATCGGTTCGGGGGCGTGACTGGCTGAGTTGCTACCTACTCGACCGAACCGGTCCAAACCGGTAGGAACCCACCTCTGGTTATACAACTAGGTGCTCTAATTTTGATGATCACCTGTGACCTAAAATACAGATAACAGATGGATGGGAGAGAAAGTGAGTGGAGCAGCCCAGGGCTGTCCCTAGTTCACACAAAACTGTGCAATCTTGGTTGTAGCAGAGTCAGACCCTTGCCAGGGTCATTGTCTACAAGCCTTGGTAGTTTGGCTGAATCTTTACTCCAGATAAGACCCCATCCCAAATTCCTTCCTCTCAAAGGGGGAGGTGGCCCCCTCTGACTCTTCTTTTTGTATCCCCCCACAGATTTCCCTAAGGTGATGTACATCAGCTACACAGAACTGACCATGGTGCCCACATGACCGAAAAGGAGAAAGGGCTTAACTTGGGGTGGGTGGGAAAGTGAGGAGGGTGCGAAGGAGCAGGTGAGCTGGGTGGGGAAAGCTTTTGGGGAATGAAGTTCATGTGAGGGGTTCGTGGGTGGGCACATTAGGAAATAAACCTGTATTTTTACACTACTTGTCTTTTATATATGTATATACCTTTTTTAAAAAAAATCCAGTTTCAATTTGCAGAAACTGAATGCTCAGATGCATTCAGGACCCCAAAACCAGGATCTATGATGATAATCCTGCAGAACATTAGGCACTTAAATAAACTATTTGTTACTGGGATAAACTATCATGCTGTCAAATTACAGAGGTTTACTTCAGCAATGGCTTCAGAGCAATTTATAATGAGCCGAGGTGGCGCAGTGGTTAGGGTGCAGTACTGCAGCCACTTCAGCTGACTGCTTGCTAGTTCTGCAGCTCGGCAGTTCAAATCTCACCGGCTCAGGGTTGACTTAGCCTTCCATCCTTCTGAGGTGGGTAAAATGAGGACCCGGATTGTGGGGGCAATATGCCGACTCTGTAAACCGCTTAGAGAGGGCTGAAAGCCCTATGAAGCGGTATATAAGTCTAACTGCTATTGCTATTGCTAATTTATCCTGAAGGCCCAAATATTGGAAAAAAGAACTTGCCCCCTTTTCCTGCTTTCTTATTGCAAAGATGGGAATAGGACTTTAGATAATGTCCTATTACACCTGCTAATGGTTATTTTAAGATTTATTTATAAGAGGAAAACAAAATATAGTTGGATCAAATAATTTAATCCTACCGTTTGATACCTGTGTTCAAGAAGATGTGGATTTGATTCTGAGCTCCGACATTCTGTAAATGAATGAGTGAATTTGCAATCACAAAACAACAAACCCAAAGAAATGCTATAAAAGCAGTATGGTTTTTGCTCCTTGGTTATTTTATTATATTTTAAATTTCACCTTTCGGATAATAAGAACCTTGGGATAAAACATATTATCCCTCCTCTCTCTGGGTGTTTAGGTTCATAACATTCTTTTATGGTAACGTAAGTTAACATAATGTGACTGAAATGATGGTTGAATAAAATTTCTCCAGCCATTTCACAAAACATGGTCATTAGTCATAGTCATGTGGTCATAGTCTTGTTCTAGTTTGGAATAAACACTGACCCCCATCTTGGTTGATTTTGAAAAGTTAAGAAAAGTTGAAATAGATAGTATGCTATACATAAATGCCATCTATATACATGCAGTATGTACCGGTATATACCACACTTGGAATACTGTGTCCAGTTTTGGTCCCCACAACACAAAAAAGATGTTGAGACTCTAGAAATAGTGCAGAGAAGAGCAACAAAAAGGATTAGGGGATTGGAGGCTAAGCCATACATTGGAACGGAGAATGTCTGGTCTAACAAAGAGAAGGACTAGAGATGTTAGAAGTCTTCCAATATTTGAGGGGCTGTCATAGAGAAGAGGGGGTCAACCTATTCTCCAAAACACATGAAGACAGAACAAGAAGATATGGATGGAAGCTTAACAAGAGAGATCCAACCTAGAATTAAGGAAAAATTACCTGTCAGTGAGAACAATTAATCAGTGGAATGGCTCACTTCTAGAAGTTGTGGGTGCTCTCCATCACTACAGGTTTTTAAGAAAAGATTGGACTGGTATTTGCCCAGAATTGTAATAGGTTTCCTGCTTGACGGGGGCTTGGACTAGAAGACTTCCAACATCACTTCCAACACTATTACTCTGAATAAAGATGGGAGCCCATAAAGAATTACTGGGGTGATGGTTAGGCTGAAAAACCTATTGCAAGGCTGCCATGATAGGCCCATTTCCAACCTGTTGAAAATAATTTGACATGGGGGTATCCAGGAAACCCCAGGAGTTGAGTTCCAAACATTCTAAATCTAGAGTGTAAGAAAGGATAACTGAGAGCCAGCAGTGGATTAAACAGTGACCTTCTAGGTAAATGTATTTTTAAAAACTGTAATGCAAACTTGAAAAAAAATTCAGTGTGGATGACATTTTTGTATATGCCAACAGCATCACAAAGAAAAGATTTGGACTTGCCACATTATTCCTTAGTCATTTTTTCTTTTACTCATTAGCCTCCTCTGAGGTGCTGCCTAGAGACCACTTCTAACTTGATTGTTGGTGCTCTCTCCACAGCTAAGTCCCACATTGCTCTGCTAAGCTTTGCAGGTGCAGAATCTCATGAGCATAGCCAAAGGTGTAGCTCCTATTCTTGCAGATCAAGGGGTAGCTTCTCCTTTGATGAGATCTGCAGAGGCTCAAAGGTCATCAGACCAAATATGGAAGGAATCCTGGAGAAACCTCCCATGGATTGGAAGAATGCCTCTTATAAGGTGTGGAATTTCCACTAGTTGCTGGATCAATATTGCCTCCACCATCTTATGAATATCCAAGAGATTAATAACTCCCACCCAACCCCAATTCCAAGTCTTGCAATTAATTATAAGAGGGGAAAAAACTCAAAAAATTTAGGACTAAAAACCAGTTCAAGCATTTCTTTTATTTATTGTTCTAATCTCCCCATTTTATCTGATTCAGGATTGAGATCTAGTTCTAAAGGTTGCACATTATCAAAATCTCATTAGAGCACCTCTGATGTGAAGTATTTATAATTTAACATCCATTACTGTTTTATCATTTGAAAGGAAGGTCATGAGGGATATTTTCTTTGTAGTCAGGGCGACGGAGAGAGAGAAAAAAACAACTGGCACTCTTGTCAACTCGAATCTTCCCAAATAAAATGATTACTTACTGGATTGGATTTATATCCGCTCTCCTCCAGGCGTTTAAGGTGATGTACACAGTTCTCCCTCCTCCAATTTCACACACTCTCTCACACACACAATATAACAATGTGAGGTAAGTTGACAAGAAAAAGCATAAAACTCTATGTCACCCGTAAGACTGAGCCTCTAGCCTAACATTGTCGGTGAGAGGCAAATGGCTGAGGCACATTTTTCCTCTAGCTACTTATGATGATGTAAACCAAAAATGTCTTGGTGGGAGTACGGAAGATGTCTCTGCCGGAAGAAGATCCAGGTCTTCTCCCCTGAAAGGCAATAAGAACCATCAATCTCAACTGAAAAAGGACAGGGTGCAAAGTGATAACGCAGGGTTTATTATTCCCATGTTACAACCTCACCATGATCTTTGTCCAGGGTTCCACATCACCCTCATCTGATCTCCATGCCTTCAGCCAAGCCATACACCATCCAGAAATTCCTGGCAGTCTCCACAATGTAGTCACTTGCCCATTTCGTTCTTGAACAGATCAATTGCCTTAAACTGATCAACTGGCTTAAAAGGTTCGCCGAAACATGATTCTGGTGAGCAAGCAGATGCTTCTCTCTATGAAAACAATCTGCAAATGCAAGCTTGGTCGCCTTCTAGGTCACTGATGGTGAACCTTTTTCACCTTGGATGCCAAAGCACACACGTGCCATCGTGCACACACACTCATCTGCCAAACCCCATAATTTAATGCCCCTGTGCCGTGCCCCTGTGCATGCATGCATGATCCCCCCTGCTGCCACACGCATGCGCGCACGGCTTTCTTGGAGCCTGGGGAAGGCAAAAATGGCCTCCTCCGCCTCCCCAGAGGCTGGAAACGGCCCGTTTTCTGACTTCTGGTGGGCCCATTATGTCCATTTTTCACCCTTCCCAGGCTCCAGAGGCTTTCTAGGAGCCTGGGGAGGGCGAAAACAGGCCCAACACGCAAGCTGGAAGTTCAGGAACAGACTTCCGGGTTTCCCGTTGGGCCTTATTTTTCCCTCCGGAGGTTTCAGGGGAAAAAAAGGGGGAAATGGCTGAAAATCTAGGCCAGAAAACAGCTGGCCAGTGTGTGCATGCGCACTGGAGCTGACAGGGCAATGCCTCGTGTGCCCTCAGAAATGGCTCCATGTCAGTGGTGGGTTGCTCGTCCCGTTCCAACTGGTACGTTCCAGACCGGTAAGGAGCGCAGGCGGGCGTGTAGGCCCTTCGCTGTTCCCGGAAGTTACTTACTTCCGGGTTCACCAACCAACCGGTCCACGCAGACCGCTGCGGACCGGTTGAAACTCACCTCTGATTCATGTGCTACCTGTGGCACGCATGCCCCAGGTTCGCCATCACAGTTCTAGGTGATGGACTCTAAATCCCATCTATCCCATGTGAATAATAGTCAAGAGAGCCAAATTTCTGGGGGGTTTTTAGGCAGACATGAAGCTATAGTGACATAATCCATGGAAGTTTCCTCTGACCCTCTGGACTGATATCCTTCTTGGGCATTTTAAAAAAAAAAGCATTTCATGGTGAGAAACAGCTACACAGGTGTTCTTTCCGATGGATGTAAACTTGGTTTTAAAATACTCCCACTCCTCGCACCTTGTAAAATTAATTACATTTCTGCTCAATCCCAGGGGCCAGGGAACATATAAAAGGCGTAAGGATTCCTCAAGCACCTTCCGATGTCCTTTTAACGCTAAAATTAGTCCTAAAATACGCAAGCATGTCCTAAAATAAAAAAAGCTTTGGCCATTATGAGGAAGCATAAAATGATGAGTGGAAGAACAAACTGTAGCAACCCTGGGGAGATGAAAGCAGCTCTGGAGAATTTCCTTTTGTTATGACAGAAAAGACTCAAAAGGTTAGTAGCCTGGGCATGTTCTAGAAGGCTGTTAACAGGAGCTGAAAGACCCACAAAATGATGCTGGCCCCCAGGAAACAATGGAACAGCAAGGACCATGGATCGAAAAGAGACAGAAGATGGGAGGGGGAAGAGAGAAAAGCTGCAGAAAGTTAGTTAAAATAGGCCGTGGCACGACAAAACCGCGGTCCACTAAAGTGCGCCCGATTAAACCACGTCGCTGATGTCATCAGCAGCGCGATAACAGCGACCACGGAGAAAAAAGGGCGCTTTAAAAAGCGTTTTGAAAGCAAGCCGATTCAAGTTAAGGTAAGGGTTAGGTTTGGGGTTAGGGTTAGGGTTAGGTTAAGGGTTAGGGTTAGGTTTAGGGTTAGGGTTAGGTTTAGGGTTAGGGTTAGGTTTAGGGTTAGGGTTAGGGTTAGGTTAAGGGTTAGGTTTAGGGTTAGGTTAAGGGTTAGGTTTAGGGGGGTTAGGTTTAGGTTTAGGGGTTAATTTTAGCTTTAGCGTTCACAGCGTGCTTTTTTCGTCGCGCTGTGATGACGTCAGGTACGCGGTTTCGTCGAGCGCGCTTTAGTCGAACGCGGTTTTGTGGTGGAACCAAAATAGGCAACTCAATTCTCTGATCTGGTATCAGTTAACAGTGGTGTTCCTCAGGGCAGGGCCTACACTTATCCTGATTTACCTAAATGACTTATGTGATCAACTTAAAAGTACCTGCGTTCTCTTTGCTGATCGACGTAAAATTCTTTAATGCTACTCAAAATTCACTTGCTTTGCAAAATGACATTGGCCACGTTCTCCAATGGTCATCCGTTTGGCAGCTTCGAATTTCGGTTAAGAAAAGTTGCTTTACATATTGGAAAGCAGAACTAGAATATAAAGTGTAAGTTAGAAGGTATTGACCTAGGACAGTGTTTCTCAACCTTGGCGACCTTAAGTC
Organism: Thamnophis sirtalis; assembly: GCF_051295495.1. NCBI lineage: Eukaryota > Metazoa > Chordata > Lepidosauria > Squamata > Natricidae > Thamnophis > Thamnophis sirtalis. The sequence goes on from NW_028261383.1 coordinate 166,410,233, forward strand.
CTGTGGACTTCAACTCCCAGAATCCCCCAGCCAGCACAGGGGGATTCTGGGAGTTGAAGTCCACAGGACTTAAGGTCGCCAAGGTTGAGAAACACTGAACTAGGATCTAGGAGATGACCCTCATTTTGTTAAAGATCTGGGTGTACTCATCTCTAACGATTCATGTTCTAAAGTTCATTGTAACAGCATTGCTAAAAGAGCGTTAAAAGTTGTGAATTTAATTCTATGAAGTGTCGTCGTCCCCCGGAAATATTGTATGGCTTACTAGACATGTGACAGGGACACCAGTGCACTTATGGAAAATATTTTTGCACACACCTCCAATGACACCCAGTTCTCTTTTGCTACTCTTGTCAATCATTCCCATGGTCCTTCCCCGAGTCATCAAGTGAGCCTCCTGAAGGTTTTTATGGCACACTTGAATACTTCATTGTGTGATCCAAACAGAAACTGCTCATTTAGACTTTCCAAAACTCCTAGTCCAGCTAATAATTCTTGTGAGGGTAAGCAACCCCCACAAACATCTTTTTTTTTAATTTAAAAAAAAGGAAAGGTGAAAATAAAAGCAAGCTTAATTACAGTCAGCTAGAAGAGTAGCTTCTCTCAAGTGTAACGGGATGAACATTCAAGTCTGCTAAATCATTATTACCCACTTGATCTGCATCCTGTCCTTCAGTTCAAACGCCAATCATGTTGGAAGTATAATTGGGAAACAGGGCATAATTTGTAAGAGGAGAAAATATGTCATCTGACTGATTAACAGTGAAGGAAATATGGGCCGAGGTGGCGCAGTGGTTAAATGCAGCACTGCAGGCTACTTCAGCTGACTGCAATTCTGCAGTTCGGCTGTTCAAATCTCACCGGCTCAGGGTTGACTCAGCCTTCCATCCTTCCAAGGTGGGTAAAATGTGGACCCGGATTGTTGTTGGGGGCAATATGCTGACTCTGTAAACTGCTTAGAGAGGGCTGAAAGCCCTATGAAGCGGTATATAAGTCTAACTGCTATTGCTATTGCTAATATTGGTAGCCATTACTCATTCCCAGTGCCAGATTTCAAATGCAGCATTTGTGAAGGGAATCTGCTTAAAAAAACAACAGATGTGAAGCTCCAGTGTGACAAATCTAGGACAGAGATGGGGAACTATGACCCACTTTATGACTTGTGGACTTCAACTCCTAGAATTCCTGAGCCACCCTTGCTGGCTCAGGCATTCTGAGAGTTGGTTCTCAGGTCATAAAGGGACCATAGTTTACCACCCCTGATCTAGAAGCCATCCACAACAAACCCTTTTCTAGAGTACCAAACGTACAGCATCTGTATTCCCTCCTTGTACTCAAAACTGCAGTTAACTCCAAGAACAAGAATTTAAAAGCTCTGCTTAATATTACATCTTAGGAAAAGGACCGTTATGACTACCAAACATCCTTTCAACTGAAGCACCTACATGTAGGCAATTTAGGAACACTAAACTCTTATCCACTTCCACTTGCTTTTTCTGACACAAGGAGCAGATAACTTGCCTCCCTGTTTCAATAACTCTCAGCCCTTTTATCACCGAGAAATGTAACTCTCAGCTAAGTTTGAAAAGGTTGAGAAGACTTCACTGGATGGCCAGCCAAAGTCAGCCTTCTAATCAGAAGAAAGGTGGTTAGTTATGCAACTCTACTGCCTATTGAGCGATTCTCGAGGTAACTTGCAGTTCACAATCCAAAATTAACCATGTTGTTAGTTGCGAAGTCATGTCCGACCCATTGTGACCCCATGGACAATGTTCCTCCAGGCCATCCTGTCCTTTATCATCCCCCAGAGTCCATTCAAGCTCCCGCCTACTGCTTCAGTGACTCCATCCAGCCACCTCATTCTCTGTCGTCCCCTTCTTCTTTTGCCCTCCATCGTTCCCAGCATTAGGCTCTTCTCCAGTGAGTCCTTCCTTCTCATTAGGTGGCCAAAGTACTTGAGTTTCATCTTCAGGATCTGGCCTTCTAAAGAGCAGTCAGGGTTGATCTCCTCTAGGACTGACCGGTTTGATTGCCTTATAGTCCAAGGGCCTCGCAGGCATCTTCTCCAGCACCATAGTTCAAAGGTCTCAATTCTTTGGTGCTCAGCGTTTCTTTTTTTATTGAAAAGTTTTAATAAGTTTTACAAGTATTTTCCCTTCCCCTTCCCTCCCTCGACCCCAGCCCTACCTCCCCTCCAACCCTCCCTCCCCCCAACTTCCCAGAGCAAAATACAGGGTATAAACATTTAACAATCATACACTAACATAAGCTAACTATAGCATCCTCCCTCCCTCTTGTACTTTAACTCCCCTTTTATTAAGCTAATTTTTGGTGAATTATAACATTCCTTGTTCATTCATAAGCTAATTGAAATTTCTTAGTCCAATATTTATTTTGAATGTAGTCAATCCATCTTTTCCATTCCAACTTGTATTTCTCATCTAAATAGTCCTTCAAATATGCTGCGATTTCGGCCATCTCTACTAAATTTACTACTTTTAACGTCCATTCTTGAATAGTAGGCAGTTCTTCCTTCTTCCAGTACTGTGCCACCAACAATCTTGCTGCTGTTATTAAGTTCAAAATCAATTTAATCTCTATAACTGTACAATCTATAATTATACCTAACAAGAACAACTAAAGAGTGAACTTTATCCTCTTTTTTAAAAATATTTTGAATAATCCACCGTATTTTTATCCAAAATGCTGTAACTTTTTTACAAGTCCACCATACATGATAATACATAGCGTCAACACAGTCACATCTCCACAATTTGGATTATAAATTCGGGTACATACAAGCTAACTTTTTGGAATCTAAATGCCATCTATAAAACATCTTATAAAAATTCTCTCTCAAGTTTTAAGCTTTCATAAATTTTACAATTCTTGCCCAAATCTTTTCCCATGTTTCCATCATTATTAAACAAAGTTATTAATACTTTTCTGCCATTCTTCCAAACTTGCATCATTTTTTAAGTATTGGTATCATTTGAAAAAGAAATAAAAACTTAGGCAAAACATTCATTTTTACTACAGCTATTCTACCCAGCAAAGACAATTGTAATTTTTTTTCCATTTATTCATCTATGTCTGTATTTTGTGCCATAATGGTTCATAATTATACTTATATAATTTCCCATTATTATTCTTTTTGATTTATCCTGGAGATGGTGGGTATCCAGCCTTTAATACGTTACTGTAAAAATCTCTTGCCTTCCAAACTAAATTAAGACGATATCTTTCTCCTAAATAATTCACCACCAGTCCGGGCGCTCAGCCTTTCTTATGGTCCAACTTTCAAAATTCACCATAGAATTACCATAAAAGCAGTTGTCGTCTAACTGAAGAAGTTTCTCCAATTCAAGTCTCTTCAAAAGAGAGCTGTCTTCTCACTTTCCAAATGCCAAGCAAGTGGGGGCAAACCTAATATTAAGGGGCGTACTGTTCCAGCCATGTCATTCCCTGGATTCCCATCCCCTAATCACTTGAGGTAGATGCCCTTTCCTGTCCACTCAGCCTTCCAATGACAGAGAGCAGGAACAGAAACAGTCAAACATCAAGAGCCCTCAAGAGGATGAATTTCATGAGGAAGTGTGGTACAATACTGCCACCACATGGCAAGAGGCTGAACTTCGCTTCCAACAAGTTGCTCTGCTAGAAAGACCCACTGTTAAACCTATTTGAATGAAGCAATAATCTCAATATTATCGATACCATAGTGTGAATATTTACATTTGTCAAATTAGGTATTCATATTTACCCAACTATAAAGCTTTCATATTTTATATTGGTTTGCGCATTTATATTTATCAAATGTCATCAAACTTCAGAATTTGGGGAATATTGGCAATTCCAGACAACTGCTTTTAATGTGCTGAAGTCTGAATATTTATTAGAAATCTACCAATGAGAATTGAAGTTATAGATTACATTGGTCTACAAGGAGGAAGCCTCGGAAATGAAAGTAGCTAAATTTTGCCAGAACTGGGTCACTAATAAAGGAAAATTAAGTTCTGAGTATTAATTGGCTCCAGTTTCAAAGATACAGCTGCGGGTCAAAATTGCATCAAAATAATTCAAAATTACGAGGGGAATGTAGGATGATGCTCCATAACTTTTCTGCAAAATGTGATATAACAATGAGAATGGCGCCACACCAATCATTATAAATTTATCTTTTTATTGATACTAATGACATAACTTTCCATTCATTTATTGGTTGCTCATTTGCATGAGAAGCTGACAAGTTCTAACATCAGATTAAGCGACAACTTTCCATCTTTATTCGGTATCTAAAATGCACTTTTTGGCTTTTCTCTTGTGAAAACTGCAGTAGGATCATCCCTGGGGGGATTCCAGCAGTAATTTGTGTATCATAAGGGATCAGATACGCATAAAAATCTCATTTGGATTAGTTTACATTCCCCCCAGCTTGTAATGTGCTCCACATAAACATGGGTGAAAAAAATTATTCCTTATCAGTAATTGTCTGAAAAAAAGAGACAAGAATTACAAGATAATGAAACAAACCTTGCCTTACAATTAAGTCCATCGGATAAATGAGAGCTAGAAACCTCCAAAGAGCATTTTATTGATCAAAGGATTTTAGATGTGCAACAATGTGGAGATGCAATGTACTAGAGACATAGACTATGGGGGACTAACACTCAACCAGCCATAAAACTATGTCAGAGTAACAGGCAAGTAGGAGAACTCGAAGAGGAGAACTGGAAGCTAAATTCAAAGCAAGCAAGAGTGAAAGGGGAGGGAAGTGGAGGCTGATGTGGCCCAAAATACAACATAAAAACAAACAAATACAAACATATATATATGTATACACAATATAACTGTCCCGGTTAAATTCAATTTCCTTCTTCTTCAAAAAGATATCATAAGGAGACCTAAACGAGTGATATTGGCCTTGATCCTCATCAAATTACACAGACATAGGCAGTAGTAACTTCTCAGGTCGGAGAGGGAGTTTTGAAGTCCATAGTGCTCAGGTACACCAGCCAATTTTGCAGTGAAGGTTTTTCCTGTGGGGGCTGCAAGAAAGAAGATGTCGAGAAGTCAGGGTAAAGAATAAAACAACATAGGAAATCCTAAAACTGAAGATTTATATCTGGGGACATAAATAAATATCGTATTTTTCGGAGTATAAGATGCGCCCTTTTTCCTCAAAAAAAAAAAAGGGCTGAAAATCTGGGTGAGTCTTATACATCGAATACAACATTTTTTGCCTCCCAAAACCCCGCCCCCTTCACCAAAATAGCTGTGCATAGCCTTATGGAGGCTTTCAGAGAGCCCCTGGGGGCTGGGGAGGGCAGAAATTAGCAAAAAGTGGGCCGTTTTTGCCCCCCCCCCAGCTCCCAGCAGCACTCTATAAGCTTCAATAAGACTATACATGCTATGCGAGCTGTGAGTGCCTCCACCTGCATACTGGACCCGTGTCCCTCCTGGCTGGTTGCCAACAGCAGTGAGGTGACACGAAGCTGGATCCAGGCGGTTGTTACCGCCTCTCTTCGGGAGGGGTACTTCCCCACCGCGCTCAAGACAGCGGTGGTAAGACCCCTCCTGAAGAAACCGTCCTTGGATCCAGCTGTTCTTAATAACTATCGTCCAGTCTCCAACCTCCCCTTTGTAGGGAAGGTTGTTGAGAAGGTGGTAGCTCTCCAGCTTCAGCGTACCTTGGAGGAAGCTAACTATCTTGACCCCTTCCAGTCTGGCTTCAGACCCGGTTACAGCACAAAAACCGCTTTGGTCGCATTGACTGATGATCTCTGGCGAGCTAGGGATGGAGGCCATGCTTCCATCCTACTTCTCCTGGACCTCTCAGCGGCTTTCGATACCATCGACCATGGTATCCTTCTGCGACGACTGCGGGAGATAGGGGTGGGCGGCACTGTTTTGCAGTGGTTCTCCTCCTATCTCTCGGACAGGTCGCAGTCGGTGTTGGTGGGGGGGCAGAGATCGTCCCTGAGGCCCCTAACTTATGGGGTGCCGCAGGGTCGGTCCTATCCCCCCTACTATTTAACATTTACATGAAACCGCTGGGCGAGATCATCCGAAGGCACGGGATAAAATACCACCAATATGCGGACGATACACAGTTGTATCTGTCCGCCCCGTGCCAACTCAATGAAGTGGTGGACGTGATGAGCCGGGGTCTAGAAGCCGTTAAAGACTGGATGAGAGCAAACAAGCTGATACTCAACCCAGACAAGACCGAGTGGCTGTTGTGTTTTCCTCCCAAAAATTTGACCAACATACCATCACTCAGGCTGGGGGGACAAAACTTACACCCCTGAGAAAGGGCCCGCAACTTGGGAGTCCTCCTGGACCCACAGCTGACTTTTGACCACCATCTCTCAGCTGTGACCAGGGGGGCATTTGCCCAGGTTCGCCTGGTGCGCCAGTTGCGGCCCTACCTGAATCGGGAGGCCCTCACAACAGTCACTCGAGCCCTTGTGATCTCCAGGCTGGAATACTGTAATGTGCTCTACATGGGGCTGCCCTTGAAGAGCATCCGGAGACTTCAGCTAGTCCAGAATGCGGCCGCGCAAGTGATCGTGGGTGCACCACGGTTCGCCCACATAACACCGATCCTCCGTGAGCTGCACTGGCTACCTGTCGATCTCCGGGTGCACTTCAAGGTCCTACTCACCACCTATAAAGCGCTCCATGGTAGTGGATCTGGCTATTTGAGAGACCGCCTTCTGCCAATTACCTCCCTGCGTCCCATCAGATCGCATAGAGTTGGCCTCCTCCGTATTCCATCCGCCAGTCAGTGCCGACTGGCGACTACTCGGAGGAGAGCCTTCTCTGTTGCGGCTCCGACACTATGGAACAATCTCCCCGTGGAGATTCATACCCTCACCACCGTCCAGGCCTTCCGCACAGCCCGCAAGAACTGGCTAGCCCGTCAGGCCTGGGGATAAGTCTACTTTCGCCCCTCCCGAATGCTGAGTGAATGTTGAGTTTTACTGTTTAATTTATTTTTGTTCACATTTCTTTTGTATTGTCCTACACTCCCTTTCCTTTTTGATTGTAAGCCGCCCTGAGTCCCCTCAGGGAAAAGGGCGGCCTATAAATGTCCAATAAATACAAATACAAAATACAAATTCTTTGACAGAAAATGGGGCTGTTTTTGCAAAAAATGGGCCGGGTTTTTGTTTGTTTTTGCCCCCCCCCCCTGGAACACTCTGCAAGCCCCCCCACAAAGGTATTCATGCCTTTAAAAAAAAACCAGGCCCTTTTTCATGAAAAACGGGCCGTTTTTGGGAGTTTCCTTCTCCAGCACATGGACAAATACACCTGGAAACATCTACCTACCTACTTACTCTCTCCCCCTCCCTCCCTCCTGTATTTCTCTCTCTCTCTCTCTCTCTCTCCTCCCTCTATCTACCTACTTACCTACCTACTCTCTCTCTCCCTACCTATCTACTGTATTTCTCTCTCTCCCCCTCCTTCCCTATCTACTGTATTTCTCTCCCTATTTATCTCTATCCCTCTACCTACCAACCTATCTACTCACTCTCTCTCTCCCTACTTACCTACTGTATTTCTCTGTCTATTTTTTTCTCTCTCTCTCTCCCTTTATCTACCTACCTACCTACCTAATTACTCTCTCTCTCTCCCTATCTACCTAGTGTATTTCTCTCTCTTTCTCTCCCTCCCTATCCCTCTATCTACCTACCTACTTTTTTTTTAATTTGCCTCTTCAAAACCTTGGTGCGTCTTATACTCTGAAAAATAGAGTATGTTCAATTTTCTGCAAGGTGGACTATTAACAGCATGTTGTTACTGCTTTAATAGAAAACATGTAGCCCTCTTTGAGCTTTTATATAGCATGGCCTCCTGCTAAAAGTGCAAGATCCAGAAATAAAACCAGAAAATAGAAATGGAATTGCCTGAAGCAGGAGTGGGAAATTGTTGCTTCTTCACATGTTGGGGAAATACAGTGACCAGCAGACACAGACAGTGCAGCCAAAGGCTGCTATGTTTTGTTTTTTTAAATTCAGCAGACCAAGAGTGTTATGGGTTCTTTATCCCTGGCACAGTGAATTATCACTGTCTTTAAAAAATCTCAGCATCTTAAGGACAATAATAGCTATTATTTCAATCCCTTCCTTGAGTTCTGGGCTTGATCTGCTTCCTTTGACTGGCAACTAAGAAGCAAAGAGAATCACCCCACAACGCAGACAGAAGCAAAAGAATCTGGAATGGGTGAGGCCGCACTGGGATTCAACTTCACCATTCCATTACTAAAGTAGCTCTAAAATACAAAACTTTTGAGAAATTGAAATCTATTTCCAGGCCACGTTAAAGCCTTGATCCTTTGCCAGAAGGCAAAGCAGTGACCGCAGTGTACTAACCTTGTAGGAAGTCACGTCAATTGTGCCTTGTTGAGTCTTTATTGAGAGAAGGCGAACCTGCCCGCTGGCTGGATATCCAGATTCCACGTAGAGGCTGCAAGTTGACGAAGGGTTCAAATAACTGAGCAGTCTCTTCCCTGGCTGCCAATCAATTGCAAAACTGGGGGAGAGTGGGGGGGGGGGGAGAAAAAGAGGAGAAAAGCTTAACATATCCGAGGGAATGAGGAACGGGGTCTCTGCTTAGCATAGCATGCCTCATGAGAATGGCATGACTGCAATTCTCAAAGTAGGGGCAGTCCTCATTGAACCCTAAAATAATTTGTTGCTAAGCAAGACAGTTTTGCCCCGTTTTTACGACATTCCTTGCCGCAGTGGTTGTGAATCACCACAATTGCTAAGTTAGTAGCATCGTTGCTAAGTGAAGCTGGCTTCCCCATTGTCTTTGCTTGTCAGAAGGTAAAAAACAAAAGGTGATCAGGTGATCCCAGGATACTGCAACCATCATAAATAGGAGGTAATGGCCAAGTGTTTGAATTTTGATCATGGGATCATGGTGATACGGCAACGGTCATGTTAAAATGGGCATAAGTCAATTTTTTCCATGCCATAGTGTTGTGGCCCGGCAGGAGCCATCGGAGCTGCCACCAGACTCCGACAGTGAGGGGCCTTCTGAGTTGGCCCTGGAGGATGTGGAGGACCCTGGACAGGGTTCCGACTCCGAGCAGGGCACAGAGAGACTGGTTGACCACCAGGTGGCGCCTGAGCCTTGGATCAGTGGGGAGGAGACAAGAGTGTGATCCAGAAACCACCTGTGAGTTGTTCCGGGATGCACGCTGAAGAAGGGCTACTCATCAAGAACTGCGTAATTACAGGAGGTAATTATGCTCAGTTGATGCTCATTAAGCTCCTCTCCAGATTATAAAAGAGACTGCTTGTGCCACGCCCTTCTTGCAGAAGTCAATGTTAGGGACTAACGAGAAACAAACTTGGCAGCCTGGATTGCTGCCAGAGTTTGTTTGAATTGCTGCCAAGGTTTGAAGGACTTGCTGCCAGAGTGCTTATCTCTTTGTTTATGTGGCTTTCAGCCAACGAGAGTCTGGACTTATTAAAAAACATTCTCATTTACGTTTGTCTCGGCTTTTGTTCTTGGACGGAGGAGGGGGGTCAGAACACCATAGTATGATCACTAAATGAACTACTGTAAATCAAGGATTATCTGTATGGGGTTGGGCCTATGCCAGGAATCCTCAAGTTTATATTATTAGAGCAGTGATGGCTAACATTTTCATATCTGCCTGCCAAAAGCATGCGCACACCCATAATGCAATGCACGTGCGACATCCCCTGTGTGTACCCCACCCCTGTGCATGCGTGCATGACCCCCTGTGCGCCCCACCAATGCGCATACATGGACACTTCCCTCCGTGCATGTGTGAACATCTCCGTGCCCCACCAACTGTGCATGCGCAGCAGAGACCTGAAAACCAGCTAGGCGGCAGGAGGCACGCATGATTGCGCGGCGGAACTGAGCTGGGGCAACAGCTCATGTGCCTGCAAAGGGCTCTGTGTGCCAGCTTTGGCATGCGTGCCATAGGTTCGCCATTATGGTTATAAAGCTATGCTTTGCTCTTGTGAATGTTATGCACCTTCAAGTCAGTGTTGACTCCTGGCAACTACCTGGATTAATTCCTGCTTTTTCTAGACAATATTTCGGGAGTGGTTTGCCCTCGCCTTCTTCTTCCTGGGTCTGAGGGAGAGGGACTGACCCCAGGGCACGCATACAATTAAGGGTTTGGGCACGCCCGCGCACGATCCCCCTGCGCTCTCCCCACTTTTGGCACGTGATGGGAAAAAGGTTAGCTATCTGTTGTGGCCCAGCAGGAGCTGTTGGAACTGCCACCAGACTCCGACAGCAAGGGGCCCTCTGAGTCGGCTCTGGAGGAGGTGGAGGACCCTGGACAGGGTTCAGGGCGCAGAGAGGCTGGTTGGCCACCAGGAGGCACCTGAGCCTTGGACCAGTAGGGAGGAGACAAGGGAGTGTGAGCCGGAGGCCAGGAGTGAGGTGATTGCGCTCAGCTGGTGGTCAATAGGCTCCTCTCCAGACTATAAAAAGCTACTTGTGCACACGCCCCTCTTTGCAGAAGTCAACGCAGGATTGAATGTCGGAGGACATTACTGTGAGCTTGGCAGGCTGAATTGCTGCCAAGCCTTATCTGTGTTTATTGCTGCCTGAGTTTGTCTGAGTTGCTGCCAAGGTCCTTATCTGTTTGTTCTGCTTGGCTTTCAGCCACCGAGGTTTTGGTTTCTTGCTATTAAAGTACATTCCAGTTAAGCTTGTCTCGGCAGTCATTACTGGACAGAGGAGGGAGTCAGAACAGCTATCATTGCCTTAGGCCTTATGGAGCAACACAGCAACAACGGATGAAGGTGCTCACCAGTTCTGCAGCAACTCGATCTCCGCCAAAAGCTGTGCTTGTTGGGAATAGCTGTGCTGCAGTTCCAGGAGGAGCCCTTTGATGGTGCTGCAAGTCCCCAGGGGAAGCTCCCCAGAGAGAAGGAAAGAAGGGCTGTCACTCTATACAGAGAAGAGAGAGAGAAAGGTCAGGCGGGTGTTCCGAGCGCCCTAAATCCAGTAGAACTCACTTCCCGCTTTTCTTACCTGCAAAGTGACATTGCCATCCTCCCCCCAGTGTAAATGCAGCTTCAGACCATGAGAGGCAGAAATCTCAGGCTGGGGTTGAGAAGTCAGCTCCACCTCCATGTCATTCTCTGAGACGCAGATCACCTTCACCCCTTGCAAACTCTCCAAAAGGCATCGGAAATCAGAGATTCTGCGCATCATAAAATAATAAAAACATACAGTCCACAATAAGCAAGGGAGAAAAAGAAAAACACTTGAAGCTAATTCTCAAGATCACTCACAGTGGAAAGGCTTAGATCAAACTCAAGGACCACGGGCCAGATCCAGCCTGCAGGGTGCTTAAATCTGGCCTATGGGGCCGGCCTGGAAATAGCAAAGGACCAGCCCATAGTGACTCTGGGAGCCAAAATGGGGTATGGGTGGGGGCAGGGAGGTGCTCCCCTGGGCCCATTTTTGGCCTGGATGGCCTCCTGCAGCACTTTGCTGGCTGAAAACGGGGCACAGGGGGACGTGCTCGCCTATTTTGGCTGGCGAAGTGCTGTAGGAGGCATCCGTCACGTCTGCACTCACCCCACCACCCCCGCAACCCGCAGAGAACTACAGTGCTGATTCGGCCCTCGAAGAAATCCAGTTTGACTCCCCTGGTTTAGGTGGATTCCCAGCCACTCACCCACTTTTAAACACAGGAATGGCGCCGAGGTGGCGCAGTGGTTAGGGTGCAGTACTGCAGGCCACTTCAGCTGACTGTTATCTGCAGTTCAGCGGTTCTAATCTCACCGGCTCAAGGTTGACTCAGCCTTCCATCCTTCCGAGGTGGGTGAAATGAGGACCCGGATTGTTGTTGGGGGCGATATGCTGACTCTGTAAACCGCTTAGAGAGGGCTGAAAGCCCTATGAAGCGGTATATAAGTCTAACTGCTATTGCTATTGCTATTCCAGGTTTTGCAATCTGTTATACCATTTTGTTCAACCGAGCAGTTACAAGTAACTACAAAAATAAAGCTCGTAGCCTTATTTAGTAACTTCTCTGGCTTCTGGAATAAAAGTAGGTAACACTCCCACAATTTCAAGCACTTGGTGCTTTTATCAGCAATTCAGATTGCATGCAGTGCTTTTTCCAAAATAGCTGTAAAGGCTGCAAACAATTAAATCATGCATATATTTCCTTTTCTGCCAGGATTTCCATTTTTTGCCTCATTGCCTCATAATCCCACAAAATCCCTCTTACACCTGCACTTACCAATACCCTATTTTGTATCTTGTTCACTAGCACACGTAAGTGCACTCCAGAGGTGGGTTCCTACCAGTTCGCACCTATTCGGTAGAACCGGTTCGTCAAATCTACCGAACCGGTTAGAAGAGGTTCCACCAGTGGACCTGGAAACCTACATAAGAGGTTCCAAAATTTTTTGAAACCCACCACTGGTCCTTGGATATGATTATTCTACACTATCATGCTCATATTTATAAAACTCAGGGCCTCTGTGAAAGGTAAGGATGACTACTGCGTTTGTGGTGCAATCAGAACATTGCATGTGTTGAAGTTGTTTTAACGCAAACCAAAGATGCCTTTTAAAAAGCAAGTTTACATCCTATTCTTATGCATGCCAGTGCTGTGTGTGAGGTAATTTAAGGTGGTTCTGACAAGTGTCGTCAGCATCTTCATATCCGGTCACATGGGCGGCAAGCCACTCCCATCTGGTCACATGGGCGGCAAGCCACTCCCATCCAGTCACATGGGTGACAAGCCACTCCCACAAAGGAGGCAACACCCACAGAGTAGGTTCGAACAATTGTTGAAACCCACCACTGGTGCACTCACATGCCTATCACCCCTGCAGTGGTGGGTTCTGGATCCCAGTGCAACCAGTACGGTGCAAAGGGGCTGGGCGTCCACCACATGAACGCGCGCAGCATGCATGCACACACCCGCAGCGCCCGCATGCATACTTACCAGCTGCGATGCTCCAGCTGCTCGATGGAGAATCACGCAGGCGCAGTACGCTCCATACACGTGTGCGGAAGCCCCAAACAGCTCAAATATCGGTAAGGAGGACGGGCGTGCGGGCAGGCCCTCCAGAGTACCGTACCGGAACAGTACCTGGTGCTCCCAGCAGGCACCGATACGCCCGTACCGGGGCGTATCGGTCGTATCCCAACACTGCACCCGTCACATGTAATTTTCGCTTGGCAAATAGACATTAAACTCTGCCATTTCTCTCCTCACCTCTGCATTTTCTGCGTTTTCTCTTGCCAGAGCCTGGTTTGCTCCCCAACCTCTGCCTGCAAGCACTCCAATTCCTTCTGCTGCTTCTGCATCCTGTCCTGCAATTCGGCAACCTGTTGCTCTAGTTGCTGGTGTCTCTCTCTCAAGAGCTCCTGTGGGGAAGGGGGGGCAGCAGGAGTGGGGGCGCAACAGGAAGCAAAAACAAGCCAATGAGTTCCACTGGCTGCTCTGAAAGAACCGAGATGGCAATTGGTCTCCGGATACGCTTCAAGGTGCTAGTCGTCACTTATAAAGCCCTTCATGGTATTGGACCTGGGTACTTGAGAGACCGCCTGCTGCCAATTACCTCCATTAGACCAATTAGATCCCACAGACTAGGCCTCCTCCGAATTCCATCCGCCGGCCAGTGTCGACTGGCGACTACTCGGAGGAGAGCCTTCTCTGTGGCTGCTCCGACCCTTTGGAACGAACTCCCCGTGGAGATTCGTACCCTCACCACCCTCCAGGCCTTCCGCATAGCCCTTAAAACCTGGCTGTTCCGACAGGCCTGGGGCTAAAGATTCGCTGCCCCTATTTCGAATGGTATGACTGTTGTGCTTTTTAATTATGTATTGTTTTGTGTTGTTACTAAACTGTCTGTATCCCCCCTTCCCTTTTGAGCTGTGAGCCGCCCTGAGTCCCCTTAGGGAAAAGGGCGGCATACAAATGAAATAAACTCAAACTCAACTAATTGATCTGAACAGCCCCCACCTGTTTTTGCAGGTCCTTCTTCTGGGCATTCCTTGTTTTTTCCTCTACCTCTTCTTTCTATCAAGGAAAGGCAAAATCAGAATTAAGTAGATCCCATGGAAGAGAATGTCTACTGCTCAAGGTTGGACTACGGAGTCCTTGATGCTGTCCAAGCATGGTCATTTGCTTGTGGAGGTTTCACTACCTAACTAGATAACACGGTCAGTGCTGCAACTGATAATGTTTCCTATCAGATGTCAGCACTGATGATGTTACCTAGTTGGGTAATGAAGTCTCTGAAAGCAAACAAACAAGCAGTCTTAGAGACCACCAAGGACTCCATGGAATGGGTAGAATTATAGTAGATCGGTTGGAACAAGATAACCTTTATTGTCATTTTTTACTGGGGGCTCACTGGCACACATTAAAAATGAAATTATGTCATCGTCTCTTAAGTGAACACATACATAACTGTTGTGGCCCAGCAGGAGCCGTTGGAGCTGCCACCAGACTCCAACAGTGAGGGGCCCTATGAGTCGGCTCTGGAAGATGGGGAGGACCCTGGACAGGGTTCCGACTCCGAGCAGAGCGCAGAGAGGTTGGTTGGCCACCAGGAGGCGCCTGAGCCTTGGACCAGTGGGGAGGAGACAAGGGAGTGTGATCCAGACGTCATAACTGTCAGACGGCCCTGATCCCATCTCACCCTCCGACGTAGAGCACTCATCAGAGCCTTCCCCAGACTCCAGAACTGGCCCATGTTCCTCCCCATCCTCCTCACTGTCTGAGTCTGCCACCAGCTCCACTGGCGGGCCACAACAGATAGACTTTTCCAGAAGGATGCTCCATGGAATTCAGTTGGGTGTAGGCTCAAGTTAATGAATCTAACATGCTCCAACGGAAATAAATTGACAGGCAGGCTTGTCATGTTCAGCTCTGCTCTCCGTTGTAAAGATTGCTGCTTTTAATTACTGTATTTTTTGGACTATAAAACACACTGGAGTATAAGACGCACCATGATTTTGAAGAGGTAAAGCGGGGCTTGTAGAGTGCTCCTGGGGGCTGGGGTGGGGCAAAAACGGCCCGGTTTTTTGCTCTTTTTTGCCCTCCCCAGCCCTCAGGATCACTTTGCAAGCCTCCCAAACCCTCTGCACGTCCATTTTTGCAAAGGGGACAGGGTTTCAGTAGGCCAAAAATGCTTTTTCAGTGTATAAGATGCACCCAGATTTCCACCCTCCTTGAGGGAAAAGGGTGCGTCTTATACTACAAAAAATATGATAGCATAGTCCTTTGAAACTTAAATTTAATTATTTAGTTAAACCAGTGTTTCTCAGTCCTCAGCATCCTGGCTGGGAACTCCTGGGAGTTGAAGTTCACACATCTTAAAGTAGCTAAAATTGAGAAACAGAGATCTAAACAGAACATCAGGTTATATATATTTTGATAATGCTCTGCAATGCTTAAATATTCTTGGGTGCTGGCAAATATTTGACCACCACTCTGAACCTCAACTATTTTTGTCCCCCAGTATCACTCCCAAGTCAGAAAAGAACCTTTGCTCGGTAGCGCTGCAGAGCCTCCTCCAAAAGCCGAGCCCGGCTCTGGACCTCCTCCTGTTTGGCCAGGATCTGAGGCACAGCTCCCTTGATAGCCTCCACCTGTTGCTGGTAATCTGCTTTGTGCACCTTCCATTGCTTCTTGGCTTCTTCCATTTCTTTCTCTGCAAGAGACCACAATCTGTTTTTGAGCCTGAAATAGCTCAGGAGAATCCAGATGTCAGCTGGGGTTTTCAAACTACCCATAACCAAGAAGATACATAGATGGAAAATAACATTCTGAAATAAGATTCGGCTTATTGAGGCCTGTCATGGTAGTTCCATATAATTTCTAGTAACAGAAGCAGTACATTTCTCAGTTTGCTGGGCGGGATGTTAGTGTGCTCTTGACTGCTTGGGAGGTCACAAAAGGATAGGACTGGCCAGAAAAGAATCAAAATGTTGAACGAGAAAGGCCTGTGGTCTGATCCAGAATGGATCGTCTCAGAGACATGTGTTGTGGCCTGGCAGGAGTTGTTAGAGCTGTCGCCAGACTCTGACAGTGAGGGGGCTTATGAGTCGGCCTCAGAGGAGGACCCTGGACAGGGTGTCGACTCTGAGCAGAGCAAGGAGAAATTGGTTGGCCACCAGGTGGCGGTGGAGCCTTGGATCAGAGGGAGTGTTCAGGGAAACACTCGTGAGTTGTTTCAGGATGCACCCCGTTGAAGGGTTACTCGGCGGAAGGAACAACTGAGTACGTACAGGAGATGATTACAAGCAGCTGTTGCTGATTAAGATCATCTCCTGAGTATAAAGGGACTGTTTGTGCCACGCCCTGGTTGCAGGAGTCAACGTTCTCGTTCACAAATCAAGAGAAACCAACTTGGATAAGTGGCTTGCTAAAAGAAGCCTGTTTGCAGTGCTGTGTGAGTGTTTTAGGACTTTCTGCCAGAGTTATTATCTTTGTTTATTTGGGCTTGCAGCCAACAAGAGTCTGGACTGATTAAACATTCTTTTGTACGTCCGTGTTGGCTTTCGTTCCTGAACGGAGAAGGGGGGGTGAGAACAGACATGCTTCCAATCTTCCAGGAAGGATGGATGTTCATTTATAGTCAGGGTTAAAGTAGCATGTACAATATGCGAACTCACACCAGTTGAATAAAAGTACACACAACTTGCTCAAAACCTTTTCTAGTCCTCCTAAATTTTCTCTGAAAATAGTTCTCAGATGTTGCATGGCACCGAAGACAATAGCAATAGCAATAGCAGTAGACTTATATTCAGCTTCATAGGCCTTTCAGGCCTCTCTAAGCAGTTTACAGAGAGTCAGCATATTGCCCCCAACAATCTGGGTCCTCATTTTACCCACCTCGGAAGGATGGAAGGCTGAGTCAACCCTGAGCCGGTGAGATTTGAACCGCTGACCTGCTGATCTAGCAGTTGCCTGCAGTGCTGCATTTAACCACTGCGCCACCTTGGCTCAGCCAGAGATTACCGCAATAGAAAGCCCCAGGGAACACAGACCTTGTCTTTGATCCTAGCCAGGAATTCCAGAAGATGGAACCAGGATTGAATGATCCATTCTGTAGAACGGCTTCATTTTTAAAATGTTAATGTTAAATAGAAACACTCTTTACCCAAACCACATTTGCATCACACCACTGCATGCAATCTGCTTAGCCCCGATACTCACGAGTAGCAGAGTCAGAGGCATTCTGGATGCGAGGGGCAGAGTCAAGAAAATCCAGAAGGAATTTAAGCACTTGTAGTTGGGTGTACATCAACTTCTGAGTCTTCCTAGTGTTCTGAAAAAGCGGGAATGGAACTAGCTCTTAAGAAACCAGGACAGGGCCATTCATCCAGAACAAAAGACAACATCTTAAAGAAAAAAATGGGCTGTCACTCACCACTGCATGCTCAGCTAAAACCTGGGCTGGTAATTCCAATCTCGTTTCACTCGTGGTTTGATCCTCATACGTCAAAATGTCACTGACCTGAGATAGAAGACTGAAGAGAACATAAACAACCATGATATAAAGAAAACAGTCACTTCCAAATCTTTAAATCTCTTAAAAACACGATTTACATGATTTACCTGCTATGGGGATTCTCCATATTAATTATAGTTTAGTGGCCATGCTACAAAGAAAGTTATCTGTCCTTATCCCCAATGTCACTGTGAAACTCCCAGAAAGCTTCTGAGGCAGACTCACTCTATTTAAAAAAACGGAATAACATATTTTCTAAAAAATGCAGTAGCTGAAATTGTCATTTGTACACAAAATTCCTGGAAAAATATCAGAATACAGAATATCAGAATTGAAAGGGACCTTGGAGGTCTTCTAGTCCAACCCTCTGCACAAGCAGGAGATTCTGGACAAATGGTAGTCCAATCTCTTCTTAAAAACCCCCAAGGAGCGGAGCACCCACAATTTCTGGAGGCAAATCGTTCCACTGATTAATTTATCAAGGTTGACTCAGCCTTCCATCCTTCCGAGGTGGGTAAAATGAGGACCCGGATTGTTGGGGGCAATATGCTGACTCTGTAAACCGCTTAGAGAGGGCTGAAAGCCCTATGAAGCGGTATATAAGTCTAACTGCTATTGCTAACTGCTATTATCTCATTGCCAGATTGCCAAATTTCTGTTTAGTTCTAGGTTCAATCTTTCCTTGATAAAATTTCCATCTGTTGATTCTTGCCCTGCCTTCAGGTGCGTGGGAGAATACCTTGACCCCCCTCTTCTCGGTGACAGCCCCTCAAATATTTAAGACTGCTGACTGGAAGAATCAAAGAGATATTTTCCGTTATAATGGTGGCATTTCTCATTTTTACAAAATGCTACATGTATCTCATTGTGAAAATACACGGAAAAGAAAGTTTTGAGGCCACTTAACAATCCCAAAGCTATTGCAAGAAGAGAATACCAAAATATTAAAGCTATGATTTTAAGAGGATGAGGAAGGGAAGGACCACTGCACTAACTTAATGGTTTTTTATGGTTTTATTTGTATTTGTAGGCCGCCCTTTTCCCTGAGGGGACTCAGGGCGGCTCACAGAAAACCAGGGGAGGGGGGAATACAACATTGAGATTACAACACATAATAAAATAGCAAACAACATGCATACTACATTCGGGCGGGGTAGTTAGATGAATGTAATAAAGCAAAATAAACCTAACATGACTGATGCTTGATAAAAAAAACATAGTTTCTGCAAGAGATTTTGTAATGATTTTAATGGAGATGTTGGTTGTATGGCTATTTTGCTTCTGTAATGGGATTATCTGAAAGCATCACACATTAAATAATACGTCCTGTTCTAAAAATGGGAAGAAGTGTTATTCACAAGACCCCAAGGAATTTTATTTTTCTACAGGAATTGCTTTAAAAAAAAAGTTCCGTCAAGTAATAAAGTTATAAAAATCCTTATCTGTATTCTGGTGCTAGAGTTTCAATGTTTCCTTATCTAAGGGAGGTGATACCAACTATATTTCGGGGCCAAGCTCCATAATTTTACTAAACCAGGTTCCCAAATGCAGCATATGGAAACCAGCCATAGGAGAATGGAAACCTTCTTAAGTCTACAACCTAAAGTTGCCTAACTCTTTCGGCCTCTCTTCTGCAGCTTACTAATGTTTCTCAACTTTGGAAACTTCAAAATGTACGGATTTTCAACTCCCAGAATAGCCAACCGCGAAAGAGATATCACGTGTACTTACTCCACCGCTGTCGCTTCCGCCTCCATCGTTTCTCCAACCGCGGCATCCACGGACAACCGGATCATTATTTAGAACTTCCCGCCTGTCTTTCAAGGACTCTTATTCTCAAGGCGTCCCGCCGAACTCACCAATCCGAGTTCGAAAGGCTTCATAGGCCCACCCCAGAAGGTCTGAACTGCCGTGTGATTGGACGGAAGGAGTGGCTCGGTCGAAATAAGCTCTGAGTGGGCGAGGCAGACTGACGGCTCCTCCATCTTGAGGAGGTCGGAAAGAGGCGGGTGATTTGTATTTCTCCAAAACGCTTGCGGAACTTGTCGGGAAGAGATTGCGCAATTAGGACTTTAGTCGCAACGATACGGGACAGCCCGCATTATATGTTCAGCCGGAAATAGAACACCCCCCCCCCCAAAAAAAATATTGCAAAGAAGCATGATACTATTTCTATCTCCGGAGGGGAGAGAAGCCGGCTTGTTAACAAGGAACAGCATTTGCAAGTAGGGGATGTCCAGACAAGATATCCAGACAAGATTTTTCACATAGCTAAGAGATCTACTATATAGGCAAGACTCAATCACTTTTACTCTGATCCTCTGTAGAAAAATCTACAGGTGGCACAGATAGTCTACGACTTAAAGTTATGTCACTGAAAAAAATGACTATTTTTCACACTTACGACCATTGCCACATCTCCATAGTCAGGTGATCAAAACTCACCTGCTGTTATTTATGATAGTTGCTGTGTCCCCAAGGTCATGTGATCCCTTTTGTGACTTTCTGACAAGCAAAGTTAATGGGGAAGCTAGATTCCCTGAACCGTATTACTAACTTCTCAATTGCAGTGATTCACTTAACAACTGAGGCAAGAAAGTTTGTAAAATGAGACAAAACCCACTTAACAAATGTCTCGTTTAACAACAGAAATGTTGGGCACAATTGTGGTCGTAAGTAGAGGACTGCCTGTAATGGCAAAGCACTTTCATAAGAGTGGCCATAAGAACAGCAGAGACCAAGGAAGATTTCACTTATGGATATTTAAACCACATTTTCCATACAACTCAGCTGTACGGATATTTTTAACGTCTTCGCATTGTATAATCAAAGGATGCTTTAAGCTTCAGACTTTCTCAACCAGATGTTCTCTATATCAGTGTTTCTCAACCTTGGCAACTTGAAGATGTCTGGACTTCAACTCCCAGAATTCTCCAGCCAGCATTCGCTGGCTGGGGAATTCTGGGAGTTGAAGTCCAGACATCTTCAAGTTGCCAAGGTTGAGAAACACTGCTCTATATACTGTGGACTGCAACTTCCATTGAGACTGGGTGGGAGCGATTAGCACTAATCAAATCTCTAGAGGAGACCTGTTTGGAAGAATCTGGCTTACTCCCAGTCAAAAGGTCATGGAATTACTGGCTCTCCATTTCTCTCCTTGCTAGAAAATAAGCATTGCACTCCAATTTTGTCTCTAAGACATAATTAATGTGTAAACTTTAGCTACATCTTTGCCTTTCTGGGGTTCTAAGGTGCTGGCAGATAGGAGTAAATGCTGAAAATCAATGAGACTGTGTTTCTGAAAAAGTGGGAATAGGAGTGGTTCACTAGAGAAGCAGGAAGGGTGGAGCTGTAGGTTAACAGAGCTAGTCAGGTTCTCTACTCGAGATAGAAGATACAACAGGAATGAAGCTGGGCCTCTTTTATTGTCGGATTTTGAAAACAACTCCACCCTCTCTATAAAGGCCCAGATTGCAACCTAGCCGGCTCAGTGGTTTCCCCTGGAATCTGAACCAGCCATGGCTAGGCCACTGGAGAAGCAGAAGAGTAACCTGTGTGGCAGTAGCTGTGACATTCGAGGCTGGAGGAAATTCCAGTAAGTTCCTTATGAGATCATGCGGCTCAAGTGGGTAATTTGCCAAGCTTTACGGAAGTAGCTTGACACGGTTGGCTCCCTGATTATCTATCATCTTTCTTTTCTTTCTTTCTTTCTTTTTCTTTCTTTCTTTCTTTCTGCCTTCCTTCCTTCCTTTCTTTTTCTTTCTTTCTTTCTTTCTTCTTTCTTTCTTTCTTTCTTTCTCTTTCTTTCTTTCTCTCTCCCTCCCTCCCTCCCTCCCTCCTTCCTTCCTTCCCTCCCTCCCTCCCTCCCTCCCTCCCTTCCTTCCTTGTGTTTGGATATGAAGCCTGCATTTCTCAGGTCGGGAGGTTTACACCACTGCGACTGCTCTACTTCGTCGATAGGCAAAGAGTAGTGTTTAGATCGTGTAGTAGTAGATGGTGTAAGTAGATCCTGCTTCCTTGTTGCTTTCCTCCGGAGGGCGGCCATTCACCCAAAGGTGAAAATACTGTTAAGAGGAACATGCATAACTTGTAGCCTTGTGAATCATCCCAATCCCTGTCGGGATCTATTCCTTGGCTTATCTGCGGTCACTATTCCGAGGAGGCGCGCAGCCACGGCCGTAGTTACTACTCCTAATGCCCACCTTGCAAGCTCGCTCGCTCGCTCGCTTCCTCCTACCGAGCCTCCGCTCTTCCTCGGCGCGCCCAGAGGGAGGGAACGGAGACGCCCGCATGCGCCGCGGCCACCGCCGCTGGGCTGAAGCCATCCGGACTCCGCCTCCCTCCCTCTTTTCTCCCTTCCGATGTTCTCTCTGCCGCCGCCGCAGCCGCCGCCGGAACCCCCGCCAGGTTTGCCAAACCGGGAGCCGCTTCAGGTACGATGACTCTGATACAACTTCCCCGAAACCTTTCAGATTGCAGCTCATCCCCGGCTGCTGATTTTTTCCGCAGGCACCCCATAATAGACAGCCCGGGGCCTGTCGCCATGGAGACGAGACAGTCTTGATGCTCCTCCATCGTCTTTTGGCCTCTCCTTTCTAATGTTGTGGTCACCATGGAGACCTGGTGGTTTTTGCCTCCCTTGGAAGGTGTGTTCCCTGCCGATCCTCTTCGCTTCTCTCTCCCCGGGGAGGGGAGGGGGGAAACTGACTCCATTCTACCATGAAAAGCATCTCTCCTTCCTTCCTCTTCCATCTGATCAATGGGATTGCCATGATTGTCTTTTCCCCCCTAACATTCCTTGAGCATGATTCCATTTTTCTCCTGCTCCCCCCCCACCCCACCCCCATAGACCACTGTAGAGTGTTTTATCTGTCATTGGCAGAATAATAGCATACAAAAGTATTCGCTCACAACTGAATCTGATTATTTGGATGGGTGAGCAAATACTTTTGGCAATATAGTGTATGATAGAGAATCTGCCCTTTTGCCAATCTCTGTCGTTTGGGCTGCTTTAGGCAATCTCTCTGACAAAAATAGGATGCTGCTTGGAGAGAGGTGAAGAAATGGTACAGCTCACACAAGGCCCTTTGGAGGCCGGGATTTGACTAATTTAGATATGCTGTTGTAAGCATGGCTAAGTTCCTAATTAAAAAACAAATAACCCTTTTGCCCAACTGCATTGTGAAGATTACTGGAGTGCGGATTCTTTAATGCAGGCTTCCAAACCTGATTCCTCCAGAGGTGTTAGATCAACATTCATAAATGCAGAAGAGGGAGGGCAGGCCTGAATCAGTTTTGTTACTGCTGTTGTCATGAATCATGGAAAAATGTCAGGCCTTCATTTACTCTTATGCTGTAGTTGCCAGTATGGGGTGGGTGGGTGGGGGGGGGGACACATCGCTGCTCTTCAATTTCAAATCTGACATTTCTTTCCTCTGGGTGGAGGTGAGGGTGGAAATGTGCAGTAATAAGTCTGTGATTTACAATTGGCATTCAGCAATATATATATAGATGTGTGTGTGTGTGTGTGTGTGTGTGTGTGTGTGTGTTGTATTTGTGCTGATAAATAAAGGGAGACTAGTATAGATCTATTTCAAGCTATTTAGCTCTCATCAGCTAGCCATACCCTTACTGGGATTCAAACCTGTGCCCAGTAAGGGTATGGCTAGCTGATGAGAGCTAAATAGCTTGAAATAGATCTATACTAGTCTCCCTTTATTTATTTATCAGCACAAATACAACACAAATGTAACAAAGGCAACAGTAAAAATATTGGGTTTCTGTCGTGATGGTCTCTTGTGACGAGCTGATAGACAGAGAATGGAAGCAGTAAGCTTCCTCCCATAATTGGGGCTTACCAGGGGTTGTGACACTATATATATATATATATATATATATATATATATATATATATATATGTGTGTGTGTGTGTGTGTGTGTGTGTGTGTGTGTGTGTGTGTGTGTGTGTATGGATATGGATATGGATATGGATATGGATATGATGTGTATGATGTATATGTATATGTACATACATACACACACACACAAACATCCATTAATAGTAATGACTTGTCATTAGTTGAAATTTGTCAGAACCTGCTGCAGAACTCTTACAGTGCATTGAGATGTACATTTTCTGTTCTGTTCTCTCTGATTGTTGCCTTTGCTTAAATTTATCAGCCTTGTTATATCAGCCTATCAGATTTGGCAGAGTAGGCATTCTGCATAGGGACCATTGGTTATGAATCTATGTTTGGTGGGTCTCGGGAAATATACTTTCTCTGCTGTTTATATTTGATGGTTTTACTTCTGTTGTTTTTATCAAATTGTTTGTATGCTGGCCAGAATTGATTTGGTGAGGTGAGCTACTGTATAAATTTGATAAACAAATAAATGTATAACCAAAGATGGTCATCCTGAATACATGAATTCAATACCCCCCCCCCTTCCCAGATTTGATTTGTCAGCCGCCCTGAGTCCCCTTCGGGGGGAAAGGGCAGCATATAAATATAATAAATGAAATGAATGAAAATGAAATGAATTTGATCCTAGCGATTTGTAGAGCTGAAACCCTGCATATTGAAAAATGGAACTATATTACACTGTTTCCCATTGTAAATCCTTCTCTGACCCTTAAGTTTTTTCTACTCTTCTGACTGCAGGCACCCCGTTACCAGCACCCCTGAGCAGCCAGTGGCGGTGTGGGGCATGGCAGCAGTGTGGCAACAAGTGTTGGCTGTAGATGCACGGTGAGGCTCCTAGGTTGGATGCATAGGTGGCTTGAGCAACAAGGAAAAGGAAGTATGCCAGTATGGTGTAGTAGTTAAGATGCTAGATTGGCATCACCTGGGACCCAGGATCATGTACATTGAGCCATGAAACCACCTATCAGACTTAATTGTTGTCTCTCAGCCTGTTCTACCTCACAGGATTGTTGTTATGGAGTGAATTGGGAGGACTATACTATCTTGAGCTTCTGAACAAAAAATGCAAGATATAATTCTAGCATACATGCTTACAAATACGTTAAGTGTACGGAACAGGTTGTTCTTAGTTGCTGTTCAGGAAAGTACATTATTGAGAACACAGCTTCATAAATCTTGAGATTTTATTCCTATAAACAGATTATAGTTTAGTACTACATGATGAGTTTAGGAATGAACATTGAGGATATGACCTGAGAAATGGAAAAAAAGCTCTCTGCCATCTTGATTTTTGAGAACAAAGTGTTTTCATTTGAGAGAGGGAAGATTTACCTGACGTGGAAAGAACAATGAAGGAACTTCATTCTAAATCAGTATTTTTCATTTAGTGGATTTAAATGCATACTGACGTGTGATTACAGCACAGTACTGAGATGAGCCTAGGACTTTGAGCTGCAGAGAATTTTATACTCTCTTGATTAATGAAAACTCAAAATGATGCTAAGCAAAAGAGAAGGTTAAATTCAACAAGGACACTATTGGCTGAGGTGTCAGGCGGCTAATGCATCACCTTGTCTTGCAGATACAACGCGTACCGCACCCCAAACTTCCCTCAGTTCCGTACACAATACATCCGCAGACGAAGCCAGTTGCTGCGTGACAACGCTAAAGCAGGCTTCGATCCCTTGCTTCGCAAGCAATACCTGCGGCTACGCAGTCAGCTTCTGGCCCAGCGCTACGGCCCACTCTCAGAACAGAGCAGCTTTCGAGCCTACAGCAACAGCATCGTCCGAAGCAGTCGCACTACACTTGATCGCATGGAGGTACTCGGGGTTTTTTTGCCTATTAAGAATAGCCTGATGATAATCAGTTCAGTTCTGGGATAATGAAGATTTTTAAAAAAAATAAAAGCTTGGAAAACTTAATTGCATTGAATCAGTCTTGCATAATTCTGATTCTGTGTTTCAAAGAGGTTTGGTATAACAGGAAAAAAGAGTAACCCTAACCTAGACCAGTGTTTTTCAACCTTTTTTGTGCAAAGGCACACTTTTTTCATGAAAAAAATCACGAGGCACACCACCATTAGAAAATGTTAAAAATTTTTAACTCTGTGCCTATATTGACTATATATAAAGTAATTCTCCCACGGCACACCTTACACTATGTCACAGCACACTAGTGTGCCGCGGCACAGTGGTTGAAAAACACTGACCTAGACCATTTGAAAGAATTAAAAAAGTAGCACCTTGTTTCTTAGAAATTATTTACACTTTTCTAGTCACAAGAAGTTGAAAATATCCAAACAAGAATTGGGGAGAGGAAAGGATGAGACAGAATTTGTCAATACCATGTTACCTAATATAGCACCAGTGGTGGGATTCAGCCAGTTCGCACCTATTCGGGAGAATCGGTTGGTAACTTTCTAAGCAGTTCGGAGAACCGGTTGTTGGAAGAAATCTCCTTTTGTTTTTTTCCACTTTACAGGGCTAATCCTATAAGGAAGGCAGGAAGGAAACATTCTGGTGTTGTTTCTAGCCTAATCTTTATTGACCTGCTTATAGAAACTGCCTCTCTGGTTAACCCTTATTACATTGTAACAGCTAAGGTGAAGCGCCCATCAATGTTAGTGATGTTGAGATGGACATGCCCACCCAGTAACATGACCACTAAGCCCTACCTATCCTGCTGGTCATTAGGGCAGAGAACTGGTTGTTAAATTATTTGAATCCCACCACTGTATAGCACTGACGTTTCATTGCGATTGTTTCCAATCCAGCATTTCTAGGGACAAGCTTGCCCATATCTTCCCTTCACATAGCGTTCCTCTGCATTGTGTCTGCCCAGAAATTTCTGTCTTAAAATGTAAAAATTATGTGTTGTAACAATAGGATTTTGATGACGACCCAAGAGCACTGGGTGCCCGAGGCCACCGCCGCTCTGTCAGCCGGGGTTCCTATCAGCTGCAAGCTCAAATGAACCGAGCTGCCTACGATGAAAGGTATAAAGCCAGCCAGAGAAAAAGGTCCCATGTTCTAGTCAGTCTGCTCACTTGCTGTGTGTTACTGTTGTTGTTTTTTTGGAAGTTTTAATCAGAAAAGGCTGGTGATACCCAATGTTGTGAGTCCGGTACATTTAATCAAAGAATAAAGGTTCTTTAGTGTTGCCTTGTCTTCCTGCCCCATTTCTGTTGATGATCTGTCAGTTTATATTATTCTCTTCCTTAGATCCCCAGGGAGTGTTGTCCCCACTTCAGTGGCTGAAGCTAGTCGTGCTATGGCTGGGGATACTACACTAAGTGAGAACTATGCCTTTGCTGGCATGTATCATATCTTTGACCAGCACGTGGATGAAGCTGGTGAGTAGAGGAAGAATATAACAATCAACTACGTAAAGGCACTGCTAAGCCTCTTTCTTCTGTCTGTCAACACAATAAAAGGCATGTATATTATTATTTGCAAAAAAAAGAAAAGATGAATACTAAGTATTGATCGAATCCCTTATCCAAAAAAGAGTTTATTATGATTCTTGCCTTTTGGGGGGGGATAAAAGTAAGAACTATGGGAAATGGAATATTGAGAAAGACTTTGTAATAGCTGCCCCCAAATTTCCCCTGCTGTCCAGAATCTTCAGCTGTGGCCACATTAGTTGAGCTGCTAAGTAGATGCTTAAGTTATTGAAGTCGGATAGCTTAACAGAGGGCCCTCTTTGTTCCACCACACTGCTCAAGATATTCCTCAACCAATTTGATAATTGTATTGATGCAAGAAGAAATAGCATAAGAAAAATCCAGAATAATATACAACACTCTGGATCAGTGTTTCTCAACCTTGGCAACTTGAAGATGTCTGGACTTCAACTCCCAGAATTCCCCAGCCAGCATTCGCTGGCTGGGGAATTCTGGGAGTTGAAGTCCAGACATCTTCAAGTTGCCAAGGTTGAGAAACACTGCTCTGGATAGTCCAAATATCAATCTAATGATTTTTCTCTTCTCCTCCTCCTCCTCCTCCTCCTCCTCCTCCTCAGTGCCTAAAGTTCAGTTTGCCAATGACGACAAACACCTACTAGCCTGCTGCTCTCTAGATGGCACCATTTCAGTGTGTCAGTTAGTACCCACTCCCCCTGTGGTGCTTCGAGTGCTGAAAGGACACAGCCGTGGCGTATCGGACTTTGCTTGGTCTCTCTCCAATGACATTATCGTTTCCACTTCACTTGATGCCACAATGCGCATTTGGGCTACCGAGGATGGCAAGTGTATCCGGGAGATTCCAGATCCAGATGCTTCTGAGCTCCTTTGCTGTACTTTTCAACCTATGAATAATAATCTTACCGTGGTGAGTGAAGTAACAATGATATGCTTTCCTTTTCTCTCCTGAGTATGTATTATGAGAAATTGGGTTTCATTCCAGTAACACTAGCTTACATTGGAGTTTATTACTCAACTTTATTCCCATGATGCAAGTAAGGAATGCACTAAATGATTTAAAAGCATTGATATTCTGATTCTTCTCTAATGTGAGAGAGGGGACAGTAAAAGGGTCTGGTTATAAAAAGTTAAACATTAAATTACCCTTTCCCCCATATTAATCCACCTCTCGTATGAAGATAGGGGTGGGCTAGGTTAGGGTTTCAATTTTAATTCTATTTAGAAGGGTTACCATTCTAATTCTATTTTCAGGGAGCTCAGTCCATCACAATCATAACTTGTGACAATCATAATCACATGACCAACCTGATTTTACAACCTCTTTTGTGGCGATCATTACGAGAATCACAGTTGTTAAGTAAATGCAATAGCCATTAAGTGAACTAGTGATTCATTATGATTGTGGTTTTGCCGCAAATGAAATAAAGGCTGGTTTGGGAGAAAAACTTTGTAACATGTGATAACCGTATTTTTCGGAGTATAAGACGCACCAAGGTTTTGAAGAGGCAAATTTTTTAAAAAAGTAGATAGGTAGATAGAGGGATAGAGAGGGAAAGAAAGAGAGAAAAATACAGTAGGTAGGTAGGGAGAGTGAGTGAGTAGGTAGGTAGGTAGATGTTTCCAGGTGTATTTATCCATGTGCTTGAGGAGGAAATCACTGACAATCTGCAGCACCTAAGACTTTGTTTCTGCTGGCCCAGCACTTGATCAATCTAATTCTCATCAATTAGTTAAAGCATTTGATCAATCTAATTCTCATCAATCACTTTAACTAAAGAGCTTTCCGAAAGGAAAAAAAAGGTTTTGCACTCTGCAAACCTCCCAAAAACGGCCCATTTTTCACGGAAACTGGCCCTTTTTTGTCAAAAAAAAAGTGTATGCATAGCCTTATGGAGGCTTATAGAGTGCTGCTGGGGGCTGGGGGAGCAAAAAATGGCCCATTTTTTGTTCATTTCTGCCCTCCCCAGTCCCCAGGAGCTCTCTGAAAGCCTCCATAAGGTTAGGCACAGCCATTTTGGTGAACGGGGTGGGGTTTCGGGATGCAAAAAATGCTGTATTCGATGTATAAGACTCACCCAGATTTTCAACCTCTTTTGAGGAAAAAAGGTGCATCTTATACTCCGAAAAATACAGTACATGTCTGTGGATTCTGCAGAGCCCAAAGTTCAGTCATGTAAAGGGGGGCGGGGGAACGACACCTGATCATTGGGATTTCAAATCCAGGTCATTAGTATCTCCCAGGTAGGTCCTTTGGAACTTCAAACAATCGCTAAGCAACACAGTTATTAGGACTACCTGTATGTTGCTAGTTCCTCCTATTTTGTTTAGTGCAAGCTACAAAAACTAATTTCTTTATCCATCCATCAGGTGGGAAATGGAAAACACAACCTTCATGTGATGAACATCTCAACAGGGAAAAAAGCGAAGGGTGGCTCAAGCAAACTAACAGGCCGAGTCCTCTCCCTCTCCTTTGATTCTTCTGGGCGCATCCTTTGGGCAGGAGATGACAAAGGCAGCATATTCTCATTCCTCTTTGACATGGCAACAGGTGAGTTTCCAAGATGATCCTGCAGAGATAGGTTGCAGCCCAGTTTGGATCAGTCAGTTTCTGCTTCCATTTCATTTTTGCAGGAAAACTGACCAAAGCCAAGCGCCTCATAGTTAACGAAGGAAGTTCTATCACCAGTATCTCAGCCCGTTCCTGGATCAGCAGAGAAGCACGTGATCCTTCTCTCCTCATTAATGCATGTATTAACAAGCTGTTGTTATATAGGTATGATGCTATTGCACCAAAAGCCGTGCTTTATTTGTATATGCAGAATATTAATAAATCCCATTTAAGGGCAATATATGCATTTATATATATACATGCTTACACCATTCCTTTTACTTTTCCTGACAGGGTAGTGGATAATGAAGGAACATTGCAGCTTAAGAGAAGCTTCCAAATACAACAGAGCTCACATCCTGTCCACAGCATTTTCTGCCCCCTCATGTCTTTTCGCCAAGGCGCTTGCATTGGTACGATGCTTGTAGGGCCATTCTGTAATTGGAAAAATAATGCAGCAGAGCCAGTTCTCTGCAGCTGCTTCTAATCCTGTGCTTTTGGTGTTTTCCATTGCACTTATTACTCTAATAAGAGTTAAAAAGAATTAAAGACCCCCTCCTTTATTAAGGGCCTATACTTAATGAAGGTTTTGTTCTAATCGTTTATTTTTGTGCATTTCAGTGACTGGAAGTGAAGATATGTGTGTGTATTTCTTTGATGTGGAACGGGCCACCAAAGCTATTGTTAACAAACTTCAAGGACACAGCGCTGCAGTCTTGGATGTCAGCTTTAACTGCGATGAGAGTCTCTTGGCATCCAGTGATGCCAAAGGCATGGTGATTGTCTGGAAAAGAGAACAGAAGTAGCATATTTTTCTATGATACGTGAAAGGAAAAATACATAGGAGATGCAGCTACGAGGACAACGGACAAAGAGAATTAAAAGATCCAATCTTTCCTGTTTTTGGTTTATGTCTTCTTCATCCTGAAACATACTGATAAGCATACTTCCAGAATACAATGACCGCTGCTTTTCTCCTTTTCAGTTGGTGAGATTTTGTACAGCGTACAAAGGATTCCACTTACCCTGTGAATTGTGGCTTAATGGATTTCACCATCCAGATTACTGTTCTTTGGCTGAAAGAGAATGTGATCGATTGCACTACAGGAACTGCTTATGAATTGGCATAATAAAGTTTAGGACTTCAAGGATTCTTTTCTAATTCAAGAATGTGAAACCTAATTTAGTTTCAGTCCCATCTTTTCCTAGATAGCATGAAACTACTTTTCTGTATAAAGAGCGCTCCATTTCCTCCTGGAAATATATTTTGCACAGCATGGGTTAAAGTACCACACTCACTACAATGTAACACAAAAGATATCGAAGATGAAGAAAATCAACCTGTGTTAATTGAATTGATGGACTTCTGCAGCATTAAATTTGTGCATAGACTGCTCTTCGATATAGTAGAATATATGTAGTAGAATATTTGTTTTAGCATGTTTTTCAAGAGCAAGTTGACAGTACTGTCCTAATATAACATTTGTGTATGAAAGCCACAGATATGAACAAGGTATTTAATGTATAGTAAGCCATCTGAAATCTACCAAAATAATTAGCATATTCCTGATACCACAGAAATGAGCTTTCTTAGAAATGAAGTTCTGAAACGGGTCTACTTAAATTGCAAAATGCATTTTTGTTACATCTTTCACAGCATGCATGAAACGGGGGTATAAGAGGGAAGGTTGTTGTATTAAACTTTCTGTATTGTGGCTGTTACAATTTTTCTTTGGCTTTGTTCTCTCCTGTGCATAAGAAGAAACTCTGTAAATTAACTGTCACTGGAAAAAATAGTGGTATTTAATCATAGGCTTTTCAGGCAGGTACCTGGCAAAGGAATAGATTGAGAGTTACAGTAGTACAATTAGGTAATCTTATCAAGAAGTATGGATTGAGCTAAAGGGATCATATCCATGGGCATGCAAGCAGTCACATCTTTGTAGCAAGGAAATTGCATAGTGTTAGGCAGAGTTGACAGATTTTTGAGTATAGTTGAGAGGATTAAGAGATTATTACATGGTAATGGTGTCCGAAATGTATAAATCAGTTTAGCTCTAAAGGGAAGGTATGTTAGGCGGAAAAAATAAAGTTAACAAGAATGTAAAGTAACATGAGACTTTCAAACAGAAACTAAGTATGTTTAGGTAAAGGTATGTTTTTCTAACATAATGCAGATGTATTTCTAATAAACTGTTAACTGCAGTCTACCATTTAAACTGCTCTTAAATTAAAACTGGTTCTTTTTCACGGAATTGCGTAGGGAGGGAGTCATCAATAGTGTATTGCTTCAGAAGTATTGAGTAGGTGAATGTTCACTCCATGACAGTCACTGTATAGTCTTCATTTAATCTGTCTTAATGGATCAGACTGTTACAACATTCTATGTACATAATATATACCAGGAAAACAAAACCACAAGAAATCAGTGGTGCCCTTAGTTGCTGGAGAGGATGTACTCAGAAGAATTATGTCACAAGGTCTGCTGATAGCGTAAGTTGGTATAACCAAGTGATTTATCTTCAACAACAGCACAATTTCTTTTCAAGGTAATATAAACTGATAGCTCTTACACATCTTGTGGAAGCAAATTCTACAACACAAACTCTTAAAAATTTAATGATTGCATTCACACATGCTAAGGTTGGTTATGCTTAGCTTTGATTAATGTTGCCATGACTTAACTGAACCAGGTTATTTGATTAATTTATATTTCAGAATATTGTATACTTCTAGAATAAAGAGAATTACAGTATTTTTGGGGGAGTATAAGATGCACATTCCCCCCCCCAAAGGGTGAAAATTTGGGTGTGTCTTATACATTGAATACAGCATTTTTGGCCTCCCGAAATCCTGCCCCATGCATCCCATTTTTCGTAAAAATGGACGTGCAGAGGGTTTTAGAGGCCTACAAAGTGCTCCTGGGGGCTGGGGAAGGCAAAACGAGAAAAACAAACAAGGCATGCAGGGGGTTTGGGAGGCTTGTAGATTACTCCTGGGGGCTGGGGTGGGCAAAAGCTAGTGAAAACGGGTTTTTCACAAAGTGTTTTTGCCCTCCCCAGCCCCCAGGAGCACTCTACAGGCCTCCCAAATCTTCTGCACGCCCTGTTTTTTGCAAAAAATGGCAAATGGGGGCCAGGGAGGGCAAAGAATTTTTTAAAAAGATTTACCTCTTCAAAATCTTGTTGCGTCTTATTCTCCGGTGCGTCTTATAGTCTGAAAAATTCTGCATTACTATCATCCCCAAAGGTATATTTTTTAAAATAAGTATGGTCCCTAATAAGGAAAATGTGACTATCTACTAAAATTACTGTATTCCAATACAGATAATAAAATACACCAATATTTCATATTTGTAAAAAAAAACTATTAACATGTACTCGCATTTTGCTATTCTTTTTTAATATAGTTGGTGAGATGCTTAAATGGCTAAATCCAGGCTCATTTGAAAAAGGTCATCCCTGAAATGTTTTTCTTCGTATGCCATTTACATTAAATACAAATGTTCAAAAGAACGCTGGGACCTAGCATTCTTATTTTCCCTAATTTCTATAGGGGAAATACACTTTGAACAGTTTTAAGCATCCCATTTTATTTGTTGATTATTTTCTTCCTAACAGGTTCAAGTTTTATCACTCATTGGGCTTCAAAACAAAACCAGCATTTTAAATGTTATTGTAATCAGCAGAAGCCTGAATAGATTTTTCAAGAAATTTTGTCACACTAAGCTTATTTTGAGTTGTTTTTTTTTTAAAAAAATCCAGTTTTAATATAGGGGAATGGAGAACATTTCATATATCTTGATTTCAGTAAAGCATTTAAACTATCACATAACATCATTATTAAGCTAGACAAATATGAACTAGGTGTAATGTTTAAGGAGGCTAACAGTGGGTCCTTAAAATTAATCCAGAAGTACAAAGTGAGGGCTGCAGGGTTAAGTCCTAAGCCAGGTACACATCAACCGTTTTGACAGTTATTTTGAACAAAGAGATAGACTGAACAGTCACCAAATTTACAAATGATATGAAATTGGGTGGGAGAGCTAATATTCGATAATACAGAAACACGCCTTTGTTTAAGAAAACTCAAGTTTGTCAGAGCAGGATGAGCAGCTCTTATATGTGCAAAAAGGGTCTTGGAAGTAGAATTGATATCAATCAGTAATGTAATTCAAAAGTAATGTAATTTCAAATTGTGTCAGTAGAATATATTTTTCAGATCTCACAAATAATAGTGCAGATCTGTATCTTTTTCTATGCATAACACTTTAAGGATTTAGATACACTGGAATAAGTGCAAAAAGATGTAAAGATAATCAGGGCATAGAAATGCGTCTACATGGTGGTAATAAAGAATAAGTAAATGTTTATTTTCTAAAAAGTTATAAGAAGGTTATAATTGTTACCCTTTATGATATTTAGAGTATGCTAATAAGAGATCATAATCTGTGCTTGGTTGTCCCAGAGAAAAAGGACCTGAAATAATTAGTCTAAAATTACCAGAAGACATTTTAGCAATAGCAATAGCAGTTAGCATTTTCCAGTTGAAGTGTCAGAAAAACTTCCTAAAGGGCACTCAAAAATGAAAACTTTTATCCTAGGAGATGGTGAATTCCCTTTGATTGGATATATGCAAGCAAAGATTGGATAGATATTTGTCAGGAATGCTTTCATTTTGATTTGGGACTGAGCAGGGGCTTGGATTCAATGGCTCAAATATTCATTTCCAATTATGTTATTCCAATTTATTATTAAAACAAAATAGATTAAGCCCTCACTATTTTGTGCCAAACATGTTCCTGCTCCACAAAATCATCTTTTATGTTTATAAAAACTGAAGCCCAAAAGCAAGTGATTTGATTTTGCAACTGATTACGTTTCCCCCATTTGTTAGACTAAAGCTGCTTCTAAAATCTATTATCTTTACATTATTACTGCAGTGATTTTTAAAAAAAGGAACAGTAAGTTGTAAAACACAAAATAAAGACTCCAGACAACTAATTCAGTTCAGCAGTCATAATTCAAGAACTTCATAACATATTCCAAAATACAGCTATTTCCAGAAACTAGTTTTTGCCCCAACCCATTAAAAAAATTAAAACATTTTCTTTAAAAACAAATGCATTAATTAAAAAATATGACATTGTTGCTTTTCAGATTGCATAGAGCTTTACTCCATGATGGGTTTTAAGTGCGACTTCAAGTAGCAATTATGTAAAGATGGACAACAGTCATATGGCACACTGAGGTAATGCAAAATCTGTGCACAGGGAGAAGAAAACGGCTTTGATTTCCCACCTACTAGTAAGGTGGCAAGGAAGTGCTTCTTTTGTCCTTCGGCAAAAACCTAAAAAATTAGCTTGTTCCTTGTCTTTCATTTAAGGCTTTAAACAGTAAGCTGTAGTTGAGATAAAATAAGCACAGATTTATTAAAGGAGTTCTGTTCTATGCTGTAGTTTTTCCAGCAGCAAGATAAAGTCAAGCAACCTGTCCACCTACTGAAGAGACTGCCCCACACCCATGTTTCCATAAGAATACTCTGATCAGGCAATCAGAAGCAGCCAAGTCAGTGTTATATAGCACAAGAAATGTGGATTACTGCCCTCGCAGTTCTAAACGTTTATCATTTGTTCTTCAAGCAGGTAAGTTCCTGACTCTTAGCCTCAGTCTGCAATCTTTCAACAGCCAGCTTGAACTTCTAATCCAGGCTTTACAGGCATCTTCCAAGAAAAACTAGCAAAGAACTAGAAAAGGTATTTTCGACAAGATTCTGTGCCACATTTACACTCAATTCGCATCCGCTTCTTCGGTGAGCCAGCCAGACTTCCCACAAGGCCAAAATTAGAGTCCATCCTTGTGCTTTCTGCATTTACTGGATCCACTGTGGAAGACATTTACCTAGCATCAAACTTCATAAAAGATATCTCTTGTTTGATAACAAATTTATTCGCTCATTGACTAAACTTGAAATTATGTTCCTTTAACTCTTAAATATTACTTCAAGAGACAAAAACCAGAAGCAACTTGCACATAATATAGAAACAATCTTTTAGAGCAGTGTTTCTCAATCATTTTTTCATGCCTTTGCAGATCCCTTGTGATTTTATTGCAGCTCCCCCCCCCCCAGGGATCTGTGGACCATAGGTTAAGAACCACTGTTTTAGAGCAAACAATAAGTCCAACCAGAATTTAGAATAGTTGAAAATAGGAACTTATTTCCTAAATCTTATCTCCCAAGTTCACTATGGCAAATCGCAAGTCATCTCAAATTCTCCCCAAATTTCTCCTTTCTTACCTTGCATATTATAGTCAAAGGTAAGCTCTTCTCCAACTCTGATAGCTCGAGTAGCAAAGAAAGCAATGCGTGGCAGTCGTTCATCCAAATTTTCAATAAAAACATTATACACCTGTAGATTGGGGTTGCACTGGAAGCAGAGAATGCCAGGTTGAGTGAAAAGTGAAACAAATCTTGCTCTGAATATTATTGAGTACAAGGCTCCCTCATTAATTTATTGCACTTACACTGTGATTAACAAAATGTGAAATGTTGCCATAATAGGCAGCATCTACTGTGTATACATCTTCTACGTAGTCCAGGTCAAACAGATAAGTGGCACCCTCTCGGTCATAGATCTGACCCCGTCTTTCAGCTTCCTCTGATGTGATAATCTGGAAATGATGTGGAAGAAATAAAAATCTAAAGTCTATAAAATAAAAAGTACTTTTGCTTATGATTCTTATCATATACTACTGTTATCCCTCTGCATTTTTTGATTTCTATGGGGAGGGGGGTGTTCAGTTGCTTTGCTGTGCTGAATATATCCTAACAGACTCTAAATGTATTTGTGTTATCATTTTGATTAATGCAAAGATGTGAAAATATTCCCAAATTCCCATAGAATATAAATTCTTTATTTTGATGATCAAACTCTTTAACAGTTTAAATGAAATGAACATGTTGGACAGGCCTGTTGTGCTGCTTTCATCCATTCAAGCTTCTGTATGCACAAATCCAGCAGGAGGCGCCAAAATATCTCCCAACTACCATCTCCCAACTCACCATGATCAGAAGTGCTTTCCAATGCTAACATATCTGATAATTAGTTAACAAGATCTGTGTATTAACTTTCCTTTTCTTTCCAATTAGTTAAACCATATAATTTATGAGATCAAACATCTTTTCCCAGATTCATGGGAAATTGAAATTAAAAGATTACTCTTATATGTGCCTCAAGTCACGTGGTTTAGCGCAATATTGTTTGCTTTGAATAAAGAATTGTAATTATATAGTACCGTATCTATTTTTATCTGGTATGATTTGGAGCAGATTCCATTTGGATTCAGAATCAACAAAATTTATGTATCATACAGGCTCAGCCTTACCTCTCCAACATATTCCATGACAAAGCTGTGCTTGCGAATCTTCTCCAATGTACGTACACCCCAACCACGTCCATTATCTGTCCGGAAAATGCAAAGGTCATAACGAATGCCCCTCTGTACTACACGGTTTGAGCAATCAATACCACAGTTGCAGCGAGAATTGCACTCATAGATGGGCATGCCAGCCTTGATCTTTACTTGGCCCAACTCATTATAGGCAAATTTATGGTGTGAAGCCCCAGGACAGCATCCTCCTGCTGCTTCTGACAGACAGTCCGAACATTCACAGCCTACAGCCACCTGGTTGAGAGTGATACCATCCCCAACTTTATATTCATTGATGTAGACAAAGTCCCGGGGAGGCCCATCCAAGTCCACCTCATTTTCTACCACAATTCGTCCCTTGTGGTTGCGCTTGGCATTAAGCTCATATTCCCACTGCTGCAAAGCTCGCCTCTGTTTGGCCTTCTGAACCAAATAATTGGAAATTCCTTGATCAAGTAAGCGCATATTCTTTTTGAGTTTGCTACCACGCCGGATCATTGCCTGTTCTATGTCCCTGTGGAATTGCTTGAGTATACTGATACATCGCAAATTCTTTCGGGGCTCCCAGGTATTCTCTGAATCAGAATAGCCCCGCCACTTCACCAGGTAGAATTCCTCATCCTGAGTAAAATAACAGAGCAAACTGTAAGTCTACCATTTTACAATTTTCTTCCTAGAAAAAAGCCCAGAAAATGACATTTCCTAGAATTTCTTCACTAAAACAAAAATCCAAGGATATAATCCAGGTATACTACATAGCATTTCCATCATCCCATCCTATCATTCTCAATTTCTTAAAGAAAAGAACACTGATTAAAAGGGGGAGAACAGAAAGAAGGAAAGTATAAATTATGAAAATGTCAATACAGGTATGCTGTCAACAGAGACCTGGTGAAGATTAGATCATATAAAAGGAAAGATTAAAACTATGGGGAAATCCAAGAAACTCACCCGGATTTTCTTATAATCACATAGATATTCTACTTCAAAATCACTGAGGTTTTTTTTAGTAATGCCCAAGGAAGGGCAACACACCTTCTCCAATCGACAAAGATCCTGGAGATTGGACCAAGTTGACTTGCAGCAAACAGTACACTCTGTGGAGGATAAGAGTAGACATTCACTGTTAAAATAGTTTACTTTAAAAAAAAAATAAGTTATCTGAATAACCCTGCAAAACATACTAACCAAATAATTACAGGAAACATTCTTTATATTTAGCCTGACACATATTACAAAGATATAGAGAATAGCAGAAAGAATATTTCAAAACAGCCATGTGACAATTTTTAGTACCCTAGAGTTATTAAAATACAAATGGGTTAAGAAACATCTGGACTTATTGGTAAATTGATTCATGTAATGATGATATGCAGTAAAGTGGATGTTTAGAGCAGTGTTTTTCAACCTTTTTCTGCAAAGGCACACTTTTTTCATGAAAAAAATCACGAGGCACACCACCATTAGAAAATGTTAAAAAATTTTAACTCTGTGCCTATATTGACTATAGGCAGGTGTTTTTCCCACGGCACACCTTACACTATGTCACGGCACACTAGTGTGCCGCGGCACAGTGGTTGAAAAACACTGGTTTAGAGTAACAAAAAATGACTCCCCAAATGACGTAGACTGACATAAAAGCATTATGAGCTGTGTTTAATTGTAATGTAAGAATTAAATAATTTGAATTTAAGAATTTAAATTCACCTAGATTTTGTATTGTTCAATTTCCAAATCTTAAGAGAGTTTTATTAAAGTAAATCTTGCTAGGCTTATGTTTGCAGATTGCTGCATTTGATTAGTCACCTTTGAATTCACAGCAAAAGTTGTATTTACTTGTGTCAAAGGTGCTTTTTCAGAGGCAACTGGACTTTCTTGTTTTTCATTGAAGACGTTTTGTTTCTAATCTAAGAAGCTTTTTCAGATGTGACTGGATGGTGGGGAATGGAAAGATTTATATTCCTTGCAGACAGCTGGTCATTTGCATTCTTTTAGAGGTGTGAGGTCACCTGAAGGTTTATCTGTGTCATCAGGGTCACCTGAATATTGCAAATGGGTATTCAGCTTTCTTGGAATTGTTGAAAGAACCATGTTGTAGACTGGTGATAAACGATGTCGTATCCCTCCCTGTTGACAATGATATCATACTACATCATCTACCAGCATCTCCAGCCTACAACACAGTCCTTTTAACAGTTCCAAGAGGGCTTAACACCCATTTGCAATACTCAGGTGACCCTAATAGCAGATAAACCTCCAAGTGGGTTCAATGCTTCTCTAAAAGAATGCAAGTGACCAGCTGTCTGCAAGGAGGATAAATCCTGAAGAATAATAACTGAACTTAAGAAGTCCCAGTCATTTTTTGTACAGATACCTAACATATTTAAAATCTACAAAAAAATATTTCTCATATTAAAAAAGAACCTAAAATCTTTTTAGGGATCTTTTTCAGAATTATTTTTTATATTGTACATAACATTTTCACAAACCACTGGAATTTCCAAAATGAGCTAATATCCTAGAAAGTTTGTCAAATAAAATAAGACAAATGTATATAATTTTTGCAAAATTTATTTCCAGCACTCTAGTTCCAATTCAGTATTCTAGTATAAGAATAACCAAATCCTATATTTATCAAGATTTAATTAATTTACAAAACTATCAAGCTGCTTCATTCATATGTTTCATTTTTCACTTACAGAATCCCAATTCTTTTTACAAAGGTAATATCACTAGATGAACTACTAGCACAGCTTCAGATGGATAAAGCTGGAATCAGATTATAATTACCTGTAACACATTGTTATCTACTCCAAACTCTTGGACAAGCTATAAAATGCGATCTAGTTTGGTAGTGACAACTGCATTTTGAAGAACAACTTTGTGCCAGTGGCACGAATGTACATATGTTGAAATGTAAGCAAGATGAGGGTCATTTCACACAACCATATGTGTAAATACTAAGAGATGTCTCATCAATAGCATTCAATTTATATTTAACATAGTAAATACACAGACACATTGTATGTTACATTTACGTTTATTTAAAATCTTTCGGCCACTCATTTCCGCAAGACTTGAGCAGTTATCAGAAACATCCTAAGGAAAAATACTTCAATAAAAATAATCTCACTAAACAAAATAATTTTAAAAAGCTCAACAGCCTCATAAAGGATTAAAAACAAAAGACTAAGTTATGTATCCACCAATTCATCCCAGCAGTGAAAGCATGTCTTCATCCTGTGCAAGTTAGAAACCCAAGTATTTTAAGTGCTGTTTTGAAACCCAGGAGGGAAAAGATCAGACTAAATCTCCATAGAGAGAGAGAGTTCCAAAACATGAGGGTGATTTAAAAAAAAAAACATGCATCTCCTAGTAGTTACTGTAAGATGGCATTCTAAAATGATAAACCGAACATAGGTTTATCCAGAAAAGCATACATTTGCTGTTTCTACTAAAATGCATGGATATAAATTGAATAAAACAGAAAATAAAAATTTATTTATTTATTTATTTATTTATTTATTTATTAATAAAATTTATAGGCCGCCCAATCCCGAAGGACTTGGGCCGGCTTACAAAAAGAAAATAAAAATAATTATCCCGATTTTCTTAACATCTCCATGTGGTTTCAGTTCTAAGGGTACTCAACACATGTTACCAGAACCGCATCTACAAGTCTAAAGTAGAGTTCTTTATGCAGCACTGCCTAAACTATATTAATTTCTAAAGCCTGCATTTCATACAAAAACCAGATTTTTCGATGACAGGTCTGCCTTGTTCATTAGGGATCTGAAAGTCATTCTGGAAGTTGATTTAAGATTTAATTTATTTGTATGCCGCCCTTCTCCGGGAGGGACTCAGGGCGGCGAACAACTCAAAAGGGGAAAGGGGATACAAACACAATACACGTAATTAAAATACACAAGAGTC
Source organism: Thamnophis sirtalis (assembly GCF_051295495.1). NCBI lineage: Eukaryota > Metazoa > Chordata > Lepidosauria > Squamata > Natricidae > Thamnophis > Thamnophis sirtalis. The sequence goes on from NW_028261383.1 coordinate 166,451,047, forward strand.
ATACAGCCATACAAGTCGAGAGGGGAGGGGAACTCATCAACCCCAGGCCTGCCGGCACAGCCAGGTTTTAACTCCAGGAAGGCCTGGAGAGGGGTGAGGGTCCGACTCTCTGCGGGGAGTTCATTCCAAAGGGCTGGAGCTGCAACAGAGAAGGCCCTCCCCCGGGTGGTAGCCAGATGGCATTGGCTGGTAGACGGAACCCGGAGGAGGCCGACCCTGTGCGATCTAATGGGTCTGTGGGAGGTAATTGGCAGCAGGCGGTCTCTCAAGTACCCAGGTCCAATACCATGAAGGGCTTTATAAGTGACGACTAGCGCCTTGAAGCGTATCCGGAGACCGATCGGTAACCAGTGCAGCTCACGGAGGATAGGTGTAACGTGGGTGTACCGAGGTGCACCCACAATCACTCACGCGGCTGCATTCTGGACAAGTTGTAGTCTCCGAATACTCTTCAAAGGCTGCCCCATGTAGAGCGCATTGCAGTAGTCCAGTCTTGAGGTCAGGAGGGCATGAGTGACTGTCGCGAGTGCCTCCCGGTTCAGGTAGGGGCGCAACTGGTGCACCAGGCGAACCTGGGCAAATGCCCCCCTGGTCTTTCCAGCTGAAAAACAGGCTAAATATGCGTTAGGGAAGAGAGCATCCAGTCTGACAGGGCAGAAGCTTGAAATTATCACTGCTTTCAGTCAGTTCGTTCTGTGAGGAAAAACTTATTCCAGAACAAGATTCCCTCCCGCAGAGGAGCTGCTGCTCCTCTTCGACGGGAAGGGAGCACTACGCGCAACAAGTTGTTCTTAAGGAACGGGAAACACAAAGATGAACGTATACAACCAGGTGAGGGGAAACGAAGGAGCCAAACCAGGCAAAAAAAGGGGTTCTTTTTTTTTGAAAACGAAGTAAGGAAATATTGCCGGGGATACAAGCGGAGAAATCAACTGTAGGAAGTCAACGTGCTGGACTTTCGCGGCGCGAGTGGGATCCCCGCTTCTCTCTCGTGGTCCTTTTTCCTCTTTTTTTCCTCAGCTCCCCGCGCGATCATTTACCTCAAGTCGGGCGCGGCGCGAGGCAACCGAACGGCCGCGCCACGTACGCCGGCTCGCGCGCTCTTCTTCCTCTTCTTCCTCCTCCTCCCCCTCCCCCCCCTCAACGGCCGTTGCCGAATGCCGCCTCAGCCACGCGCCCGCCAGAACGCGTCAGAGGCGGCCACGGGCTTTCTCCCCTCGCGGCAGCCCCCCCCGCTTCCCGCTCGATTCAATCCTTGCCGCCTCGCGCCTCAACGCCCGGCGCGCTCTTGCCTTCGTTTCGCTCACCTTTTAAATTTTCCGCCATCTTGAACATTTTTTTTTATTTCCCTCCACCCACCGAGGCCGCCAGAGAGTTTTCATCTCACAAGAAGGGGAGCTGGAGGCGGATCCGGGCAACCTCCGAAGCTTCGCCTTTTGAGGAACGGGCTCTCGGGCCAATGGGGAGCGCGGGGCCCCGCTTAGGCCCCACCCTCCTAGGCCTTTCACGGGGGTTTCTTCGCTGACTCGCTTCGTTTCCTCCCGCCGGGCAGGAGGTTCTGGTTTTGCCGCTCGGCGCGAAGGAAAAGTAAAACTTTGGCACCGCCTCCCAGCGCTGTTCAAAGCTGAAGCGTGTGGTAGCTTGGCCTTTTCGAAACGTTGGTCTCTGAGTCGTTTCTCTTTTCTTGCTCGCACAGGAGGAGAGACGAAATAGAGATGGGGTGCGAAAGCGAATTATTCAAATCGACAGCTGCTTTTGTTTGAAAGTTGCCCTTGAGTACGAGGGTATCTAAAAGATGTGGAAAAACATGTATGCTACAAGGAAAGGGGGGGTTGACGGATTATGTTCACGTTATTGATCCGTTTATGAGACAGTTTCTGAATGTATTTAAAATGCCAACCCTTCTTCCTGACTACATTTCCTTTTTGCCATACAGCCATGGAAAAACCATGAATTTAGAAGATTAACTCAAGAATTGGGGTGGGAGAAAGAAACATCTTGCAGCTAGAGACCCCACTTAATTTAATTAAATGTTGTGCTGCTGAATTTCATTGGGGACTGTTAGGGAATAAATGTTATATAGCTAGTTGTGGTTGCCCCCTTTTTTCCCCCTTCTTTACAATCATTAAATATTTTCTAACATCCATTTATTTTTAAAAGTTACATTTTTTTCTATAGTACTTGTCTCAGTTTCAGCCCAACTAATGAAAGGTACACATTGCTGAACAATACAATTTTCCCTAGTATGAACAGAGATCTAATCAAAATTATGTTTTGTGATGAAAGATAAAAGTTGTTTGATAGCAACTTGATTCCAGAAAGTTTTCTCAGCTAGCAAAATAATATTGTAGGAAAAAAGCAGCAAATAAAGTATGTGTAGAATAGAGAAACTTTTATACTATGCAGGTAATCTTCAACCTAGGACTACAATTGAATCCAAAATTTCTGTTGCTAAGCGGGAAAGTTGTTAAGTGAACTTTGCTCTGTTTTATAACCTTTCTTGCCACAGTTAAGTGAATGACTAGTTGTTAAATTAGTGTACCAGTTGTTTAGTGAATCTGACTTCCCCATTGACTTTGTCAGAAGGTTGAAAGAGGTGATCACAGGACCCTGGAAACACTGCAACCATCATAAATATGAACCAGTTGCCAAGCTTTTGAATTTTGATCATGTGACCATGGGGAAGCTGCAACAGTGATAGGTGTGAAAAAGTCATAGGTTACTTTTTCAATGCCTTTGTAACTTTCAGTGGTCGCTAAATGAAGTGCTGTAAGTCGAGGATGATCTGTAAATGCACACTTCACATTCACATAGGGCTCCACTGAATCTTACATTTTATAACCCAAATCTGTTGGATTTTGAGCAGTTATCATTTTTTCCATGGAATATTGTTACAATTTCAAAGACAACGGGCAGAGTATATCTAACATCTTGAGCAATTTTTGATCAGGAAAATGTGTAACCTAACTCTTGGTATAGTACATTTATTATATTAGTATTACACATTAATATACTGGTATTTGGTACATCGTTGTTTAGCCCACCATAGCATGCTGCTGCATTTCCATTCACTTGTGTATTCAGATGAGCTGCATGTATTACACTAGTCTGAATATTTCCTAATGAACTATATAAGAAACAGCTTTTCAAGAAAGGCTTTGGGGACAAATAAGATCCTGCTATCATTAATGGTAGTGCATCAAACTGATTATGGATACATGAATTGATTTTTGTTTTTATCTTATTAATTCTGGAATCTGCTCAGAATCTCTGGAAATATGTAAATTGCAATTAATAAATAAAGAGCACTGCTCAAACCAATACCCATTAAATCTGGCATTTCCTATTTGTACCACTACTATTGCCCCTTTTGCCCTCAAATCAGAAATAAAGTTGTCTAAAGTAGTTTTATTCCATTTGAAGCAGTGGTGGGTTTCAAAATTGTTTGAACCTACTCTGTAGGTGTGGCCTCCTTTGTGGGAGTGGCTTGCTGCCCATGTGACCGGATGGGAGTGGCTTGCCACCCATGTGACCGGATATGAAGATGCCAACGACACTTGTCAGAACCACCTTAAATTACCTCACACACAGCACTGGCATGCATAAGAATATGATGTAAACTTGTTTTTTAAAAGACATCTTTGGTTTGCGTTAAAACAACTTCAACACACGCAATGTTCTGATTGCACCACAAACGCAGTAGTCATCCTTCCCTTTCACAGAGGCACTGAGTTTTATAAATATGAGCATGATAGTGTAGAATAATCATATCCAAGGACCAGGGATGGGTTTCAAAAAAATTTGGAACCTCTTCTGTAGGTGTGGCCTGCTTTCCGGGTCCACTGATGGAACCTCTTCTAACCGGTTCGGTAGATTTGACGAACCAGTTCTACTGAATAGGTGCGAACTGGTAGGAACCCACCTCTGATTTGAAGCCATCACACAGCATTAGCATGAAACTTGTATTGTTTCCTCAAATTACAGTTAAATATTCTAATGGACTGGTAAAAATATAATCCAATACATACACAAGGAATCATACTGGGGAAGTCTGCCCTGGAGAAATGCTGCTTCCCATTTTGTGTTTTTTTTTTATCTTATAGAAGAAATATAGTCAATTGGTTTATTTACAAGCTTTGGGAGCAGATGGTAGTGATAGAATCCTAATCCTATGCATATATATCTTTTTGCATCATAACTCGTGTTTGTTACTAAAAGTTTGTGAAATAGTACAATCTTATTTCCCCATCCTTCATCTCTTCAAATAATTATGAAATCTTAACTTGTCCCACCCAACCTGATCTCATGAGTGCCAAGATCCATTTTAAAAATGTCTTAACTGGCACTGAAATATTTGCTGGTAACTCATTTTCAACTGGTCAGGACAATCTTGCTCCAGTCCTGCCATTTGATCTTTGGGTTATTATTTCTAACCCTTTGTGTTTTTTTATCTCCCTGATCAGATTCTACACACTGTAAAATTGGATAGTTATCTTTACCATTCAGTGTTAGAACTGCATGATCTTCTAAATTGTAAAAAATTATGAATAAATTGCTATATTCTCAGCTGCTGTCTGGAAGAATTCAGCATTCTAAGACTAATGCCATGTAGCAGGTAGGAAAAAAAATGGAATCCTGTTGTAAATCAGTCTTCAAAGACTTTTCTTATATTAGGTTGAAAAAGGCATTTCTTTACAACTTAACAACTGAGGTATGTGGTTTATTTGAATTGAAAAAAAAATGGATCTTGTGATGCTTGTTTACATTGTCTAAATAGTCTCTATGATGCCAAAATTTCAAAAATTGAACCTGAATTTACTGTGAGGAGCTAGATAAAGGAACCCCAATGCTTTAAATAATATCCAAACTCTTCTACAATTAAATTATTTTTAAATGGCCAATATCTTATATCAGAAGAGTATAACATGAAATTTGACAATTTAATTTCAGCCAATATTTTAAAAAATAAATTCAAATTAAGTTTAGAATGATTTTTTATTTTTAATCTAATAAAAACATTCATATAAATGTACATTTTCTTTTCCTGAACAGTGCATGAAATGAAGTTTTCCCATTTTCTCTTATTCTCAATCAAGAGTCCCCATTCCAAACCTGTTGCCATTCAGAAAACAGTTTCTATAACCTCAGGTAGTATAGTAAAATTCTTGTTTGTGTGGTAATTTGAATCCAGTGACTGGAAAACCAGTAAGTCTAATGTGACCTCAGAATGCTGGTTTAAGGAGAGAAATGACAAATCACTCCCTCTTTTGGGAATAAAGGAATGTCTCAACCAAATTCATTGAAAATGCTATAATTTCCAGTACATATGTGATATGTATGTGTGTGTATGTGTGTGTGTGTATGTGTGCGTGTATTTATGCATATATGTACATATCAGTTCATGCTGGTAAATGTAAATAAGCATATGTTGTAAAGAATAGAAGTCAGTTCCCCTTTCTAGTGCCAATGGATTCTTTTGAAATATGTGCAAATAATTTAAATAAAGTTTCAATATGAGTTAACAGCATACAAGGAATTTTATTTCAAAAAACAAAGAGAACTTGCTTACATTCTTATCATTCTCATTCTTGCATTTGGGCTTCAATTAGGTAAGCAAAAGAAAGGTTCAGGAAAGGGTTGGCTGAAAGATGATACAACTCTTAGAAAAATAAATGCAGAAGATTATGAATGGTCAAAATTGGAGGGCTCAAAGAGATAGAATTACAACCTTACTTTCTAAAACTGTCAAAGGCATCCAGGTGCACAGGTGAGGGAGGAGAATATGCTTAGGCCTAAGTGATTTTGAAAAGGAGGATGGGAAAATAACCCCTTTGCTACCCTCATTGAAGCAGGCTGCCTCTGCCTTACTGGGGTTCCAGAAGTATCTGCAGAGATGGGGAGGGAAGAATTATCATCCGATTAAATGCCTCTGGCAACAGGCTGAAAGAAGAATCAAGCTTGGTGTCAGGTGCATTTCTAGGCTTAGTCATCCCATTCATCGTCATCATCTTCATCGCCGTTGTCTTCATCTTCATCTATGAATACAGCAGAACAGAAACATACGGTAGAATGGACCCAAAGCCGGTTAGCATTTCAAGAATGTCAGCACAACAGCTTCTCAGAGCTATATATTGATGTGTGCATATACAGATAATCTCCCTCTCCACACTCATTTCAGTTATCTTGATCCCCATGTCTTTGGATCCAACACCAGGGCAACACAGCCTGACTTGGAAGTTGAACTTCTCACAAAATGGCATTGGATCTTCCTCAAAGCTTTGCTTTGTTTTTATAATTCTAAATAACCATTCTGAACTTTTGGACCCTTCAGAAATTATATGTAAGTGTATGAACCTGAAAGTAAGAAATATCATATGGAATGGATGTACACAAGACTCACCTGAAGAGTGGATGACTTTGCTCCTCTTTTGCATCACATTCATAAGAGCCCCTACCAGGCCTTCAGAACTCTGCGTGGAAGGTGAAGAGTCCACAACATCGGGTGTCTAAGATGGCATGAAACATACATATGTATGTGTTTATGTATGTATTTATTTATTACTTTTATCCTGCATTTATTATTGTTTGCAAATAACTCAAGGCAGTGAACATAACTAATATTCCTCCTATTTTTCCCACAAGAACCATTCTGTGAGGTGGATTGAACTAAGAGAGAGTATTTGGCCCAACGTCTCTTAGGGGTTTAGTGGTATTAAGTAGGGCTTCCCATGCTGAAGCTCTCTAGAACCCTTACTAAGAATTTGCAGTTCTTGTTGTGCTTCTTGAAAACTGAACTAGTATAAATTGATATTACATAAGTGGATATAAATGGTAATCTCAGTATTTTTTAAGACTCAGGAACATGCTAAACTTGTATCAACTCAGATTGCAAACAACAGAGAAACTACCGTAATTAAATACAATTCCATTTCTAGGTATTAGGTAAAGATTTAGACCAGTTATTCCTTTGATTTACTAGTTTCCTGAAGATATACAACAATCAACCTTTAGATATACTTTTAATGCTGATTTTAGTTTTATTGTATTTATGTTATTGTTTTCTATTTTGTAATTTTACCTTGTTTGTAAGCTGCCTTGAGGGTCAAAATAACTAGAAAACTGCTATAAATTAATAATAAAAGTAATAAGTAAATAAAATTTAAAACAAGACCATCTCACCTTGTTGAGCTGTATTCCTTGGCGTATCTGGTCCAGTAGTGCACCACGCCCTGAAGGGATAGCAGGTGGCTGTGGTCCAAGCCCTCCAGAAGGAGGAGGTGGAGGAGGAGGACATGGTGCAGAATCCTGGAATGAAGGTGGGGGTGGCGGTGGCGGTGGCGGAGGGGGTGGGGATGGGCCTGACGCAAATGGGGGTGGGGGAGGAGGATGTGGTCCAGAACGTGGAGGTGGTCCCCACTGGGGGCAGGGAGATCGCCTAGAAGATTGTGGTGGGGAGGGGACATCTCCTCTATTTGATATCATAGGAGCACCTGGGAGAGGTGGTAAGGGACCACTGCGGCCTGGCCCACTAGTTGGGGGGTGAGGGCTTGCACGATGTGGGGGTGGAGGTGGCGGATGACTTGGACCTGGGGGGAAAAAACATTCAAACTTATGATACTGGAGTGCTAAATCACACAACAATCAGTAAGAACAACAAATGTTATGTATAAAGACAAAATGATTGGTTGCACCATGCCTACATTGGCTACAAACTTCATCAAATGTGTAACAGGCTTTCTTAAGGTAATTCTAGACCCAAAAAATGATAAATTCCAAATACCAAGGAATTACAAAAAAGTACAGATTGTGACCATTCTATATAAGTATTTCCACACTGTTCTAAAATATTTTTTTTATTTTAAATATTTTATATCTATAAATTGAAAATAAATAAGTAAATTGCTCTCTAAACTTATCACAGATTCCTTTTTATTTTTACTACAGAGATTAATATAATTACTCCTCCTTAAATCAATCAATGCATCCAAACCCAGACCAGTTACTAAGATATGCACAACTTTCAGTAGGTGGCATTACTAATAAATACCAGGGTATGGAGCCAATGATTGGTTCAAATGAAATAAAAAGGATCAAATGAAATAAAAGGGAGTCATAGATTTTTCTCCTCCAGCAACCCACCTTGTCGTCTCAGTTCTTCCTTGACAGCTTCCAACCCTCCTTGACCTTCAATGAAATCATAGATAATCTTTGAAGTCTTAGCATCAGTCAACTGGGCATCACTGATTCCCGCCTTAGAGAAGAATGTCTTCAAATCAGGGTCCAAATTGTTCAACTGAAATTAAAAAAAGGTCAACATGTATTCGGGGGGGCTGATAGTTTAACAACAGCCTTTTTAAGATAGTAAAAATGATCCAGGACATGCACATATATCATGACGGTTTTGTGTATGGAATGACATTGCAAGAAGGGATAAGGCAATCCCAATTCAAATTGGAGTCCCAATTATTACCTCAAACCATTGTAACCAAATGGTTCTTAAACCTGTGCCATATTTAGCACATACAAATATACATACATACTTTGCAAGAGTGTCTCCACCTACATTATCACTCCCAATATACACACACAAACTGCCATGCAGAATTCCTGGCAGCTGGGTTTTTTTATTGGGTGGGCGGGGGGCAGGTGAAAGATAACCCCTGCAAGGAAAATAATAAATGGCTCATAGAACGGAAGAAGCAACATGGAAAGTAGCTGAGGGAAAAGGAATGAATTATTTCCCTTCTTTCTTCCTTTGTTCCAGCATCCAAATGAGGCCAAAGAAATGAAGAGCGCCAGCTGTACTAAATACTACTTAACACAGTGTTTCTCAACCTTGGCAACTTTCAGTCCTTTGGACTTCAACTCCCAGAATCCCCCAGCCAGCTATGCTGGCTGGGGGAATTCTGGGAGTTGAAGTCCACAGGACTGAAAGTCACCAAGGTTGAGAAACACTGACTTAACAGACCGAGGGAAAGTCCTTAGTATTAAAGAAACCTCTGGTTTACAATTGCCCTACTGAACTGAGTATTTAGAAGAGCAGTCCCTCCTGCTAAGTTGTAAATCAGTTTTACGTTGTCTTCTTTTTTGCGTCAATCTATCATGGTTGCACAGCAATTGGGTGCAATGAAACCTTCAAACTGAACGTACACGCAAAAAACTAAGAGTGCTTCATGACTGCCATTCATGCATGGGGTAAATGGGCAACTCACACATAAAACAATTGGGCTGCAATAACTCAAACGTTTAATTCCACATCCAAGAGACCTCACAAAACTACATATCTTTTCTAATCGAACTGCCAAGGCTACGTACATCAAACCCACTGCTGGGATCCCATCCGATGTGCTGGATATGCCTGAAAAGGAATCACAGAAGATACCCAGTTAGGTGAAGACCATCACTCTTGTTCCATCCCAGAGCTGGATTTGACCGATGTCATGGTCACTGAAATTTTTGGCAGAAAAGATACACTTAGTTGACCATCTAAATTTGGAAACAGACAGTAATGCAGAGTTTTTAGGCGCTCCGTGTTCAGTGAATATGGGCAGCTGGCCTTTGTCAGTCTGGAACCCCACCAAAGGGACTGAGAACTGAGAAATCTACACAGTTCCAGAAGGACTCACTTAAATCCACAAGGAGCACCAATGTCAGCCTTAGAAATCTTCTTTTTCCCCTTCTTCTTATCTACTGCAGTTGGGACCGGGAGACCACGATAGCGGGAAAAAGTGATGTCGGGATTCTGTATATCAACGGTTGCCAGTGACAGTGGAGTGGAAGGGGAATTTGGCTGTGAGGAAGGTCCTTTGGGAAACACAAGATAAGGATGAGATAATGATCAGTTTCCTTCCAACTATCATCACAACACCTGACAACTCACTAAAATCTTCCTTCCTTCCATCCTTCCTTTCTCCCTCCCCCTCCCTCCCTTCTTCCCTTCCCTCCTTCCTCAACCTGACTACGTTATTGATTGTGGAATTTAAGCAAATCTGGGAGCTCTTATTAGAAAACAGTTTTGTGGAAAAATGGAATCACACACATATTTGTAACCAACAGCATTTGATTCAGAACATGCTTAAACCCTCAGCCCCTTCACTCATCGCCATTCTTCCTAAAGGTGCTGGAACTCCAATACTATCTGGAGCGTCTTGGGTTTCCTATGCCTTTTGTATCCCTTCAGATATTTTCAAGGAGCTAAAAAACCTCTTTTACTAGAAATATTTTAATTGTTTTTCTTATTGTATATTTTTGAGTTTATTTTCACATTCTATGTCAATTTTTCCCAGCCTGATATCTTCCAGCGATCCTAAATTCAACTCCTATAGTCCCAACACATTTTAAGAACACAAATCTAAGGAAAATTGCTTCATGTTTTTATACTCTAGCAATATAAACTTTATGACAAAAAGTATATGTGTCCTTAGAAATCTGCAACCCAACTTTTACCAGGGTTCTTACCATTCATATCAACTCCAGAAAGTGGGGAACGTGAGAAAGTTGATTTTCTATCTAATAAAAGCAAAAAAAGACTGATGGTCAGTAAATAGTTCAGTGTCAACTCTTCGCGGCTAATTACTTGCATTGACATAGGCTTTTCTAAAATTGGACTGGCTAAGAACTTCTCATAACCAGTACAGCTGTCCATATGCTCTAAATCAATCTTTCTAGGATCCCACTGTAATTACAGCAATGATTTTCCACTCTCTTTGCCAAAGAGAGCAAACCAGAGTAAGTACAACTTACAGCTAAATTGCTATTATCAGAAATTCTGTCCAGCCTTCCAACTGATGTTAAGGACTACCGTATATACTCGAGTATAGGCCGGCCCGAATATAAGCCGAGGCACCTAATTTTACCACAAAAAACTGGAAAAGTTATTGACTCGAGTATAAGCCTAGGGTGGGAAATGCAGCAGCTACTGGTAAATTTCAAAAATAAAAATAGATACCAATAATGTTTTTGAATATTTATTTCAAAGAAAAACAGTAAACTAGCTCTGGGACATCGTTATGTGGCTGCTTGCCATAACAAGGAGGAGGTGGGACATCGTTGCAGAGCGGCAGGAGGGGGAGGAAGGGGAATCGTAAGACAGCCCTGCATTACATTAGAACGTGAGGAGGGGGGATGGTGCGGTGCGCGCTGCGCGGCAAACTGACACAGAGGGAGGGGAAACTCACAGGGGCGCCAGGCCATTCACAAGCGTCACCCAGCGGCATGGCCCCGCCCCTTTTTCTCCTCCATTTCGGGCAAATTTTTCACTGACTCGAGTATAAGCCGAGGCGGCTTTTTTCAGCCCAAAAAGTGGGCTGAAAAACTCGGCTTATACTTGAGTATATACGGTACTCTACTCCCAGCATTTCCAGCTGATACACATCAGGAAGGAGCTTGATTGTAAAAAGCAAATAACAGATTGTGAGAAAATACATACCGCCATTCACTGGAGGAGGTGGCGGTGGCAATTGTCTGTTATCTGTCAAACAGGGGAAAAAAATATATAGAACATTAATAGTAAAATGTTTCATGCTCTTTCCTCTCAAGTTTCTAGAATGATTTGGCTGTCTGAATCAAGATACAGTACAGGGTTTGCTCCATTTAGTTTGGGCACAGTTGGATTTCCTTACGGCGGGGGGGGGGGAAACAGAATTTTGTCACAAGTTTTTATCAAGGTCTTTGCTGCCAACCTGCCTATTAGTCTGAACATTATATAGGAATTCTGATAAAATATATATTTTATATTGAGTTGCGATGGCACAGTGGTTAGAATGCAGTACTGCAGGCTACTTCTGCTGACTGCCAGCTGACTACAATTTGGCAGTTCAAGGTTCACAGCTCAAAGTTGACTCAGCCTTCCATCCTTCCGAGGTTGGTAAAATGAGGACCTAGATTGTTGGGGGTAATATGCTGACTCTGTAAACAGCTTAGAGAAGGGTGTGAAGCTCTGTGAAGTGGTATATAAGTCTAAGAGCTATTGCTATTTTCAGTGATATCTGCCTAGTTCTGGAGAGTCGGAAACATCTTTAGACGGAGGGAGGTCTTCACACCATCTAGCTCAGTGAAAAGTTCCCAAAAGCATCATCTTATAAATAAAGGGCTCAATTCATTTGTCTGTCCAAGTTGGAAGCCAGGCTCTATCCCCTCATCCCACCTCCTAAAGAAGGTATCAGTGAAAGAGGACAATGATCTTAAATTTGCCAAGAGTATGGAGGCAGGTGAGAAGTTTTTTTCTCCCTTTTTAATCTGAATGAATTTGATGATCTGAAGGTTAAGAAGAAATCATTTTAAGATTAAATATGTTATAAATCCTAACATTTCAAAACAACCATGTGGGGTAAAGAATCCAAACGTATATTTTTCTGGAGGCAAAATTAGTATATTTCTGTACAGATATTAGCCTACCGTACATTTCAGAATAATTCTGCAGAAAACGTTTTGAGGCTATGAACAGCCCGCATTACATTTGCATTCCCAATATTGTAATTGTAATTTCTTTCCCCTTTCTCTTTTTAACAATGCATTTGGAATGCTCCAGGACCAAAAGCAACGAAGCTTTCATTTTTTAAATGGAATACTCTCTAATGATCAATTTCCCTTCTGTAAATTCTAGGCTGTGAAAAGACCCATACCCAAAGTAATATTTTTCCAGAAACACAACTCCTTACCTGGATTAATTTCTAAGGTGCAACTGGGTCTCTCACCAAAGCAATCTTTTGAAGGGGACAAATATTTCCTGAAGAAATGGGATTCAGACAAAAAGCTACATCTCCTGGTAGGGACCTCCCACCTACCTCTCTGGGTCCTCTTCTTGATCTTCTCTTCCACCATTTGTTGAAAAGATTGTGCCTCTTGCTGATCAGCAAAGTTTAGTCCCACACTGCACTCCTGCAAGCATATGCAGCACAACATCTATGTGATAAGGCATCACACTGAATCACAATTCTGCAAATCCTCACTGAGACATTTCTAGATAAGGATTTAGATATACGTTTTTTAACACAAGTATGGAAAAACATTAAAGCAAGCATTAAAAAGATTTAATTTTAAAACAGCTGTATAGATCTATCTTCTTTTTGGTAAGAAACTAGTCTTTCAATATTGGGAAAGACAAATACATGGCCCCAATTATTCAGTGGATTGAAGAAGACCTGATGTTATCAGTAAGTTGCTGATAGATATAAATTATGTGTGGATGATTACAACGAAATATGGGCATCTTTTACTGAAACTCTTAGCTAATATTTCATTTAGATATGAAACTACAGAAACATTTCCTGGAAGAAGATAAAACTTCTGTTTCATTATTGTTGCTGTTGTTTACTGCTTTCTTTTGGTCTTTTTTTCTTTGTCCTGTTTTAACCAATCTGTAAAGTTTTAACAAAATACTGCACTCAGATAATATCTTTTTAAAGTAGTGCCTTTGGGACTGCAAAAGCAGACTTGGTTTTCTAAAAGCATGAATTCTTCTGTTCTAGATTTTTCTCTTCCACAGAGTCAGTCTGACCACATATGTCCATAGTGATTCACCCACCCATATTCAAGTACTCACATCTCCTAAAAAGGTGTGGAAAAAGGTGGTGGGGGCAACATAGACCATCTGGTTGTACAACTCTTGCTCCCAGATCATCTTTTGCTGCTGCATCAAAACAAAATAATAGGCAAAGTTGCTTATTAATTCACAAACTGCTTTTCCCTACTTAAGGCCATGTCAGAAAGATGAAGTATCCTTCAAGACAATTTAAACTCCAGTTCACAACCAACATGGACTCAACCCTAATTTTTTTTAGCAATAATATGGAAGTGGTTTCTCATGTCTTTTCACTTGGATTCCCCCCCCCCGCCCCCTCTCACTTAGCCTACAGTTCTGGAATTCCCTGGTGATTTCTCATTTAAGTATAATCAGCACTGAGTATAATACTTTAAATCTGGATATATTTGTGTGAGATGTTAGTGAATGCAGGCATAATTTGCAACCAACAATAATAGTTTTCTGTTACCCTACTATTGAATGTGAAATAAGGCACATGGATAGTACTTCCATTTCATTTTTTTTTTCATTTTAATGACATTTATAGGCCGCCCTTTTCCCTGAGGGGACTCAGGGCGGCTTACAATAAATAGGAAGGGGGTGCAAGACAAAACACAAGGGGAAAAAAAACGTGTGAATAAAAAAATAAAAATAAACCAGTAAAACACAACATTCATTCAGCATTCGGGTGGGGCGAGGTTAGGGTCTTATCCCCAGGCCTGACGGGATAGCCAGATCTTGAGGGCTGTGCGGAAGGTCTGGACGGTGGTGAGGGTGCGAATCTCCACGGGGAGATCGTTCCAAAGTGTCGGAGCTGCAACTGAGAAGGCTCTCCTCTGCGTAGTCGCCAGTCGGCACTGACTGGCGGATGGAATTCGGAGGAGGCCTACTCTATGCGATCTGATGGGACGAAGGGAGGTAATTGGCAGAAGGCGGTTTCTCAAATAGTCAGATCCACTACCATGGAGCGCTTTATAGATGGTAAGAAGGACCTTGAAGTGCACCCGGAGACCAACAGGTAGCCAGCGCAGCTCACGGAGGATCGGTGTTATGTGGGCGAACCGTGGTGCGCCCACGATCACTCGCGCGGCCGCATTCTGGACTAGCTGAAGTCGCCGGATGCTCTTCAAGGGCAGCCCCATGTAGAGCACATTGCAGTATTCCAGCCTGGAGATCACAAGGGCTCGAGTGACTGTTGTGAGGGCCTCCCGATTCAGGTAGGGCCGCAACTGGCCTTTGGTCTTTAGATGTTTAGATGTTTAGAGGACAAAAAAAAAAATTAGATAAGGAGAACTCAGTTTCTTTGTCTCCCAATTTTGTGGCCTGTATCTGGAAGAATGCTTCTTGCAATCCACCACTGATGCCTGATTGATGCTATTGGGAATGGTGCTAGGTGCTTTCAGTTTCAACACTAGGTAGAGAATGAATAGTATCTCCTTAGTCCTTTCCCAAAATTCATATTTTGATGTACAAATTAATACACACATCCGAGATATGATGAGCAAGCCAGATGCATGGTTCTTGTGGGTATTACTCCAAAGGATGCTACCCAAAGAGATGCTCATAATTAACATTTAAAATTTCTTTGTAATTCATGAGGTTTCAGCATTCTTAGGCAAGATCTTGAGGTCTGCAAGATTTCAGTGATCTGATCTTACACTGAATCTCAGGAGATTTGATAACATGGGTTTTTTTTTTACTGTATATATTTACACCAGACACAGGTCTGGATCAAGGTGTATGTGAAAGGATGTTCCATTCAAATCTCATAAGTAGACTCAAAGGAACTGAGAGCAGTTTTTTTCCCCCCAATAGACAATAATAGTCCAGAAAGCATGGTATAGAGCAGGCACATAAATTAGATTATTTAGTCCTTCCCCACTATGGAGAGATGTATTGTGTTGTGCTATGCTGCGCTGCGCTGCATTGCATTGCATTACATTGCATTGATTATTTCTAACTGCACACCTATATACGTTCATTAGTGCATAAAATTAGTTATTCAACGAGGTGTTCTCCTTTAATTAGGTATTCCCAGAATAATGTCACTGGCAAGCTGAATGAAATGCACCAGCCAAATGAAAACAACAAGAAGTTGTTTTCCTTCCTGCTCAGATTGGCAAAAGAAAATGCATTTTCTGTTGCCTGACTTAGAAACATCAGATTGTTTCAATCACTTTCTAATAATCCCTACTGGATATTACTTAATTCAGTGTAAATCTGAGAACTAGCAGAAATTAGCAAGAAAACAATGCAAATTAAAGCATGGCTTTTGGTTTTCTCCTGCCTGAGCAAGAATATGTTGGTTGAGAATTCTAGTAATAAAACATCTGGAGAATAGATGTTGGGGAACAACATTCCAATGAATGAACAATAGATCTGTATCTTTGGTCAGAGTGAGGTGCAGGGAAGTATCACAATGGAATAAAAAAGTTGATACCTTAAGATCAAACAAGCGGATGAAGTAAGAACGTTTAGGGACATCCTTTACGAAACACAGCACTCCAGAACTCTGCTTGGACCAGTTTCTGCTGCTCTGAGGCAAAGCCATAAAGAGTTGGACCACCGTTGTGACCAGAGTCTATCAGAAGAGGGAAAGTTACAAATTAATCATCCGATTGGATAAAAAATGAGACATACCTGGGGACTTGGTCTTTTCAAGCAGATGTGATTGTCAAGAAAATGTTAATGGGAGAAGATTATTCACTTACAAAGATGATGAATTTCACATAACAGAAACTCTACAATGTACAGCAACAAATATTACAAGGGAATAACGCACGGGATGTTTAAGTAAAGTTCAGAAAATGCTTGCTCTAGATCAGTATTTCCTAACCTTGGCAATTTTAAGATATGTTGACTTCAACTTCCAGAATTCCAGAGCCAGCCTGCTGCCGGATGAATGCTGGGTGTTGAAATTGACTCATCTTAAACTTACCAAGGATGAGAAAGATTATTCTACATCAATGGCAAGATAAGAGACACTGGCTGATTTGGATACAAAATCCAATTCATCACACATTAAGTCTTTTTTTGCTTACAGCAGGATACAAATTGAATGATTGAATGAATGAATGAATGAATGAATGAATGAATGAATGAATGAATGGGGATGTTAAGAATAGTTTCTAGAAGTGAGTGCAATCATCCAAAATATTGTTTTAGACAAATGCTTCTTTCTTCCAGTGCCCAATTCCCATTCTCTCCATTTTGCAATGTTTGGAGAGACCTTCATTTTCCAAAAGAGCATGTATGAGCATTAAGAAGCACGCTTATATACCTGAAAGTAAGCCAGGCTGAACTCTAATGAGGCATATTTTGGAGCACTTTAGGCAAAAATTAACTCAGTTTACTTTTTGCCTAAAACCTGGATCCATTTTCTTAGGATCCAAGTTATATTTATTTTTTTGATAGTTCGGAATCAACAGAATATTTTGGAAGCTAAAAGAAACAATGCTTTGAATCAGAAAATAGGCTAATAGAATGATTTCACTTTGATTTAAAATGTGAGCTGAACTGTTCTTATTCCTGGCTGTGGTTCTTAATCCTGGTGTTCTCGTTCTCTCTCTCTCTCTCTCTCTCTCTCTCTCTCTCTCTCTCTCTCTCTCTCTCTCTCTCTCTCTCTCTCTCTCTCTCTCCTCCCTCCCTCCCTCCCTCCCTCCCTCCCTCCCTCCCTCCCTCCCTCCCCCCCTCTCTCTCTCAGAGGAGGGGGAAGAGAGAGGGGTGCGTGCCTGTGTATGTAATGCTATTTATTTATCATTTAATATTTTGATAACCGAGAATTGAGAATTCTCAGCATACCCACAAAACTGCCATTCCCAGAATACACTGTGAGGACATTGCAGCATTCAAACTGATGTGGGCCTGATGTGGTAAATAATTCAAAATAAAGGAAATATTATTTGACAACTTCGTCGAGGACCGAGGCTATTTCCTCTTCTGTTGTCTGGCCCATTGTTTTGAACTAGTCTTTTCTTCATCAAGACACAGGGACGGGCAGGGGAGATATGACTCCACCTGAGGATTGGCAGCGTGCCATTAATGGCCAGAGCATTTTGCTAGGCCTTTTGAGGAAGTGGTTTTCTCTCCCCACTTCCTGCCTTGAGGCAGCATGCACACACCAAGCTGTTGTTTTCAGCATTAAAAAAAAACCCAAACTCCTCCACTTGTTTCTGCATGGAAGTTGGGAGGGGATTTAAAAACAAAGAGAAAATTTCCCAAAGGTTCCACAATCTGTATCAAATGCGTTGTCAGCTAATTTGATCGAGGCAATTATTATTTTTTTACTGATTGAAAGACCAAAATGTAAAATTCAGATTGATTTAACACACGGAAATATGTAATGAGCAGGAATGGACTTTTAGGAGACGTGCTTACTGGAATTCTGTAAATGCCATAGGGGCTGTAAGAAAAATCCCTCTATACACTAAACCAACCCAATCCGATCTATATTAACTTCGAATCATTAATGATCCTGCTAATGCTGCTAATTTTCTAGCACATTCTCATTTAATCCATTGAGCAACTTTGTAGGAGGAAGATAATGCTGAAAATCAGACACCGATTCACCTATAGGGTCTCTAACTTCCAAATTATTTTTCATCCTAATTCATCCATGAAATTCCAGCATATAATCACCCAGTTTCCCAGATACAAGCTCGTCCCTCTGTCTCATTCATGGAATAGTTTACATTCTGCCATGATCTTTCCTCCCTGGAATAATAACGATAATTACCGTGCATTTCCTGCCCAAAAGTTCGAATACTTGGTGGTTTTCAAGATCCTCAAGGAGGCAGGACGGTACATTTTCCTGGAGTGGTCGGCCTTCAGGCTTGGTTCTTCGGCTCATCTCAGCCCTGTCAGGTTGCAAAGGCTCTCACAAAGTGAACTTCCGTGTTGTAAAGGCTTCTTTGAACAGGAAGCTAGCAAACCACCAGAATCACTCAGAGATAGATGGTTTCTCTATCTTGTTTCAAAGGCCGGCAACCCTGGAGGCTGAGAGAAACTGACGTACAAAGAGAAACCAGAGCATATTAGGTGGGTGAAGGATTCGGAAAATGCCCACCTCTCTAAGAAACGAAAGTATTTGGTCCACAAAAATACTATCCTTAAAAAGTACAGATTGCTCAGGCACTAATTCTACAGTTTTTCAATGTATAAAGTATTTATGCCCCCATAAATAGAATATAAATGCTGTGATTTTTTTTCTGATTAGAATTAAATAGGGGTGTGGAGCAGTGGTGGGATTCAGCCAGTTCGCACCTATTCGGGAGAACCGGTTGGTAACTTTCTAAGCAGTTCAGAGAACCGGTTGTTGGAAGAAATCTCCTTTTGTTTTTTTCCCCACTTTACAGGGCTATTCCTGTAAGGAAGGCAGGAAGGAAACATTCTGGTGTTATTTCTAGCCTAATCTTTATTGACCTGCTTACAGAAACTGCCTCTCCGGTTAACCCTTATTACATTGTAACAGCTAAGGCGAAGCGCCCATCAACGTGAATGACCTTGAGTTGGCCACGCCCACCCAGTCACATGACCACCAAGCCCCACCTACCCAGATGGTCATTAGGGCAGAGAACCGGTTGTTAAATTATTTGAATCCCACCACTGGTGTGGAGCCTGAGGGGGTCAAAGAGGCCATCTGTGTCAAAATTAAAACCCTCTCTCAACAGGGTGCGGGGGAGGGGGTAACATCTTCTATCTCCAGTCTACAACACAGTCCTTTCAACAGTTCCAAGAAGGCTTCGCATCCATTTGCACAACTCAGGTGACCCTGACGACACAGATAAACCTCAGGTGGCCTTGACAACTACAAGAATGCAAATGACAGCTGTCTGCAAGGAGTATAAATCCTTCCATTCTTCACCACCCAGTCAGAGCTGAAGAAGCTTCTTGGATGAGAAGAACATCTTCAGAGAAAACATCAAAAGTCCAGTTCCCTCTTGAAAAAGCACCTTTGGGACAACTGCTGCTAATCCATATTGGCAAGCTTGGAATAGGTAAAAACCAGTGGTGGGTTTCAAAAATTGTTCGAACCTACTCTGTGGGTGTGGCCTCCTTTGTGGGAGTGGCTTGCCGCCCATGTGACCGGATGGGAGTGGTTTGCTGCCCATGTGACCGGATATGAAGATGCCGACGACACTTGTCAGAACCACCTTAAATTACCTCACGCACAGCACTGGCATGCATAAGAATATGATGTAAACTTGTTTTTTAAAAGGCATCTTTGGTTTGCGTTAAAACAACTTCAACACACGCAATGTTCTGATTGCACCACAAACACAGTAGTCATCCTTACCTTTCACAGAGGCACTGAGTTTTATAAATAGGAGCATGATAGTGTAGAATAATCATATCCAAGGACCAGTGGTGGGTTTCAAAAATTTTTGGAGCCTCTTCTGTAGGTGTGGCCTGCTTTCCGGGTCCACTGGTGGAACCTCTTCTAACCGGTTCGGTAGATTTGACGAACCGGTTCTACCGAATAGGTGCGAACTGGTAGGAACCCACCTCTGGTAAAAACACTCTGGTCTAAAATCTAGATTGCAAATATCTGGACATCCTGTAGACAGCAGCAGAGGGAAATTTCTGTTTTGGATCTTTGCGGACATCTAATAGTCATCTGAATATTTGTAGATAAGACCTGGTAGCCCTTAGCAAGATGGGAAAGGGAAAGCCAATACAGAAAGTGAACCTCTGGTCACAAAGAAAGGTTTACACTTCTGCCTTGATCTAAACCTGAAGCTCAAGATGAGGATTTTCATATTCATTTCTTTCACAATGAAATAGTTATAACCATTGAAATTCCGCTTCTCAAGACCAGGTATCAACAACATAGGATAACGGCTTGTAGGATTGTGCAGAAAATTACACAAAGTATTATGTTACAAGCAAGCAATCCGTATCCTCCTCCTTCAGATTAAATAATAAACCTCCTCACTGGTGATGAGATTAAAAGGCAGCCAGGGAGCAAAGCACAGTGTCACGGCTGCTTCACTTAATAACCAAGAAAGAAACCACTCAACTCCATTTTGCAGAATTAAGAGTACTTTTACTGATTATAAGTAAATAGAAGCTAAGCAAAGCTGGATCTGAGTAAAAGCACGCGCAAGCAGTAGATATCAATACATGACCCATGCCCCTCCCCTTGGTAACCCCAGTCCATAGTCCAATCCAATATCTCCACAGCTGTCAGGTGGGAGACATCTTCAAAAATCATCATCAGGTTGGTATGCCGGACGGACAGTTGGCCTTGGCGGGAAACTCCCTCCTTGCCACATGCGCAGTAGATGGTGAGAACAACTCCCAATTAACAGTCCTCCTGTATAGATTATTTCCCACACCCAAATACCATGCCCTCCCTCCCCGTTTCAATGGCAGCCGAAAAGCAAGCAGCAAAACAGAGGCTGACACACAGCTTTTCCAAACTAAAGGTCTGCCCTGACTTGAATCCCAGATGAAAGAATAACAGAAGAGATCATTGTATATAACTTAAAGTACTGGGGATATAAATCAGGAATAGGTTGTACTAATGTTCTCCAATTTGAACTTCAGTTCTCAATAATCTTTAATGAAGAGATTAGTTGGAGCTGTACTCCAAAACATATGGAAGACACCAGGCTGCCCACCTGTTGTGACTCGGTAGGAGCCTTTGGAGCTATCAGACTGACACAGAAATCTTCTGTGAGTGGTTTCAGGATGCTCACAGGAGAAGATAACAAGCAGCTGGGGCTCGTTAAGGATCTCCTGTGGATAAAAGACTGATGGTGCCACGTCTTAGTTGCAGAAGTCAACGTCGTTCCGTCGTTCATTCGTTTGTTAGTTCCGTTCCGTTCCTGTTCTAGTTCGTGTTCATGATTCAAAGAAGAACTTGGATAAGTGATTTGCTTTATGTAAACCTGGTTTGCTGTGAGAGTTTGTTTTTGCATTTGCTGTTTAACTTCTTGCCAGAGAATTTATCTGTTTATTTTGAGCTTGCAGCCAGCTTGAGCCGGAACTGATAAAGACATTCCTTTGAAAGCTGTGTGTGGCTGTCGTTTCTGAACGAGCAAAGATGGGGGTCAGAACACTACTTCTTGTCAATTCTGTAACCACTGAATTGCAAGGGTCCCAATCTTCTGCGGTGGTGGTGATGGGGAGCTTATTGGAAAGATCAACAGCGTGTTGCCTAATGCAACTCTCTGGTATGTCAATTATACCAAATTTCTGCCAAGGGACAGCATAGAGAGCTTGAAAGCATTCAGACTTTAGGTTGTTCTGATTGTTTTGACCATGACAGCTTTCGGTAGGTATTCCAGCTTTAAAAAAAGGCACCTTAATACAGGTAGTCCTTGACTTACAACCACAACTGAGCCCAGCATTTTTGTTGCTGAGTGAAATGTTTCTTAATTGAGTCTTTTTACAACCTTTCTTGCCCCAGATGTTAAGTGAATGACTTCAGTTGTTAAATCGGTAACCCTGTTGCAGTGGTGGGTTTCAAAAATTGTTCGAACCTACTCTGTGGGTGTGGCCTCCTTTGTGGGAGTGGCTTTCCACCCATGTGACCAGATGGGAGTGGCTTGCCGCCCATGTGACCGGATATGAAGATGCCGGGGACACTTGTCAGAACCACCTTAAATTACCTCACACACAGCACTGGCATGCATAAGAATAGGATGTAAACTTGTTTTTTAAAAGGCATCTTTGGTTTGCGTTAAAACAACTTCAACACACGCAATGTTCTGATTGCACCACAAACGCAGTAGTCATCCTTACCTTTCACAGAGGCACTGAGTTTTATAAATAGGAGCATGATAGTGTAGAATAATCATATCCAAGGACCAGTGGTGGGTTTCAAAAAAATTTGGAACCTCTTCTGTAGGTGTGGCCTGCTTTCCGGGTCCACTGGTGGAACCTCTTCTAACCGGCTCGGTAGATTTGACGAACCGGTTCTACCGAATAGGTGCGAACTGGTAGGAACCCACCTCTGTCCTGTTGCTATGTGAATCTGGCTTCCCCATTGACTTTGCTTGTCAGATGATTGCAAAAGGAAATCACGTGACCTCGAGACACTGCAACCGTCGTAAGTGTGAATCAGTTGCCAAGCGGCTGAATTTTGATCATGTGACCATGTGGGTTTGCTGCAACAGTCATAAGTGTGAAAAAATGGTTATAAAGTCCCCTTTTTCAGTGCCGTTGCATCTTTGAAGAGTCAGTTGTAAGTCAAGGACTTACTGTTGTATGTCAAGGACTGCCTGTAAAAGAGAGAGCCGAGGTGGCGCAGTGGTTAAATGCAACACTGCAGGCTACTTCAGCTGACTGCAGTTCAGCAGCTCGGCTGTTCAAATCTCACCGGCTCAGGGTTGACTCAGCCTTCCATCCTTCCGAGGTGGGTAAAATGAGGACCCGGATTGTTGTTGGGGGCAATATGCTGACTCTGTAAACCGCTTAGAGAGGGCTGAAAGCCCTATGAAGCGGTATATAAGTCTAACTGCTATTGTTATTGCTAATATTAGGCTGGGACCAGAATCCTGAGTCGCTGATGTGATGA
This sequence comes from Thamnophis sirtalis, assembly GCF_051295495.1. NCBI lineage: Eukaryota > Metazoa > Chordata > Lepidosauria > Squamata > Natricidae > Thamnophis > Thamnophis sirtalis. The sequence continues at coordinate 166,474,092 of NW_028261383.1, forward strand.
TCATGTGATTGCATCGTGGTGGTGGGAGAAAGGTTGACATTTCTGAAGTTACCGTTTCTTTCCAAAAATGGAAATGACAGTGCTTCACTCTCTTGTCCTTTTAATTAGGCACACTGGCTCTCTCTCCAATGCTGGAGTCATAATATAAAAATTGAAAAGGAGATGGGGGAATGCCCAGGAAGATGTATTACAAAAAAAACCCTGGTCACTGGGAACTAGATAATATGGTGCGACCCAGTTTATAATGATTAGTGGCTACAAACAAATCAAAGGCATTTTCCAGCTCTTAAACATTGCCTATTTCAGCATGGAGTGCCAAAAGCATGTGCATAAAGCACATGCGTGCATGCGCACACCCATAATGCAATGGGACCCCCGCAACCTCTCCGCATGCACTCATGACCCCCTGCAGGGGCTCCGGCCTCCTGCAAGCGCTAGGTGCCCCCGCATGCTCCCTGCCCCCCCGTGCATGGACGACAGAGACCCGAAAACCAGCTGGCTGGTGGGAGGCGTGTGTGCATGCACAGCAGAGCTGAGCTGGGGCGACAACTCGCGTGCCCACAGGGAGTGCTGTGTGTGCCACTTGTGGCACATGTGCCATAGGTTCGCCATCAAGGGCTTAATGTTTCTCATTTTAGTAATATAGGTACTTAAATATAGTAATATAGGTAGTCCTCAACTTACAACAGGTCACTTGGTGATCAAAGTTACAATCTCACTGAAAAAAGTGAGTTATGACCATTTTTCACACATGATCACTGCAGCACCCCCATGGTTATGGGATTTACATTTGGACACTTGACAACTGACTCGCATTTATGACGGTTGCAGTGTCCCAGGGTCACTTTTGCAATCACTTTTGCAAGAGCCAAGGTGGCACAGTGGTTAAATGCAGCACTGCAGGCTACTGCTAGATCAGCAGGTCAGCGGTTCAAATCTCACCGGCTCAGGGTTGACTCAGCCTTCCATCCTTCCAAGGTGGGTAAAATGAGGACCTGGATTGTTGGGGGCAATATGCTGACTCTCTGTAAACCGCTTAGAGAGGCCTGAAAGGCCTATGAAGCGGTATATAAGTCTACTGCTATTACCTGACGAGCAAAGTCCATGGGGAAACCAGATTCAGTTAACAACTGTGTTACTAATTTAACAACTGCAGTGATTCGCTTTACAAACGTGGCAAGAAAAGTTGTAAAATGGGGCAAAACTCACTTAACAAATTTCTCACTTAGCCACATAAATTTTGGGTTCGATTGGGGTCATAAGTTGAGGACTACTGAATAAATGCTTATTTCTAATTATCTGGCCAGAAATGTATTATCTGTGTGTTTCGGAAAATATAATATTTTCTATCAATCAAAGTATGCAGCAGTTATTATCACAAATATTCTGTGATATCGTATAATAACAACTTGTATTGTTCATATCATAGTAGGGAATTCATTAGTAATTAATTGATAAGTATACAATGTAAGATATATTTTCTTTTTCTTCTTAATTTGTATTTTTATTGTATTATACTTTCATTTCTTTCATTTTTAAAGATTGTTTTCTTACAAAAAATATTTTAAATGTTTTTGTTTATATCCCACCCTTATTATTTTTAAAAATATCTTTAAATTATTTATTTAATCTCTGAAGGTGGCAAACATACCTAATACCCCTTCCTATTTTTCCTATAACAACAACAATCCTGTGAGGTAGGTTGGACTGCGTGAGACTGACTGGCCCAAAACCACCCAGCTAACTTTCATGACTAAGGCAGGACTAGAACTCAATTTCCTAGTTTTTAGCTGGTGCCTTCACCACTAGACCAATGTGACTGAATAGTAACCTAAGCAAAATTATGAAATCATATTCGGTTCCTCATACTTTGGGGGATGGGGAGTGGGTGAGGTCATAGGACTGTCCAGAAAAGTATACACATATATTTTGTGAAATACATGATTTCTCAATATTTGAATTTAAGGGAAGATGGTTCTCAGGGGGAGTCATTGCTTGAATTCCATTTCTCAATGTCTAATAATAATAGGGAAGATGTGATTGAGGGAGATAAAATGCATGGAAAGGAAGAGTGCATGGATTATTAACTGCCAATTACCTCCCTTCGACCAATTAGATCGCACAGATTAGGCCTCCTCCGAGTTCCATCCGCCAGTCAGTGCCGACTGGCGACTACGCGGAGGAGAGCCTTCTCAGTAGCAGCTCCGACCCTTTGGAACGATCTCCCCGTGGAGATTCGCACCCTCACCACCGTCCAGACCTTCCGCACAGCCCTTAAGATCTGGCTATCCCATCAGGCCTGGGGATAAAGATTCTAATCTGCCCCACCCGAATGCTGAATGAAAGTTGTGTTTTATCGTTTTATTTTTTTTCATTCACGTATTGTCTTATGTTTTGTCTTGCACTTCCCCTCCCATGAATTGTAAGCCGCCCTGAGTCCCCTCAGGGAAAAGGGCGGCCTATAAATAATAAATAAAATCTAAAAAATCTAAATCTAAATGGAAAAGTGTATGAAAGAAGAAACTTCATTTATTTATTAGTTGTCCTGATTTATTAACCAGTACATCGTCATATAACAATACTAGCAGTTGAGAAATAAGAATGTTTCCTCATTCTCTGCAGAAACTTTATAACCAAGACTTGTGGTATCGCCTTTAAACTTGTAACGTTCCCGTGGTTCGCCCATGAGGCCAATGTTGAGAAAAGACAGGAGACAACCTTTCTCGGGATGGAGCGACCCAGATTGGGGTCTGAGAGCCCCTTTTATTGAGATAGGACAAAGGCAGGAGGAGCAATAGCATGTGAATAAAAACAGCCTGTAAAAGTACAATTTCTAATCTACCGCTCAGTCTATATATGGTCAAATCCTGGTCGTCAATGGTAGGGCCCATATCAGAATGTTATGTTATGCACTATCAGGATGTTATGGCGTTCTAGGAATTTGTTTTCTCCTGTGTGATTCAGCGTGACTCTGCAAGCCCTAGTATGAACTGGGCCATGGGGGACACACACCTACACAAGGAACTATATTACAACATAAACTTCTTTCTCATTATTTCTAGTCAAGTGGATATGCTTCAGGGCTGGGTTTCGACCGGTTCGCACCAGTCCCTGCGATCCGGTTGGTCGCCGAACCCGGAAGTAAGTAACTTCCGGGAACGGCGAAGCCCCCCCCCCACGCCCCCGCGTGCCCGCACACCTGCGCCCGCTCCTTACCCGGTTTTTTCGAATTTCGCGCTTTCCACGCATGCGCAGAACGTCTGCGCGATCCTCCAGGAGCAGCTGGAGCATCGCGCAGACGCTAGTACGCATGCGCGTGCTGCGCATGTGCGCGCGCACGCTGCGTGCGTGCGCGAGGACACCACGTGCGTGCGTGAGGACGCCGCCGGCCTCGTTCCAACCGATCTGGTTGGAACGGGGCGAGAAACCCACCCCTGATATGCTTCCAAACAATTTTATTTTTTAAACAATGCTTTTTGGAACCCATCTGAACATAAAGATGCTAGAAGTTGGTGCTATGTATCATGCAATCTCATCATCATCAATGCACAATAAACCTCAGTGTCTCAAAGGTGCTTTTTTTTAAAAAAAAAAGTAAGTAGATGATGATTTTTTGTTGAGGAAGAGGTTTCACTTCTCTTCCAAGAAGCTTCTTTAGTTCTGACTGGATGGTGGCGGAGGGAGGAATAGGAGGATTATATTCCTTTTTAGTCATCTTATTATTAGCACACTCTCTGAGAGCAGTTGAGGCTGCTTGGGGGTTTATCTGTGCTGTCAGGGTCACCTGAATCAGAGTGCAAATGGTTGCGGGATCTTCTTGGAACTGCAGAAAGGACTGTGTTGTAAACAGGAGATAGTTGATGTCATATTCCTCCCACTCTGTTGAGAGGGGTGGGGCTGTTCAATTGAATAGATACAAGATGAAAACCACATGTTGCAGCTGTCAAAATCTTACCCAGGTCCTCACAGTGTATGGTCTTCTACACTATGATCACATTTGAGGAAGAGGCAAATTGGCTCTTTTTCCCACTGATTCAGCTCTCTATCTGGGTAGCTTGGTGTGGGCATGAAATAACTCAAGATAGTCATGCCATAACTATCTTCCTAACTGTTTTTTGGTCAATTTCTGATTTCAAGATAAAATTAGCTCTTATAGCGTTAAACGGGTAAATGTTTTTGTTTATATTTGTTCCAACCGAACGTTACTTTTAAGAAAGCAGTTGTACGTCTTTTTTTCATTTTATTTGAAAATCTTATGTGATGTTTACATTTTGTACATTCTCAATATATTCCTTCTTTTTAATTGTTTTCTTATAATAGATTTTTTTTTCTTTAAAGAAAGTTAAATTATAAATAACTGGTATTTACATTGTATCAGAGGTGGGTTCCTACCAGTTCACACCTATTCGGTAGAACCGGTTCGTCAAATCTACCGAACCGGTTAGAAAAGGTTCCACCAGTGAACCCAGAAAGCAGGCCATACCTACAGAAGAGGTTCCAAAATTTTTGGAAACCCACCACTGCCACACACACACACACACACACAGACTGACACAGAGAGAAAGACAAATAAATAAATAAATAAATAAAAAGAAAGAAAAAGAGTGAGAGAGAGATGAAAGAAAAAAAGAAAAAAGGGACAGAGAGACAAAAGGAAGGAGGGAGAGAGAGAGAGAGAACACATGGCCGGCAAGCCACTCCCACCAGGTCACGTGGCCGGCAAGCCACTCCCACAAAGGAGGCCACACCTACAGAGTAGGTTCCAAAAATTTTTGAAACCCACCACTGCATTGTATTATCACTTCTATTGCCTACAGAGTGAGGATTGCTAGCCTTTGACCATTCCACAAAATTTTACTCAAGAATAAAGAAGTCATCTAATGTCCAAATAAAAGCTTTTTCCCGCTTCTATGAAAGTGACGATTGGCCTGCTGTGCAGTTCCGCTCACTCAGATGCACATGTAACGGTGGTTTAGTGAGTTTATTGATATTCCCCAGCAGTTCCCTTCATCAAAAATCCAGAACTGTTCCAATTAAGTCCAGCCAAAAGCAGACCAATGCTAGTCCACAGAACCAACGGCCAATGAATCCACAAGGCACTTGAAAGTTTCCCAAACAGGATAAATCCACCAGGCAAAGTTAAAACCACAACTCAAGAGTGTTCATGAAGCAAGAAAAGTTCAGATTTCACAAAGCACAATCCAAAGTCAAGACACGTGTTCAAATCCAAAGCAAGGCAGGAATCCCCACGACCAGGAAACATACAGCTCAGAAATGAATACGTTCTTCCCAGCAGCATCTCCATCTGTCTGCTGTGCTAAATAGCCAGCTTCTGGTGCAGCCCATCAAGAGGGATGAGGCTGCCTCCTCGGGAGGAGTCAAGCTGACCTTCACTGCTCCTGCCTTTCTCTGCCCTGATGAGGTGTAGGTGGCAGCTCCACTTCCCCCATCTCTGACTTGACTACAGCTGTGTGCTTTCCCCACCTGAAGCCTGGGGGCTATCCTACTGCAGCTATGCTTCAGTCAAATCACTCTCAGCCGGCTGCTCGTCCATTTTCTCTCCCATCAACCACTACCCTCCACTTGGACTTGAAACCTCTGCCTTGGAGCCATTGGGCAGCCTTTCCTGACGTGCCTGGGACTGGTTCATCCTCCTCCAAACTGACATCCAGAGAGGCATCTGGGGAACTGACTGGGGGAGTCACCACAGCTACCTGGAAAGGTGAGTGGACTGGATGTTTTTTCCCTCCCAGGCTTAGCTCTCAATAGCAATTGTTGATGTGTTCCTGGCCTGCTGCAGTGACATCATTCTTACCTCAAAATGCCCAGGGTTAGTGTAGGGACAGGCTTTCCTGACCACTCTTTACGGGATGCTCAAGTAGTTAGCAGCCAGCATGAGTTTTCCCAATCCTTCTCATCGCATCGTATCTAAAGAAGTCAGAAATTCCCAACTTCTTTTTATTGGATGCGCTCATATCTTTGATACTTTATTCAATGGAGTTTTATATCTGTTGCCAAAACTATTTCTCTTAAGTTTTTTTTAAAAAAATATAGAAATAGGTTCTTAATTCTGTTTCCAGTGATGTGCAAACGGAGACAACTAATAGTTACCACAGAAGAGAGGGGTAAACTTTTTAAATAAACAACTGAAGAGTGACTGGATGAGGAACAGAATAACAGGAAGACTTCCAGACAGAAAATGAGAACCAGCTGTGGGATCCCTCAAAATCTTTTATCGTGGTCTTCAGGGTGAATGGCCTTCTACAGTATGATCAAGTTTGGGGAAGACACAAACTGGCACGCATTGGGTTCAGTGAGAAGCTGAGGAAGAAGGGGGAGATCTGGCGGTAATTATTTAGGTGTCCTACAGAGTCAGACTTCAGGATGGGCACCTTCGAGTGGAGACCTTGAATAATGGAAAAAGTAAATGTCTGAAGTTCTACCTCTTTCCCAGCTTCCAGACTGTAGTCCCAGTTTTCCATACAGGATTCTTGCCTGGTAAATTGAAATTCTAAACGCAAATAACACTGGATAAGTATATTATCAGGGCTGATGAGATGGATGATTAATGGCCTTGCTTCTTTCTATATGTGCCTTACAAAGTAGAACAGTTGTGTGTTCAGTTGGCTGAGTGGCAGCCATTTCCATTTGGATTCAGCCAGCCTTTGTCCAAGGAGAGTTTTCCAGCCCTAATAACATAACAACAACAGGAAAAAGCCTTCTGCAAACAAGTCACCTTCCCCCCTCCTCCCCAAGATGGTAGTGAGAGTATGTCAGTCCAGGATCCCCACCTTTACCAAAAGGTCCAGGATCAGTGTCACAACAGGGTGCAATGGTCAAGGTAAGTCGTGTTCAGATTCAGCAATGGACTCTAAAGCATCTAAAGGGAAAGGAAAATCACTTTTCACTGAAGAAAAGCTTCCAGCCAAAAAGTGCAAAACAAGCTTGGAGAATCATGGACGCAAACAGCCTCATGTGCAGGAGGAAAGAAAGATCTTAGAATCTGAGATGAGAGGAGGAGGGGAAAGAAGAAGAGGAGGAGGTGGTGGTGGTGGTGGTGGTCAAGAGGAATCAACTCTTTCCATGGGATGAGCTTGGGAATCATCATAAGAGATACCAATCTCTTAAGATATTCACAGTACGTAGGAAGTTTCAACCATGTTTTCTTGCACAGATTCAGTGATTCTAAGTATGGTGCATTATCATCATCACCTAATGCAGCTGTCCACAACCTTTCTGGCACCAAGGACAGGTTTTGGAAGAAAAATTATCTTCTGCAGACCAGTGTGGTGGTGAATGGCTTCGCACGCAATGTAGATCCTGTACAATGTGTGGTTGAAGCTTCTCTCGCTCACCTGCCACTTCCGCAGCCCAGTTCCCATTTGTGCAGCCTGGAAGTTGGAGATGCATGAAAGATCAACAAGAAAGAGAGGAAGGCATGAAAATAGGTATATACAGACACATAAATGTCCACAGATCAAGTAGAACGATCCCAGACTTTCTCAGGAATCGAATGTTTTGTATATTATAGGGAAGATGAAGAAATCTTTTAGGAGATCTGGCTGGAACCTGTCTGAGGGCCTCACAGCATTAGGATTGAAATCTTAGCTTAAAAATTGTATGCCAATGTAGCAAATCTCCAAGATAATCAAGCAAGGACATCAGGTAAAGTAGGACAGAACTAAGAAATAATTTCTGAGAAAAGTACTATTCTGTCTCAGGACTTCCTTTCTTTTCTCTAAAATAACAACAGTCCCAGTGACACAAAATACCCAGAATGAAGTCACAATTAACAAAAGGAGACTCTCAAGATTGAACAATTAAGGGCACCAAGGATGGCTTTGTTGTTTTTAATCACAACAAACCAAAAGCAAAACATAAGTAAGATATTATTTATTTATTAAATTTAAGAATCACCCATTTTCCTAAATGATACAGGTGTACGAACAAGTACAGTGGCCTGGAGGTGAAACAGTTCTTAAACATTTCACCAATAATATAAGAAATGAGACCTGTGCTGAACTGGACAGTAATGTGGATTATGTAAGAACACAAAATCCAGAAGATACAACTGAATCTGAGTCTCCCCTTCTTTTTAAAACATTTTTTATACAGATACTATTTTAGTGACTGTCTCATTTAACAATCATTCACGGCTGATGAAAAAGCAACCAATTCTCGCATTGACTACATTTCCAGGTCTGTGAAGCAAAGGAAAGCTGAAATAAGATCATAAGCACAACTATGATTTCACAAACGACCATTTTGCGTAAGAACTGAGTTGCTGGGTCCCATTGTGGTTGCTAAACAAGGAATACTTATAGCAGGTATCTCAATAAAATGGAATATGTTTTCACACATAAATGAGCATATGGACCAGGGGTGAAATTCAGCAGGTTCTGACAGTTTCTGGAGAACTGATAGTGGAAATTTTGAGTAGTTCAGAGAACCAGCAAATACCACCTCTGACTGGCTCCAGAGTGGGATAGGAATGGAGATTTTGAAATATCTTTCCCCAGGAGTGGGGAGGGAATTGAGATTTTGCCCTATCCTTCCTCTGCCACGCCCACCAAGCCACACCCACAGAATTTCACCACTGATATGGACACATATAAAACCCTCATGTCCAAGTCAGATAAGGAAGTTCTAAATAATAAAATCAAATACACAGTACAAGGTCAACAGTTCTTTATTGAATACCAAAATTATACAAATACTGTGTCCTTATATCAAGTTCACATTTTGAATGTGTACCCTCCTCCCTTAAATCTGGATCCCATTACTATGCCAAGCAGAAAGCCATCCCCATTTAATGAAAAACAAAGAAGTAAAAAAAGCTGAGGCCATCCAGATCCTAGTGGGGTAGAAGTGTTGTAGTGAGGTACATTTTTCATTTGGATAAGAAATTAAGGGGTGGATTTTCACAGGTCAGCGGAGAGCCAAGCTCTCCCAGAAGGTATCAAGTTTCTAAGCCAGGGGCTCAATTGTCAATTCTGCTTTGCTAGATGTTCCACCTTGCATTCACACTATTTTGAATTACAGCTGGGCTAGGAGGAAAAGGCTGCAGTTGCTAAGCCACTAACAACTGCCTACTAGAATCATCCAACCATTATTGTTCCTTAACAGGCCTTCCATCACTGTAGTTTGGTGATGCTATAAGCATGCTTCAAGTCATTAGTGAGGACATGACCTCAGTTTCTCCTCAGATGCTTATAAGCAGCTGGCTGCAAGAAAGTTTGAAATAGCTGTGCTGACAACAATTCTTTACTAGTGAATTTCTCTTTTACATGCTATTAGGACCTGTTTTGCATCTGGCCACCTTATAGTCAGCTTGTGAATTCAAAATTAGTAAGCCAAGAAGAGCAAAAAGCTCAGGCATTTTACCCATTAAACGGGAGCAGCATGACACTCAGTGGCATTGGTTTTGAAGAAGCACAGGTCAATTACGTTGTGTGCATTTGCTCCTCCCCAGAACCTGATAACTATGAGCAGCAATAGGACAGTCAAGTTCAGCAAAGGACGTATCCCTTTATGCCACAGTTCAATTTGAGTGCTTCCGCTTCCAATGTTGTACAAGCCACCCTCCACTTCAGAATTCTTCCACCCTCCTTTGCCCTGTGTTCAGAAACAGATCTTGACATTGCGCTTGTTCTACGGATGAAGTTTGTTCCACAATTGGGAAGGTTTATTTGAATACCCCTCCAAGTAATAAATCCGTGACCCATCAAAACCGCGGTCCACAAAAGCGCGATTGATGAAAGCGCGCATTTGACGTCATCACAGCGCGACGAAAAAAATTAAAAATTGAAATAAAAATAAAATTAAAGCAAGCCGATTCACATAAAGGTAAGGGTTAGGTTTAGGGTTAGGTTAAGGGTTAGGGTTAGGTTTAGAGCGTTAGGGTTACGTTTAGCATTAGGTTAAGGGTTAGCGTTAGGTTAAGGGTTAGGGTTAGGGTTAGATTTAGGCTTAGGTTAAGGGTTAGGTTTAGGGTTAGGTTTTTTATTTTTACATTTTTCGATCACAGCGCGATGTTTTCGTCGCGCTGTGATGACGTCAAATGCGCGCTTTCGTCGACCGCGATTTTGTCGTCCGCGGTTTTGTGGTGGAACCAATAAATCTGTTTAGAATTTCAAAGTTCAATTATATTACCAGATAATTAGCAGAAGATAAAGTTATCAAACATGGGGCTTACTTTGTAATACACCATACAAATTCAATAAACAGAATACTCTGGCCATGATTGTAGGTTTTGCATACATTTGAAAGTATGATCTAAAGAAAGTCTTGTGACAATTTCTCATTCTAACAGGAAGACAAGATGAATGATGTAACAGGTTATTCGGGGGAAGGGGAAGCTAGGGGTATTCCCTCTGGAATGACCAAAAAATAAGATAATATTGCTGAAATTGTTTGGATAATTATTATAATGTACCAGCAGGATTTCCAATGATTATATCTCTATTTACAGATCCTATCTCAGCACATTTTAAACCATTTGAAGTTAACTCATGTGCTGTATACTTTACAGATGGGTGGGTGCAGAGAAAGCAATTTAAGAGGCACAGACCTAGTAGTATTACTACCTTGGAACAGTGCTCTCATTTTTGTTGAGCATATATATGCACCCTTTTGTAAAGATACAAGTCACTTATCTTAATGTAATCTAAGTTTTCCATTTGTCAACTTAAAAAGGCAAGAGAGCTGCTCCATGTACTGTCTTAAGTATGTTGCAGCGCAAATAATGAACATTGTTCTGGACAACATGTGTACCACATTGATGTATTTCTAAGAGTATTTCCTTTTCAAAGTAGATAAGATTAATCAGATTTATTTATTTAGCATATGACAATCAGCAGAGCAAAGCTACGATGTGCGGTTTAGGATGCTCAGAAGAAAATGCGCAACTATTATCTAAAGCAGTGTTTCTCAACCTTGGCGACTTGAAGATGTCCGGACTTCAACTCCCAGAATTCCCCAGCCAGCGAATGCTGGCTGGGGAATTCTGGGAGTTGAAGTCCGGACATCTTCAAGTCGCCAAGGTTGAGAAACACTGATCTAAAGGAACTCATATCATTCAATTAGGTCCTCCAGAATCTCACCTTCTCAATGGAAAAATATTGAATCCCTAACAAGTTATTTAACTGATAAACAAGAAGCAGAAAATAAAAGCTAAAAAAAAACCTTGAAGAATAAATGTAGATAATGCAGAACTTATTACATAAACTAGAGAGAAGGTGATCAAGGGAACCCTTCCATTCTCTTTCATTTTTAAAATCACGCTGAGGTATTTGTGGTATAATAGAGTCATGATTAAGGGTCTTGTGAAGATGACAGATCAAATTTGTTTTCTGTTTCGGAGGCTATGATCCAAGCCAAAGGTTCAGATTACAAGATAATTTTTATAAAAAGAGGAACATTCCCGAGAGTTCTGAGAGTGGAGCAAGCTCCCTTAGATCTAACAGGCTTTCTTTCATTAGATTAGTTTTTATCAGAGATGTCATATAAGTGCATTTAAAAAGATAACCTTTAAGTGTGAGCAAGCAATTAGCAATCAGGCATTGCTACAAGAAGTATTAACACTTGATGAAATGTATACCTAAAATTTCTGTCATTTCTGTATAAGGAAAAGATAAATAAAAAGGGAACAAAAGGCAGAAAGATACCAAATAACTAGAGATTATTTTAAAAAAAGATGAATAATGGAACAAAGATTGTGTTTGTCAGGCTGGGCTACCTTCCTACCAAAAGATTTAGTTTCCACCCATTCACTGTCAAGGGACATTGCAATGAAAGATCCATAATTCAGGGGGTGTTTAATCTTCAGAATTATAGGACTAACGATTCACAGGAAAGTATCAACTTTCAACTTAAAAGCTTCTTTAACACTTTCCCAAGTTTTTACTATGACCCCTTTTAACGTGACTAATTCAATAACTCAAAAAGGTGAATTACACATAAGCGTCTCAAAATACAAAAATAAAGAGGCATATTCTGCTGGAATAGCAGTATTTAGTTTTGTTAAACTATCTTTAAATATAAGTGCTATTGTGGTGGGAAGGAGGGGGAGGGAGAATATTTTTAAGAATTCTGAAAAGTGCAATTTAAATGATTCATGTCAGTGACCATGAAGATGACAGGGGAGATATGTGTGGAAATACATATGCATTCTTATTTATTAAATTCCTTAATAATTTCATTGCACATAACAAAACTACACTTGTTCAGGCAGACGAAAGGTGATTCATGATTAGCAAAACTAACCTACCATTGTTCTTTCACTTCCACTTCAGTATCTCTGAAGTGAAAAAAGCAGTAATTACATAGGGAATATATTGGAGGACAAAGATTTAAGACATCATTGTACAGATGTTGAGGAAAAACAAATCTGGTGTGTCAGTTCCAAAGGGAAAAATATCTAGGAATGCCTTGCTGGCTTGTATCACACTTAAACTGGTCACTTAATTAATTTATTTTCTCAATTAACTCTTTTTCACATACACACTGAGCCCTGAACTAACTAGGTGGGTTCACGCAACATAGTAAAACAAAAAACTAGTCATGTGTAGCATTTTATGCAAATTCAGCCATTAGATTTGTAATTGGCTTGGTTAAGTATACTGTGCAAATACAGGTAGTGCTCAACTTACAACAGTGAGCGTTCAAAGTTACAACGGCACTGAACAAAGTGACGTATGATTATTTTTCACACTTATGTCCGTTGCAGCTGGTTACCTGATTTACATTCGGATACTTGACAACTGCCTCACATTTATGATTGTTGCAGTGTGCTGGGGAAGGGTGTGTGTGTGTCATGTGATCACCTTTTGCAAATCTTCTGACAAGACTTAACCATTGTGTTACTAATTTAACAACTTAACAAATATGGCAGGAAGTGTCATAAAAATGGGGCAAAACTCACTTAGCAAATTTCTCGCTTAGCAACATAAATTTTGGGCTCAATTGTGGTTGTACGTTGTGGACCACCTGTACAGCCTCTCTGTTAGCATTTTTTTTTCCTTAGTGTCTTTTCAACAATTTTCAATCAAGGCTCTTATCATTTTGCATTATCAGCACCATTTGAAGTTAACCAAGCCAATAAGAGCGGATTCAGCCATAAGAGCAGAATTCACAGTCAGATACTTCAGAAATGGAATCCTAAACTCAGATGCAGCACTAAGAAATTTAATCCCTGGGGCCCAGGGAGATGCACCAATGGGAAATCACCAGATGGTGTTGTAGTGTATGTAGAATTCACTTTTCTGGATAGCCTCAGAGAAAAACCTAGCATCATTCAGAGACAAGAGACAGCAAACAACATTATCCCACAATTTGAGGGAGTTGCATTCCCCTCCCACTAGCAGGGAGTCTTTGAGTCTCCCGCTGCACCGAAATGATCCATTCTGCTCTGCCTCCTTAGGTGGAAGAAAATTTCCAGGATTCCAGGGTCCCTAGTTCTCCTTCCTCCCTCAATTCCCAGACCTCATCTATGTCAGAAAAACCTGGAATCGTGGCATGGATTAAATAGGCATTAGGATGACTATGTTATTTATATTCTTTGGTCTGGTAGCCTGGTCGAAATTAAATAAGAGCAAATAAATTAGATTGTCCATTGCTTTGATCAACACCCATCCAGGCACGGCGTTTCCTTCGCTGTCAGTTGTTATCATTGCTGTGGCCTTAAGTGATATCAGGCAGGAGACTGAGTGATATCAGACACTATGCCTCCATAGCAACCAGCCCCCACCCTCTTCCATGTTGGATAACAAAGGCGTCACAATTGTTGAGACATCAAGGCACCATTTGGTATAGTGACAAATGATGACAAACCAGCCTGAGATTCTTTCTGTAACAGTGGAGGCGAAGGAGGAAGAGAAGAAGGGGGGGGGGGAGAGGAAAAAGGCAAACTAAGCCTTGTTGAGAGGCAGCACGATAATCCTGGGCAAAGAAAACCCAAACCAAACCCCACGTGGTTTTGCCGAGACATGCAATTGTTGGTGATGGCACAATATCGGCAGGGAGAAAAAACAAAACAAAACGAAGGCCAGGAAAATAATGCTGCTACCATAGGAGCCAGCAAATGAAGGGAGCTTAAATTCAGAGGCTCTGATTTAGAGGCCTAGATCTTAGAAGGGCTGTAGTGAAGCCCCGGAGATGTTCCAAATTACTTTGCATTGCCATAGCACCAAAGGGGATGGCTTCCAACACTTCTCCAAAGTGTTGGGACGGGTAATTATGGTGTCTCCAGGATGAGTGAGGATAAACAGCAAAAGGCACCACTGTTTCTCTGGCACTGAATGGTCTCCCTGGTTAGAACCACCTGGTCTCTTGGGGTGAGGAGTGGGCTTCGCTAGTGATTCACTCCAGAGCTCTTCCCTGTGGTTACCCAGTCAACGATGATAAAAGTGAGGCTCATCACCATGAAAATGAAACCAAGGGCAGCAAAACACGCAGCCTGTGGAGGGAGAAAGACAATTCATGAATCACAATTCCTCATAATAATCTCTTTTTTTCACAGTTTTCAGGGTGGAACAGTCCACAGCAACCTAAACAAAATCTCTAAGAAAACGTTCCTTATCCCATCTGTCCAGCAACTTCCCAATCACCTTGGGTTCAACAGCCTTAGCTTCCAAAACGCCTCTCCAGGGCCTTCATGCCAATTCTGGGTGCAAAACTGCCACCTCATCTTGCAGTGATTAAAGATTGAGAAAATCAAAGGAGCTTGGACAGAAACCCACATTCCCGAATAAGCTCCAACCCGCTGGTCTCTTGCACTAAGCCTTTAAGGAAGCCTTTTTTTCCAATTCTCTAGTATAACTGTGCCATCTGCTTGTCAATACCTGGATTTTGGGTCTTGATCGTAGTGGTTCTTTTTCATTGGGGATAATTCGGATGTAGAAAATGCTAGGAAGAATGAAGATGAGACTGGGGGCTGATGTGGCGCCTGAGAAAAAAACACAGATGTTGTGAATAACCACCCAGCATTCACAATGCGGCAGCTCTCCTCCCAGCCCTAAGCAGATTGGCTCAGATACACCTAATACATATCTTTCCCTAGTTATCGGCTTTGGCACCATGCAAAAGCACATTTTCCCCTCTCCCTCTTTCTCCAGGAGAATTTGGGATTACTGTTTTGGGAGACTGCAGGCAGTTCCCTGGTGCAAGGAAGACAATCAAGAAACAGTGGCCCACAATGGAGAGGAGAAAGCAAAGATCATTGTTCTTCGCTACCCAATCAATCCTTGGAACTTTCAGAAAATAAAAAAAGAACTTGTAAATTAAAATGGAATCGAACTATAAATCGAATAAATTGAGTCAGAAATGGAAAAATCCGATGCACGGGGGTCTATTTCTTGGCTGTAAATAAAATAAAGGCCTAGTTAGAACTACAAAAAGTTCAAACATTGTTTTGTGTGTGCACAGTTTAAGGCATGGTCTTTTCTGTCAGTTTGAACCAGAGGTGGGTTCCTACCAGTTCGCACCTATTCGGTAGAACCGGTTCGTCAAATCTTCCGAACCGGTTAGAAGAGGTTCCACCAGTGGACCCGGAAAGCAGGCCACACCTACAGAAGAAGTTCCAAACTTTTTTGAAACCCACCACTGATCCTTGGATATGATTATTCTACACTATCATGCTCCTATTTATAAAACTCAGTGCCTCTGTGAAAGGCAAGGATGACAACTGCGTTTGTGGTGCAATCAGGACATTGCGTGTGTTGAAGTTGTTTTAACGCAAACCAAAGATGCCTTTTGAAAAACAAGTTTACATCCTATTCTTATGCATGCCAGTGCTGTGTGTGAGGTAATTTAAGGTGGTTCTGACAAGTGTCGTTGGCATCTTCATATCCGGTCACATGGGCGGCAAGCCACTCCCATCCAGACACATGGGCGGCCAGCCACTCCCACAAGGGAGGCCACACCCACAGAGTAGGTTCAAACAATTTTTGAAACCCACCACTGGTTTGAACCCAACATTCAAAGATTCCCCCTACTGACCTTTTAAAAGCGAGATATTTTTGTTGGTAGTAGGTCAGTGCCCCCTTGTGGTCTGAATGAATTCTTATTTTACTTCTACATATTC
Organism: Thamnophis sirtalis; assembly: GCF_051295495.1. Classification (NCBI taxonomy): domain Eukaryota; kingdom Metazoa; phylum Chordata; class Lepidosauria; order Squamata; family Natricidae; genus Thamnophis; species Thamnophis sirtalis. The sequence goes on from NW_028261383.1 coordinate 166,490,173, forward strand.
TGTTAAGACACTTTTTTTCTATTCAACTGATTGCCGTAACTACCTTTAACTCCTAGACTAAAATAGCTCTGTAATCTATCCTTCTCAGCACTGATTATCTGTATTTTAATATTTAATCAAAAAGCACCTAATCATCTAAAAAAAAACTTAAATGCCTAAATATTTTAACTTATTTTAAGTTTAAGTTAGTTACAGTGTGGCATGATGCTTGAATCCAGCCATTATAAATAATACTGGCTTGAAAAATCAATGGATCGATTTGGTAAGCTTCCTGTATGGTGGGATAGTATCTTTTCATACTTGAAGTGTTTTCATACCTGCCTATAATCAGCATGTAATTTGATCCATTCGATCCTTTTGGGTGAAAAGCTATAAGCCCAGAACCATAAAATGAAATGAGACAGCCTACAGCTATTTTTAAAAGCCGAGTTTCTTCTGGAGGCAAAGGCTGTCAACTCCGTAACCCTGTTTTCTATATTGGGAGGAGAAGCTGGGAAGAGCCAAGATGCCTTTCCTGATGAGCGGCACTAAGGCTTCAGATCCATTTACCCATTTGGCCATTTTCTGTTTTGTACTTTGTCAAAACAGTCTGAACTATGTTTTAAAAATCTACGTACTACAATTACACTTGAGCGGCTTTTGTAAACATAAAACAGTCATCGACTTACAACCATTTTTTTTTCAGTGGTCGTTCAAAGTTACCACAGCACTGAAAAAAATGTTACTAGTTGCAACCAGTCCTCAAACATACGACTGTCGCAGTGTTCCAACGGTCATGTGATCAACATTTGGATGCCTGGCAATCAGCATGTACTTATGATGGTTGCAGCATCTTAAGGTCATGTGGCTGCCATTTGTTACCTTCCCAGCTGGCTTCTGACAAGCAATTCAATGAGGGTGTCAGCCAGATTCACTTAATGACCATGTGATTCACTTAGAAATCGCAGTGATTTGCTTGACAACCATTGCGAAAAGATCATAAAATCCAGCACAAATCACTCAACATCTTCCTTAGCAACGCAAATTCTGGTCCCAACTGTGGTTGTAAGTCCAGGACAACCTATATACAATTTACCCACAATTAACCTTCATCTCCAAATGGAAGTTCCCCACTCCCAGGAGGAGATTGTCTAATGGATACAAAAATATCATTTATATATTAAATGTATATGCCGCCCCATCTTGCTGTCCAAGGCAATTACTGGCATGCAACTCCAGTGGGCAGAAATGCTAAGCAGAGGGACATGGGGACGAAGTTGACAAAATCAGACATCTCGTGTAGCTGTGGCTCAGAATATGTATTAATTTGCAGGTGGCAATGCTTGTTTCCCTGCTTCCCTACAACTTTCTGAATTCTGCAGGTCTTCTCCAAATGAGGAAAAAAACAACCCAGCCAGGCAAGTCCTTCTTCAGCAATTTACTTAATGTGCGCGACTATCAAGAAAAAAAGAAGTCTCTAGGGAATGGGGCTGAGGAGAAGAAGAGAGGAAGAGGCATGGGAGTAATCCTAAACTCGTTTCCTGCTACCCGTTTGTTCTACTCAACATCACCTTACCAGTTGTTTGTACCCTTCATATTCCAGATCTGTACTAATCTTAGCAAACATGCTTTTAAAATCCTGGAATGGGCAATACTTGTGAACAGCAGAAGCAAAATTTGGAACTGAGATATAGTAGCAAGAAAGAGTATAATATGAACCAACTGTATTGTTTATAACTCTTTGTCACAAACGTGTCTGTTTCACCCAGAGGTGGGTTTCAAAAATTGTTCGAACCTACTCTGTGGGTGTGGCCTCCTTTGTGGGAGTGGCTTGCCACCCATGTGACCGGATGGGAGTGGCTTGCCACCCATGTGACCGGATATGAAGATGTCGACGACACTTGTCAGAACCACCTTAAATTACCTCACACACAGCACTGGCGTGCATAAGAATATGATGTAAACTTGTTTTTTAAAAGGCATCTTTGGTTTGCGTTAAAACAACTTCAACACACGCAATGTTCTGATTGCACCACAAACGCAGTAGTCATCCTTCCCTTTCACAGAGGCACTGAGTTTTATAAATAGGAGCATGATAGTGTAGAATAATCATATCCAAGGACCAGTGGTGGGTTTCAAAAAAATTTGGAACCTCTTCTGTAGGTGTGGCCTGCTTTCCGGGTCCACTGATGGAACCTCTTCTAACCGGTTCGGTAGATTTGACGAACCGGTTCTACCGAATAGGTGCGAACTTGTAGGAACCCACCTCTGGCTTCACCTCATTATTGTCTTCACTGTCATTTAATGCTAGGCAAAGACTTCTATAGTCAACGTATGCAAGATACGTTTCAATATATTCTTTTAAACAAACTATAGTTCAAATGAATACAATGTGTGACCTCGACTATTATATGTATCATGCTGGTAAAGAATGAGGAGACTACACGTTCCTAGAACTGGGTTGCTGAGATTTCTGTTCCTTCAGCCCATGAAAACTCCCAACGCAGCATTGGCTGTATTGCTGTAATCCACTGCTACAATTCAATCTCAAATAGGTAGAAAAGTGCCCCATGCTTACCAATGACTCCAAAAATATCCTTGATGTTTGGCACAAAAATGACAAGGAGGTTGACAATGAAAAGAAGGCAGAAGGCAATGATGACGTGACGGATCCAACTGAAATCTTTCTTGGGGAATAGCAAATGCTGGATGGCTCTGCGGATCTAGGAGTACATGGTGGCTTTAGCAAAGAGGTTTATGTACAGAGATACCTGCTCTACGTAAGAGCATATAAATAATTGTGTAGTTGGAGATTGAAGCACACTGTTCAGTTCACACAACATCCTTCACCCCTGATTAATTGAATCATAGTTTACTCAATTACATGTAATTCTCATTTAGTAACCAAAATTGGCAATTGGCAAATCAGTCATTAAGCGAAGTGGCCGGTAAATGAAACTGTGACTATGCTTATGATCTTACTTCTGCTTTTCTTTCTTTTACAGACCTGAGGTCATAAATGTGAGGCTTGGTTGCAAAGTTACTTTTTCATTCTGTTGCAATTACAAACAGTTGTTGGAGGAGGCAGTCACTAAGCAAGGACTATCAATATCAATTTTCTGGGCTGGACCACAAATCAGATAACTTGAGTTCACAGCCTTGGCTAAAATGTGGTTTACTAGCTATCATTATGGAAATACTTTACACGAAGCTGCTTGTATCATTCTAATAAACTACAATGGTGTTTTGCTTTTTATTACCAGTCTTTCTGCCTTTTGGCTATTTATGTCTCAGAGTAAGAGGAAAGGCCCTTGATTACAACGAGCTTCTACAATTCAGAAATAGGATGGGAAATTAAAGCAGGAGAAAACATGGTAAGAATATTTATAAGTATTGTGCTCCACAAATTTAGGCACAATAAAAACTGTATGGACCCATTCCCATTATGAGTGGCTTAAATTTGCCAACTCCAGATTTGACACTGGAGCTGAAGAGCAGAAAAGAGAGCAATCACACAGAGCTCGCTGACCTAGGATTGAGGAGGGTTGATGGTAAGCTACTATAAGCTACAATGGGAGAGAAAGATCTTACCGGGAACAGAACCACTGGCACAGTGAGAGTCACAGCTAGGAGTACAGCCAATCGCACCGAAAGGATAAGCTTGTCTAGAGGGTCAACTCTGATGTAGGTATGCAACATCTCTGCTTCAACATTCTCTGGCAAAAACAGAAGGAAGGCATTTAGATATCAGAAAGGAGGAGGCTGTAGAACAGGAGTGAAACACCTGCGGCTCAGAGCTACAGGTGTTCCCTTAATTTCTTTCGGAAAGGACGTCTATGGAATCCCCTATGGATCAGGTTACTGAAAGTTCATTCTCCCTTTTCTCTTTTGAGACGAGGAACAGAATAAAATTTTCATGCAAACCCTGAGGTATGTAGTCACAGCTCAACAAATAAACAAAGGAAGAAACTCTCCAAACTCCGTCTTGACATATGAGACGCAACCCCAATCCCTTTGTGGCCCTCTGCCCCAGCCTCAATATTACTTATACTTGACCACTAAAAGAGCGCTCCTCTTTTGCTGTAAAATTTTGAGAAAAAAAGAAACAAAACCCCCAGGTCTTTAACTCTCCTGTAATTTTTATATATAAACCTTGGTATTTAAGAGAATATTTTCAGACACTAGCTCAGTGTTTCTCAACCTTGGCGACTTGAAGTCCTGTGGACTTCAACTCCCAGAATTCCCCAGCCAGCGAGAGCTGGCTGGGGGATTCTGGGAGTTGAAGTCCACAGGACTTCAAGTCGCCAAGGTTGAGAAACACTGCGCTAGCACTTCCAGATGAGGTTCTGGAATCATGGAATCTTTACAAGAATTGCATACAAACACAACTTCCACTGTAGCTCTTGCATATTCTTCCCTTCTCTGATCTTTTATTTCTTCACTAAGATCATGTAGTTGCTACCCTCTGCAGATCAATATAAGCTTGGCCTGTTTCAGGGGTCCCACTGTATTAAAAAGATATTGATAAAATGTAGAAATGGTTTAGAATTTCAATTGCCTTAATATATGGTAACTGTATATGTAGCTCCCCTTACTTGTTCTTCAAGTAAGAAATGAGCCAAGGTGGCGCAGTGGTTAAATGCAGCACTGCAGGCTACTGCTAGATCAGCAGTTCAGTGGTTCAAATCTCACCGGCTCAGGGTTGACTCAGCCTTCCATCCTTCCGAGGTGGGTAAAATGAGGACCCAGATTGTTGGGGGCAATATGCTGACTCTCTGTAAACCGCTTAGAGAGGGCTGAAAGCCCTATGAAGCGGTATATAAGTCCACTGCTATTGCTATCTTCATCTATGCTTAAAAACGTACTTAAAATCCAAATGCCCTGTTTTAATTTGATGTTTTTTGTTCTATTAATTCCCCAGAGACAAAGTGTTTTAAATAATTTTCTTGGTACAAGCTTTAAAAAGGCAACTACTGCTCAGAAGAGTGTATTTTTAGTTGGAGAATGAAAGGCACCAGACATTTCACTGAACGTTCATGAATGACTCACTGCAAAGTTTGTGAGAAATGGATGTGAGTGATCTGCAGTATCTTTCTTGCCCTCCTTTAAAAAGACTATATATTTTTCATTGGTAAATGTGAGGAACGGTTCAAGTAGAAACATCCTCAAGAAACAAATCCAGCCTATGTGCTGCCTTTAGTCCAAAGATGGAACTGCATGGAAAACAATCAGGTCTTGCAAACTGGCTGGAAGCAGGTCATGTTGCCATTGGATCTGACAGTTATGATATATACACATTCTTAAGAGGGTATTTTTATCTTATTGCTTGCATGTTTAAAAAAAAACATGGCATATGTACTCCTTTTATTTCAGCTTTTGCACAAAAAAAGAAGATGCTAATAGAGGAAGCATAAGATACGAAAATATTTTGCTTATGCACTACAAGAAGAAGCATTTCACATCTCTACAGAGGTGAGACTTCTGAAAATAAGACTTCTGAAATGTTCCTCTCCTTTCCAAATATGTTCCTACTGGGGAAAGAGTAGACCATTAGAGGTACAGCTGTTCTGAAATACCCAGACTCAACCTACTTGAGAGACCGCCTCCTGCCAATTACCTCCTCGCGACCAAGTAGATCACATAGATTAGGCCTCCTCCGAATCCCATCTGCCAGTCAGTGTCGACTGGCAACCACGCGGAGGAGGGCCTTCTCGGTGGCAGCTCCGACCCTTTGGAACGATCTCCCCGTGGAGATTCGTACCCTCACCACCCTCCAGACCTTCCGCACAGCCCTTAAAATCTGGCTATCCCGTCAGGCCTGGGGCTAAAGATTGTAACCCACCCCCACCCGAATGGTATGAATGTTGTGTTCTTTTTAATTATGTATTGTTCTTATGTGTCATTGTTTGTATCCCCCTTCCCCATGAGTTGTAAGCCGCCCTGAGTCCCCCCAGAGAAAAGGGCGGCCTATAAATAAACTTTCCAATTCCAATTCCAATGCAAATGGGAATTCATTTGTTCTTTCAAATGTGATGAGAAAGAGCTCTGTGAAGCCAGCTGAGTAATATCTCCCATCCGTGGAGAGGGGAGAAGATCCATTTATGACTTTTTTGCTTCTTAAAGAAAGGTGAAGCGTACAGGTAGCAGATATATTTTTTCTTCCATGATTTCTATGGAAAATTTAAGAAACCCTCTCAGTTTTATTATATGTTTTAATCAGAGGATATTTTAGTTATATTCAATTGCTTTATGCTTAAGCTTTGTCTCTATTATTTCCAGTCTGTCTTCTGCATATATAAAAGGAAGGACTACAATCAAAGACAGCATGTAACAATTAAGCATCATACCTCTTATAGCCATGGAGGTCAATCAAAGAGGGAAATTCTTCCTTTCCTGTGTATGAAAGAGAATTAAGTGGCACCCCCAATAGTACCACCAGAGAGGAACTGTCCCTTACCATAAAAGGTGAGGTAACCAAAGATAGCTGTCAGCAGATACATGGAAAACATGGCCAGGATGGAGACATTGGCTACACTCTGCATTCGACGCTTTGAAGCCCTAAGCAAGACACAAATTTCAGACCTCATTAAAACTTAATTAGGTCTCCAGTTCCTTCACAGAACGGATGAGCGAGTTGGTAGAAGGTTGATCAGAAGCTTCTAATTCTTACTGCTGAAACCTACCAAGTATGCTCCCCATGAGGGCCTCTTTCCAAAGTGAGGCCTTACGGGAACCTAAAGGGCCATGCTACATGTTTCTACTCCATTCCATAACCCCAGACCTGCATTCCACCTGGTACTGTATCGAAATCCAGATTACTGTTCCAGAATCGAAGGTGGTTTACCAAACTGCAAGCCAGAGGCTTTATTTTCTGCAGGGAACAATGCATCTTGCAAGAGCTGAGGTGGTGCAGTGGTTAAATGCAGCACTGCAGGCTACTTCAGCTGACTGCAGTTCTGCAGTTTGGCTGTTCAAATCTCACCGGCTCAGGGTTGACTCAGCCTTCCATCCTTCCGAGGTGGGTAAAATGAGGACCCGGATTGTTGTTGGGGGCAATATGCTGACTCTGTAAACCGCTTAGAGAGGGCTGAAAGCCCTATGAAGCGGTATATAAGTCTGCTATTGCTATTGCTACCTTCAGCTTCTTGTAAGCAAGTCCTTCATCTTCTCCTCACTGCCTGCTAGACTTGCCCTTCACATCAGTGTTTCAGTGAGCAAAACACACCATCCACAGTCCCATTAACAATCCCTCTGCTTGTTCTTGGAATTCAGCCAGGGAGGAAAGGGAAGTCCAAACGACAGTATTCAATAGCTACCACCCATCTAAGCTTTGCCTGCTTTCTTTTCTTTTAAAAAAAACATCCACAAAGCAGGAAAAATGAAGTGGTTATCTTTGGACTGATAGCACTTAAGCCTTCACTATTTGGAAATCCCCTAATAGTTATCTCAGGTTATGTACATTTACCCTGGGAGAACAGGGGGGAATACCCTCCGTTTTATTACCCTTTCTATCACCAGTGCATACTTTGCCTGCCTATTTCTGATCTGCATTTCACAATCTTGAGCTTGGTCCACCTGGCCACAACTCTGTATTTTTGAGGTCCTGCTGCATCTCTCAGCCACAAACTACATGTGAGGCATGAAGCTGCTGCTTGCCTGACAAAGACCACTGTATTTTTTTATTTTATTTTGTTAGTGCAAGAGACTTTTGGGTAGATGTTATACAAAAACTCCACATCCTGAACAATTTTGTGTCATTTGGTCAAATCAGTCAGGGATCAGGGCTATCATGGGGCAGCCTTTGAAGAGTATTCGGAGACTTCAACTCGTCCAGAATGCAGCCGCGCGAGCGATTGTGGGTGCACCTCGGTACATCCACGTTACACCTATCCTCCGCGAGCTGCACTGGCTACCGATCGGTCTCCGGATATGCTTCAAAGTGCTAGTTGTAACTTATAAAGCCCTTCATGGTATTGGACCTGGGTACTTGAGAGACCACCTGCTGCCAATTACCTCCCATAGATCCGTTAGATCGCACAGGGTCAGCCTCCTCCGGGTTCCGTCTACCAGCCAATGCCATCTGGCTACCACCCGGGGGAGGGCCTTCTCTGTAGCAGCTCCGGCCCTTTGGAGTGAACTCCCCGCAGAGATTCGGACCCTCACCTCTCTCCAGGCCTTCCGGAAAGCCGTCAAAACCTGGCTGTGCCGGCAGGCCTGGGGTCGATGAGTTCCCCTCCCCTCTCGACTTGTATGGCTGTATGACTCTTGTGTATTTTAATTACGTGTATTGTGTTTGTATCCCCTTTTCCCCTTGAGTTGTTCGCCGCCCTGAGTCCCTCCCGGAGAAGGGCGGCATACAAATAAACTAAATCTAAAAAATCTAATCTAATCTAATCTAATCTATCTTTCTCAGGGAATCGTGACACTTCCCCCAAAGCCATGACCACCCATAAAATGACTGAAACAGATGTGTGGGGCTTGCTGTGATGATGTCAAACTCTGGGTACGAACTCACTAGCCCCCAATGACCTCCTAAACTTAAGAAGATAGATTTTGCTCTCCTATGTTTCTTCCATTCTTTCTTTCTGTTCCCCCACCATAATTGAAAGAGTCCCAAAGAAAATTATTTCATTTGAGCCTTTTCCAATGTATTATCCTCAAATCCACTGTAACAATAATTCCTATAACCCCTAACAGATTAGGGATAACAGACATTGTAGATCACAAACCTGGAAGGTATAACACTACAAAACTAGGAATAATGTATAGTGTGGCTAACCATGTCTGTTTCTTCCCTGTCCAGCACTGCCCTTCTCACTTTTCATTGGGAACATGACTAAATGAATCTATGAGCTGTGGTGGCATAGTGGTTAAAGTGCGGTACTGCAGGCTCTTCTGCTGACTTCTGGCTGACTGCAATTTGGCAGTTCAAATCTCACCAGGCTCAAGGTTGATTCAGCCTTCCATCCTTCTGAGGTGGGTAAAATGAGGATCCAGATTGTTGGGGAAAATATGCGGACTCTGTAAAACGGCTTAGAGAGGGCTGTAAAGCACTGTAAAGCAGTATATAAGTCTAAGTGCTATTGCTATTGCTATTTTTTTTTAGCATTTCTTCCTCCACAAAGTTCAACTTATCTTGCGTATTGTCCTCCTGCTATTCCACATATTCTTTCAGAAAATTCAGAACCTTTCCACTAATGCTGTCAAGTTTTCTCACCTGCGCAGCTCAGTGTAAATAGGAAGCACTTCTGGGTGGCAAACGAAGGCAAATGCCAAGATAGGGATTGCATACGCAGTCTAGAAAAATAAAAGAAAAAAACAGTTCCGTTTTTGTTCTAAGCAGAAGGAACTCATAATTTCTAGATTGCTCCTTCTCGTACATATATTGAAGTTGTTGTGAGTAAATACCGAGCAGTAGGACTATTTTACAGAAAACCTTATTATTAAAATTAGAAAGCAGGGTTTGTCTTTATAAATGCAGATGGTAATTTTCATTGAATTATAAGTACATTACACTATATATTTTTACAGGCAAAATGGGAAGGGAAAAAATCTGTCTTGTCAATTGCACTTTCTTCCTCCATCAACTTCACAGTTGCTTCCTGATTTGTTATATATGTACACAACCTGAGATCTCAAAGCTACGTGCACCCCTGAAAAATCTGGGTATAGCCTAAAGAGCTTCTTCAAAAGTTACCAAAGAATTTTATACTTGCAGAATATTGTTCCCCTTCTCAAAGAAAATCTATAATTCTGAGTACAATTACTAGGAATAATTTAGGAATCCTATTGCCCCCCCCCCCCCAAATTCCACTGACTTTAGTACTAGATGTACTTCAATAAAAGCAGGGGGGGAGGCAATATGTCATAGAGATTAAGATGCTGAGGTAAAGAGGCCATAGAGACTGAGCTTTAAGTACACCTTCAGGCACAAAACTTATTATGTGATTAGAACATGGTAGCAGACAAAAGTCCATTAATTCACTTGCACCAGCAGATTCTGCAGGCCTCATATAGCCAAATGGTATTTCCCTGCTCTACCATTACTGTTAACATGTTCAATTTCACTAGATTCAGATACTTTCATACTAACCTGAGAATTGAGAGGAAAGGCTTCAGCACTACAGACATCATGACTGGACTCCATGGTGCTATTGACCACCACAGTATCATTGAAGGGACAAGGGATCTGGAATTTCTTGTAAATTACCTTTGTGGCAGAAATGGAAAATGGATGGTGAGCATTAGGAAAGAGTGAATGAGAGATAATGCAGCAAAAAAACAACAACAACACACAGCTTTTACACCTTTTCCAAAGCACCAGAAGGCAACACAAGAAACAATGGATGAAAACTAATCAAGAAGAGAAGCAATCTGGAATTAAGGAGTTAACTGTCCTCTGAAAATATTTTGGCACATATTTCCTATTTAAATCTGGCACCTTTTCTTTCTGTGAGAAGCCAGTGTTTCTGGGAATTATGTAACTCACCGAGATGAGAAAGAAACACATACAGGTGAGTGAGAGTCCACTAGTATAACCAAGATAACCTGTGAAAAGAAGGAAGGGAACAAAGGAATTGCATCAAACTTTTATACAGGATCTTGATAAAAAGATTTTACAGCAAAGAAAGCTAAATATGGAAAAGAAAGCCGCCATTAATTAGATATATCTGCTCTTAATACAAATTGGACGGTGTCCTTAGTTCTAAATTGATGCAATGGCCTTCTCAAATTCAACATCTATATACTACAGGGAAAATTTGAGAGAAAAAGTGCAGAGTTCAGCCTTGGAGGATGTTTTAACAATTGCAAGCAACAAATTCCAGTGTAGAAAACAGAAATAAAGCAGCCAGGAAAAATGCACTTTTTTAGTATATGTTTAACAAATTGACAAATTGGGCTTTGTTCCATTTACACTTATTTATTACATAAATTGTATAATTGTTTATTGGGTGTGGAAGGATTGATTTAATTTTGAATATTAAGTTTATGACATGGGTGATCAACTAAATTCAAATTGGATCAATTCAATGCCATTGTATTCGATTAATACATTTAGTGAGAGATTGGGTTAGAGGGTTTTCCCAGAATTTTTTTTAACCCTTTCATTCTATGATTGTATTAATTTATTCAATCAGATAATAAAAATGCAAGCGCACCCGGGTGAAAATCTTCTGCCAGCACCAGATGATTTAGATGTATTAGATTTGAGCTCACAGTTTAAATTCAATCAAAAATTCAGTTCAGAAAGTCAATGCAATTTAATTTGGCAATGCACATACTGGGGAAAAAAACAACCCCATGGAATATCGCTTTTCTGCTAATATTCTTTTGTGCCCCAAATAATTCTCTGCAACAATAGGTTGCAAGATCAATGTCAACAGAAGATCCTCATAGGAAGCAATGCTGATTCCCTCCAGTTGGGGGTAGCACTGTTGTATATGCCTCAACTCATTGACTGAAGTGACACAATCTCGCCTTGAACTCTTAAGGTAGAAAACCAGCAGTGACGCAAAAAAAAGTACATACACATGATCAGGCAATATTTATCCAAGCATGCACAAGCAGAACACAGGACAAACACTTTCTGTCACTTACCTAAATGTTTCATCAGAGCCAAGGGCAGGATGACACTAACGCTGACGACAACTATTAAAATTTGCCCGTTCATGTACCATTCGCTGAAAATAAAGCACAACAGTTAGATGAATCCATGAACATTATAGTTGCCTCACTCTCTCTCACCCAAACCCAGAGAGAGTGAACAGTCGCAAAAAAAAGACGTCCTATGTGTGGACAAGACAGACAGACTGACTGACTCTTCGCAGGTGCCATCTGTTTTCATCCTTTTTATCTTTTTTAAAAAATCCTTTTTAATATGGACTGAAAAGCATGGAGTACACTTTTGCATCTGGCTATTTGACATTTTCCTTCCCAAATTTAAATCTGTATTTATTTTAGTTAGCAAATATAACTAGCCAAATGCTACCTGCCCTATCTTTAAAAAAAAAACCTTTAAAATGAACTCTACAGATGCTGTACTTTGTACATGGAAAAGAACTGTGTCCCTGTTAGAGCCAAGACTTAGGTGTCAGCCCCACTAGGTCATTATTACCAACGACAACAATTGGCAGTCATCCAGAGGAATCAAGGACAGAGGATTCACTGATAAAGAGAGTGTTTTTCTTTTTCTCTCGTCCAGCTGTGTCCAATTCTTAGACTGCTTGGGCAAGTCCCCATAGTTTTCTTGGCAAGGGTATTCAGAAGTGTTTGCTATTGTCTCCTTCCTAAGGCTGAGAGAAAGTGACTAGCTAGCCCAAGGCCACCCATTCAGCTTTGTGTCTTAAGACAGGACTAGAATTCACAGTCTCCGGGTTTCTAGCCTGTTGCCTTAACCATTACACCAAATTGACTCTACAAGAGTGTATAAAAGACACCAAAATGTCCTTTTTTCCCAGCTTGAATAATCTCCAAGTACATGAACTTCAGATCCCAAAATTCTCCAGCCAATGCAGCTGTTGCTAAGAATTTTTACAACTGACATCCATGCATTTGCAGATGCCAAGATTAGGAAACACTTGAGAGGAACTGCTGGGATAGTAGAGGTAACGCTTTCCTACTGATGACTACAATTTGTATGTTTACAGTTAGCCCTCATGGGATTGGTCAGAAGTTCAGAAGCCATTCAGAAGCATGACAATATGCAAATAAGTGAGCAGTGAATGATCAAAGTGATTTGAGACTTCTCTTGCACTATGCCATTTCTTTTCTTTTCTGCTTATTTGTAGAGTTGCAGTGGTGTCCAACCAATCTGTTAAGCATTTTATTACAAGGAAACAAACCCTTCCCTGTTCCTGTAAGTGGGCAGATTTCTTCCTCAAATTTTATTCCATCCTAACCACTCTCTCTTTACTCCAGAGGTCTCCAGAGGTAGTGGCATGGTCCATTATGAGCTGAGGCCCGTTCAGAACTGGGCTACAGCAGGCGAGCATGCACGCAGCTTTACTTGCATGGAGTTCTGCACACACACACACACACTCCCCCACCGCTCATATGTCAACTGTGAAGTGAACCTGGCTGAAGCCGTCTTGGAGGCTTTCAGTTTTGCCACACAACGGAGGGAGGGGGGAAATAGTTAAGATGGGGTTTTGTAGCCAAAACAATAAAGTTTTCCTGTGGGAACCAAGGACATTCTCACAGGTGTTTAGCCAGAGGAGGAAGTGAAGTTCTCCTGAATCCATTATGATATCCTAATATGAAAATAGTGATATTCCGCTTGTAATAAAGAAATAGTCTGTCATTCATAACAGAACTTTTAATGACAAACATAAGATCAGTTAAAGAACTGATCTTACGCTAAGAACTGGAGTGCAATGGTATTGACATAACCTAATTTAAGTTTGAAGGCTACTTTACAAATCTTTCCCTCTTCCATTTTTATCCCAGTCCACATGAAAAACAGAGATATTTTTTTTAAAGACATACAGGCAAAGTTGAAATGTGGCTTCACTTCCACATTTACCCAATTTAAAGCTGAAAAAAATGAGATGGCATCACAGAGTTGTATTTTGACATATATAAATCTCCTCTAGAAATTCTGACCACTTTACTGTCTGTGGTAACATGGCAATATTCCAGTTCAACAACTTTAAACAACAGTTTAAAATAGTACACGCAAAAATGTCATAACTTTTTACTCTTATAACATCTTGTAACATAGGAATGCTTTTAAATACCTTCCCAATTTTACACAACACATGAACACATTGCTTAGTAGCCTTTTAAAAATGAAAAAAAAAATCACTTCTTTTGTCCTTCTACACATAAATGGCCTTAGATACAAGCTATTTAAATGTAAATCTCCTTTAAATACAGTTGCCGCTTTTTCCTTCCAACTTTCAACAATGTATTTCTTTCAGACACGGTTGTCAACTTGTACAGGGAGAAAGATAAATACTAGTGGATTTTAATGCTAACATATGCCCCAAGATGACATCCAATAGCGTTTCAGCACAATTTGTGGTGAAATTATTTTCCACTCCTAAATGGAAACTCAGGGGAGAGTTTATGATCCACAAGGGAATAATCTCTGTATCTCCTTCCCCCGTCTTGTTTCTGAGAGTGGGGGTTTAAGTCCTGCAAGCAACAGAGCATTGTGGCTTGGTCCCAAATTCTCTTGATCGGGGAGGAATGTGAATAAGGCACCAAGCCCCCGAAGATCCATTTATAGAAGGAAAAATTAGCCAAAAAGACCAGCTGCTTCCTTCCATAATACCACTCAGAAACCCCTTAGAACAGCTCTGGAGAAAAAAGGGCTGCTGGGGAGTGAAAGAGGAGGAGGGAAAGAGGTGTGGCCCTCACATACATACCATCTCTAATTTCATTTTAGGTCGCAATGGCCATAAACTAACTCCACAAAGGAAGATTATTAAGAGTTCAAGTCCTGAAATAATTGTGGATCTGGTTGGGTTTTACCTGGAGGTCACAAAACTTAACTTAACTAGATCAGATAGTAGATCCATTCATCTAATACGCTAAGCTTGATTAGAATGAATCTTGTTTAGGTTTTCTGGTGCAGTAATATATTATGTGAATCCAACCTATTTAGAGAGTTTATGTTCCATGCATGTTGCAAATACAATGAATGGATCAACTCAGTGAACAGGTTAAGCATGTTTGGTGAATAATTAAAACCATGCTGTACGTTGGAAGTTTTCAACTGGAAATCACCCTAGATTTAGCATGCTATGGCTGAAGAATGCCCAAAGGGTAGCAGCAACCCCTAATTAACCACTTAACCCTGGAAAATAACAAAAACAATAAGATGATGTGGATTATACTCCAACAAATAGTGTCAAATATGGGGAAACTGATATAATTCAGCCCTTCCTTCCTTCCTTCCTTCCTTTTCTCCCCTTCTCGCATTGAGGAACTGCTGCATGCTCATCTGCTCTGTGTAATTTCAAGCAGAACGCAGTTAGGAGATTAAGATTAAGATTTAGTTTATTTGTATGCCGCCGTTCTCCGGGAGGGACTCAGGGCGGCGAACAACTCAAAAGGGGAAAAGGGGATACAAACACAATACACGTAATTAAAATACACAAGAGTCATACAGCCATACAAGTTGAGAGGGGAGGGGAAGTCATCAACCCCAGGAAGGAAGGAGGAAGAAGAGCAGTGAGTTTTGCTTACCCATTGTTTGCCGTCAGCCCTAAGAAGGTTTGGATCACAAGTGGCAGTTCAGATTTAACAATGAACAAGTAACTGGACATAGCTGTGAAAAGAGAAAGCTGTCAGGATCCCCCGAATGTGCTTTTTGGGGAAGAGTGAAAACAGTAAGATGGCATTTGATTGCCCACCCTTGTCCTCAGGCTGAACACTGGATATTGGTTTAAAAAAATCATCATTGCCATCAGTTCGTAGAAGTCAAGATCACAATGCCCCAGAGTCCTTTACTCAGCCTTTTTCCTTGAACTTCATACACACACCCCAACTATCAGAAGCAAATATATGCAAGTATACATCGCTTTGTTATCCCTTTCTGACCCAACAGGGAAGTGGGAAAGCTTTACCTCCTATGTTGTGTATTGAAATTATGACAGCAGCCACCACTTTGCCCCCATGGCCAAAGGCCTTCAATCCCAGCTGTTCATAAGCTCTAATTCCTAAATAGGAGAGAGAAAGGGTTCAGATAGGTTGGTTTGTAATTCTAGGGTGGTAACACTACCAGTCTTAACCACTGTTCAAAATTATGCTCCTTTTATGCTAGCAGTCAACACACTCAACGATCCAGTTATGGTAGGAATTGACACATTCCTCAACATATTGAGTTTTTAAAAAAGCATGCAGCTCCTTGGTAATAATGATGTCCTAAGGACAAATTGTGCTCTTCAGCCAAAATCTGCCTGCGCAACAAAAAGAGCCATTTTTGAATGCCAGTCCAGCTTCCTGCATGGCCCACTGATCAATTTCAAAACCAGGTTTCAAGGCATCTACAGCCTGCACTAATTCTTGTTAGATCACAGCCCTTGGAGAACAAGACTTTTTAATGATCCAAACTGATAGAAGACGTGGATTCTAATAACAGCAAAAAAATTCTGAACACCACTCTGAAATCCCTTAATAGAATACACCCCTGCATTCTATTAGTTTTATTTCTACCCCCAATGAGCAGTATGGCTAAGGTCAGTGTCTCACCCTGTGGCCCATAACAAATGCTATGGAGTCTCCTGAACTGTGACTTACCAACAACTCCAGCACACTTCAGCAGCAGATGAATGGAATAGGAGGAGAGCAAAGCAATGCAGATCAAAAGGATCCTGGAAGAAGGACAACAATGAATGTCAGCCCAATCAATGCTTCTTTCACAGAAATGGAACAAATCTGGAATGCCTCTTCCATGGAGGCAAAGAGAACTCTTTCCAATCCTCAACTGGACTGTTGAGTTCTAGCCCAACCCTACTTGAATTCACAAATTCCATCCAATCCCTGCTTGGGATTTAGTTCTTACAATCCATCCAGCAGCGGACCCGCAGGTGGAAAGCGCGGCTGAATTTCTACTTGCTTCCTCCCCATTGGATTGTGGGGTTTTTTTTTCCTGGGTACCATGCTGTGGGAGTTAACACTCACACAAAGAGGGTGATTCCTGTATTCCTCATGGCATAGGCCAGGCCCAGGATGCCACTCCCCATGATGGCGTTGCTCAGATTAAAGACTGATATCCCAAACGAAGTCTTTCCCTCAAACTGCAGCCGAGATTTAAGAAAAGAAACAAAAACCAAATTTCAGAAATTGGGTGGGAAAAAGCCTTTGGGCCATATGGAAAACAAAGCACTAAACCTAATAGAAGTATAATACATGAGGATGAACGGAGGAAAATGATACCAACCATTAAATAGCCAAGGGTCATCCAGTAGGAAAGCTGAAGTGGCCTGCATGAGTGTCCCTATAAAGTTACCAATTACTATACAATACTGCACTGTACCAGTCTTGATTCTTACAGATTTATACTTTATATATTTTTGGAGGTCTGCGTTTGACTCAAGTGTGTGGGAACACTTGTACTAGAATGAAGACCTCTAAGACACAACAAAAGATGGTTCTCAAAAGAAGAGATGACTCAGTGAACAGGAGAAAACAATGACAGTCAAATTAAAAAGAGCCAGGAGATAACACAAATCTATAAAGGTGGGGCTGATTAAACCTTGTTGGAAATTATAAATATAGGTGGCCATGATATAAATAAATAATAAAATATAATGAGGTAATACTTCTAAAATACCTACATGATACAATAGGCATGCTAACAAGATCACAAATCATGGGCAACATTCAGTAGAAGTCTGAGATATTCTGGGAACCATATCCTATGTCTCAATGCAACAGTTGTGCAATGTAAAAAATAAATAAATGACACTTGTACAAGGAAAATTCTTCAATCCTGTTTCATTAGGTCATCCTGGATTGGTAGACATCTGCAAACTGCATTAAGAAATAGCTGAGACATTTGAATTTTACTTTCCGGGATAAGTAAAGGAATGGGAATAAAAAGGAGCTGGTTGTTTTCATGATGGAAGTAATGTTATGTCATCCTACTGCAAGTTCTGCCCTTTTGTGCAGCATGTGCATGCAACGTCATGTTGCACATATAAAAGATGGGTCCTTGGTGTTTGCTGAGCTCATCGATGCTAGTAGTAGCACTGATGATATTACCTAGTTTGGGTAATGAAACATCTACAAGAAAAAAAAAACCAAGCTCAGAGGGCACCAAGGACTGCGTGACCCGTCAAAACCGCGTTCCACAAAAGCGCGGTCGACGAAATCGCGTATGTGACGTCATCACAACGCGACGAAAAAGATCGAAAAATTGAAATAAAAATTAAATTACAGCAAGCCGATTCACATAAAGGTAAGGGTTAGGTTAAGGGTTAGGGTTACGTTTAGAGCGTTAGCGTTACATTTAGCGTTAGGTTAAGGGTTAGCGTTAGGTTTTTCGTCACGTTAAGGGTTAGGTTTAGGGTTAGGTTTAGGGTTAGGTTAAGGGTTAGGTTTAGGGTTAGGTTTGGGGGGGTTAGGGTAAGGTTTTCGCTTTATTTTTACATTTTTCGATCTTTTTCGTCGCGCTGTGATGATGTCACATACGCGCTTTCGTCGACCGCGATTTTGTCGTCCACGGTTTTGTGGTGGAACCCAAGGACCGAGCTACAATTATTCTCCTTTATTAGTACAAATAAGCATTAAGCCTTCCGTCACAATTCCATGCAGCTTAAGAGATATCTGACCGACATCATCACCTACATCAGTGAATTGGCTGAATTTCTTGCTGGCAGCGTTAGGCAAGAAGCCATCTTGTTCTGCTGAAATACGTTCCTCTTCCTCATACCTGAAATGGAAGGGAAAGTAGGAAAGGTCAGTGGAGTCCTAAACCAGAACTCTATCTGTTAAGCATCACAAATCAATGGCTCAAGCTAAACAGGTCGTGCTGTGTTCCAATTCAAGTGTCTTGAATCTTAAAGAGGTGGTGGAAAGGAATGAAAAGAGAGGAAACAAAGTAGATGAAACCATCATGTGTTATTGTACTTAGCATAAGTATTGAACTACTATAATGTGATTTACATATTGTCTGGTTGCTCTAATAAAATAAATGTGTTAATTTAAAAATATATAGATTTGGCAATCGTTAACTCTCTTGCCAAATTCTGACGTAACTATACAATGGAGCCAGTGCATTAATATTAATCAAGTAAATTACTACTATGTTTTGCTTTTGCTTCAAATACTTGGAGATAATTACTATGACGAGTTGTAACAATTATCCTGCTTGATTGTATCTGGTATTAATACCTGCATGTCTGGGTGTTGGATGCTAGAGAGGACTTGTTCTGGCCTTTTATTTTCTGGTCCTGTGTTCTGGTTTTGTTGGGCTTTGTTCTTTAATGACATTTCCATATATCCAAACTGAGATCAGGCTCTCTATGGTTACTTACACTTGTCATTTAGTGCAGTGTTTCTCAACCTTGGCAACTTGAAGATGTCCGGACTTCTTCAAGTTGCCAAGGTTGAGAAACACTGATTTAGTGGTCCAGTGCCAAATCTGGAGCATGGAAAAGTTTTTCAAATGTATACCTGCCATTCATTCATTCATTCATTCATTTATTGAATTTCTATACTGCTCAATCCCGGAGGACTCCGGGCGGCTTACAGAAATGAATAAAAAGAATTTAAAAGGATTATTAAAAACAATGGGACGCAACAAAGTTAAAAAGGAACACAACAGACACCCAATCAGACCTCCATCAAGGGGTCAACAACCCCAAGCCTGCCGGAAAAGCCAGGTTTTAATGGCTTTGCAAAAGGCCATGAGAGTGGGTAGGGCCTGGATCTCTGGGGGGCAGAGATTAATTTCTGGACCTAATTAACAACTGGAAATTTGTTACCCTTGCTAATGAAGTTGATTATGCAAAAATGGTGCTCCCTGAAGCCAGTGCAAAGAAACAACACGTTGAGAGCGCCTGATCAAGCTAATGACCTCTAATAGAATTTCTAAGACACATCTTCACCATCTGGGTGAAAACTGGGTAGTTCTGGGTAGTTTCATTGAAAATAAAAAAAAAACAGGGGGAAAAAAGTCCTGAATTGGAAGCTTGACAGAACATGCAACTAAGAAATGTGTTTATTTGTTTGCTGCTGGCAGAGTGGTTTCTAACACTTTGGAGGACAGACTGATGATCTGTGTATTAATTTTGCCACTAGAAGTAGTTGCTTCTCAATCTGCATCTTTCTATATTGCCTCCAGGGGTTTTTTATGTTACAGAAATATTTTTCCCCATGTGAAGGAACTGCTCTGGTGTCTCTTTGCCTAACCTGAATTCCGGCTTTACTGGCTTTGATTCTGCTTGCTCAGTTAATTTCCATCTTTCTCACATGCTGCCCAATTCTGCATGCCCAACCTTCTTCATAACTTCCAAACTAAAAATATATAAATTGTCAATTTCCCTCTCTCTTTTCTCTTCCATTTCTATACCTATTTGTATTTGTTCTGAAGGCTGCATGAAAGTATATAAACAAGTATTATTTCTCCTAAAATTCTCATTTTAAATAAATTTTCCTAATATACAGATATAAAGATTCCAGAAGCATTGGGTGTATTAATTATAATTAACATTTTATGTGGTTTCTTGTTGTTCCCCTTTCACATGTAAACTGCTCATCTTTCCTTGCAACAATCTTTGTCTTTTGGGCTGTATTTCTAAGTCGTGACCCTCTTCTGCAATGTGCAGATACTACAGGAATATAGATGCATGCTTCAGTTTGCAAAACTTGCAAAGTTGTAAATTTGGTTCACTTTTATTATGCAACCACTCGTTCAGCAGCTACTTATGAAAGCACTGATTGAGGTCCTCGTTGTTGCATTTGTTGCAGTGTCCCCAAAGCCATGTGATCACATTTTGGACACTTGGCAGCCAAATCACAATTATGTCACAGCATCCCATGGTTAATTGTGAGCTTCACCGCTGGTTTCTGAAAAGCAAAGTCAAAGGGGAAGCCAACCAGAGGTCACACAAATGGTGATCATCTGTCTGTGGGAGATGGAACCATGCTGGATTTACAGCCACTGGGACTGCCACAACTGCCACTATAAGTTGGCACAGTGACATGATGCTGCATTTTATGACGCCATTACTTAGCAATGGAACTGACAGGCCCAATCACCATAGTGAAACAAGGACTCCCCGTACGTATATTTGTTGCATTAATATCTCACCTTTTCACTGGAGCTCAATGTGATATATATACAGAGCAGAGGTGGGATTCAAATTTTTTAACTACCTGTTCTGTGGGCGTGGCTTGGTGGGCGTGGCATGGCTTGGTGGGCGTGGCAGGGAAGGATACTGCAAAATCCCCATTCCCTCCCATTCAGCTGGGACTCGGGAGGCAGAGAATATATGGGAGCAGGGCCAGTCAGAGGTGGTACTTACCGGTTCTCCAAACAACTCAAAATTTCCGCTACCGGTTCTCCAGAACTGGTCAGAACCTGCTCAATACCACCTCTGATACGGAGCCTCCCCCTTATTCTAGCCCCCTGAGTGTGAGGTAGGCAGGGCTGAGCGAATATGATTGGTCTGAATTCAGACGGACAGTTTCACAGTCAAGTGAAAAACTTGGTCGCCTGGTCCCAATCTAACATCTTTAACCGTTACACCACAGAGGGCGTATTCCCAACCAATTACTCCCGTCATTCCTACTAAAGACTCACCCATCCTCCAAGACAGCTGCTTTGTCACTGTCAGGTATGGTACCGTTGAATCTTTCAGTGCCATTCTCGCTTCCCATTTTTTGCAGTTCCATCTTCGCAGTCAGTGGGATGTTTGCACACGGATGTGGGTAATGCCTTCAGGAAACCGCCAGCAACAGCAACAGCAATACACTTGTTTCAGCAGGATACCTGAGGACATGGAGAAGACTTCAACAAGCAGCATTCAATAATACCAAGGGGGTGGGGAGAGGGGCTGGAATTAGGTAGTACTGGGAATCCAAATATTCTGCTCCCAGCTGCAGGAAGGGTGTGGATGGGGGGGTGAGGGGAAGGGAGGCACTGCCAGAAGAGTTTTGCCACTCTAATGAAAAGGCACGCCAAGAAACATACAGCAATTCCAACCCCATGCCTGGGGGAGAGTCTGTCCTGACAGAAGGTAGGTGAAGGAGGATGTTAGCCTGTTCCCTCTCCCATCCACACCTTTAAGCACGAGTTGGCAGGCTGCTTCCCTAAGCATTTTCACACACATCTGCATGCTACTGCCAAGAAACATGGCACGTACTCATGTACTGGGTGGTGTACCAACTGCTCTATGAGCCCTCCTCCCCTAACAATAACCATTATAGGCTAAGATAAGAAAAGAAAGCACTAAAACCCATAGCCACTTTCTCAAAGATTCTGGCTTGAGAAAAGATGTATTTTCTTGTAGTTTTGTCTGAGGACTGGGGGGGGGGAAGGGAAATCTTTGGGGGGGCGGCAAAAGACATAGTAACATGTATAATGAATACAGCGGTTGTATTCATACCATAGATTTACTGAAGCATCATTGACCCAGCCATATCCAGGAAAGAAAGTTCTAAATGCACAGATAAAATGATCCCCAAATTTGCAGAGCTACCTTCTTATTCAAAAGTGGTTAGACGTGAGATTATTTCATCCAGACTCTTCTACTTTTCTCAACCTGCTGCTCTCTGAATATGTTGGGGGTACAATGCACACATATCCTGGACCACCACCCACACTTCCTGACTTCTAGAGTCACTGCAATTAGGCTTCTGAAACAGCCAATTTACGAATTTTGATTTAGGCTTTATATTTGTCAAAGTTTTTGGAAGGGGGGGTTTGTGTTGTCTGTATTTGACCACTATAGTATTTTGCCCTTTTAAGGCCTTGAGCTCAATGAACAGTTTCCGGGACATAATGGGCACTAACTCCTATAGTCAGTGAGTGAGTGGTTTCTATAGAATAATTTAAGGCAGAAGTGGTGGGAATCAAACTCCTGATGAAAGTTGTAGTCCAAAATTCGATTGGAGGGCAGTGATCTGAAGAAACTGATGTTGGGATTTAATTCAGGCAGTCTGACCAAAAGCTGAAGCAAAAGGGATGCTTGAAGAAGATGGTGATATTCTTCTTTCCATCTTGGAAAGATGGAAAGTTGGAGGGGGGCGAAAGAAAGGGTGTATGGAGGGTCAAAGAGGTACATTGGGTTTCTATTTTGGGGGGTATTGTTGACAAGAGGAATGGCTATGTTTATTGTTTAATGTTATATGGCCCCGGTTATGCACAGTATATATGTGACTGTACGAAATGAAAATGGAAAATAAAAACACATTTACAGAAAAGAAAAAAGAAAAAAGAAGATGGTGATATTTTAACCCCTATTTAGGATGCAGAAATGTGAGACAGGCAGATCTGAATAAGCAGGCTTTGTACAATAAGACATTCTCCATCATAAAGCTAATTAACATAAAAGGCTGCATTGTTCCCACCACCATCCTATCCAGCAGTATGCTTCCTTAGGTCTCTTAGTTACATTACAAGCTGAAGTCAAGCATTAAAGATTTTACCCAGTTCAGAAAATAAAAATAAAAACAACCTGTAGTGTATGTCTGCTAGGAAAATTGTACCGAAGCCTCAGATTGCGAATCCCCTCTGAAACTGAAGATAGCAACAGGCCTCTCTGCAGTGGAATATTTTTGGGAAGGCCACTTAGGTTTCTAACCTGCACCACACTATAAATTTAACAAAAGAAAAATCCTGAGGGAATGGGGAAGGCAAAATTACTCAATCCTTGATCAAGTATATAATGTTAAATGCACATTTACATTTTCTTTTTTTTTCTTTTTCTTTTTTTAGCAAATTGAGTCAGCAACTTGCCCCCACAGTCTGGGTCTTCATTTCACCCACCTCGGAAGGATGGAAGGCTGAGTCGATCTTGACTATCCAAACCAGAGGTGTCGGGTAAATGAGACCTTTAACTTTCATTCCACTCCACAGTAATCCAATTAATCCTTCCCAACTTCTAGCTGTCTGGAAGAGAACTCCCACCAACGCTAATGGGAATAGTCCCAGGTGCAGAAAATAGAGAGAGGCACACCTGCCTCTGGGGCCCAGGAACCCAAGGGTTAACTATGCCACCTGGGAAAAGCTCTGAGGCTGGGTGGGGCAAAAATGCAAATGGGGATGTCTGATTGGTGCCTTGATCTTTAACCGCATCCTTCCCTTGGAGGTATATTCCCACAGAAAACATAGAACAAGAACTTTCTATTCTGGTGGGATGAGCCCAGGGGCCCCCACCACGCTGGGAGTAATAACTGTGACTGGATTCCTCAGTTCTTCTTTCAGCTTGTGGGAGGTACAAAACGGCAACTGTTGAGAACCCGTGCCCTCTAAATATTGTGAAACCACAGCCATTCCAGCCAACTTGCCCAACGCTGCAACCCTACTGTGGCATGAAAGGGGGCGAATGTGAAAGCTGCGTAAAGTTTACGGTCCAGTGGCATGTTCTTTCCAAAACAAAGGGTGGCTGATTTGAGGCTCAATGAACTATGTGAAATTAGCCCTTTTGATTAGTTTGTTGTTCAGTGTGTTGGGTTAATCATTCCTTAACCCAGGCGATGGGTTAACCATGGTTAAGTAACCAAGGGGAATTGTCCTGCAAACACAGCGGACTGGTGTCCCAGCTTTGGCCTGGTGTTTCCACTTGGTCATGCCACTTATGATTTCAGGTCAGGGGTTCCTAAACTTTCTGCCATCACCCCTCCTTTTAATGTAATCTTAACGTACACACCCAGCCATCCACATATGGAAAAAGAACACAAAGGAACCCTGAAAGCAATACAATGACACTATAGGAAAGTTGGATTTATTGTAACAATGTGACTAAAGGGACCTTTACCTCTCCCCTGGATTCTGCCTGCACCTCCCCAAGGGAGGTGTACCTCACAGTTTAGGAAATCCTATGCCAGAAACACACCTAGGATGCAAACACAGGAGTTGGAGCCTGGGCGAAAGGAAAAGCTGGCCTGATGTGGTTGACTACGAAAATGCATCCAACCCACAAAAACCTGTTCCCAGGACACTCCTAAAGTAAAAGGGATGGGAAGGAGAGGAAAAAAAAAAGAGGCCGGGAAAGAAAAATCAAGAATTTAATATTAGCTATAGCTGGGCTTTATGGTATTTCCTTTCTGCAATATGAAATATAAAAACTAATCATCCATTCTTCAGCCACAGAAATGGAAGACAAGTGGGCTACTGGTGTGTGGACTTCTTTAAACCTTCCTATTGATGAACAAGCCATGAGCATAGCTGTGACTGGTGGTGCTGTTTTAATATGTTTACTTACTTACGTTCAATTGTCTTCAGAGTGGTTTCTAGTTTAATAGCATTTTGCATGAGGCTTCCCTTGACCTAAAGTTTTCAAGCGTTTTGCCAAAGATTTTTAAACATTGTGATTTATATTAATTGCCGTTAATAATGACAACAGCAGATTTACATAACGCACAGAGCCTTAACATGGTTTTGTTCTTGATCAAAGGTTGTCTAAACCCTGCTTGCAACAATAGTATAGTCTGCAAACCTGTAGCTTAGTGTGAGTGAATGCAGCCAATCATGTCTTCTTTAATAACCCATAATTAAGCAAACTGTGAGTTCAGATCTTACCGCAAGGGAAATGTGTCAGTCCTTTTCTAAGTACTAATGAATTAGATTGAAATTAAATACATCTCTAGCCCATCCACAAAGGACAGACTCGTTGTTTACACAACTCGGCACTCTTAATCAACAGCCAAACATGACTAGTGTGTCATTTCACCACAGCACAGCACTGCCACCCCCATAGCCTTCATCCCATTTCGAGGTCTGAAATATCATCTTGATTTGCAAACATTATAAAGCAATAAAGGCTTATTTTTTGGACCGTGGGAAAATCTTTTATTTAGCCTGTGGTCCCAATCCCTAAAAGAAAACCGAAAGATGAAATCAACCAAAAATGGTTTTACCCAATAGCTGCTAGCAGCAGGGCCAGAAAGATTATTTCCTTTTGTTTCATACGCACACGCATGCACACACACACAAAACACACACAAAACACTTCCATTTTCTTCTCTTCCCATTTTTTTGCCCTTGGGTTGGTTGAGAATATGAATTATTTACAAGGAGTATCCAGATTGTATGATGCAGTACAGAGTATGGATCTTTTAAAAAAAATGTATTATAAAAACCATGGTAGCTATGTTTGACAGAGTGACAAATGTGAACAATTATACAAAATGATAAATTACAACAAATAGATGTATGCTGATAGAATGTTCACGAAACATGGGAAATGGGTTCACTGACGAATGCGCACCGACAAAACCGCGCCGACAAAACCGCGTCCACAAAAAGCGCGCAATCCACAAACAACATAGTGGGATGCGAAAACAACATTATAACCCTAACCCTAACCCTAAAAGATGGCACGCTTTTTGTGGGCGCGGTTTTGTGGGCGTGCATTTGTCGGGTCACTGGGAAATGGATAGAGAAATGTTAAGATGTACAGTACTAGTAGAAAAGTAACTTGAGATATATGGGAAATTAATGTTTAAGAAGCAAAATTTGCTTTATTTACTGTATAAAAAAACATGCTTCTGCTACTTTGCCATATGAAAGTGAGAGTTGGGGTGCTTCAGGAGAAATACAGAAGTTAATTGAATGCAGTGGCAATGGGGAATTTGTGTGATAACAAGGCAAAATAAAAAAATAAACGGATTACTAAATACTGTAAATTGAATACAAAAGTATCCAACATGAGCAATAATAATGTAGAGAAGCATAATCATACAGCTGAATGACTTATTTGATCTGAAGAGAAACCGAATTATGTCATATGCAGTAAAAAAAGTAAATGAGGATCAAATTGCAAAACATATATAAGAAGAATTAACAGGGCAAAAATAAAAAGATCAAGAAAATCATGGGTCTTTCTCACTGATCTCAGCCAAATTCCTTAAGAAGACATACGTAAGCATACTTACAAAATTATGACAAAAAATGTGTTTCAAATAACTATATTGGTACATGCACTGAAACTCAACAGAACGGGTAAAATAAATGTATGGCAAATTTCAAATGACCTCTCCAGACCAAACTGAAATAGTTTTCAATAATGAAAAAAAAAAGTTAGAAATGTTCTGAACATTGTTCAGAACAAACAAAATTCCTGCCAGTGTGGAAATTTAGTTACAATTCTACTTTTAACTAATAATAGGAGAGCAATGATTGGGCACGGATAGGAACCTCCTCCCTCACAGCAGCCTTGGGCACAATCATGACTTTTGAACAATTAAACAACTGGTATCAAATTTCTGAAATGTCCTCCCAAAGATGACATTTCTAACCACTGAGTGCATTTCAGGTAATTTACCTCAAAGTCACTTTTATTTATTTATGTGTTGCATATTATCCACAAATACAGCAAAACTGGAATGAGATACATGGAAAATATAATTATGTTATCTCTGAACAGTGCAATACAGAAGTAAGAAAAAACATAGCAATTTTTTAAGATCTTGCAACTAGGACCTCTGAAGACAGAAACTGGCCTATTCAGACAAGTAAAATGAAGGGGAGTTTATTGTCTAATCAATTTAGGGGTTGCAAAATTGAGGGAAATGTAGGCAGAAGAGCGGGCATAAGTCAGACGGTCTATAGTTCCTGACCTGAATAAGTAACAGGTTTAATTTCTTCATCCTTCTATCAAGCTAATGGCTACAACAGTTATATTCTTTCAGAATCAAGTGGGAATATGACCCAGAGACTTCCTGTCCACGCCCAGAATTTTAATCATCAATAAGTTTCTTCAGACGCTACAATTCAAACTATCAATGCACATTTTGCAGCAAGCTCTACTTTTCATTTTCTTAGTAGAATATTCAGAATTTTTTAAAAAAAGAACATGAAGAAACAACTATTGCTAAATGTGAGTATGATGACACTAAGTCTGCAGAAGGGAAATGGGTGTGCAAAGTAACCACAAACCTTTTAGCAGATAATGTCCAGACCACTAATCTTTAGAATGAGTTCTTTCTCACAACAATCTGACTTTGATACCCGAAGGATCCTGTTACAACAAGTATGTTGTTTCTTTCACTGTTGCAGCAGATTGGATCGCCAAGTTTGTACTATCGTAAGCGGGCTTCTTCCTACGATACAGAACACGAACAATCACAACAGGAGGACTCAGCAGAGGTTGGAGCAAGTGAAAAGCATTTCTGGTTCTGAAGTTCTACTGACAAAAGGAGATTGATTGATTTATGTATTATGTAACCTCCCACTCCCGTGGCAACAACATTCAATCAATGAAACAGGCCATTTTATGGGCTCCGTTCTACTCTGGGGTTCCCAGACCCATTGGCAAAACCAGTCTTTTAGAGTCTTGTGGAAGAGCCAGAATGGGGACCAATCTCTGTGGGGATGATGTTCCACAGGGAGGGAGTTATCACAGAGAAGGCCCTTCTTGATCCTATTAGATCAGGGGTGTCAAACTGGCGGCCCACAGGCCAGGTGAGTTTTACACGTAGGCCACGCAAACCACAGCTCCATGAAGGGAAAAAACATCACGATACGTCATAGGATGGCAATGTGACACAGTGAGTTTGACACCCATGTACTAGATGGACCTCCTTAAGAGAGAAGACTATAGCAGTGTTTCTCAACCTTGGCAACTTGAAGATGTCCGGACTTCAACTCCCAGAATTCCCCAGCCAGCATTTGCTGGCTGGGGAATTCTGGGAGTTGAAGTCCGGACATCTTCAAGTTACCAAGGTTGAGAAACACTGGACTATAGCATGCCTTGCCTCCCTGCTGTGGTGGGTCATGTAGATGTGACAAGCAAAAATAGTCCGTCAAATAACCTGGCCCAAGGTGACAACCAGCACCTAGAATTGGACCCGGATGTACACAAAGGCTGGGGAAATACTTGAAAACATGCTCACAATAACTAATGCAACCAGGTGAATCATTACAAAAAAGGCAGGAAGGTGAAAGAGGCAGGAAGAATATATAGCAGTTTTAATACAACCCATTCTTTGCTCAATAATTTGAGTGGGACAAAGCAAATTGTTTTGGAATAAACTCGAAGAAGTTAGTATGTGAACATTAGATGGATGTTTCAAGAAATACACACAGAATTGCAGCAAAGTAATATAGAAGATGATTCACATCTGGTTATAGGCTATTTTCCTTTATTCAGTCTACTGTCTTGTCCGCCTTGATCAGAGTTACCATATATCTTAAACACATCTGAAGGGCACTGGGTTTGTGTTAGTTATAACTAAGGAGATATCCCATATTCACTCCTAGACTTTGTTTTACAGAAAATGGATGGTCATTGCATGGAGTTTAGTCTTTTCTCTTTTGCCCAAGAGCCAATTTTATGAAATCAACTGAAGCGAGTATCTCTTATTGAAGAGAAACCATTTTTTTAAAAATTATTCTGTCTTTCTATTTTATAACTGTATATAGCAATAAACATGTGTAAAAGGAGAATCAGGTACAGGAAACAAAAGACTTCAAATATTGTTGAATTACAGTTCCTAGCTTGTACAGCTGACATGGGTTTACACATAGGTTGCTACAAGTTGCTGTGAGCTCATCAACATTTGGAAAGCCATATGTTCTCCAGGTTTTATGCTTCAAAATGTTGAGGTGGTATTATCATGTAAAGTCATAGAATATAAGTGATTTAGTTTATATTCCATCATTCCTCTGAGGAGCTCCAAGTGTGTTTGTGGAGTGGTGGGGGGTGTCACCTTTCTTTTATTTACACAAAAGTGTGAAGTAGACTGTGCTGAGAAAAATGATTGAGACTAATCCACCTGGTGGATTTCAAGCTGAAGCAGGGCCCCACCATTCAAGTCCAAACACTAATTACAATATAATATTAGCAATGACATCATTATACTTCTACAAATTTAAACACTATTATTATAAAAATCTGTTTATTTTATATGAATTATTTCACTCTGTATAGGGATCCAAGCTAAACAGGGCCAGGAAAGTGTGAGAATTTTGAATCTATGTAATTTAGGGTAATAAGACATTTGAGTCTTGAGCAAGATAAAATCCAATATTGTAGAAAATCGAGGTAGATTCCGATTTCTAGTACCTCCTCCAAATATCAGATCTGATGTGACTTTGTATATGTCTGGGGATCGCACAAGAGTAGCTCAAACCTAGCTGTTAAGTCAAGTGATTAACAAAATCCCTGAAATTGAAAAGGACCTGGACACTTTCCAGTAACAAATGCTAAAATATAAAGAATTGTCTGCTACTGATATGTGGATTGATTAACAGCACAACCGTTGCATTCTTATTCTGAGGTAAACCCCTTTGCACCCATTGGTTCCAGAAAATTGTGCACAGCACTAAAATTGCATTGTGTTAAGTCCAGTGCTTACTTCAAAGGAAGCCAGGAAATGATTGTATTGCAAATGGTTACTAAACCAAAACAAAATGATATAAAAATACTCTCTTTCATTGTCAAAAACAAATCAAAGTGTATGTTTGCATTTTGTCTCAACCAGTTCCACCAAAACCTCTTAAGCTACACAAACAAACAAGATTCGTTTTCTCAGCTCTACTTTCCTTTGCAGGGCATAAAATGGTTCACTTCCAAACCAGCTGCTTAAATAATTGCTGTATTTACTGACCGATTTCATGAATATCTGCTTAATGAAAAACTTCATAGAAATATGGGTGTGTTTCTGTAGAGGGTAAAGAAGTATAAGCTTGTCAACAAGTAAAGTCTTAATTTAGCCAGGGAAGATATAGTCCTCATATTCAGCTCCATTACCTAAAAGATGTTAACAATTTAAAAATAAACCTTACCAATATTTGCTTGGAACTAAATCTCATAGAGTTTCAACAAGGTTTAATCCCAGGAAAATATGTCCAAATTTGCTTCCTAAATTTGAGTTTGGTTAATCTACCAAAGAAAACATCTAACCTAAATACTGAAATTGATAATGAAATGCCAAAATCAGAGGACTATGGACTTAAACTAGCAAGAACTGATTGCTGCTGTCTCATGCATGTAGGATCTCAGCGTTAATAGGGATACTAAGGTCTTTCTGCCCCTCCTATTACAAATATTAGTGATGCAATTGAGGCCTGCCACCCACTCCTCTTTCCAAATCTTTCTTCCAAATAATTTTATTAAACATTACAAATAGAATAAAAACTAACAGCGACTGCAAAAAACATAAAAAGAAAAACAGAATGAAAAAAGGAAAGAAAAAGGAAGGAGAGAAGTAGTTTCCCTCTTCATCCCAGCAAACGTGAACAATTTTACCGTGACCCGTCAAAACCGCGTTCCACAAAAGCGCGGTCGACGAAATCGCGTATGTGACGTCATCACAATGCGACGAAAAAGATCGAAAAATTGAACTAAAAATTAAATTACAGCAAGCCGATTCACATAAAGGTAAGCGTTAGGTTAAGGGTTAGGGTTAGGTTAAGGGTTAGGGTTAGAGCGTTAGCGTTACGTTTAGCGTTAGGTTAAGGGTTAGCGTTAGGTTTTTTGTTAGCTTAAGGGTTAGGTTTAGGGTTAGGTTAAGGGTTAGGTTTAGGGTTAGGTTTGGGGGGGTTAGGGTAAGGTTTTCGCTTTATTTTTACATTTTTCGATCTTTTTCGTCGCGCTGTGATGACGTCACATACGCGCTTTCGTCGACCGCAATTTTGTCGTTCGCGGTTTTGTGGTGGAACCCAATTTTACTAGCTTATCACCATTTCTTAATATAACATATACTCCCTTTTTCCCATAACTCTATCTCTAAACTAAAAGCAAAATCCAAAACTGTTATCATTGTTCCTTATCAACAGAAGTTGAATAAGGAATACCAGATACAATTAATCAATGTTAAACTTGAATGAATAAAGCCAATCACATATTCATTCTGAATTGAATAATTTTGATTTTTAACCCCTTCAAATAAAGTTCCAGAACTTGATTTCTGTTCATCTTTTTCTTTCTCCCAAGAAACTTTCGGGAACTTTAAAATATCTCTTTTGTACATCCAGAAGTAAGGTATGTCTCTTTCTTCGGTCACTTCTCAAAAAGACTTTAACAGACTTCATTTGTCCTTCCCTCTTTCCAAATCAATGTACATTGCGTACAGGAATCCGGCAATTCTTATCAGATTGCCTGGTTCCAACAGAGGTATTCATGAAGTCCCATAGCTTCTCTATGGGGATGGTTCCTGTAAGTGCGAAGAAAATGGGGAACCAAAGAAACTAGATAAGCTATCCCCTGGGTTGGATTAGAACCTGTCACCTAGTGGCTTTCACCAACTAGCAAACAGTATACTGGTAGTCCTTGACATACAGCAGTCACCATCCAAAGTTACATTATCACTGAAAAAAGTTGACTTATGATCATTTTTTCATACTTATGGCCCTTGCTGCATCCCCATAGTCACCTGATCAAAATTCAGACACTTGGCAAATGACTCATATTTATGACGGTTGCAGTGTCATAGGTTATAAATCACCTTTTGCAACCTTCTGAGAAGCAAAGTCAATGGGGAAGCCAGGTTCACTTAGCAACCATGTTACTAACTTAACAACTGTAATCATTCACTTAACAACTGTGGCAAGAATGGCTGTAAAATGGGACAAAATTCACTTAACAAATGATTCACATAAAATTTGAGGTCAATTGTGGTCGTAAGTCAAGGACTACCTGTACAAACCTGAAAGCCAACCTACGATGAGCGGCTCTCTGTGTGAGAAGGTCTTTTCAATACATCCTCCTAGATCAGAAAGGCTTCGGTAGAAGACTCACCTGGTATCTATGGTTGGGAGAGTCTTTCCATGCTGTGGGTAGCGCTAAAGGCACAATTAAATTGGGAGCCAGAAGACGATTTAAAAGGTCCACAGCCATCATCCACCAAAGCAAGTGTCTCCCCTGAAAAGATTGCCAATTTCCCCACTCCAATGCATAGATACTTTGAAATAAGCTCCATGTGCTACCTTCATATTAGATGGCAACACTGGGAGGAGCAATACGCGGCAGCACACACATGTTCAGTGCACATCCACTTTAAACAAAAAAAAAACACACGCCATCCTAAGAACAACCATCAATCGGCAGGAAAAAGAGCAAGATGTAAAACCAGCATTTTTTTTTCATATTTGCTGTTTAAGGGATCTTCCAAAGGCAGTCTTATTTCTTGACCCACCCCCACGCTCTTTTCTCCAGAATCCAGATGCTGACAAAAATTAGCATCAGCCAGGCCATGCCCAAAGACAACTGCAGCTATTCTTGTCGGTCTTGCTTAGGGTGGAAAAAGTGCTGAAATTGCTTCCAGCTGTATCCATATGCATTCATTCTTCCGTTTTCCCCCACGCAACTGTAGGCATATGAGGACAACCAGACAAATATGCGCCTTCCCCAACTTAAAACTGCAAGTGCCGAGCATGGAAACTGGAAAAAAAAAGGCATATGGCTCTGCAGCCACTCCCTTTCTGAGGTTGCAGGATAAAAAATTTTCTTGTGAGCTGTATCTCGCTTCCTGGATTAGCTGGAAAGCCCCTCTCCCCATTTGCAAGAGAAGAAATGAGCATTACTGTCTAGACACAAAATGGGATGGTTGCTGTGTACTCCAGGCCAATGGAAAAAAAACTGCAAAGGCCAGAAGATGACAGGGCTTGATATATGAATGAAATCAACCTACGGTACTGGCCAGGGTTTGGGAGAGTAACTGAGCCCTAAGCAGTTTCTATTTGGTCCCAGGTTGATCTCTGTTTGTTGAAAGGAGCAGGAATGCAGCTTGACCCTGAAAGACCCTGGCAGCAATTCTGATGCAGCTCAACTGCTCAGCCCTCCCAGGGTATCTTCAGTGCTGAAACCAAGCCCAAAATAAAATTAGGAAAAATGCTTCCAAGTCTATATAACATCTCAGGGCTGTTTACACATCATTTGATGACTCAAATTTTCCATCGCATATGAGTTAAAAAGACCTAAGCCCCTCAGCTACAATGTTCAACATTGCCTACCCTACAATGCTTACTAGCATCAGTCCTCCAAAACTGGTTCAGACGAACAAAACTTCCAGCGATTACTTTACACCCGCAGTGGGATTCACTTATCTTCCCTAGCGGTTTGCAAATGTAATCTTCCATAATCTCTGCGGATGACTACTAAGGGCAGAGAAACACATTCTCACATTGTGAATCAATATTAATTCCAAGGAAAATTCGAGCCTTGGCAATTCTCCCTTTGGATCCAGCAAAGGAGCTAAAGCTCATCCTGGTTTAAAAATAAATATATTCTTTGAACACAGACCCAAACAGGAAGAGCAGAGAAAGAATAGGCTCACTACAGTCTTCTATACAGGTAGTCTTTGACTTATGACCATTATGGAGTCTGTCCATTATAACCTTTTTTTTTGTGGCAATCGTTAAGTGAATTCTGCAGTTGTTTATCAAAACAATGGGCACAGTTTTACCAAAACCTGGAAATGGAGATTTTCAGCAAAACCTGGAAATGCGGATTTCACCAAAACTGTTATAAAATGCTGTCACGTGACTGTAGGATGCTGCAGAGTTTGGAAAGATAACACTGGAAACAGTCCTAGCTGCATTCATACATTGTTGCGCTAAATCATATAATGGTTAACTTGGTTTTGATTTAGTGCAATGTGTGAACCTAGCACTTTGTATTTGTAAACCTTTGTTTATAGGTTGAGTTTATATTAAAATGAACGTATAGATAGACCAACTGCTACCTGGTTACTGAGTGCCTGAAGTCCAGTTACATGATCAGGGGAACAACCACTAGAACTTTATATCTAAGTCATAAGTAGCCTCAGGCAGGTCTCTTGTAACTTCAAACAGTTGCTAATCAACCTGTCCTAAATTAAGGACTAGCTGCAGTAGGACCTAAGCAGAAGATATGAACAAGTAGTGGAGGTGGAATGGTGAATTTTTATCTTTTAAAAATATACCTAATTACATGCTAAGACTTTTTAACAGCATAAAGATATATATACACGTTTGGCAAATGTTTATGAAAACAACAGATTCCTAAGTTTGTGCAGGCTTTGAAAGTTGATTCCAAAAATGTGTTCCAGCCTTTGCACAACTCTGCTATGTATTTAGAGCTCTGGACATTTTTCAGACTTCTAAATAAGTGTTGCTTATTTATTTAGCACGTCTAACCCATCCTATCGCAAGACTTGGGGAAAGACTTTGAAAAAGAGTAGTTAGTGGATTTCTTACAGCAGCAAGAAGCAGCAATTTCTTTTTATTTTAGGCTCACTTGAAATTTTACTTTAATGAAGTGCTGAAAAGTGTTGCACTTTGCAAGAGCTCCAAACATAACCACTGTTGCCTAATAAAGTAAGCAAAGGTGTAAAAAAGTGACACGTATAAATGTGGGAAATAAATTTAAATGACCGGGTACTCTATTTGCAAAGAATATTGAAAAGACTCTCTATGTTTACACTATTAATTGTGGTGATGGGAGGAAGGATGTCAAATAAATCTGCCATTATTTGATGAATACTGAAAGAAGGCAATCAACAGACACGGGACAGATATACTGACCTTATTTATCCATGGTTAAATTCAGCTTTATTGCTGCATTTGGAAGGTATCAAACCCGTCCCTTGGACACAAATTAGTGAAGGCATAGACAAACACACACATATACACTCCCCATTTTCAATCTTTCCTATTTTGGTAACCAATATATCAATTTTAAGTGTTTAACATAGTAATTAAACTGCACATGGTGCAATCAAACACAGAGAAGATCTTGATGGATCGTACAACAAAGAAGACCTATCTACAAAGCATCCCTAAATATAGATTAATTACTACCCTTCAGTACATTTTAAACCAGCCTAAAATGCCCACAAGGCAGGAAACAGAGTAACCACTCTGAACCATGTTAAATGTATAGAATGAGGGGGAAAAATAGAGGCATTGAATTACTTCAGTGGAATCACTGTCCATCAGGGGGTGTGGGGCTGACATCACATATACCATGATTTCATTGTGTAAATGACACAATTTCATAATTCACATGGAATGTTATTAGGACATATATGTTGCAATCTTGCATATATTCCCTAATATTCCATGCACAAAGGCATTGTACTTTCTGCTAACCCACCTTTCAGATAAGTGGGCATTGAAATTTCCAAAATCCCTTTGGCTTCACTGGCTGGCAATTGGAGTTGAAGTACAACAAGCACAGAGGGCACCTGGTTGAGGAAACTGCCCTAAACTGTCCAGAATAATACTCTTTCCCTAGATCAAAATCCAGAATTCAAAATCCACCCTTTAAGGTAGCCTGAGATATTTGGTGCCTCAGTACAAATAGTCCATTGAAATTACTGACAATGTTTCGCCTTTTAAAGGAGCCAAACTTGTCTAGAGGGAAATTTTATTTTTTTCAAATATCCTCCCATTATCTGTGATATGCAGACAACTTTACACAGTAATGTTAAAATTATAGGTAGTCCTCGACTTAACAACCACTCATTTAGAGACCGTTCAAAGTTGCAACAGCACTGAAAAAAAGACCTATGATCAGTCCTGATGCCTAATAGGACTGTACCAGCATCCCCAGAGTCATTTGATTGAAATTCAGGCACTTGGCAACTGATATGTATTTGCCACTGTACTGAGGTGATGTGATCACCAGTTGTGATCTTCCCAGCTAGCTTCCGACAAGCAAAGTCAATGGGGGAAGCTATACTTGTTTAACAACTGCTTGATTCACTTAACAACTTCAGCGATTCAGTTAGCAATCAGGGCAAAAAAAAAGGTAATAAAAATCAGGCATGATTCATTTAACAATCAACTTGCTTAGCAACCGAAATTTGGGTCCCAATTATGGCCATAATTGCTATCTGTATGGCAGCGCTAAAGCGACTTGAATTCACTGTTTATCGTAACAGCAATTTCTAAGATTTAGTCTTTTGAATCTTGATGATTCAAAAGGCTAAATATTAATAAACTGAGTTTAGGCCATCTTATGTACTGAATACACACTTGACAGGAAAAAGCATATTCAACACAGTACTGTATTCCCAATCCCTGCCCTGCTAAACATTGCTGTCTTCTTTCTCCAACAAGACTTCTCTGATCCCCCGAGAGATGCCCTGCAACTTATAATTCATGTTCAAGTTTGACGGACTTAATTCTCTTTGAACTTGGGGCCATTTCAAGCAGGATCCACCCTCACCCACCCCTAAAACGCACCACGAGTCTAAGCGGGTATCCAAACGTTCAATTTTAACGAAAACTCCTGTCCAATCCATTTGTCTACTCTAGAATCCAATGAATAATTTGCGCTGGTACCTTCTCTTCTTTATGTCAAAGATCGGGTGGTAACCGACAAGTTGTTCTGGGATCGATTTCGCATGTGTGCTTGGAA
This sequence comes from Thamnophis sirtalis, assembly GCF_051295495.1. Taxonomy (NCBI): domain Eukaryota; kingdom Metazoa; phylum Chordata; class Lepidosauria; order Squamata; family Natricidae; genus Thamnophis; species Thamnophis sirtalis. The sequence goes on from NW_028261383.1 coordinate 166,527,117, forward strand.
TGTCCGGGTGTGTTTGTCCGGGTGTGCGGGTATGTGTGTGTGTGTGTGCTTGCATACAGTATACGTCTATATATTTCGAGAGAGCCCACGTGGCAACAACTAATCACCCAAAATAAAACACCCAGCCCTTCCAGCCAACGGCTTGCTGAGAGGGTTAGAAACCCTGGTTTCTCCCCCCCCCCTACCGTCCTGAACGCTAGCATGCATGAAGCCACCCCTCCGCGCCCTCTCTTCCCCGCTGAGGCCCCCTAAAAGGGGTTTGTCTCTCGCTTGTACGCGTTGGCTTTCCCGGCCAAACCCACCAACTTACAACCGCGGAACCCAGCGCCGCCGAGAAGCACCTCCACACGCACACACTTACAGTCCCACACAAAACTGCTCGTCCCTTGGTGACCCCCCCACGCGCTCTTTTGGTCAAAGTTTCTTCGAAGTCCCTTGAAGTCTCCGCGGCCGGCGGGGAGAAGAGTTGGCGCTCCCTCAAAGGGCCCTCTCCGTGGAGGTGCGGTGGGGGGGGAGGGTTAGAGACTTGGAGAGGGCAAAGGGACCCCCCCTCCTTCTTTTCCTCTTGAGCCCCACGACCTCCTTCCCCCCCGCTCCTTCCCGCCGCTTTCCCAAACGGCGGCCGCTCGGACATCTGATGCAACAGCTCGAAGGGGTTGCAAGGAGGAGCAGCGCGCGCGCCTCTCCCCTCGCGCCGTCCCTCCTCTCAACAGCGCACTCACCTTCTGCTTTTCTTGAGGGAAGAGCCTGGGAGCCTTGAGAGAGGTTTTCCCCTCCGAAGAGAGAGAGAGAGAGAGGCAGGGACAGAGAGGCAGAGGGAAGAAGAGAAGTGGAGCGGAGCTGAGGTTTTGGGGCTAGAGGGGGCAGCTCTCCCAGAGCGCGCAAACATATACACAGAGAGGCGCTGTAGACGGCGGGCAGGGGCGGACGGACTAGCGCGTGCCAGCCTCACAGCCAATCACACCCCGAGGAATTAAAGACTTCAGAAGAACGAGGGCCGGTGGGAGGGAGGGGAAGGAGAGCAGGTGAAGCGCGGGCTCTTCGTCTTTTGTTCCTCGCACTCCGTCCGAGGCTCCGATGGTCTCGCCGAGCCTTCCGGCGCCCCGGAAAATCCCAACAGTCTGAAAAAGCCCTGAGAGAGAGTCCGTGGTCGTGTAAAATTCATCGTGTCGTGCGCTCCCCGCACATTAGTGTAGCTTGCCTTTTTTGAAGGGCTGTAGTTGTGTTAAGCAATAGTTAGGCTTATATACCGCTTCCTAGGGCTTTCAGCCTTCTCTAAGCGGTTTACAGAGTCAGCATATTGCCCCCAACAACAATCTGGGTCCTCATTTTACCCACCTCGGAAGGATGGAAGGCTGAGTCAACCTTGAGCCTGGTGGGATTTGAACAGCCAAACTGCTGAACTGCAGTCAGCTGAAGTAGCCTGCAGTGCTGCATTTAACCACTCGGCTTAACACACCAACGGGCAAGTGCTTTACAGATAGCCCTCGACTTTCAGCAGTTCGTTCAGTGACCACTCGAAGTTACAGCATAAAAAGTGATTTACGGCCGTTTTTCACACTTGCGACCGTTGCAATGTACCTATGGTCACTGATCAAAAGCCAGATGCTTGGCTACCAATTCATATTTGATGCGGTGTCCTGAGATCAGCTTTTGAGACCTGACAAGCACAGTCAATGGGGAATCCAGATTCACTTAACAACCGTGTTACTAACTTAACAACGGCAGTGATTCGCTTAACAACTGCGGCACAAGAAAGAAAAGATGGGGCAAACCCGTTTCACTTAGTAACATAAATGTTGGGCTCAGTTGTGGTTGTAACTCGAGGACTACCTGTATTTCTTTGTATTTGGTTCTATCCGTCAGTGGTTCACACCTGCATGTCTTTGTCACTTGATGTTAACACCTGCTGTGTCAATGAGACACTTCAGATCTACTAGTAGTCTGTAAATACTGGCTTATGCCACCCCCATGCATTTCTGCGGATGCAGGGATTTGCAGTCAGCAGTCCAAAATGCAGCAAATAACTTGCAGTCAAAAGCGATTTGCATAATATGAGCCAGATGATAATGCACTTAACCATGTAAGCCCGCTCTTTGGCAAATAATTTTGAAAGGTTAAATCAAACATTTGTATGCAGCATTTGCGACATATGAGATGGTTCATTTATACATGACATCAAGTAGTAAAATATACATGTGGGTATTGGTCTGTAATGTTTTTTCTATGTGGATAAAAACAAAAATTCATAAGACGCGTATGAAAATTGGGCACAATTTTGCTGTGTACCATGTACACATTTTTCATATTTATTATTGGCTGTTGTTTGGGTTTTTTTTTTGCATATAATAAATCAGATATGAATGCATGAATGATTGTAGGGCCATGATCAATTGTTGGAAGAAATGTCCATCTGGGTTCACCTCCAAGTGGGGAAAAAGACACTGGAAACATGGAGGCTGCTTGGAAAGATGGTTTAATGGTGAACAGGATCACATGGCTTGAGCTCCTGAACAGAAAAGGGGGAATCACATGCTTCCAGATGTTGGGTGAAGAAGAAAAAGAGAGAGAGATGCTGAAAGTCCCTTTTTTCATGCCCTCGCTTGGCTTTAACCTGAGCTTGTATTCTAATTGGTTGTCAGACTCCCATGGAGCCATGCAGGGGCAACTCTGTAGGCTGTGTTTTGAGTCCCAGGTTTGGTTAAGCATTACTTCTTCCCAGGTGCCCTGTGGTGAGATGGGTAAAGGGCTAATACTATCATGCCTTAATCCCATCACCCTGGAGCTGAAGGGGGGAGATCTTTGTTATGTAGAATAGACTAAGGCTTTTTAATGGCCCATTGACAAAGGTGGGGGCTATTAAGAGTGAGTCTGTTTCCTGCCAAAAAACATATTTCTCCATTTCTTATCCAGGGAAATATAATATTCTGCCTTTTCAATATTTCCCAGGATATTTCATTTTTGTAGGAGGGGGGTGGGTTTTAACTTCCTACACTTTAAAAAACAGAGAATGCTATTGGCCCACAGAATTAAAACTCCCAGGAGATGACAAACATGTGTGTGTTTGTGTGTGTGTGTGTGTGTGTAAATAAATTATGTAGAAAGTCAATACATTTTATATAGCATGTATCAAGAGTCTGAGCTACAGGACAGATAGTAACAATAACATATTTTATACACTTCCTTGTATTCCCCCACTCCGCCACCCCCCAAGCATTTCCATTCATACCCTTCCAATCCAACCAGCATAACCACCAAGTTTGCTAATGCCTCCTCCTATATAGTTGACAGAAATAAAAGAAATGATTGTAGCATAAAATCACAAGATGGCCCTCTGAAAAATCTGATTGCTTTGATTCCTGCCAAATTACAAATAGGACTGGAATGCCTTCCTTTAATTTAACGAAGAGCTTGTGGCTGAGGCTCCCTGGGCGCACTTCCAACTGCCTGCAAAGCGTTTATTGGAAACCAGTTAATTTCTCAGAACATTCCATATATCAGGAAACTTTTTTAAAAGGGGGTGGAGCAAGAGGGCACTGGGAGGTTCACAACAGAGGTTAATGATCAGCACAATTTCTAAAACACCCTGTTTCTCAACCTCAATACTTTTAAGATGGGTGCATTTCAGTTTCCACAATTCCCGGGCCAAGCATGTCCACACATCTTAAAGTTGTTGAGGTTGTGAAACACTGGTCTAAAAAATGTGCATTAACAATGATGTGGAAGAAGAATCTCATTCTTGTTTATGAAGTTAATACTGTTTTCATGGCAAATCAGATTGATTATTCTCTCCCCAGGTAGGGTACATTATTTACAGTACAGTATTACCTTGGTCCTCATAATTTATTGGTCCTGGAAGGCATGATGAGTACCAAAAACGATGAATTTTTTCTCACGAGGAAAAATGTAGTGAGTCATAAAGCAGCTGGCACCAGCAAGCTCTAGCTTGTGCGTTGAGTACCAAACAAACAATGAGTACCTGTGTTGAATAACAAACAAGGAGTACCGGGACAAAAATTTTCATGTCAAAATGCGTCGAGTACCAAATTTGATGAGTTTCAAAGCAATTGAGTTCCAGTCTACCATTAATTCCCACTCAAAATCATACAAATTACCCCATAGGAAACCCTGAAATTTATAGTGCTTCCCGAGCCAGATCTACCATTGGACAGCAGCAGGAAACTAGCATCACAGACAAGGAGTTCTGAAAGGGAGGAGAAGCAGCAGGGGCACCCTCTTTGCTTCTCCTCCTGGACTCCCCAACTATGTCCTTCTATTGGTGGACAACATTCTTCCCCATCTTTCCTAGACTTCCTCCTAGCCCAGTGTTTCTCAACCTTGGCAACTTGAAGATGTCCGGACTTCAACTCCCAGAATTCCCCAGCCAGCAAATGCTGGCTGGGGAATTCTGGGAGTTGAAGTCCGGACATCTTCAAGTTGCCAAGGTTGAGAAACACTGCCCTAGCCTCTGGTTATGCATTCCCTAGGACATGCCTCCATGGCTCAGGCTGATCCAATTCCACCCATTTCTGCAGATGGCCTTAGAAGAAGCAGCATCTTGTCCCTTGTTTCTGATAGCATAAGATCTTGGGCTGATCCCGTTAGGACTGGAATTGTCAGATGTTCTGCTCAAAACAGACAATTTGGTTGGTTCCTTTCTCTGCTCTTTATATTGTATGCAAAGCATGTATACAAATCCACTATCGCTTTGGCTGTATAAGGACCTGTTTATTGGCTCCGTTTTAGCCAAGTCTCAGAAAAAGCTTGCTCTGGAATTTCCATTTCACCCCAGCTACAGGCCTTCAAACAGGCTTGTGCTGACATTTGTAATAATTAGGCTGCCTTACTAATGAGGTATAAACAATTGGTGAAAGCAACTTGGGATTCCAAAGGATGAAGGATTAATACCAAAGGTACTTGCGGTGACCTCAGAAAGTTCTGGTCAGCTCTTTTTCTCCAATGCCACTTCCTTTCCAGACCATACGGTCTTACACCCAACAGATCTGATGCCATGGAAAAGTTGTCAATTACAATCTCTGGTTATGTGGTACAGTTAACCCTATCACGTCTTTGTAACACTTAATGCTCAGGGAAAGATGCGTATGATAAAGCTGGGTGCTTCACGCAGTGATAGCTAAAACTATATGAATGCTACCTTTCAAAATCTGTCACCAAAAACATCTGAATTTTACAGAAGAGCGCATTATGCAATCATTGCTTCTATTGATTAACTACTTTGTATAATTTATCCTGCTTTTGACCTCATGGAAAGAACATTGTGTAATGAGAAGTAATAAAGCCTTCCCTCTCAGTAGCTGCATTGACCACATCACTACCCCACCTCCTTTTTTTTTTTTAAACTGACCTCTGAATAAACTGGCCTGGATGACTTGCTTTCTCAGAAAACTCTTTGCATCACTTGTAGGAGAACCTTGTTTAAAGATTTTAATTAAATATCTTGTTAAGATATTTTAATTAACATGGGATTCGTATCTGGTTTATTCAAAAGATTGAAAAACTTTCTTCAATATCGGTACTCTGGGGGTGGAAGCTATTTCAGTTTTACTTTCCTCCCATATCTCTCCTGCATTGTCTTTTATTACATATAATCCTCAACTTGCAACTGTAAATTGAGCCTGTAATTATGGTCATGAATCATGGCGTTTTTAAATTAGTCATTGTGTGACGTGACCACAGTCAATGTTACAATTTTTTTCATGGCGGTCTTTAAGTGAATGTGGTCATCGTTAAGCAAAACAATGTTCTCCACTGGATTTTTTTTTTGTCAGAAATTGGCAAAAATCACCAAAAACTGTGGCCATGTGAACAGCCACAAATGCAAGCCAATTGCCATCCAAAATACATACACATGACCATGGGCAGTATGTGTTTTTGGGCGACTGGAACTTCGAAATTGGGTTGTAAATAGCTCTGAGGAAGTCCATCTTAACTTCTAATGGTCACCAAGGGACTGGTAATTAAGCAAGGACTACCAGTATCTCTCATATCTGCTAACAGCTACCTGGGGAAGGTACATTGCCTGATTATCAAGACTTTTCCTACTTGTTGACAGAGCAGCCTGTCATGCACAGAAGAATCACAAACCATCTGCATAATATTATCCGTGGCACGACAAAACCGCGCTCGTCAAAATCGCGGCGATAAAATCGCGGCACTAAAGCCGCGACATCATCACAGCGCATCATCACTGCCGCGACAACAGCGCGGCAACAGAAGGGCGCTTTAAAACGGCGCCGTGGCAGAAAGCCAACTTCAATTAAGGTAAGGGTTAGGATTAGGTTTAGGGGTTTGTTTTAGGGTTAGGTTTAGAGTTAGGTTTAGGTTAGGTTTGGGGTACTGAGTGCTTGGGAATGCGCGATTTTGCCCTCCGCGATTATGTCATCGCGGTAGGGTCGCGTTTTTCCTTAGCGCTTAGAACGGCGCGAATTAGTCTTCACGCTTATGTCTCCGCAGATAAGGGCTTCGTGGATTTGTGGTGGAACCAATATTATCAGGCTGGCAAAATTTGTTCCCAGTTTCATCATGACCAGATTTGGTTCCAATGGAAGAAATGGCAAAAGAACCCTACTGAGGCACCAAAGTATCTGCAATGGGCCTTTCCCAGTCGCAGCTGGTCCCATATTGATACTTCAAATAATCAAGGAGAAAAAAAAAGGCCCAGGCTTAAGAGTCTTTACTCTCACATTTCCCACTGTTTTGTTCACATGACTCCTGAAGGCTGCCCAACCAATCTACAGTCTGTCGGTGGTTTAGATGAAGGTTTCGACAAGTAGAGACCTGAGCACGTTTTCAGATTTATTTCTTTGCATGTAACTCTCTCCCTTCCCATTTCACTCCCTCTCAATTTCTTCTTTGGGTTCTGTTTGGTGTTATACACTATATTTAGTTTGGCACTCTTAGGGCTTTTTACGTTACGCAGTTAATGCTGCCCTGCTCTTTTCCGTCTTTCATCCAAGCAACACTTCTCCAATTATTGTTAACTTGATTTATTGTTTTTGTAATGCTTATTAGATTTGGCAGTCAGCTGGTAAAACAGTTCTGTTGTTTCCCATCAAAGGACAACCTCTTTGTCGCAGAAATAATTTCATAACATAACTTTTCGGATAGAAGCTCATAAAAGCAAGCCTATGCCCTTCCAGAAGCTATTGAACTACCACTCCCAGCAGTCCTAGGGATCATAGCTTGGGAAATTTGGGAAAAGGCCTCAAATTCCATCATAAATACAAAGGACCAACATCCACAAACAATACTACTAAGAATACTAGTATGTTTTGTTTTGAGTTACCTAATATGAATTTTATCCTGTTGGTTTCTCTGGTCTATACAGTGTTTCTCAACCTTGGCAACTTGAAGATGTCTGGACTTCAACTCCCAGAATTCCCCAGCCAGCATTCGCTGGCTGGGGAATTCTGGGAGTTGAAGTCCAGACATCTTCAAGTTGCCAAGGTTGAGAAACACTGGTCTATAATATTCTCGAAAGCAGAAATGATTATAAGTATATTGATCTTTGCTATTGCCTGGAAATTTTTATTCCCTAATCCCAGGAGTGTTGAGGGTGAGCTGTGATGAAGCAAGGCATTTTCTACACGATCTGGGACACTCTGTTTATGATGCTCTTTTTGTAGACTGAAGCCTCGTTCTGTTTCTCAAGGCTCAAAACTCCTCTTTTGCCCCACCTGGCAGGCAGTTAAAACTTGGCACACCAAGGCTCTTGTTGCAGCTGCTGCCTACAGGGCCTTTCCCATGAAACAGAGTATATGGAGATAACAAAATCAGCCAACCACAGGCATGCTCTGACCCCGCAGGAGATCCACTCCTACTTCCTCTCTTGCTGCTGCCACATATACAATCATTTCCTCGCTCCAAATTCCAAGCTCTCCTGCCATCCACAGGAGATCTGGTCTCTCATTGTTCTGCTGAGGGCCTGATGGGACACAGGACCTTTTGGCTCTGCATGCATCAATGGCCTGGTGCTGCTTTGTCTTTCTACATGGCCCTTACAGGAAATCCTGGTTTGGAAGACACTGTGTGGGGAGCTTCCTTTAACAGATTCAGTGCCCTGGGCCCAGTGGTGGGTTTCAAAATTCTTTAGAACCTCTTCTGTAGGTGTGGCCTGCTTTGTGGGAGTGGCTTGCTGGCCATGTGACTGGGTGGGAGTGGCTTGCCGGCCATGTGGCTGGGCAGGTGTGGCTTGGCAGTCATGTGACTGGGTGGTTGTGGCCAACTTGTAAAATGTGGTGAAACTCACTTAACAACGCTCTTGCTTAGCAACCAAAATGTTGGCTCAGAAACTCTGGCATTTGAAGTACGCAAGTCTTAAAGCTGTCAAATTACAAGACCTTTGCACCCCTAGCCCTTCAGAAAAAAAACCCAGGGGTGTTCAAACTTGACAGTTTTAAGACTTGTGGACTTCAACTCCTAGAATTCCTCCTCTCGCTCTTCATCTTGATGATGGGCAGATGGGCGGGAGGAGGGAGCTGGAACCGGTTCTAAATGGCACTGTAGATTTGTGGAATCTTTTCTATAGAAGAGGTTAGGACTGGCAGGAACCCACCCCTGCCTAGGCCCAAGCATGGTGTATGCAAGGCCATGGTCAAAATGGCATTAGACTTACTTACCAGAAGTTCCCCTTTGGCATATGAAAAGAGAGAATAATTTTAGAATTCCTCTGAGCATAGGCAGAGTATATTTCATCCACTCAGCTAATGCAGACCACACTTACATCCTGCTCCAAAGCTTCCAGGCCAGTACTAAAAGCTTTGAAGATCCAGTACTTTTTATTTGGCAAATGAATCACAAATTACATTCAAGATGATAAAGTGAAAGAGCGAAATTGGCCAAACACACGAGGTCTTCCCCGCCCCCCCTCCAAAATAATCCTAATTTACCAGCCACAGGTGAACTGGAAAAGTGAGGCAGTTTGCTGTACTTAACACACTTGAAAAGACCACCAGCCAGAGGTGGTATTCTGTTTCGCACCAGTTCAGGCAAACCAGTAGTGGTGGTGGTGGGAGGCTCCACCCACCTCCCCAGACATCATCACAGACACTCTGCCCATGTGCGCGCGCTCCCAGTTCCGAACCGGTAGCGAAGGTAAGAGGATTTCATGCCTGCCACCAGCCCCTTGAAAGGCTAGCATTGACTTTAATTAGCCCAAGCTGGCTGGCCCAGCTCTCCTCACTTGCTCTCTTGGAATGATTAAACTTCCAGTTTTCTATGAATTGGAAAATTTCCAAGGAAAGCCTTTTAGAGCCAGAAGAGACACAGCAGCAGGATTTCTGACTGAGCTGTTAGTTGAGTGCAGGTTCGGATCCACAAGGTTGGAGACTACAGTTCCTTATTGTGCTAATATTTGACAAACCAAGGCTTGTTTCCCAAGCCACACGAATCCCCTGCACACGTCATACCAAGCCATGGTTTGTTTCATCAAGATTTCTTCAATAAATCACCAGTGCTTTAGTATACATAACATACGAAAGCAACATTCTGCCCTTGGTAGATAGGTGCGAATCTATGCTCTGTGAAAGCTCATAGTAGGGGAGTATATTCAAGGACAGGCTGCCAACCGTTAGAATAACAAATCTGGGAATTCCAAGAGCAACAGACCCATCCCAACACATCTGAAAATTGCCATGTTGAAGAAAACCAATATGCTTTGAGCTTTTCTTCCATACTCCCACAGTATGAAAGAACAAGCCAATGAGGGAGAATCAATGCAGACACTCAGCTGCTATTGCCTACAAAGCAGAAAAGATAGGAGGCCTCAAATAAGCAGCTCCCTTCCAAAGTGGGAAATGCTAAAGTTGACGCTTGCCTCGGGAGTCCAGCCCTTCTCCTTTTTTGGGAGATGCCAGATGCTTGAGGACAAGGCCTGTGGCTGTTCATTGACGTGAGCAAAGAACTGCATATGGCACAGGCTTTGAGGCCCCCTCTTTTCCCTAGGATGACAATCGTACAATCTTCTGTGGAAGGATGTGGCCTAAAAGCTTTGTCTTTAAACTGAAGAGGCGGGCTGAATTTAGGTGAAGGTCTGGAGTCAGTTAAAGCTCAAAGAAAACTGAACAATGAGAATTAGGTGCTCAGCACGCTTGATTTTCTATATCCCACTCTTTAGAGAGAAATTAATAGTTTAGGAATGTTTGTTCAATCCTTTCGCTGGACAAGTGCTATTTAAGGTGAATCAGAGTTGCAGAAAACCCATTAGGTTTTTCCCCCCCGAAGAAAACAGACTTTTTAAAAAGAGGAACTCTGAATTTCTCTTAAGAAATATAACAGACTCTGAAGTCTGAAAAGGTATTTCCCTTTGGGGAACAAACAAACAGGGAACCTCATGTTCTGGAGAATTAAGAGAGAAATCATTGGTCCCAGTTGTGAAAGACAAATGCAATGTCTCTGGACCTTGTTTTAATTTTATTTTACCCAGCTCATCCAATTATCTTAAATATTAAAATGAAGAGCAATTGCATGTTTATGGGCAGGAATCAGTAAGCTGCTTAAAGTCATCTCGGTTGAAACAGCATAATGTATTTTGCAAGCATTTGCAAACAAACCTGACTATTTATCTTGAAAACCTGTATGTTTATGCTTATCTGAGAGAACATCCCATTGAACTTAACAGGGTTTCCTTTTCTTGACCTTAAACTGGCTTTTACTGAGAAACAGGCAGGCAGGGAAAAGGAGAGGGCATTCTTGTACTAAAATGCACCCCACTAACTTAATTGCGATTGTACCAAATCTTCATCCCATGGGATTTCCAAAGCTGAAGTCAAAGAGGGTGCTGTAAACAGCATTCAGGTGCCCTGTCTCGCGTATGTCATGAGGTTATTCAGAAATATCCATCATGCCAATTCAATTAAACTTGAATTCCTGACCCATCCAGAGTCATGTAGTTCCACTTAGAATGGTGGCTCAATGCCATTCAGCCAAGGGAAGATATCATTAGTTGAGCCATAAGGATTCTTGGATTGGTGGGCAAGGCCCTCTCTGGACAGCTGGTTATCTTGCAAGACACAAGGCATACAGATCTCCTGCCCCAGCTTCAGAGCTTCTTGCGTGTCCTGTGCTGTATGAGACAGCCAAGCTCTTTGGGCCAATGCTAAAAGGGCAGGTTTGCAAAACAAAAACACCACTGGCTTTGTGTCATGTGCTTTGATATTGAGCAGTACTGACAAACCTTTATTAACATTCAGGCCCAAGTGAACATTCACCTGGCAATCTTAACAACTCAACAATATTCACAAGAAATAGATACAGCTGTAATGCAATGTTGTGTGTAAGTCACCCAAAGAAAGATTGGGTGGTATAGAAATGCAACAAATAAATGCATGAGTCTCCACATTTGTAACTAGTTTCTCTGTCCACACAAGGTATCAGGAAAAGCTAATTAGTTGCTCTTCAGCCTATTCTACTCTTCAGGGATTTGATCTCTCCTTGGGGATGCCCATTGGCTTCCCATATACTGCTTGTCAGGGAGATACAAGCAGATACACAATTCATTTGCTTGTTGCCCTCTAAATGGAATAAAACAAATTCTTGCCTTTGCACTTGATGCTATTTGGATATGGAGGGAATGTGTGATGATATCAAATCAGGAAATTGTTGAATTAGACATAGGCAGGATCCTATTCTATCTCAAACAGCTAGGTTTATTCTCATCCTTCCTGAGATTATCCTTTTTAATTGCTAGGCATTCTTGACTATAACCTCTCCATACACAACACTCAAAAAGTCAAGGATAGGGGAGATTAAATTCTCCTTCAATTTCTTCTTTGTAGCTTCTCTGTTCAGTGACACTTGGGATACTTTTAGCTCTGTTGAACCTCTTATACTGGTGTCTGGCAAATGTTCCATTTACCAAGTAGCAGCTGGGTCAGTTTTGTCTGCTTGAAACCTGACAAGCAACAGCATGAAAACTAGAAATAAAAGGTAGGAAGGAGAACATTCATGCCGATAGCTCAAGGGATAAACAAGAAAAAACACACACGCAATAACCATTTGATTTATTGATGGAAAATTCAGTCCTGTAGCTTCTTATGTTTAACTGTCCTTTGAATTCTTTGCTTGTTTGCTTTAAGTATTACAACATTAAGGTCAGAAATAGAAGAGTTCTATGCCCTCTTATATTTGGCAATAGCGCTACTGGGATTCCCCCCCCCCCCCAGTTTTAATGGCTGATTTCTGAAAAAGAGAGCACCAGCGTTTCTGTTTAGAAAATTCATCTTCTTCAATTAAAAGCCTTAATCTGTAATATACACTCTGTTTCAAGTTACTGTATTTAGAAGTGACTTTCTACATGTTCTGTTTTCAATATGTTATATGAAAACACATGATATTCATCATGAAGTTGAATCCTGGTTCAGATTCTGACTTTCTCCCTACAGTCAACAAAATAAGATTACAGAGTCAAGCTAAAAGTCAGCTTTTTGTACAATATTTAAGACAATAGTGCTTCAATATAAAAGGAGAAAGTAAAGTACAATTCCAGAGTCCAGTATGTAGCCTGCCTATATTTGCAATCTTACATTATTATTATTATTATTTTCTTCTGAGAGTTTTGCTCCATCTTGTGTTGAGCCAGGAAACAACAAATAATCAGAGAATGAAGTGCTCTAAAATATCCCTGTTCAATTGATGACCATTTGGAGTTATGATGTTAATACAACTTTTGAATTTGTTTATAATTTGTTCTTTCAGAAAGTAAACAAAAAAAATCAAATTGGAGGTAAATTAATAAACCCTGCCGTGATCAGGGCTATGTACTCTTTCTATTTGAATAATGAACTCTAAAGGTGACATCAAAAGAGAGCGACTTTGGGGTAATGGATAAGTGCTGGACTAGAAATTGATGGACTGTGAATTCTAATCCTGCCTTAGATATGAAAGCCAGCAGAGAGACTTAAAGGAGGGATGTAAATCAATAAATATCAACATTGTATTTGGACTAAACTTGTAGACCTCTTTAAGCCTACCTTCTAACTCTAGCTATGGATTGCCACCCCCAGAATTCCCAAATAATGCAATATGTCATCTGGAAAACACTAACTGAAGGAGCCTTTCTGATATGGACTTTCTGATGCTTTTAAAGTGGCCCCTTAATAGGAATGAATATTTGCTTCTAAAAGATCAGTAATAAATTGTGGTAATAACTAGTTTGTATATATAAACTGTAAATTGTAGTGATCACCACAATTACACTTTTTCCTTTGAATACCTCACAAATTCGCTTTAAAATTCTGCACTAGAAGATTACAGGTATTGGATTTCCTTAGCTTTAAATTAATTTGGAGGCTTGGTATTCTCCTCCATAGCAATCTTGGGGAGGGGCGCGTGTGAAATTATTCCATCTTCAGCCTGCAGAACACCAATCCAGAAAATCTCTCCTTATTGTTTCAATGCCAACTCGCGAAGCATTCCTAACCTGCTCTCAATTTGCCATTTTGCATTCAGATATCTTTGATTATTTTGGGACTGCAGATTTATATCCTCCTTTAAAATGAAGTATTCAAGATCATTGCTGAACTCAGAAACATTCCATATTTAACAGAAAATTTTCCTGATAATTGCTGCAGCTCCATTTGGTTAACACAACACTTTCATATGCTCTGACAAAAACACTCACACAGCATAAGATGCAGTGAGAAACTGTTAATTCTGCATTATTTGTTATTGGGATGCAAATTGATAGTTCCTGTATCATTTAAAGATTTTGTTACTCAAAATTTGCTGTTTCACAAGAATAAGACTTGTCGGATCAAAGCAGCCTTTTTGAAATTGTTGAGACAGAATCCAGTGGTGCATTTACATTAACAAAAATAGTTTTCATGCGTGACGTAGAAAAGGTGAAATTCCCTGTCTAGGGAACCTTTGATTTATAGAGGGGTTAAAAAAAGTTTTTGAAGATAGAGGTTCATAAGGCTGAATTTCACTCTTTCTCGATGTATTTTGACAAAAGTTGAAAAATCTCAAGCAGAATATAAAACACTGTCACCTTTCAAATATTCCAGTCTCAAAACAGATCCTTTTTTTTTTTAGTGTTCTGAATTCAGTTTAAAATAAGTTTATTTTTAGTAACTTTCTCCAGAGATCCAAACAACAATATGTGACAAAACAAATTGCATTACTTGCGAGGGCTGCAAGGAAGATAGGAAAGCAGATGCTAACAGATAGTGTGGTTAATATGAGAGGGGAATGAATTGAACTGAAAAATAAAACCTGTCCTTTAGCACCATATTATGATTAGGTGGTTTTAACTTGTTTTAGGCTTGTAATCAGATTGCTTTCTTCCAAACTTTTTCTAGACTTAGCCACTACCAAAAAAGAATCTGAGATAAGCTTATCCTGCCAACTTAACAGGTAAATGCTGTTTTAAAAAAAATGATTTGTGAAAGTTCATGCAGATAGGGTAAATGGATTGTATTGTGATTTTGTACACAAATAGCCAACTCTGGCTAATCCTCCCCAAACCTACATATAATCAAATCTAATTAGTGCTTAGGTGCAAGATCACCAAGAAACTCAAGGATAGTAAGCTAGACTGAGAAGTTACAACAATATATCAACAGGAAGCAACAGCTAAACCACTTGACATCATTGCTAAGAAAACTTTCTTAGTAGTCAAAAGTTGAGTTTTGAGTCTTTACCTTAAAAACCTGCACGTATAGGTGTAGTATTGTGCTTTACATACAAATGTTGCTAATATGTTCAGGTAATGAAAATACATATTTGTATTTGACATATTTGTAGAGATTTGATGTATATGTCTGTGTGTACATATATAGCATATACTTTGTGCATATAACACATGTCCTTTGCATTCCTTGAGTGGGTTTTTTTTTTTTTGCAGCTTTAGAAGATATCTATAAACATTCTTCAGTCCTGGTGAGCTTCCAGAAACCATTTTTAAATGACCAAACTGCAAAACTGGCATTGCGCTGGGATTGTTGGTAAGCCAGATCTAATCTTTTTCCTTCTGTGCTATGGCATGTGGAGTTTAATTTTTTATGACTGAACTCTCAGCCTGGGCAACTGTTTCTTTTTGTCCTTGGGAGCTCCAGCGTGTTTTGCTTCTCAACTGTGATAATACTCTAGTACAGTGGTTCCCAAACTTGGCAACTTTAAGACTTGTGGACTTCAACTCCCAGAATTCTCCAGCCAGCTCTGCAGAGCTGGCTGGAGAATTCTGGGAGTTGAAGTCCACAAGTCTTAAAGTTGCCAAGTTTGGGAACCACTGGTCTAGTACAGTGGTAGTCAACCTGGTCCCTACCGCCCACTAGTGGGCGTTCCAGCTTTCATGGTGGGCGGTAGGGGTTTGCTGTAACTCTTGCTTTATAAATTTTATAAAATAAAGTTACTTCCCTACTTTATAAATCACCATTACTGTGGAACCGGTGGGCGGTCAGAAAATTTTACTACTAACAGAGATACAAAAGTGGGCGGTAGGTATAAAAAGGTTGACTATCCCTGCTCTAGAATATACAGTCCTCAATTTATGAACACAAGTAAGCCCAAAATTTCTATTGCTAAGCAATTGTTAAGTGAGTTTTGCCTCATGTTATGAATCTTTCTTGATACAGTTACGTGAATCGCTGCAATTGTTAAGTTAGTAACATGGTTGTTAAGTGAATCTGGCTTTCCCGTTGACTTTGCTTGTCAGAAGGTTTTAAAAAGTGACCACATGAGCCTGTTGCCCATTGAACCAGTTCTAAGCGTCCAAACTTTGATTACATAATCATGGGGATGCTGCAACAGTTATGTGACAACTGTTATGTGTCCCTTTTTTTAGTGCCATTATAACTTCAAACAGTCACTAAATGAATGGTTGTAAGTCAAGGACTAACTTGTATGTTATTTCCATGGTTCTGTAGTGCCATCAAATATATTCATTAACACCAACATTAAAAACCAGGTTGAAGCATAAACTCATTTTTAACTTTTTGAGAACAAAACATAGTAAAGAATAAAGCTGTCGTGGTATGGCATTCCTAATAATGTTCAATCACTGTTCCAGTTCCGCTCTTTAAGCGTTGTTGTTTTTTTTAAATCATCCACTGACAATTTTTTTTCTCCAAGTTGTTTGACTGGTATCATCTTGATTACCATCTCATCTACCCTTCTGGTGCTGATAGTTACATTTCTTCCAAATTGGTTTGCCATAATTTTCTCCTTGCAGCTTTTTTCGTGCTAGCCTAAAATATTGTGGGCAATATTTTAAAGATTTTGGGCACCATTTTCTTTCTTCTTACCTATCCTATACACAGAGATATTTTCTACAGTGCTTTAAGGCAGGGTATATCATACTGAAGGATCAGGTTTGTCTTAAGCTTCTTAAAAACTCCTTATGACAAACGTTCGTCCAACCTATCTCTTCGACTGGCAAAATCAGCGAATTGGGATTGCCATTTTTAAGACTGAGGTATTCCCCATTAAAATATTAAGCATGTGTTTTGGCTATAATCTTCCTCTCTTGGAGCCACTACATTAATGCAAGATGATTCTGTGTCTCTCCTTCAGTTCTCAGCAACTTAATCAAGTCACTAAGCTGACATCCGAATCTGATAACACAGGAAATGTAAATTGCCTTAGCAAAGAACAAAGCTGGGCTGGCCCATTCCGATAATTCACAAACCAAGGTATCAAGCAACAGGTTTTTTTAAAAATTGTCTTTCAAAACCTTTATCTTATTTGTTTTAAGCAAGAGAGACAAAAGTGTCTTGAGGCCCAGAAGGAAAAATGGCCATCTGAATTTAATGATAATACATTAAGAGGAGATAAAATTGGAAAATAGTTACACAAGTACATGAGCCCCCCCAAAAAAGTTTATATGAGAAGGGTACTGTCAATCATGCAACAGTATAAATGCCTTGCCCTGAGGAGAGGTGGAGTGAGGGCTGAAACAGAAAATTAACTCTAAATATCAAACAGCCTTTCTCTGGTCACTTCCTTTTTGGTTCCTTCTTTAGGCCTGCTGGTGATGACCAATCCCTGATCCACTGAATCTTAGAAACTGTCCAGTGGAATGAACTTAAGTGACTGGGTTATCAAGAATATAGGTTAAAGGTTTCCATTTTCTCAGCCCATTAAAGTAACTTTAAACCTTAACATCACTAAAATCCAGAGCTATATACAGCCAAAATATCTTGATGCCTGAGGCAGGAACTCCACATATCACCTTTCTACTCATTTATAGAGGATATTGAGAATGTTCTGGTGCAAACCTCAAACAGATGAACTGAAGAGAAGAATTCCTTTTGTATTACCATTCATTTCACAGGTGCCTGCTTAGGGAAACTTCCCAAAACTTTAGATAGAATGGGTCACTTCTATCTGAGCTGGCCAGTTTATACCTTTAGTTGCACACTTTATTTGGCTCCCTTCTATCTTTTTACTGCAAAGGGCTTTCTTCAGCTTTGAACAAGCTCACCATCTTTTTAAGACTCAGTGTAACACTACAAAGATACTAGACAAAATATGCAAGCACTAGGATTCTGGCACCACCGGTTCCTAGCTCATACAACCTTCCTTAAAGCCTTGATGCTCTTCACAAATCCCTGTAAAGCATCACAACAAAAAAAGGGGAAAGAAACCTTGTATAAATAAATAGCACAAAAAAAAGAATACAATGGCAAGATAAAAATATATAAATATAAATATAAGACAGAATAACAAACTTTAATAAATAAAAGTCTTCCCTCAGGCATGGGAACAGAAATGGAGGAAGGAAATCTAACGGAATTTGGCCACCAGCTTTCAAGTACCATAGGAGTCTCCAAAGATGGAGTCATGCAAAACAGAGTTTATGTTATAGCATTTGCACACAGAGATTGGCTGATAAATGATATCAGCTGTAACACAGTTCTCAAAGTTATCAAGGAGGGAGAATTTGGACCCCTGTAATAAACCCCAAGCAGGACTCCTCCCTTCGTGTACATCTAGAAGCAGAAATAAGGCGTACAGGTAGCTTCCGTATTATCACCACTATTTCTGCTATTAAAGAATCGTGACAAGATCCTTATGCAAACCTCACAAAAACCAACCAAGAGCACAAAAGAATTTCTGTTCCATTTCACTGAAACTGCCAGGCTGTTTCACTGAATTTTAATAACAAGATAAGATCCATCTCCATGTGGTAGCTGCCTGACAGTCAGATTCTCTGCCTGAGAAACAAATAGGATAACCTGAATTATAACTTTGTTGGTGGGGATAACAGTGGAAAGGGAAGAAAACCCAGAGCAGCAGGCAAGGATTATAAGGCAAGTAAAGTTCAGGGACATCTCAACAGTACAGAGGTCTGTTAAGGTATCTTCTCCTCCCACTGGTGTAACCAATTATTTTTGCAATATAGCATTAGTCAATTCCATTATTTGCTTCCAAGAACTAGTTTAGTACACTAAGAAAAGAACGCAGCAGTGAAAAATAAGCAAGTAGAATTATACAGAGATTTGGAGAAGCAATACATTTTAAGCATAAACTTTGGATGTTCACTGAAGTCAAGCAATTAATTAAAAGGAGCTGAAAATTATACAATTACAGCATTACTGCCAGTTGCATGGAGGTTTACTTGTTCTGTTCCTAATCTTTTATGGACATGAAGCATTTACATGCTTTTGAAATACAGCAAAGATTTATTTAATCAAAAAACAGCATGATGATTTCTCATTTCATAGACTCTCATTTAAAGCCTTTGGATGCAAGAGACTAAATTTCAGTTGGATAGCTCTCTGAAATAAGAAACATGTCTATTGCATCTGAAGTAATCTGAAGAAGGAACTTAAATTCAGGTTAGTTTTACTTATTTTACAGTATTTGCCTCATAAAGAGATGAACCACAATTTAGTACGTAATTTGTGATTTGATATGTAAGATAAAATGAACACCTCTACCTCTCAATCAGTCCAAATTTAAGGCTCAAAACAAATGTACACACGCAGCTTATTATTATGATTGAGTCTTACCTCTGTATTCAAATTTGGTGGCAGGTCCAAATTTAATCCTAAAGTAAGTTTTCTGAGCATAGGAAAGGGCACAGGTCAGGCCCATCCTGTCCTCATAAGGAGGGGGGGAAAGCTATCCAGATTGTATACCAGTTGTCCGGAAGTTAAACAAATAACTAAGAGAACCTGGCTGAGACAGACACAGAGACTTCAATAGCACCATGGAGGAAGCAAATCACTAAGGGGGGGTCTGTGTTCCACCCTCCACAAGTCAGAATATGTTGCCTGCAATTTACTTACTGTTGAAAATCAGACTCTAAAAACTAATGCAGCTGATGTTGTTCCAATAGTAACTATTTTGTACTGACAGCCGTTAGAAATTTCAGTTAATTAGAAAGGAATAAGCTAAAAGGGGGTTTCTACCTGAAAAAATGCCACCGCTTAAACCCAGCAAAATTAGCCCTTTACCTACAAATCAAAAAAATCAAAAGGGCAGAGGTTGACTTGGACCAAATAAACTTAACTAAAATGCTTCAGAATTTTTGTTGATTAAAATATATGCCAAAACCAAATTAAAACAAAATTAATCTCACACATTGTGGAAGTCTATGCAATAGCTATTGCTGCTCCACGCCATCTTACTCAGATCTTTTGAGAAAGTCCATGAGTTTAGTCCACCTAAAAGTATTCTATTCAATATTCTACTCAATTCAGTATCGCCAGCAGCATATGAAATGATCACTGTTAGGGAAGCAGTAAGATGTACCCACCTCTCACTAGTACTTTTGAAATATTGCAGATAAATATGGCTAGAGACTTCATATCTGGTCTCAAGTCAGCCTGGACCATCTAAGGACTAGCATAATGTTATCATATCACTTGACCGCTCTTATATTCTCAGATGTCATGTGAGAAGGTTAACATATGGCTTCAAATTCCAGCCTCAACTAATTATAGTTTATTACATGCATGCTTTCATGTAAGCTCATGGTAACACAAAGGGCAAATCATGATAGAAATAGCAATTGATTCTTAGGCAGAAGCCTTTTCTAGGAGAAACAAAATTTTCATGGAGAAGCATTGTTATAAACTAGATAGGAAGCTAGCTTAGGCAACATGGAGCACAGAAAGAATTGGAGATGGTCTTGATATTTTGGTATCCCCACAGCCTGCATGGCTGCCCTCCAACATCACTAGCTATTGTTACATGAGTTGGAATACCATCAGCATGAATCAGAATGCAGGGCAATTTACATCATGAGTTTTGAACTAGCAGTCTGAGTGGATCTGTGGTTTCAAGATAACTAAAACCAATACGAAGGAGATGTTTGGTTGGAAAATGACATAGAACCCCACCTATGGAAAAATAGAATATAGTTTAAATGTGTAGTATGATGGTCCCAGATCAGACTATTACACAAAATGGGCAAGTGTTGAAAAATAATTAGAAATGCTAATTGTAATCTGTAATACCTGATTCACTTATGACCTCCAAATGTTGTGTTAGTAACTCTTATTGTTCACTGAGGAAACATCTGAGTAAATTAAGAATGTGATTTCCTTAAAAGCAAGACATGCTGTTTTCTACATTGGGGGAGGATGCACTTCATTAATAGCAAAGATCTTAAGGCACCATTTACAGCCAGGAGTTGGTAGTAGCACACTTTTAACTATCAGTATGGGGAACTCAAATGCCCTTTTCTTGGCCTCTCCGAAAGGCTTGTAGTTTAAATCGTTTGATTAAATATCATCACCCCTGCAATTACTCCAACTTCATAAATGCCATCCACCCAAACAGGTAAAGAATACTCCACAACAGCTGAAGTCTTCCAGATGTTACAAAATCTCATTCACTTTAGCTAAGAAGGCTAAAGAAAAGGGATTGTGAATGTGAAGGTTGCCTGTCCCTACTTTACAGACCCATTTCACCATTGCTTCATAGGTTACCTTAATGTTCCAGCTCCTTCTAGTGGCCATTTAATTAAAATGAATTAGAAAAACCCTGCATGCCAGCTTTACCCAATCTATAAACAAAGGCTGAGGCTAAAAGGAAAAAGCCAATAGCCATGTGCTTGTATATCCAATATTACTAAAGGAAGACATTTCCTCCTCCCTGTGTCTCAAAATAAAATATTAACAGATGCAGAAGATGCCTAACTTAAAAGAAACATGGATTCAAACTGCCTGATGATGTTACAGGTAGAAAACTGACTGCAAGAAACACAGATGACTGATACCAATAATTTTGCCTTTTTCTCAACAGATTAAAGCAGAATGGGAAAAATTCTTCTAGGCAGATGACTTTGGACCTAGTCAGAAAAGAGGCAATCAACACAGCTCAGATTTGATATAATTCAGCACGGTCTTCAAACTTCAATCTCTTATCACCTCTCTCATCTAGTTTTAACCGTAGACAACAGGCAAGAGCAAAAATCTATTTTTACTATAACCCTAAAATAGCAATTCGGGAAGAGTCAAGGATTCAAAAAATCTCTGGCAGGAAATCAAATTGCGCACAGTATTATGTGTTCCTCCTTGGTGTCAGGTTGACAAATAATAGTAGAAATGCCTTCTGTATAGCTGCAAGATACAGAATTTCCTGCTACATATTTTAGAGCTGTTATGACAACGTGACACTTTAAGCAACGATCTGGATTTCAATAGGACTAGCTAAATCACCTACAAATGGACCTCACCTATTCAGACGTGGTTATATACGCAGAGAATCAGTCTTGGATATTATGTTTTTGGGAAGACAACTCAATCAAAAGGCAGGTGCAAGTACCACATAAAGTACTGCACACCTCAAATTTATTCTGCTAAGGGCACTTTGGCATCAGGTCTCCACTTACTCTCTCTGCCCAACCTCTCATTAAACTGTTGACTCTCCTTCAGATAACTGCCAGTTTTGAACACATCCAGTGTGTTTTGTTTTTGTTTTTACATGTTTATGGATGTGAGGGTTTTTTTAAACAATCAAAAGCTACAAGTGGAACAGAAGCCCCAGAAAAAAAATATGAAGTGCTTTTTAAAAAAAAAACACTGGGCCAAAAAACACTGAAATAAGCATATGAAGCATTTTTTTTAAAGCTGAAGCAGCTTTGTAGAACTTCTGACGAGCTCAAATAAAAATATACCACGGTGGAACATTAAAAATATTTTTGGCAAAGCTATGGGGAAGAAAAGATCTTGATTTTAGAAGGATCAGAAATCAATCTGGGTCTCTTAGCAACCGACATCTTAAGAAATGACAGAGGGAGAAATATTTGGGAAGTATTGATTAGGGAGGGGAAATGGGAAGAACCTGGCTGCTCCAGGGTAAACTCTTCTTTGAAAGACTATTTAGCACTTGGAAGAGAAGGGGGCACCAAAATGGATGGGATATTTGCCCAAAGAGTTCATTAAAAACAGATACATTAGATACAGAAGGTGTATTGAGTGTGGCAATCCAATCTAGTTGCTCCAGACCATCTAAGAGGATTGCTGAATGATTGAGCCTAAATTGGATTACTTCACTGACCACTCTTCCACATCGATGCTTGCACCATAATGACCGCAGGGAACCTGTCCCTGCACATCAAGACGAAGGGAGAATCATGACACCGCGGGAGATTCGGCTGCTGCCTCATCTCCCTCTTCAGAATCCCAAACTTCTGACTGTAAGTAGTTAGCAAACAGGGCCTTGGCACGGTGAAGGATCTTGTTAAGGTTGTGCCGGCGGACTAAGCGATCAAAATGCATGGCTAACTCATTGTAGTCCATGTTGTTTTTGATGATATGGTCTCGATGCTCCAAAAGAATGGCAAGACATAAGAAGAGTACAAAGGGGTTGCCTTTGCCAAATTCTTGAGGAGGGGGGAGGCTGACTAGGGCAGGAGGAGTAGAAGAAGTAGTAGGTCCATGGGAGGGAGAAGAAGGGGTATTAACTACTGAATCTCCCTTCTCTTCCTCTGATTGACTTTCCTCATTGCCATTAGTTGAGGAGGAGACAGAATCTCGAGAGGGTGGCGTCAAGGCCCGAAGAGATGGAGCAGAGAAGGATTTAGCCATGTTAGTTGTCTGAATCAATGGATCCTGCTCACTGGTACAATCTTCCTTCTCATCCTCTGAATGCTGAGGTCTGGGTGACGAATCATCCTCCAAATTGTCTTCGTTATGAGTAATGTAGTACTTGAATTCCCCAAAACTAGACTGCTTTACTAATACCTTCTCTTCAGCAACTGCCCCCTGGCACGGCCGATCCCCAGCTGCTTCAAAACTACAAGCTGGGCGTAGCATGTGTCTCCTTCGGATAGATTGGTTGCTGTCTCCGGGCCTGACGGGAGGCCCCACTAATTCCACTTCCTTCTCTGGAGGATCAGGAGGAAAGGAACTCCACGTGATCTCCAGCATGCGCAAGGCATCCTCAAACGCAAACTCACGTTTCAGCTCCAACAGCAGCCAACGATAGCAAAAGAAGAGGTCATCGGCACCCCGAGACAGGAGGTAGGAGTAGAAATCTGGATCTGAATGGCGGAGGAGAAGCTTGAGATGGATAAACTTCACGGACATGACTTCGCCATCTATCTGGAAGTTACCTTCCAGGCGTTTCATGATGCCACAGAAACAGATGAAGGCATGGGCTTCGTTGTCCATTACAACCAGGATGGGAGAAGCAATGTCACTCATACCCTGACAATAGGAAATCTGCGGGTGGGTCACAGCATAGGTGGTCAGCAGATCATGCAGGGCTGTCAGGTGAGGATTATCATCTGAACCAGCATAGTAGGGATGAGTGCGATCTGTTCGCAGAACATCCTTCAGCACATTACTACGGATGAAATCCAGGTCTTCAGGTTTGGTCCGTGCTTCCCATTCCCCCTTCAGTTGCTCATACTCACGTGTCTTCTGCTTCATGTAATCCATACGCTCCTGCCCAGTCAAGCCATCAGGATAGACATTTAGCAAATACCTCCAAACAACCTGCAGAGACAGGGTGGATTCCGTTTTAAAAGAAACTTTCTTCATCGGTAGCGACTAGTTGATGGATCAGCTACAGGAATAAATCTTTCCCCTGTAATAAGGGGGGGGGGACAACTACTACCAGCCCAAATGCCTCTTCTCACCTTGCGCAAGGAAGGCTCAACGCCACCATGGAAGATTCGGAGACGCAGTTCTGCTGGTCTTGTCAACTGGCCTTCATGATTCAAATACGTATGGAATTCTGAGTCGCTCAAAGGAGGTTTGAAAGGTTTGACATCTTCCCCGTAGGACCAGCTGAGTGCCTGCTGGACCTTTGACAACGTCCGTCCCACCTGACAAAAAGCAAAAAAGAAATCTGAGGTCAATAACAACAGTCAATGACTTAAAACTGGAAGGAAAAAAACCACACATCACAAATAGTTCCATATTTTACCATGCAAGATTTTAGGTTAACTATTCCTTAAAAATTGGAAGGTTGGGGGAAGAGTGATTCGTGTCAGGTACAGGAAACCAGAAACCACACAATGAGCTGATCAGAGTAGTGTATTTGTTGCTCACCTCTAGGCAGGAATCTTGCCAGGCTATTACTAGATAAATACAGCAACATATTAAAATAGAGCTCATTCTGATGGCTTCAGAATCAATTCTGAAAGACCCTCTGGAAAAGATAACCCGTTTACAATTCTCCAGAAGGCCACAACGTTGGCATCCATCCTCACTTTGGAGTATAAGCTATTCCATAGGGCAAAGAGTGCTCTACAAAGAATGCTGTTGTCAGTCCTTCTCGCACTGAATCTCCTAGGAAATGGGGATCCTGGGTAGCCTTTCTCTGATTGTTCAGAGCAGGTTGGTAGAATTTACCAGAGAAAGGCAATCTTTTAGATATCCAGATTCCAAGCCGCTGAGATCTTTAAAGAAAACAACCAGCATCTTGTGCATATAAACACTGTGCTTTCACAAGAGTGTAACACAGCAATATTGAAACTGATGCATAAGAATGCAGGCCACTCCATTTGCATTATTAGATCTTGCAAATACCATCCAATGAAAATATAAGCTAGCAACTCTACTCCCTGAAGACCCACCTGGGAAATGATGGACTGGGTGAAGGGCAGGGCTGCAGCCGCCAGAGACCTCTTCTCCACTAGCAGCAAGTCGGTACTGATAACATCCTTAGGGCTGATAATATCCCAATCTTCTAGCAGGGGGCCTGAAAGAGTATGATATTCTGAGCACATTCCCCAAACCAGTTCTGCCAATCTTCCTCCTCACTCTGCATTTGCACTTGTCTACCAAAAAGGAGGCAAACTAGAGTGTATGTATCTTGTTATAAGAAGAAAAGAATTTAAAACAAGGTTAGTGCAACTACTATGATTTACTAAATCATGCATTCACTTACTTTGGTTCTTTTGAGAAAAAATAATATAGGGAGGGCCTTTTCAAGCTTATATTTCAGTCTAACTGCATTCTAAGCCAGCAGGGTTTTCACCCAGAATGGTTATTAGATTACATAATGCTCTTAAGCCATGTTAATTTTTGCATGCTTCAAGCTGGAAAGAGTACACTGTACAAAAAGGGGCCTGATAAACAGATAGCTTTCGAGTGAGTCAAGTAATGGGTGGGATGTTCCAAAGCACACATGCACAGATTTACCTGTTCAACCCTATTGCTGTTTCTCCATCCATGACTATGCCTATCAATGCTGTATCTATCAACAATGCTGTGATTCATACCTTCTCTTCTACAACAGCTATCAGCCACCATCCCCACAAGAACAATATAAATAGAGAAGCTAAAGATAAGGAACTCTGTTGATGGAACGTGCCCCCTGCAGTAAAGTGTATATAATGAGAACAAGATGTGAGGGAGGAGAATCTTTATTATTTGCTCTCTAGTTAATGACAAGTAAAAATTACTCACTGTCTTCCAAGGGCTTGATGTCTATCTTTAGTTGTAAAAAAGGCTTAGAAGCTCCAGCAAAGGCCATCCCCAGATCCCAGTCTGACATCAATGACAAGTACATTTCTTGGTTTTGCTTATCTCGGCTTAAATAGCTGATGGTAAAATTCTTCTTCCTGATACAGGCAAAAGGTTTAGAGTTCTTTGCACTAAAACTGAACATCTCTTTCTCAGCATAGCACACAGATATTTATGTAGAAAATAAGATGATAAATAATACATGTACTAAACCATCTCCAATATGTGTACTGTGAAAGCGTGACCCGTCAAAACCGCGCTCGACTAAGCCACACCTGATTAAACCGTGTCGCTGACGTCATCAACAGGGCGACAACAGCCAGCGCGGAGAAAGAAGGGCGCTTTAAATAGCGCTTTGAAAGCAAGCCGATTTAACTTAAGGTAAGGGTTAGGTTTAGGGTTAGCTTTAGGGTTAGGGTTAGGTTAAGGGTTAGGATTAGGTTTAGGGTTAGGTTAAGGGTTAGGTTAAGGGTTAGGTTTAGGGTTAGGTTAAGGGTTAGGTTTAGGGGGGTTAGGTTTAGGTTTAGGGGTTAATTTTAGGTTTAGGTTTACAGCATGCTCTGTCTCCGCGCTGTTGTCGCCCTGTTGATGACATCAGCTACGCGGTTTCGTCGAGCGTGGTTTAGTCGAACGCGGTTTTGTGGTGGAACCCTGTGAAATAAGGTCTGGTGTTAAGTGGGGCTTTGGGGCAAGTTCCAGCCAGACCAAATCCTCATTAGAGAATAATACAAGAGTAGACAACATTGCAAAAGTTTCAGGAAATCATTCGAAAAAGGAGACAGGGCTGATTTTCCCCCCAGCCAATTAAATGCGGTTTTTCTGGAGATACAATACTGGAGAGAGGTAGCCTGTAGGACAGTGGTTCCCAACCTCTGCGGCTTGATGGCTTGGCTGGAGGGAAAAAGGACCCAAGCCACGTGAGTGGTGGGGTAACATACATGCATGCACAACTTAACTTACGTGAGCAGTGGGGCAGCGCACATGCGCACTGCTCAATTTTCGCAATTTGAGCTACACTATGCAAATGCAGGTTGAGCATACCAGCCTGCCATTCGCACGGCCCATTTCCAAATAGGCCAGGGCTCAGTAGTGGGCCATAGCCTGGGGGGGTCCTGCTCTAGGAGGCAGACGATAACCATCCCATGATTAAAAATAATCAAGACCTGGAAAAATAGTCACCACTCAGGAAGTTGACCAGAGAGGCTAGTGTCAATTAAGGATGAAAATGAGTTAGGTGAGAATGCCTCTCAGGATCATCATCACCACCAATAATTTCGAAAACAAAGACATTGCAATATTTGGTTAGTGTCTTGCTGAATTCCAGGATTTGGGATCCTGAGAAACTACAATTGATTGTTGGGAGGAGTTCCATAGCTTTTGCTGGCTACCCAACTGATATATATATATATTTAAAAAGGAACAACACTGTTTTCCTTCACTATACTTACAATCACATCGAAAGTTAGCAATAAATTGGCGTCTAAAATAGGTATTTTTTCTTAAAATGAAACATATTGTCCCTCTTTATTCAGGCATGCCAAAACATCTATCCTTTCATTTTCTTAGGCACCTCCAAACAACATTAGCAGTCTCCCTCTTGGTATGTGGCATTCTTTTTTAGCTTCATTGCTAATGTAATATATGATGTCACAATGAGGGAAAGGAATTAAAGTGTCTTTGCTCACAGTTCACGGTCTAAGTTCTTGCTCTGCTTCCAATATCTCAAAACAAAAACCCCTAGCTTAGAGCCTCGTCAATGATGTGCTGAAAAATTTGCTTTCATTAATTGGAGCAATCACAATGGGAGCTGAAAGACAGGGGCATTTATTTCCATCCTCCCTCAATGCACTTGCTTTCCAGAACTGACATGACATAAATTATAGCATTGTATTTCAACATTTCTATTCAATAGAACAGTGTTTCTCAACCTTGGCAACTTGAAGATGTCCGGACTTCAACTCCCAGAATTCGCTGGCTGGGGAATTCTGGGAATTGAAGTCCGGACATCTTCAAGTTGCCAAGGTTGAGAAACACTGCAATAGAAATGACAGCCATTTGTGTGAAACGATAGAGGGTCTCTTGTTTGTGCAGGGAGTTGGAGTAGAAGACCTCCAAGGTCCCTTCCAACTCTGTTATTCTATATTGTAACTCACCCATTGAGGTCAAAAGCTCTGATGAGAATGTGCTGCAATACATCCAGTGAAGTGATCTGTGGGTCCACAGCAAATGTCCGGAACTCAGGTTGCAAGAAGCCTTCACATTTCTGCAGAAATTGCACACAGGTAAGATTTAAAACACACTGCTATTAACTGGATAGTCTGCATAATCTGTACATATACTGTACATAGTCTCAGCATTTCCTGGTAAAAACAAAGACACATTGTTACTGTTTTATTATACAACGGAGATTATGACCACATTTAATTCAATCCTATATTTGTCAGGCAATCTCCATTAAGGTATATTGTTAATATTTCAATTCCTCTCTTTCCTTATAGGCATTCCTACTGAAGAAAAAGAATCACTGAGAGAAAGGGAAGGGAAAATAGATTACGAACAGCTTGGTATTGACTCTCCCTAATCAACTTTTGAGTGATAAGTGAACAAAAATTTGTGTACATTTCCCAAATCAATAGATCAAACATCTATGATTAACCACACTGGAGAATAATTCTGGGAACTGACTCCAATATACTTAGAAGAAATGAAATAATGAAAGACCATTATAAATATTAGGGCCAGGATCAACATATGTTCAAGTGTGCATAACTATTATTTTAGCTTCTGTTCTTCATATGTATTTTAAAATGTTGCAAAATAAATAAATAAATGAAGAACTAAATAGGACAAAATGGCTTTTGGCTTGATATAACAAGAATTGCTATGTCTGAATGGAATCTAGAATATGGTCCAAATTATTATATTGAAGTGATGAATCAAAGACCTGTTTCTGACATGAATCAGAACAATAGTGTCCCAATTCAAAAACCAAGAGCTCAAATCCCACAAACTCAAAAGGACATATTTCTAAATAAGGAAGATTGTAGTTGCCAGTAAATATTTTTAAATAGTTCCTTATAACATATATGTTTCTTACAACATGTAAGAGTCTACTGGAATGGCCCACTATGCTAAATCTAATAAAT
Source organism: Thamnophis sirtalis (assembly GCF_051295495.1). NCBI lineage: Eukaryota > Metazoa > Chordata > Lepidosauria > Squamata > Natricidae > Thamnophis > Thamnophis sirtalis. The sequence goes on from NW_028261383.1 coordinate 166,556,152, forward strand.
CACAATACAAAACATATCTAAATTATTTGAAACCAGAACGCCAGAATAAAAGCTCTATTACATTGAGTATGTTATATTTACAAAAGTTTAGGGTTGTTTAGAAAAATAGCACGTATTACCGAACTGGAAATTTAAACGTAGTCTTGATTCCAAGCTACAGTTAATACAAGCCAAAGCCTAGCATAGCATGATGTCTGAACAATCTGCGACTTCAGCACATTTTATGAAACAACGAAAATTGGAGCCTATGATTTCCTGAACAAAAGAACAATGTCTCAGCCACAGCATGAAAGTATACATTTTGCAAGGTTACCTTGGAAATAAACAGATTCCCAAGCCAACTATGTGGCCAATTTCACAGCCAACTACTTCCCTACAATTAAATCTCCCATGCTGAAGAATAATGTTGGAAACCCAGCTCTGCTTTCCTCCGGGGTTCAATCTTTCAATCATTTCTTACCCAATTATTATCCACATTTCATCCCGCTGAAGATTTAGCTCCAACAATCTTGTGGGCCAGCCTTCCAAGCCCTTCCACTCGCCCCCAATCTCATTTTCCATGCACCATCCTAGTCTCAGCAACCTGGAGACTCCGGATTAGGGAAGGCTGCCCTGCCCTGTGACATCATTATGAGGCACCATCCTTCGGCCGACTACTAGACCCAGCGGTCCGTGGGGAACACCTGGGACGCATCTCCCACCTGTGGCTTCTCCCTCCCCCCCACCAGCCAGTGAACCCCGCCACACCTGGCTCCTTCGCCTCCGGGTCGCTCACCTTGACCCGCACACGAACCACTTCGTGTTCTTCTTCTTCTTGGGGCTGCAGCCACGGCCCCGGTCCTGCTCCGGCCCCACCCCCTCCGGGAGTCGGCAGCGGGGATGCCTCCGCTCCCCCCGGGGCCGCCACCGCTGCCATCCCGACCCCTCCACCTTCCCTCTGCGGCGGAGGCACCGCGCGCCGGGGCGCTAACGGCCCCCCCACCTTCCGTCCCCGTTACGTCACCCACCCCGAGGGCGCCTCTCGTGCCGTCAGCCAGTCAGCTGGCGGGTGTTCTCGCGCAAGGGGAAGGGCGGGGGGGAGGGACGACGAGTGGGGAGTGGGTGGGTGGGAGAAAGCACCACTGACATCCCTATGTCCCAGCCCACGACTTCCGCTTTCGCCGGCAGTCCCGGCTTCTGCGCTGACGTCATCAACCCGATCTTAAAGGGGCAGAGCGGCCGGAAGTGGCCGGATGGTGGGTCTATTGCAGTGTTTCTCAACCTTGGCAACTTGAAGATGTCTGGACTTCAACTCCCAGAATTCCCCAGCCAGCGAACGCTGGCTGGGGAATTCTGGGAGTTGAAGTCCGGACATCTTCAAGTTGCCAAGGTTGAGAAACACTGGTCTATTGAAATAAATCAAAGCATTTGGCTGCTGCTCGTGGGTTAAGCGGCAGGGCTTTGGAGGGCAGAACAAAGGGTGGGGAAAATGACCACCGGGAGTGTTTTTTAAACACGCATACAGACAAAAAAATTACATAAAATTATCCGCTACAATGTCCTGCCTGTCAATGACTACTTCAGCTTCAACCACAATAACACACGAGGCACACAATAGATACAAACTCAAGGTAAACCGCTCCAAACTCGATTGCAGAAAATACGACTTCAGCAACAGAGTGGTCAACGCCTGGAACGTACTACCCGAGTCTCTGATTTCTTCCCCAACCCCCCAAAACTTTAACCTTAGACGGTCTTAAGTCTGTGGACCTCACCCCGTTGCTAAAGAGGTCTGTAAGGGGCGTGCATAAGCGCACCAACGTGCCTACCGTCCCTGTCCTAATGTTCCTTTTTATTCGTATCCATTTCATGTATGCAAAATCATATTTCTACTTATATATGTGTGTTATCGAATAGATGCCTGACGAAATAAATTACATAAAAATAAACCTCCGACTCAGACGGAAATAAGCGGCTAGATAGCCGAAGCCAGTGAAACGGTAATCGGGTATTGCTATCACATAATACCCGGGCATCCCAATAGAGAGGTATTTCCTTTGACGTAATGGTTTCCCTCGGGTATATTGCCATAATGTAGCGGGATGAGGGGGGGGGGGAGTTGTCCGATCTAGGTGGCAGACAAATGGTCACCAAAAAAAAGTGCAGAAAACAGTTTATTTAGCGGAAGTCCGGGTTTTTGCAAGCCAGGTCCGATACCAGCTGTACATGGTGGGCGGTGTGAGAGATGAATGCCATTCAGACTTCTCGGAGGCATCTAACTTGACCACTTGCTTACGAGGCGTTCGCGATCCACGTGGACGCAAATCATGCACCGCTGTCGTTTTATGCCGTTATCGTCCGGGTCATCACAAAGCTCCGCAACAGCGGCTGTCGTCTGGATTGGGCGGGGACGCGAATTGGCAGCCGCGGATAGAAATAAGGGAGAGAATGCTGGGTGGTGTATTGTTAAGTTTGGGTTATGACGTGTGGCGGAAGTATACAGCAGGCACTTAAGGGAGACGCTCCCTTTTGTTTTTTTAAATTGTCATTTATTTCTTTTGGTTTGTCAAGCATGTATGAGAAAACAAGTATGAATATAACATATAAGCAGGTATATACATAAGAAATGAGTACAAATAGATGGGAACAATAGGACGGGAAAACTAGTGTGTGGGGGGGGTAGACACAGTTTATGTTTTACAAGGCATCATAATCATATGATGATGAAGTATTTATTAAGCTAAGCCTTTTCCCCCCTGATGTCACTATGCCAAAATTATGCGGTCCTCAGCCTAATTATGGCATAGCAGCCATGATCCTGCATCTGTTTTTCCTATACAAGGCTCCCTAACTCAGAGGTGGGGAACTATGGCCCCTTTCTGACTTGTGGACTTCAACTCCCAGAATTCCTGAGCCAGCCATGCTTCTCATAAAGGGGCCATAGTTCCCCACCCCTACCGTAACTGGTCAGATTGGATCAGAAAGAGTTTGCTTTTGAGTGGCCTTCTCCAGTCTGGTGCCCTCCAAGCCCTTGAAATTATGAATGGCTGTGAACTCTTGGAATTGAGGGGGTCAACAAATCTAGATGGGGAAGAATGGCATACAGGTTGCTTACAAGTAATAAACATGCCTGTCCTTCAAGTACAGTGCATTTTATCCCCCTATGCCAAGAATATGGACTAATCCACATTAACAAAAATTTGCGGAATTGTTTAAACCAGTAACTAAAAGTGTGAAGAAACAGAATGCCACACATTAAACAATCCTTCCCGTTTTCAGTTAGGCATTTTTGCTATCACCCAGAGGATTGAAACTCTTTATTTGTGGAATAGCAAAACTACAGCACTTTTTAATCATTTTAGTTTGGGGTGATTTAGTAAGTCAAAATAAATATGTGCATATGAAATAAAAAAATGTGAAAAAAGCATGTGCATGCACTCCAAGAACATTGATGTGTATGTACTTGCCAATCTTGGTTGGTTTGGTGGCTTTGTTTTTTGTTTTGCAATGGGGGGGAAGAGAATGAAATCCCTCACTTCGTTGAAGTCTTTTTTAATGTTATATCAAGGGGAGGCAATTACCAAAAGCCATTGCTAAATCAGAATTGGAGCTTATTCTTCCATTTCCAGACCCTTCCAGCCTCTAGTCACTTGGTCAGCTCCAAAACAGCATCCCCTACTTAGCCAGTATTGATGATACGGCATCATGTGCTGTAGAATGAGCTTACTCAGGGTTTTTATGTAGATGTTAAAGAGAAGAGGAAGAAATCTGAGGAATCACACATCAGCCACAAAACTTGTAAATTAGCACCTGATTGGGATGGCTGATATGATTGATGGCCAGATGTCTCCTGAGAAATATGCTGCGTGTACCTAGGTATTCAGCCCAGGGGTGGGTTCCTGCCAGTTCTAACCTCTTCTATAGAAGTGGTTCCACAAATCTACAGTTCTGGTTCTAGCTCCTTCCCCCCTGCACATCAAGATGAAGAGAGAGGAATTCTGGGAGGTGAAGTCCACAAGTCTTAAAGCTGTCAAGTTTGAACACCCTTGGGGTCTTTTTTTCTAAGGGTTAGCGGTGCAAGGGTCTTGTAACTTGACAGTTTTAAGACTTGCACACTTCAATGCCAGAGTTCCTGAGCCAACATGACTGGAGGAGGAATTCTGAGAGTTGAAGTCCACAAGTCTTAAAGCTGTCAAATTTGAACATCCCTGGATTTTTTTTTCCTAAAGGGTTAGGGGTGCAAGGGTCTTGTAACTTGACAGCTTTAAGACTTGCGTAATTCAAATGCCAGAGTTTCTGAGCCAACATTTTGGTTGCTAAGCAAGAGCATTGTTAAGTGAGTTTCACCACATTTTACAAGTTGGCCACACCCACCCAATCACATGGCCGGCAAGCCGCTCCCACCCAGTCACATGGTCAGCAAGCCACTCCCACAAAGCAGGCCACACCTATAGAAGAGGTTCTAAAAAAAATTGAAACCCGCCACTGATTCAGCCATACATAAAAATAAGCTTGGGCTCACCCTTTCTTTTTTCAAAAGGAGCAATTAATTTAGAAAGTATGAAACGTTTTCATAAAATACATTTTTAAATTTTTATTGGCTTTATCACATTTTCAGTGTTCTTTTTTAGAAGCAAGATTGAGAAAAATTATAAAAACCAAGACTTTTACTTAAACTTTGTTGCTTTGTACATATATATTAAATTTTCAGAAAGGAAATACCCTTCACCAGCTCTTGATTACTACACTAACATCTACTCAGCCTATGTTACAATCTCAGATTCTATAAATTGGTCTTCTAATACTTTCAGTTGCCTTCTGTTCTAACAAGCCAGTGCCAACAAGCGTTAACACAAGACAACCCTGGAATATTATATTCACTACAGCACAGTGCAAACCCAAAACTTAGTAATTTAGACATCTCACATTCAGTGAAAAAGAGATTTCCTAATTATTCTATTGTGCCCAATATAGCAATAGCAATAACAATAGCACTTAGACTTATGTGCTTTACAGCCCTCTTTAAGTGGTTTACAGAGTCAGCAATCTGGGTCCTCATTTTACTGACCTCGGAAGGATGGAAGTCTGAGTCAACTCAGACTCCTGGAGTAAGCAGTGAGTTAACCCGGCAGTACTGCATTCTAACCACTGCACAACCACAGCTCAATGCTTTTCTTCCACAAGAAAAAAAATAGAAAGTTCTTGAAGATGAAATTTTACAGTTAAAATCACCCCCTAGTATTACAGTCTGATTATATTTTAAACAACTCAGAGGAATAAAAATATTCTATGGTATAGAATAATGTAGAGAGAAAATTTTCATCACAGTGTTCTTATTTTCTTGGGTGAAGTCTCACCCAATCCATACAATATGGAGAATGTTTATTAAAATGTCACATTTTCATTTACAAATAAGAGTTTTGTGCTGGACAGGCCGCACTCAAGGGAATGAAGATTGGAATACAGTGATAAACTTTGTTTAGAAAATAGTTGCCCTAAAGTAACAGATCCGTCTACTTATACACAAATTTTTAAGCTAGTTTTGTTTTTGTTATTTCTACAGACACAGAATCCCAAAGTAATTGAAAAAATAACTGGCGTTAAGAAAAAAGAAAGGAAAAGAAAGCTATTAATAAAATGAGTGATATCAAAGTATATTTTATTCTGCTTCCATTACACTCTTAATGACCTACTCCATCAAGTTCCTTAGGAACAAAGCTCAGGTGTGGAGGTCTGATAGCTTCCACTTTTCTGTCTCAAATTATTTATGATTCTTGAGTGACAGCTGTTGGATTCTATTCCCCAATTTAGGCCATTCACTCACTATTCTACATGGGAACAAAAAAAACCCAGTTTCAAGGCAAGTAGCTAAATCACTTTATATGGACAGAAGCAAATTGTGAACCCCTCTAATGCTACCTTATTTTTGATCAGAGAATAAGAAGATTGAATGTTTCCTGCATAGCCTCTATACCGGTGTTTCTCAACCTTGGTGACTTTAAGTCCTGTGCTGGCTGGGGGATTCTGGGAGTTGAAGTCCACAGGACTTAAAGTCACCAAGGTTGAGAAACACTGATCTATACAGTACTTCAGTTTTATGAATGCTAGATGTGCTCTCCTTGCAGGCTTAAGTGATCACAGCTCCAGGTTATCAAGGGAAACAAAGCTATATGGTCTTTAGCATGGCTCAGTTCAATACTGATTAGAAAGCTGGGTCACTTGATCCTAATGACATTTATTTAAAAATAAAAACCTCCTGATCTAAAAAAACATACTCGTCATGAAGATAAAACTGCAGTCTTAATTTTAAGCTCAGAGTTTAAGAGCTAGGGATATTTAAAGAAAGGGAAGAGAATGACCACCATCAATGATAGTGTTTGTCCATCAATTCAATATAACAACTGAAAAGAGGAAGAGTACAAGATCAACCTCTGAATGGCTGAAAGTATCACCCAGTATGACGTCCTGTGCAAGACCTCAATGTTTCTTGACCTTGTTAGCATCCATTACACTCTGGCAAGCACTGAGATGCTTCCAGGCATCCCAGATGAGAATAGTGGGAATAATAGTCCACAGACTATTCAGGAAGACGAAGTAAAACCAGAAATAGACAGGGTGCCACATCTCACTATGGCGAAAGCCATCACTGTATTCAGTGCCGAAGTATATAATGTCTCCATATAGCTGACCTATGGTTAGAGACAGAAAACATGGCTGATTAGGAAGAAAAGAAATGGGCAAGCCAAATAAGAAATGCAGCCAGGTGCATGGAACATTAATCAAAAACAAAAATATTAAGCACTAACATTTACATACCCTAACATACCTCCCTCTCTCCCTTGCATACCTACCTATTGACACTATTAGCTGTAGTACATATCGATGGGACTGGCGTGAAAGAAATGCAATTACAGTCCAAAGACTGAGGGGAGTCAAAAAAATAGCAGTGGTGGTTTCCACCCAAACTATGGTATTATCCGCTCTGCAAGTACAAAAATGAAATGAATGTCACATTGAGGACCCAAAACATTCCAACTTTCTTACAGTTCACTACTTTCAAACTAGAGGGGGAGAAAGAAGAGCAATGATAGATAGATAGATAGATAGATAGATAGATAGATAGATAGATAGATAGATAGATAGATAGATAGATAGATATAGATATAGATATAGATAGATAGATAGATAGATAGATAGATAGATAGATAGATAGATAGATAGATAGATAGATAGATAGATAGATAGATAGATAGATAGATAGATAGATAGATAGATAGAGTGGGTGGGTGGTAAATATCCAATTTAGGAAAATATTTCATTTTATTTGATGAAGTAGAAAATGGAATGCACATTATTTTAAACCATTAATAAAAAACTTAGAAACTGTACTCTTGCTGAGCTAAACCAATTAAATGACACTCTGGTTTCTCTGATGCATGAAAATACCCAAAGATAATAAACCCATCTTAGGCAAAACTGCAGAATTTGATACAAGTGAGGAAGGTAAACTGGTAAACTCATGCAAAAATTTTGAACATTTCAGCTGTATTTATGTTTGCATGTCAAATTCATCCTTTCCCTATCCCTGTACTCAAAACAGGTTCTTTGTTCAAATTGTGGGCTGAAATATACAGACCTTTGCGCGTTATTTCAAAGTTAATACTTACATTATATATCTGCTGTCACCTTTGCAATATTCCTTCCCTGGAAGACGTAAAATAAGGAGAAATGAATGGAAAAAGAAATCAATAGGAATGGTGGTAGGTTTATGATTTCCTTGTATTTTCCTTAAACATTAATTATAACTAACAGGATTGTGCAGCACCTTAGATACAAAGGCAAATAGATGCTTGAAACACCTAGAAATGCAAAAATGACACCTGTCTCCAACTCCTTAAACCAAGCACATTTTTTCTGAAGTTTCCAAGTATTTCCTATTCTACAAAACAGAACATATAATGAATACAGACCACATGAATGCCATCATACCAATAAAACTTTCTAAATACATGAGGACCTTACTAGCCTAAAACCATGCTTTTTGGTAATGCAAATATTTAGACTTAGGAAATGCAAGTATTAGGTGATGCAGATACTTGATCTTAGGAAACATATTTTTACCTTTTGCAGTTTTGATGATACTGGCAATATATGAGATAAGACTCATTACATGCAAAGCAAGATAGTTCAAGCCGTGATTTGTCGTAATTGTGATGATTATGGCTTACATCTCATGAAAATCCCAAATCCACAATCTCAGAAAGTTAGAATATTACATGCAATCAATAAAACAAGGGTAGTACGTAGAACAATATCGGACCTCTGAAAAGTATAAGCATGCATATGTACTCAGTACTTGGTTTGGGCCCCTTTTGCAGCAATTACTGCCTCAATGCAGCGTGGCATGGAAGCTATCAGCCTATGGCACTGCTGAGGTTTATGGAAGATCAGGATGCTTCAATAGCGGCCTTCAGCTCTTCTGCATTGTTCGGTCTCATGTCTCTCATCTTTCTCTTGGCAATGCTCCATAGATTCTCTATGGGGTTGTCAGGCGAGTTTGCTGGCCAATCCAGCACAGTAATCCCACAGTCATTGAACCAGGTTTGGGGGTTTTGGCAATGTGGACAGGTGCCAAGTCCTGCTGGAAAATGAAGTCAGCATCCCCATAAAGTTCGTCTGCGGAAGGGAGCATGAAGTGCTCCAAAATCTCCTGGCTGCATTGACCCTGGACTTGATGAAGCACAGTGGACCAACATCAGCAGATGACATGGCTCCCCAAATCAACAGAGACTGTGGAAACTTCACACTGGACTTCCAAGCATCTTGCAGTGTGTGTCTCTCCATTCTTCCTCCATACTCTGGGTTCTTGGTTTCCAAATGAGATGCAAAAGTTGCTCTCATCAGAAAAGAGGACTTTGGACCACTGAGCAACAGACCAGGTCTGATTTTCTTTAGCCCAGGCAAGACGCTTCTGACGTCTGTTGTTTAGGAGCAGCTTGATAAGAGGAATACAACATTTGAAGCCCATGTCCAGGATCCGTCTGTGTGTGGTGGCTCTTGATGCACTGACTCCAGTCTCAGTCCACTCCTTGTGAAAGTCCCCAACACTTTTGAATAGCCTTTCCTGACAATCCTTTCCAGGCTGCGGTCATCCCTGCTGCTTGTGCACCTTTTTCTTCCACACTTTTCCCTTCCACATAGCTTTCTATTAATGTGCTTTGATACCCCAACTTCTTTTGCAATTACCTTTTGAGGCTTTCCCTCCTTATGGAGGGTGTCAGTGATGGTTTTCTGCACAACTGTCAGGTCATCAGTCTTTCCCGTGATTGTGATTCCTACTGAACCAGACTGAGGGACCATTTAAAGGCTCAGGAACCCTTTGCAGGTGTTATGGCTTAATTAGCTGATTAGAGTGGGACACTTTGAGCCTAGAATATTGCACCTTTTCACAATATTCTAATTTTCTGAGATTGTGGATTTGGGGTTTTCATGAGCTGTAAGCCATAATCATCACAATTATGACAAATCACAGCTTAAACTATCTTGCTTTGCATGTAACGAGTCTATCTCATATATTTTAAGTTGCATTACTGAAATAAATGAACTTTTGCATGATATTCTAATTTTTCGAGTTTCACCTGTACAAAACATTTCGGTAAAACAGAGGTGCTTCAAGAGCATGCAGGGGCACACATATGGCACCTGTGTAGGTCCTTAAGTCAAATGTATCTTCTCAGCATCATGCTGAAGCTGCAGAGGGTAGACAGGCAATCACAGGGGAAAATACACTGCTCTAAAGTAGACCATTTTCACATTCCATTGTACCCCACAACCATAGCATGTAGCCTTTAACACAGGTTCCCTAAGGACCTGGGTACTTGAGAGACCGCCTGCTGCCAATTATCTCCACTAGACCGATTAGATCGCACAGACTAGGCCTCCTCCGAATTCCATCCGCCGGCCAGTGTCGACTGGCGACTATCCGGAGGAGAGCCTTCTCTGTTGCTGCTCCGACCCTCTGGAACGAACTCCCCGTGGAGATTCGCACCCTCACCACCCTCCAGGACTTCCGCATAGCCCTTAAAACCTGGCTGTTCCGAGAGGCCTGGGGCTAAAGAACCATTGCCCCTATCTCGAATGGTATGATTGTTGCGCTTTTTAAATTATGTATTGTTTTGTGTTGTTGTCAATTGTCTTCCCCTTCCTTTGCTTGAGTTGTGAGCCGCCCTGAGTCCCTTCAGGGAAAAGGGCGGCATACAAATGAAATAAAACTTTAAACTCTAAACTCTAACTATATGTGGAAACCTACTTGTGGCCATGAATTCCATTTTCACATCATATTAAGTTCCTATATTTGGGCCTTTTCCTTATGAACTATTAAGAATCAGTACATCTACATGCACAGAAAGAATGAAAGAGCTCTATATGGAGAGAATAGAAAAAGCATTAAACTATTCGAGTGTTATAACAGCCAAATCCAGTTTTATCTGCACGTCTTACATTTTCCTTTCATTCCTATTGCACAATTATAATAGGTGTCTTCCAAAGGTACATAAAAATAAACACCTGCCTGCAGGTACAAAAACTAATCTACCTGGAGAGTTTGGAAATCTATTTCTGGGATGATCTCAGGATAGTGCTCTCTCAAAAATAACCATACGTTTGCAGGAAGTTCTCATTTAATATCCACTTGTTCACTGGCTCTTTTGAAGTTACAACAGTGCTGAATGAGAGGAACTTACAACTGTCCTTGTAGTTGTGGCCATCACAGCCACCCTGTGATCAGATAAATGTGAGTCAGGTGGTTACAACTAGCTTGCAATTACATCACAGCATCCCACTGTCATAACTGCCATTTGCAACTGCCATTGCTGGCTTCCCACAAATAAGAGTTAATAGGGAAGCCCCCGGGAGGTTGCAAATAAAGATCGTGTGATTGAGGGATGCTGCAACCATTCAATATTCATCTCAAGATGGCAACTGGAACTGCTGTTGTAAGTTGATGTGGTCATTTGACAGTGCCTTACAGCCACACCAGCCTCTAGGCTGGAATACTGCAACGTGCTCTACATGGGGCTGCCCTTGAAGAGCATCCGGCGACTTCAGCTAGTCCAGAATGCGGCCGCGCAAGTGATTGTGGGTGCACCTCGCTTCGCCCACATAACACACATCCTCCGCGAGCTGCGCTGGCTACCTGTTGATCTCTGGGTGCGCTTCAAGGTCCTACTTACCACCCATAAAGCCCTTCATGGCAGTGGATCTGCGTACTTGAGAGACCGCCTCCTGCCAATTACCTCCTTGCGACCTATTAGATCGCACAGATTAGGCCTCCTCCGAGTTCCATCTGCCAGTCAGTGTCGACTGGCAACTACGCGGAGGAGGGCCTTTTCAGTAGTAGCTCCGACCCTTTGGAACAATCTCCCCGTGGAGATTCGTACCCTCACCACCCTCCAGACCTTCCGCACAGCCCTCAAGACCTGGCTATCCCGTCAGGCCTGGGGATAAAGATCGTAATCTGTCCCCACCCGAATGATGAATGTTGTGTTTTATTTTTACTTGCACTGTTTTCATGTTTATTGTTTTATTGTCTTGTATCCCCTTCCCTATAAATTGTAAGCCGCCCTGAGTCCCCTCAGGGAAAAGGGCGGCCTATAAATAATAAACAAACAAACAAACAAACAAACACACCACTTAACAACAAATTTGCTGGTCCAAGTTACTGTTGGTAAGCAAAGACCATCTATACAAGTGTCACTATCACATATTTGTGTTCGGAAGTCTGACTCAAGTGCACAAGGTAAGGATTGACTGCCTTGTGTCATTTGGCTTATTTGTGCCTCCTGCAGATCCTCCTCCTTTCCCCCATGTTAAACTGCTGCATCATTTTTCCCCCCAAAATCAAGAGACAGAAACCAGATAGACACACAACTTACAGACTTGTGAGAGAAAAGATTGATCCCCTGGGATTTCCATGTGGTAAAGCATAAACCAGCCTTCAATGACACCATGAATAAAAACATTGACGGCAAACCAGCAAATGCCCAAGGTGCGCCAAGTTCCAAAAGGGCCCCAGGTCTTGCTCCGCCAGCCTGCTACAAACCAAGTCAGTATCAAGAGGATTCCTGAAGGAAGGAATACGAATGTCAAGCTCTGCCATACGGGTTGGTCACTTGGGACGTAATTTGGGATTTCCAAATTCCGAGGCCAGTATGGGTGATTGACAACGGGTTTTGTTTCCATAGTGGTTGAGAAAATGTGAGTTGAGCCAGGGAAAAACGCAAGGGCCTCTTCTGGGGAAAAAGGATCCACCTGCATTAAACACAGAGAACTAGTTAAAACACAACCTATTGTGAGATTCTTTCAGCTTGACAGAAAAATAGAAATAGAAACAGAACTTATCTTACAATCTGTGCATACACACAAATACACATAAATGTGCGTGCGCACACACACACACACACACACACACACACACACACATATATATATATATATATATATATATATAACACATATCAATAATAGATAGATAGATAGATAGATAGATAGATAGATAGATAGATAGATAGATAGATAGATAGATAGATAGATAGAAAGAATCCTGACCCCCATCCATCCGGTGAGTAACGCCAACACAAGCTTACTGTTAGCCACGCTTTATTCACAGTAATTACTCACAGACAAGACATTGGCAGCAAACCAGACTCCCACAGATAAGAGATACAATACACCCAAGAGCTTCTCCAGCTTGGTATAAACGGTTGTGTCCTGCAAAAGGTCTCCTCCCAAAGTCTCTTCTTATATACTCTCTTGAGAGGAGCCAAACCACAATCACCTGGGCCTGATTACCTCCTATGAGTCTATCTCCGTAATTGCTGCCTTCGTTTCTCCGCCCTCCTCTGCCGGGCGTCAGGGACAAACTCCCTTTGATCTTCACCACTGCTCCATGCCTCAGGCGCCTCCTGGTGGCCAACCAGCCTCTCTAGTCCCTGATTGGAGTCTGAACCCTGCCCAGGGTCCTCCACATCTTCCACTCATAGGGTCCCTCGCTATCCGAGTCCATCGGCAGCTCCAACGGCTCCTGCTGGGCCACAACACTATCCCAAAGGTCATAGTACTGGCTTAAGCTTTTAAAACTGTTACTGTACCCGTGATGGCGAACCTATGGTACACGTGGCACGTGGAGCCCTCTCTGTGCGCACGCGAGCTGTTGCTCAGCTCCACCACGCATGCGTGCCTGCCTCCTGCTGGCTAGCTGATTTTTGGGTGTCTGCTGCGCATGCGGGAGATGCGCATGCATGAGTGGGGGTGGGGCAGAGTGTGCATGTGTGGGGGCGGGGGACATGCATGCATGCACAGCGGAATGTGGGGTGCGCGGGGATTGCACCCCCATGCTTTGCCATGTTTTTGGTTTCGGGAGGCTTCAGGGAAACCTGCTAGACCCAAAACAGGGTGTGGAGGGGGTTGTACGCATACGCAAGGGGGGAATTGCATTGTGGGTGTGGGCGTGGGTGCTTTCGCGCACACAATTTCAGCACGCAAGGACAAAAAGGTTAGCCATCATTGCTCTATACAATAAAAACCTGCCTGCCACTGGTTTTAAATAAACTGCTCCTTTCACAGAAATCAGTCCAATAGATGAGTTGATTTCAAAGGAGCAAAGATCTCTAATCTAGAATGAGCATGATCCTTCAGGAAGCAGAAAATTGACTCCAGAGTTTTCTGAAGTCTAGAATAGAATAGAATAGAATAGAATAGAATAGAATAGAATAGAATTCTTTTTTGGCCAAGTTTGATTGGATACACAAGGAACTTGTCTTTGGTGCATATGCTCTCAATGTACATAAAAAGATCCATTCATCGAGAATCATAAGATACAACAATTCGTGATAGTCATAGGATATTAAATAAGCAATAAAATCATACTAGGAAACTAAATAAAACAATATAAATTGTAAAGATACAAGCAACAAGGTTATAGTCATAAGTGGGAAGAGATAGATAATAGGAAAGATAAGAAGAATAGTCTTAGTAAATAGTTTGACAGTGTCTTAGGAATTAGTTGTTTAGCAGAGTGCCAGAGTTCAGCTCAGTGGGAGAATTACCTACTTTCCACCTTCCAAACAATTTCAAACCAATACCTCCCAATATTCAGTGCCATCTATTCATCCAAAGGGGACATTTTATGAGTCTCTTCGTATTTTTTTTTTAACATTGAGAACAACCTGTTTGTTAATAGACATCCCAGGCAATTCGCAGCAACATTATTCAGTCGCTGTTAAAAAATTAATAGTTATTACTACTATTTTTGTTTCTTATCCTTTATCAGCTGACCATCATTTCCCCCCCAGAATTATTCTTCAGTTCCAATTTGGGACAAGAAAAGAAAAGCCTTTTTCGTGACTTTTTTTTTTTTTTTTTGAAGAAAAAAGGTTACTAATTTGGCACACCCGATTTGGCTTCCCACAATTTTAACCTTTTCCCTCGACTAGCAAAACAAGTAAATGCTGTAGTAGCAGATTCTTGCCTCCGCTTTCTCCGTCCTGAGACATAGAAACTCAAATTGCACCCATCTTTCCAAATACGGAGGAGCGCCCAGAATTTTGGACTTAAAAGCAAATCAGCAGGACGATCTTAGCAGGACCTTGGGCAAAAAAAATCCCTAACACCACGCGCTGCAATGAGGCACTCTGCAAATACAGCCTATAAAAGATTTGCGCCTCTAAAAACACATTTATCCCATATAATCTTTGATCATAGTCTAGAAAAGATTTGTGCCCCTAAACATTTATCCCGTATAATCTTTGCTCACAAGAGAAACAATAGGGGGGAAAAAATCTATAAATCAGCCAGGAAATATTAACGCGGGTCAGTTTTTCGGATAGCCAAAATTTCATCTCAAAAAACCTTACCCAACGTATCTCGCAAAACTTCTGCACCAAATGCTTCTCACCTGTTTCCTAATTGCTACCAATATATCCCGTAGCACGCTCAGCCGGGCATGGAAACAGACAGATAAACCGGCCAATCAGCTTCTACCACGACAAAGGCGGGGCTCTCATAGGAGATTCTTTGCTTTACCCGCGCAACTAATAGGAACGTAAGTTGTGACGTCATACAGTATTCTGGCAAACCGATTGGTCGAAGGTGGCTGAGGCGATGTGGGTTCATGCAGCCTCTTCATCGTTTTCTCCCATTTCTTCTTCTTAATTACACAGGTGTGCCAAAAAAATAATAATAATTTCGAGAGCTGTTTTGGTTAGTCCACGTACCCTTTATGTTTTTTAGTGCGCTGAATCCGAAAATCACCTCCATTTTGTCCTAGGACATCGCGCTTCCTGACAATTTAGGCAACTATGTTAAATAAGGCAATACCTCAAAATAAATGGAAATAGGCTTATAAAATTAAAAGTTTTATTACAATATTTTCGTGAAAATCCTTTTTTGAACTGAAACGAGCTCACCTACACACACTAAACTCGATTCTTCTTCCTTGTGAGGCTCCTCTTGGTGCATTTATGGCTGTGAGTAGCACCTGGAATGTCTCTCTGAAGCATCCAACAGTAGTCTGCCATCATTGTAATGCTCCATTTTCCCTGGTGTCTCCTTTCCATCTGTGGGAAGTTATCATCCAGCCCTCTCCCAGAAAAATGAAATATCCTAGGAAATATTGAAAAGGCAGAAAATTTCTCTGGATATGAAAAGAAAGAAACATGTTTTAAAAGACAGAATAGTTGCCTGTAACTTCCTGCCCATCCCCACTAGGAACGCCAAGCTAGTCCCATTTACATAACAAAGACTTCTCCACTGCAGTCCCAGGGGGGATGGGAGTAAAGGCATGATAATATTGGCCCTTTACTCAACTGACCACATGACATCTGAGAATTCAACTAAATCTGGATTCAAAACACAGGCCAGAGAGTTACCCCTGCATGGCTCTATGGGAGTCTGACAACCAATCAGAGTACATTTCTTACACAAGAACAGGAAACAGAGAGGTGGGACTGAACAGGTTATAAAAAGCCTAGCAAGCCCCTCCCTCAGCCCTTCTCTTCTTCTCCACCAACATTGAAGCATGTGATCACCTTTTCTGTTCAGGGCTCAAGCCATGTGGCCCTGTCCAACAATAAACCATCTTTCCAAGCAGCCTCCATGTCTCCGGTGTCTTTTTCCCCACTTGGAGCTGAACCCAGAAGAACATTTCTTTCATCACATCTCATTAATGTCTTGGTGGAATCGTTCACCTTGTTCCTCACTCACAGCTCCCAAATTTTCAGGAAAGTAGTCAAGGTGGGACTGGAGGAAATGGACTTTCAAACTCATCAGGCAACCTAAAGCTTGAAATGCTTTCAGCATTCTTCTGACGATCTTTTTGTAGTGAGGATCTTTGTTATTGCTTAAAAATTTCTGTACGACTTCTTCAAATGCAATCCACCCTTCTTTTTGAGGAGCCGTCATGGTATTGACAAACTCTTGATCAACTATAAGCCTTCTAATGTCTGGTCCGACGAACACACCTTCCTTCAATTTGGCCTCCGACAGGCATGGAAACTTGGTGACCAAGTATTTGAAGTATTCTCCATCTCTTGGAAGTGATTTTACGAATTGCTTCATCAATCCCAATTTTATGTGGAGAGGTGGTAGAAGAACTTTATGGGAAGGTTCCAAAGTTTTTCGGAGGACATTTTTTTCACCGACTGTTAGCACCCTCAGCTGCCAACTCTTCTTGGTCCAGTGATTTTGTCGGTCTCCACTGTCCCATAGACACAGAAAACAAGGGTATTTGGTATACCCATCATTGCCCAAGCAGCATGCACAAGGCCTTCAAGTCCCCACACACTTGCCAACCATGGTCTTCATATTTAAGTTTACGAAGAACCAATTCCAAGTTCTCGTAGGTTTCCTTCAAGTATACGGAATGACCTACAGATATGGAAGCGTGAAAACCGTTGTGGAATAAAACTGCTTTGAGACTTCTTTTTGAAGAATCTATAAAAAGACGCCATTACTCTGAATCGTATTGGATTTTAAATTGACCCATCAGATCTTTGACATCGATGCAATAAACCAACTTGTCTTCCTGGGCAAAGTAAGGAACGAACTCCTTTTCACGATGTCTGAACCATGAAGATGACACTCCTGGCAACAATAAATTCCTGCTTTTCAGCCTTGATCCGAGTAACTCAGCGGCATCTTTGGGAAGATTCAAGTCTCTTATCAAATCATTCATCTCGTCCTGAGAAAACAATTTTGGTCTTGTATCATCTCCAAAGTCAGAACTTGATTCGTCATCTGGTTCAGGTATGACTTCACCTTCATCGGAGCTAGGTATCTCTTCCAAGGTAGCAGGGGGCTTGGGTACTGGTATATCTGTGCCATGGGGGATGGGACGAATTGCTGAGTGAAGATTGGGATATGAAATGGAATGCTTCCATTTGGAATTAAACCCTTTCACATCGCATGAACAAAAGTAACAGTCATCACTATGGTTCTTTTGCTCTCACCATACCATAGGAATCCCATAACGGAAAGATTTTTTCTTACCCTTGAACCAGTTTCGGAGGTCCTCAACACACCGTTTGCACACTTTATGTGGCGCACAAGTGTGGCATGCAGGAGAGAGCAGCTGTGTCTGTACACGAGATGTCATAGTGCTGGCCACGCCCCCTGCACTGACGGGAGATGCTGCTATCTGCCCTGTGTCTCCCTCCCACTGGATTCTTCAGGGAAGATTAACCCCTTCTACTATTAGAAGCACAGACTTAAAACTTGCTTAGCTTATGTATATATTGCTGACCATCAGATTTACAGTGCTATATTTTTTTTTACATAACTCGGACAAACCCTTTAAGGTTTTTTTGGCATTTTATATCTTAAATGCACTTATATGAATTAATTAATAGTAATTGGACTTTAAATTTGGTTAAAAACCCATAATATAAAAAAAATACCAAAAATTAAAAAAAAAGATAAATTTGAAGACAATTTTGCATGTTGTGGCAAATCATGATGTCTGGGAGTTTTTTCAATATTTTATTTGTTTTCAGCACACCAAAATACATGGAAATTAGATAAAAATAATCAAACAGCTTTTTAGTCGCAGACCTGTGTTAGTAGTGCATCATTACTTACTGTTTGTCTTATATAATCGCCCACCTACCCAAAGAATTATAACTCAGATTTCCAGTAGCCATGGTTTATTGAATAAGATGCCATAGTTTGGCGCACAAAACTATCACCTGCTTTCATTCACACAATGAAACAATGTGTTGCTAAATCACAACTAATGTTCTTCAACATCTATAAACATTGTGTCTAAATAAATCATGGTTTAGCACCTTGTGCCTCCAACTAGTGTGATATTATAGGAAGTTATCACCTAGCACTCTCCCCAAAAAAGGAAATATCCTAGGAAATATTAAAAAGGCAGAATATTTCTCTGGATGTGAAAAGGAAGAAACATGTTTTAAAAGACAGAATAGCTGCCTTCCGCTTCCTGCCCATTCCCCTTGGTCAATGAGCCAATAAAGCCTGAGCTAGTCCACTTTACATAATAAAGAGTTCTCCCCTTCAGCTCCAGAGTGATGGGATTAAGGCATGATAATATTGGCCCTTTTACCCAACTCGCCACATGGCATCTGAGAACTCAACCAAACCTGGATTCAAAACGCAGCCTAGAGAGTTGCCCCTGCATGGGCCCATGGGAGTCTGACAACCAATCAGAATACATTTCTTACACAGGAACAGGAAACAGAGAGGTGGGACTAAACAGGTTATAAAAAGCCTAACAAGCCTCTCCCTCAGCCCTTCTCTTCTTCTCCACCAACACTGAAGCATGTGATCACCTTTTCTGTTCAGGGGTCAAGCCATGTGGCCCTGTCCAACAATAAACCATCTTTCCAAGCAGCCTCCATGTCTCCAGTGTCTTTTTCCCCACTTGGAGCTGAACCCAGGACATTTCTTCCAACAATAAAAACTGCAGTTATCCAGATCATGGGTTAGTGGTGTATTGCATATTTTGTGGGCATTTCCAATCAGCCTGTATTGCCTGCCAACAAAAGCTGATGCCCCGGAGATTGGAAGAGTCATTCCTTCTACATTATTTCACAGCGCTACAGCTACAGTACATGGGGATGAAGGGGGGGGGGGGGGAGATAGATTGCAGGCTAAGTGAGTTAGAGAGCCTGGGAACAAACTCACTTTAAAGGTGACAAATTCAACCTTACAGAAAATAATTGCTTCCTCACGCACTGGGGAAAACAGAAAATAGATTGTCAGAGTGCCTATATAATGAGATGCCCTTGCTGTAGCTTCTGCAATCAATATGTTATAGGCACACCTTACTGGCTATGTTAATTGAAATACAGACCACCCCTGATTTCTCAGAGACCTCTCACAGCTCAGTTCTGCTATAAACTTAATCACAAGTAATAGTGCAAGGTGTTGTACTTCCTCACTCTCCCCTCCCCCGTCACACCAAAGAACACAGCTATCTCTTACACAATTGTAATTCTTAAGAGCTTAAGGGTTCAGGACTCAAGAGAAGCAATCTTAATTGCTTAGATCATTTTGAAGCACTTCTTCACATAGAGTATTTTAAAGTAGAAATTACTTCTCGTCATACTGGTTTTGTCATTCATTTAGCAGTGTTTTTTCAAATTTGGCAATTTGAAGCTGTGGCGATACAGTATTGGAGCTTCCACATCTCTAGAAAGAGCAAGAATGACAAGCAGGAGTAGACTATGGTACAGCAGATTTAATGAGAAGCCTAATTTTTTTATTGTTTACTTTGCATGTATATTTTAAGAATAGAGATTTAGGAGGAAAAAAAATTCAATAACATGATAGTGTGTGGCAAATCAAGTTTATTTATAGCAGTGTTTCATGGCAACAATAAAAAATGGTTTGTCACTTGGTTCTGAGCTGTTTGTTCAATTTCCCAGTTACCTTAGCGCTCTTTGAGAACCCTAATTTTAGTACTAATCAGTTCAACATTCCTTAGCTTTGTCTGTTATCAGCTAAGCCTGACAAAGTGCCATCAAATTTTCATGAACATTAAAACAATGAAGAACCCATATTGAGAAATAAGTGAATGTAAAATTTGCTGTAGGCTTGTTCAGAAGAACTGTGGGAAGTTATCATCCAGCCCTCTCCTAGAAAAATGAAATCTCCTAGGAAATATTGAAAAGGCAGAATATTTCTCTGGATGTGAAAAAGGAAGAAACATGTTTTAAAAGACAGAATAGCTGCCTGCAGCTTCCTGCCCATCCCCCTTTGTCAATGAGCCATTAAAGCCTGAGCTGGTCCACTTTACATAATAAAGAGTTTTCCTGTTCAGCTCCAGAGTGATGGGATTAAGGCATGATAATATTGGCCTTTTACCCAACTCGCCACATGGCATCTGAGAACTCATCCATATCTAGATTCAAAACACAGCCTAGAGTTGTCCCTGCATGGCCCCCTGGGAGTCTGACAACCAATTAGAATACATTTCTTACACAGGAACAGGAAACAGAGAGGTGGGACTAAACAAGTTATAAAAAGCCTAGCAAGCCCCTCCTTCAGCCCTTCTCTTCTTCTCCACCAACATTGAAACATGTGATCACCTTTTCTGTTTAGGGCTCAAGCCATGTGGCCCTGTCCAACAATAAATCATCTTTCCAAGCAGCCTCCATGTCTCCAGTGTCTTCTTCCCCACTTGGAGCCGAACCCAGAAGGACATTTCTTTCATCAGAACTTTATGATAAAATGATTAAGCGGTTCCACCACAAAACCGCGGTAGACTAAAGCGCGTGTGACTAAAGCGCGGTGACAAAACCGCACTGTCAAAACCGCGCGACAACAGCGCGCCGACAACAGCGCTCCGACAGAAGCGCGCTGTAACATAACCCTAAAAATAACCCTAAACCTAACCCTAACGCTAAACCTACCCTAAACCTAACCCTAAACCTTACCTTAAGTTAAATCGCGCTTCTGTCGGCGCGCTGTTGTGGGCGCGCTGTTGTGGGCGCGCTTTTGACATCGTGGTTTTAGCACCGCGGTGTTGTCTGCGCGCTTTTGACGTTCGCGGTTATGTCGTGCCACGGATTAGGCTTCAGTTTTGAAAGGCTTTGCATAAATATGGAGATTAATTCCTTAATGCAGTAATGAATGATGAAAGCAAAACATGTAATGAGAATGTTTTGTGAATGTTTCAAGCAGGTAGCAGGCAAGCAATGTCTGCTTCTTTGGTCGTTAACGTATTTGTGATATATGTATAAGAAATATCCGTGTGGTATCAGTGGTTTCTGGTTGGCAGTATATATTTTTGTATGCACAGAACCTGAATGTTTTATTACAAATGATATTTTCACTATATGAAACCTCAATGACCCTAAATCTGGAAATTAACGTACCAAAGATTAAGATAGTTGTATCAATTGTGTTGTACATAAACAATGAAAAGTAGAGCAAATAGATAAATGCATGTACATTGGACAGAGATGGAAAAAGAGCTAGAGAAATTCTAAGACATGCAAATATTGAACTGTAAGTAGTGAATAATATATGATCTGTTGTGAAGAATGAAAATTAAAGAACCAAAGGTATCAGTATGCCATAAAATTGTTACGTGAAAGTGAGGGCTGGGTATGTCAAGAGAAATAGGAAAACAAATGCATGCCACAAAAAACAGATAAGTGTGCACACCAAGTAAAACAGGAAGAGGCAGGATTAGGAATGAAGCGGAAGAAACGTTCAAAAAAGTGGCTGACCAGGATGCTCTTGTTAAGCACTTTAGGAATCACAACACCCCGCCAATTTAAAGTATTACAAACCCTCTGCCCATTACGCAGACCTACTCGTGTGCAACCCCCGATTGAAAAGAACTGACTCCATTTCCCCCACCCAATCTCAGCTAAGCACACTACTTGATCCATATTTCGAGTGGTTAAAGGCTACCATTGAAGCTTTCCCCGGAGGATGCTACGTGGCGGTTTTCTGCAACGCTCACCTTCCTTTCACAGAATAACGTTTTTAGAACAAAAGCCTGTAAATAGTAGTTTTTTTTTTGCTAGCCGCTCCCGCGGTTTCCTTTCCGCGGATGTTTGCGCATCGCGAGCTTTTATAAACGAAGCTTTGCCTAGGAGGCAAACACGGCTGCATTCCTCAAGGGGGGATTCGGGCTAATTTCTTTCCCCTCTCGCCCCCCCCTTGCCCTTTCTCATTGGCTGCCTTTTTGCGTCTTGCCCCCGTCTTTTCCATGCGGTTGGCCGTTCAGCAGGTTTAACTAGTCCTCTCCAGCCTTCTCATTGGTATTTCCAAGCGACCCACCTCCCGCTTTAAACAGGATCGTTGCACCCCCTTCCCCACCGCCTACCTCGCCTTCCTTTTTCAGCTTTCCAGCTGTTGGGGGCGGGAGGGGGGGGAGAGGGAGGGGAAGGCCGGTACCCACGCAGCTCCAGAGAACTGGGGGGAAAGAGGGTGGTGCGAATAAAGACGCATCGGTGAGTTAGCCATAACGCCCGTGCCTGCCTCTTTAAGGCATGCCGCTGGAATAGCTGGCCTAAAAGGAGCTAGAGGGCCGGTGCTGGGATGGATGAGAGGCGTTAAGGCAAGTTGGATGGGAGAGGGAAGCGGAGCCGTGCCCATTAAGGGGGCGCCGAGTTCTCGCCTCTCCCCGCAATGCAGCGTAGCGGGAAGGGAAAAGGCTTCCTAGATCTATGTCTCCGATTGAAGGGATTTCCTTCTTTCTTTCTCTGAGATGACGCGATGACCGCCGTTTCCGTGGGATTCCCATCATTAGCTCTTTCCCTTTTAAGAAAAGCGGGCGAGTATCCCGAGGCTTTGGGGGGGGGGGGTTGCAGTGAGAAAGAAAAATCAGGTTTTGTGTGTTTGTGGGGGTGTGGAATTATGCTAAGAAAGAAAGCGAGAAGCCAAAGGGTTACTTGGAGTTGCAGAACGGGGCTCGTTTAACGCCACTGACCAGTAAATCCTCAGGGTTCCTACTTCATGTGGAACCATAACATGTTTTCATTGGTCTTGCCTTCCTGTGTCTTGTGACCCTGGATTAAGGTGGTTTACCAAATCGTGATGAAATCACGGTTTAATGCAAATGTGCCATTCCAGCCATGTCTTCCTCCCTATTGCAATGGTTCATCAATTCATCTGCTGTGTATTACTCCCCACCACCCATTTTTCTACTCTCCTCCCCTGTTGCTAGGCTTAGTGTTAATTCAATCTTGGGAAAAAGAAGTAGAATCGGAATGTATGCTATTATTGTGTGGCGACTGGTAACTGGCCTCCAGTTGATGATGCTGCCTAACCCCTCTCCCAAGGAGCTCTTTTGGAAAACGTTTAATTCCTAAACTGAGTCTACAATAGTCAATAAGAATTAGCTCCAAGTAACAAAATAGAAAAAGAGTTTGCATCACTGTAGAAGCTTTAGTTTGCTCGTCTGTACTGCAAAAATAGTCAAATTCTGTGGGGTTTAGCAGAATTTACTTCCATACAGTAATGTTTGTGGATTTATTTAGTTGATTTATACCTTTGTCTCTTCCTCCCCAGAATTGTGGGGCAACAAGGATGGATTGTATCACTATACTATCATAAACTTACAAGTCACATTTTAGTTCCTTATATTCTGTGATTTCAACTTGCATATGTGCAAGCATGTGTTGTGTACAAAATGAGACCAATTGAACAAGCCGTAGTTAGGTTAATCATGAGAAACCCAATCTTGTTGCTGTAGTTATATGTTTTCCAGACTCATCTCTGCTTAGCTACATTTAGTGGTGTCGGACTAAGATAATACTTGGACTGGATTCCCATGCTGCTATTTCAAATCTACAGTTCTAAAACAAAAGGGCAACAATAGTTACAGAAGGGAACATTGGGTTATATTATGCCATTGAAATGGCAAGTGTGTCTAAGATGATGAATATGGTTACATGGGTTTTATGTCAAGAGGTACTAGACCTGTTGACTGGCTGGCTTTAGCATGCCTAACTATAACTGGGCTCATACCATGCACTGAACCACAAATGGCCTAGGTAGTAGGTAGTATGTGTAGGTAGTAGGTTATATCATTCTCGCTTGTGTGGTTGGTTGACGTATAGTTCAGTGTGTTGTATGAGCCCCAGAAAGTAGGCTTTAAGGAAATTATGGTTAAATGCAATACAAATAAGCATTCTATAACCACACCTTTTATTTTTGTGTAAGTATGTCCTGAAACCTCAATCATTCTCCCAGTAGGGAGAGGTTCTTTCAACTACAACAATCCCAGTTTAAGAACAGGACGGTGTAGTTTATTCCAGACTTTTTATTCTTTGGGATTATGTACCTTTCAGAATAATCTTGACTTGCCTCCAGAACTAACTCTATGGCTTTGCTCCGCATCTCTCTCTTTCTCTTTCCAGGTTGGGGCCATGGCCACCTTTACACGGGAAGAGTTTTATCAGCAACTGTTGAGCAGTTGTATGCTGCCAACTGCTCAGCAGGGTTTTGAACAGGTCTGGACTCTGCTGCTCTTGTGTCTAGCTTGCCGTCTCCTATGGAGGTTATGTAAGTAGAGGCTGAGTTTATATACATGTGAGATAAAATGGAATTATCTAGTTTTCAGCTCAATGTTGTTTGCTTGCAAACATTTCATTACCCAACTAGGTAACGCCATCCGTGTGAGTGAGTGTGGGGATTTCAGCCAGTTTATATATATAATAACATCTCCTGTAAACTTTACTGGTTTCTTGATTAGGGTATTTTTTATTGTTTTTTCTGATTTTGATTCCTGTTTATTTGAGTGTTGGTTGCTAGAGCAGATATGTTCCAGCCTTTTTTGTTTCCTCCTCATGTTTCTTTATTGTCCTTTTTGAATGTCATGTAAATATGATTTATCTTAATATATTTATTGATGGCTGATTTACCTGAATGCCAAGCTTCCAAGAATTCCCTAGCATTTTTGGATTTGACTTGTTCAAAAAGGCTGATAGTTTTTTAGCAGTTTTGGTCAAGCTTTCTGACTACTAGTTAGTATTTGGGGAGGCACCCTACTAGTTTCTGCCTGTCTGTCTTACATAGTAGCTGTTGAAGTCCTTGCATGTGGTAGATGACATGGAGGAAATAATCCAAACAAAAGCTACCACTGCGATGCTTCAGAAATGCCTCCAGAGAATTGAGATAGTTGTCGAGTTCCAATTTATTCCTCCTCAGCCTGCCTTGCCTTCTGCTGTAAAGTTAAGGTTGCTTTCCAACAATCCAGCAAGACTGAAGAGGTTCTTGATAAGGTTAACACGAGAGTAAGACAGTGAGTAGGGAAGGAAAGGCTATGACCGTACTTGCTTGGCGTAAAGGCCACACTCTCTAGAAGGTCTATATGTCACAATAAATGGTGGTTTATTGAGTAAGTAATAATTGGCTGGGCTCACATAACACATTCAGTGATAAATTGGGGTGGACAGCTTGGTGTGTCCCCCCCCCCCAAAAAAAATCCTCGTCATACTGATTTCCCGCTACTATTTTTCTTCCTCCCCCTTTCCCAATAGGAGTGGGAATGACTGGAGCCCTCAAGGAAACGAAATACTTCCATTTCTACTTTTGATTCCCCTGGTAACTTGAAATTTCAGCAGTATAATCGGGGAACATTTTTTAAGATCTGAGTGATTAGTTAAGGATGGAACTATAAGCTGCTTGCCTTTCAAAGACCACCACCTCCTCTTTCCACCCTTCCCAAAACAGCCTAAAAGGGATGAATGGATCTTTCCAGTGACAGCATTTTATTTCTATCAGAAAACCTTTTGTGGTGTCCAGGTGGTTGGGGAAGCCTCCAACCCTGCAGAAGTTGCCCTTCCCTGCAATAGGCTTTGGTTCACAAACATCAATGACTGAGATTATATGCACGCACACACACACACACACACACACACACACACACACACACACACACACACACACAGAGTATAGCTAGGTGGGTTGGGTGAAGCCAGCCACGGTGAGCTTCTCTTTCTCTTATCCAAGCTTCCCGCTTCTTCTTTTCCAGCTCTACCATCCTATGTTAAGCACCTGAGCACCGTCGCTAGTGGCTTCTATGCCCTCTACCACTTTTTTCAGCTGCAGATGGTGTGGGTTGTGCTCCTCAGCCTCTTGTGCTACCTGGTTTTATTCCTGTGTCGCCACTCAACCCAGCGTGGAGTTCTGCTCTCCATCACCATCCTCATCTATTTGCTTATGGGGTAAGTGAGGAATATGGGAGGCATAATTAAAAGGCTGATACCGCCAAGAGCAATTCATGGGGGAATGGTTAGCTAATAGCATGTTGGACCAACAGAAAGAGTAGTCGATAAGGGGAGGCGTTGGAGGCTGTTTACAAGAATGCAAGTGGTGCTGTGTTTATCTTGTTTTGGCCAGCCCCATTGTCTGAGATTTACCTACTTCATGAGTGGAGGCCACCCAAACGACCTACACTTGTCCAAATAAAAATAAGTTGAATAATCCTTAGGTTTTAATAATAAATATTTTTTTGTATTTAAAAGGAGGTCACTTTTGCAAACTTAATCCACCCAAACAACAAGATGCTGTCAAATCAATCCCCAGGATAGTAATCGCAAAGATAGAGCAGAGTTGACTACGTTACTGATATTTAGGTTTATAATTTTTTTGATGGCCAGAATGATGAGAATAGCAAGTTAAATTGTTTGTCCCCATGCCAACTATTGTCCTCCAGATGTGTTAAATGTATCATTAGTTATGCTGTCTGGGAATTATGAGATTATAATTCAAAATATTTGGAGATTGCTAGATTGAGAAAAGCTAGGCTTATCTAAATAAAACTTTTAAACAAGT
Organism: Thamnophis sirtalis; assembly: GCF_051295495.1. Classification (NCBI taxonomy): domain Eukaryota; kingdom Metazoa; phylum Chordata; class Lepidosauria; order Squamata; family Natricidae; genus Thamnophis; species Thamnophis sirtalis. Next base: position 166,582,945 of record NW_028261383.1, read on the forward strand.
CAGCTAAGATACAATAAGCTAAAAATCTTTCTTAGTATCCATACGTAAACTACCATTTTAGCTCCTTCCAAATTCAGAAGCTGCGAATTATTAGCATTTTTACAAAGATTTGTATTCCATTTCTTTCCAAACCTGAAAGCCCAACATTTAAAATATCTTGAAACCAGTATTCATACTAATAAGCATTCTTGTCGGTTGAATGTTCTGATTTCTGACTCTTTGGGGTTTGGAGGGCACAATAAGTAGCCAAGTTTGGTTAAAATGCAGCATGCAGTTGACGGAGAGGGGCTAAGTGTTAACAATATGTGTATTTGTATCCTTCTTGATGGTTTTTAGTGTGTATTGTGGGAATTTAGTTAGAGGTTAAACCAATGGACCAAGAAAACTGACCAATTGTTTTGCTAAGCCAATGGGAATTGCAGGAGGGAGGGCATCTATGTCGACAGTCGGAAACAAGTATGGACAAGAATGAATTAGAATAGAATGTTTTTTATTGGCCAAGCGTGATTGGACATTAGACAAGGAATTTGTCTCTGGTCTGGTGCATAAGCTCTCAATGTATATACAAAAAAAAGTGAGGTCATAGATCATAAATCATAAGGTACAACAATAAACCATCAATCATAAGGTACAAACAAGTCATAAATCATAAGATACCAATAGGAGAAGTTAGTAGGAATGATGAGAAAAATGAGAATATGAGAGGCATATCAATTAAAGCAATACAGTTCTACTACACAAATAAATATTTTAAGGCATCAGTGCTGTGGAAGTTGGGTGTTTAGCAGAGTGATGGCATGGGGTGGGGGAAATCTGTCTTTGTGTCTAGTTGTTTTGCCATGCAATGCCGAGGTGGCGCAGTGGTTAAATGCAGCACTGCAGGCTACTTCAGCTGACTGCAGTTCTGTAGTTTGGCTGTTCAAATCTCACCAGCTCAGGGTTGACTCAGCCTTCCATCCTTCCGAGGTGGGTAAAATGAGGACCCAGATTGTTGTTGGGGGCAATATGCTGACTCTGTAAACCGCTTAGAGAGGGCTGAAAGCCCTATGAAGCGGTATATAAGTCTAACTGCTATTGCTATTGCTATTGCTATAATGCCTTTAGTGGCATCCTGAAGAGAGAAGTTGAAACTGTTTATGTTCAGGATGTGAAGGGTCTGTAGATATTTTCTCAGCCATCTTTCTGGTTCGTGCAGTACTGGATTACTGTTACATTAATGTCATAGCAATTACTGGAAGAGTCCATACATTTTGGAGTGGATAAGCCAGAGATCAAGGAAAGCAAACTAGCAAGTTATGGTAGCATGATTCTTGAATTATGAATGTGATCCTTTTAATTGGAAAGTTCAGCAAGAAAAGGATTTTGAAACTTATCTGGATCTTAGGGAAAGGAAAGATGGCAAACAAAGGACTACTATCGAAAGATAATGATATTTTTTTTGTTTCCTGCCTTTACCTCCTCATCTATAGAGAGATGCATATGGTAGACACTGTGAGTTGGCATAAGATGAGAGGTAAGTAACAGATATCCTTCTGCACATATCTTCTGGTTTTTATGTGATTGTTCTGACCCCCCTCTTCACACACCAAAGCACGCCGGGATAAAGATATTTCAAGGATTTATTAACACACAGACTAGACCTTGGCAGCAATCCAGCACCGACCAGACCTTGGCAGCAATCCAGCCTGCCAAGATAACCACAATAGCTTCTCCAGCTCTAGTACGTTGATTCCTGCGACGAGCTTGTGGAAAGCCATTCCTTTTATAGTCTTGAGAGGAGCCTAATTACCACCAGCTGAGTTCAATTATCTCCTGTAACTGCGTAACTATTCTTTACGCCTATTAGCCCTCTGTTGCCGGGCATCCAGGACCAACTCCCTTGTCTCCTCCCCACTGCTCCAATGCATGATGTCAGGATCATACTCCCTTGTCTCCTCCCCACTGCTCCAAGGCTTGACTTCGGGAGCACGCTCCCTTTGGCTCTCACCGCTGCTCCAGGCCTCAGGCACCTCCTGGTGGCCAACCAGTCTCTCTGTGCCCTGCTTGGAGTCAGAACCTTGTCCAGGGTCCTCCACATCTTCCAGAGCCGACCCAGGCTCCTCCACATCTTCCACAGCCGACTCCTCGCTGTCGGAGTCTGGTGGCAGCTCCACCGGCTCCTGCTGGGCCACAACAGTGATAAGGTGTGTCAGAAAATCTATGTATTGAAAGAAAGTGCTACCATTCCAAAAGCATAAAGTACTGTTCAGCATGTGTAGCATTCCTAGCTTTACAGCTAGAAAATTGTATCAAGGCTTATAAACTGAGTGGTTATTAGAAAGAATGATATTTTTCTTATATACGAGCTTCCATTCGTAAATACCATTGGAACTGAACATCTTTGCTGGACTAAAGAAAAATAATTTGTGCTAGTAACTCTACTCCATGGCAACAAATTATTTAAGCTGCTTGTTAAGAATGTTAGCACTGACCCACTCTCTCATTTCTACCACTAGGGGCCCAGATGATTGTGGCAATGAAGGCTGTGTCATTGGGCTTTGATCTGGACCGGGGCGAGGTACCAACCATTCCATCCCCAGTTGAGTTCATGGGGTATATCTACTTTGTCGGAACTGTTATTTTTGGACCCTGGTTCCGCTTTCGCACCTATCTGCAGGCCGTAGAGAGCAGGAAAATAGTGAGTGTACTCTAATGTCTATTATTGACTGTGGTGGGCAAGATCTGGTTGGTGGGGAAAGGATGGGCCACATTTCAAACACACAAGATCAGTGGTTCCCAAGCTTGGCAACTTTAAGACTTGTGGACTTCAACTCCCAGAATTCTCCAGCCAGCAGAGCTCTGCTGGCTGGAGAATTCTGGGAGTTGAAGTCCACAAGTCTTAAAGTTGCCAAGTTTGGGAACCACTGCACAAGATGAGCCAACACTACATTATTGTAAGGTTTTTTTAAACAGAATCTTGCAAGTCTGAAGGTACAAATCTTCCACTATCTTTCTTTACTGCCTGATAAATTAGGGCAGATCCTTTCTAAGTTCCTTTCTCTGCCCATTTCTCCGCTGTGGGCTCCCTCTCTCTTTTATCTGATCATTCCCTAGACAACAATTCTACCCCTCATCTCCCAAAGTCTTTCCCACAAACCATGATAGCAGCACTCAGTTTTCATTTCATTTACATTATTAGTTTATATAATTTTGCTTCCCACGACTTCAGAAATCTCCTCCTTCTACTGGGGCTTAATTTTGGAAGGGATCCTGTGCATCTATGAATGGGATTGTTTATAAAATGATGGGGACTGCTTTGTGGCTGATGGAGATGCATGGGATTGAAAAACTACCGTGACTGGAATGCACACAGAGGATGCTTATTACATAATGATTGGTTTTCGTTCTTTCCACATAGACTTTCTCCTGGTTTCAGAAGGTCTTTCTGAGCTTCTTCCTCTGCCTTGTGTGCCTCATCATGTCTACCTGCGTGGCTCCCTATCTCTTCTCATACTTCATACCCCTCTACAGCTACAGGCAACTCAGGAAGTAAGTGTCTTGCTTTGAATTGATGTTCTAAGACTCCCTTTCCCATACGTTCCCACAGCTGGAAAGGAGCTTGTTAAGGAAGCTTGCCAGCAGAGCTAAAGGAGCTTTGAAACACCAAATCTGAATTAAAAATCAAGTAAATCTTTAGAAAAAAAAACCTTTGGGAAATATAAAAATGAACTGTTTTGAAGTTTCTTATCTAAGTTAATGGCTCCATCAATCCTCTTCCAGCAATACCTTTGGACTTTTAGCTGTGGCAAGACACATTTTGGGTTTAATATTTTAGAATTCCCTTGGCTTATTTTGGGGTTGGCTTTATGGTGCTATCAGCACTGGATGAAAGGAAATGGAGTAGTGCGATTTCTCCACGGGTCGCCCATGAAGCCAATGATGAAGGGAGACACGGACACGAGTTTCCTCCGGGATGGGCCGACACGGAATAGAATCCGGAGGCCTCTTTTATTGAGCATACACAAGGAAAGAGTGGAGTCACATGGTCTATGTGGACCAATCATGGTTGTACAAGTCTATGGTATATGGTAACTCATTTACTTCCATGTAGACCTCTGAACCTAAAGAATGCCCATAGTCAGCAAATAAATCTTTTACTAGCATGCAAACTTCTGACCCCTAGTTGATACTGCAAAGTCAGCATGCAAACTTTTGACCCCTAGTTAATGCTGAGAGTTAACCAGTTGTGACCTCTGACCTACTTAGTGCTGAGAGTTAACAGGTTGTGACCTCTGGTCTTATGGTAAATGATTACTGCTGTTGTATACGTGTTCCAGCATAGCTATGCATGCCTACACTTATGTTACAACAGAGTAGAATCAACTGTGCAGCTATGCCCTTGAAATGTCAGCTCATTTTTATGCAGATCACTAGCTCTACATGGATAGTTCGGAAGTAGCAGGCCATTTTAATTCCCTCAGACTTTCATTCTAAAAAGTACTGTTTAAGGAGTGTTGTGGTTATATGCCAGTATGTTCTGAAAGGCCTCTTGACTGTCAGAATGTTTTTAATAGGGTGTCATCATGCACTGAAGACGATTGTGGTATCTAGTTTGGGATAGTGCCTCAAGCACCTAATCTTGGGTCTGATGAAAAAAAGAAAACAACAGATTGTTAGCTGTTTAATTTAGCGTTCCTCTTTACAATCAAGTAGAGATTCTTGCCGGATATTGTGTCTCAGAAGTGAAAAATGACTTGAGGGAAGCACCATTTACCATTGTGCTTCCTCAGGCAAAAAAAAATAATACATTAAGTTGATTAGGACAGAGAAAATCTTTCTCTTCAGCCGAGGGTTCTTAATGGCTTATATAATGGCTTTCATCATCAGATTAAATATAGTTCTGTGGTAGAGAGCCAAGGTGGCGCAGTGGTTAAATGCAGCACTGCAGGCTACTGCTAGATCAGCAGGTCAGCGGTTCAAATCTCACCGGCTCAGGGTTGACTCAGCCTTCCATCCTTCCGAGGTGGGTAAAATGAGGACCCAGATTGTTGGGGGCAATATGCTGACTCTCTGTAAACCGCTTAGAGAGGCCTGAAAGGCCTATGAAGCGGTATATAAGTCTACTGCTATTGCTATTTGTCTATGTGAACACTCGGGCTACAGCAAATCCATGTGGGATTTCCTACAATTAAATTTTAGGCTATTTTATCTATGCTGATCATGTATGTCTAAACCACATCTTGTTTATCTTATTGTGAAAAAAGGGGATAAGAACCTTACTGAAGCTTGTAGTTCTGATATTTGAATGTTGTGTAATCCTACACTTGCATGAAACAGAAAATCCAAGGAATAGTGAGACATTTTAATGCAGGAGTAAGGAACTCCAACTCCCATCAATGCCAGTCAGCAACGGAGAGATCCTGGAAGTTGTAGCTCATCCACCTTAGTAAACCTCTGGTTAGCTGACTTCACATTTTGGGTTTAACAGTTGAGAGGTCAAGAGAAGCTCAAACAATTGTGGCATCTTTCAACAGCATGGGGAAAAGTTGTGTATGTCATTCTTTCGTCACATGTAGTTTACCTTTCTCAGGAGGTGCTTTTTCAGAAAAAAATATAATTCAGAATGTACTTAACTTCTTTTTTCTCAATTTTCTACCAACTTTAATTTTGTTTAACCTTTCTCTCTCCTCCCTTGCTTTCTCTCATTGGGATCACATCCCTCGTGACAGGAAGCGCAGAAGCAGGTAATATGACTTAGATGATAGCAGTTGGGTTCTTCCCTGATCAGACATCTCATTCACAATTCTTGACATCTCCATGACTGTTGTCTACATCTCACCACGAGGCCATTTGTTCTGTCAATTTATTGGGAACATTGTGATAACGAGATTTCTTTCAAGCTTATGTCAGAGATGTTTGTGACCCAGCCAATTGTGGTCTTGTAGCACATCGGCATCAAGTCATTAGGGCTCATCATGTGACACAATATATCTTCAGAAGTCTCTAATCCAGAGGTGGGTTCCTACCAGTTTGCACCTATTCGGTAGAACCAGTTCGTCAAATCTACCGAACCGGTTAGAAGAGGTTCCACCAGTGGATCCGGAAAGCAGGCCACACTTACAGAAGAGGTTCCAAAAATTTTTGAAACCCACCACTGACACACACACACACACACACATATAAAGAGAAAGAGAAAGAAAGAAAGAAAAAAAAGAAAAAAGAAAGAAAAAGTGAGAGAGATGAAAGAAAAAAAAGGAAAAAGGGACAGAGAGACAAAAGGAAGGAAAGAGAGAGAGAGAGAGAGAAAAAACACATGGCCGGCAAGCCACTCCCACCAGGTCACATGGCCGGCAAGACACTCCCACAAAGGAGACCATACCCACAGAGTAGGTTCAAAAAAAATTTGAAACCCACCACTGCTCTAATTTTGCCTGTGGCCTGTAGGCATAGATTGCTGCATTAGTCTCTCCTATGGTAGCTTTGGTCTATCAGCATGTATAGGTCTGCCTTATTTCCTTGAAGCCATTCAGCGGTTCTATTCCTCCATTGCAGAGGTGTTATATATCTTACATACAGCCAATTTTGACTATTTATCATGTTAGATAATGTGGCAAAATTCTGAGCACAATCCGTAGACACAAACAATTACATTTTATTCTTATTATGCTATCACAGTTCCTTAGTAAAATTAGTAAAATTTGAAAGACATTTTTACTGAGAAGATGGCTGAAAAACAGATTTCCCTTTAGTAGAATCAAACTTTTGAGAAATTGTTAGACAATATTTTGGAACTCCACTGGTTGTTGGAGAAGAAGAAGGGCTATGAAAAGTCAACACATCCCAGCTCCAAATAGCCTACCCAAGTGAATATATGCTTCATCCACCTAATACTATGGTCATCCCTAAACTAAAGAAATAGGTGCATTCTTGGCGCAGCAGCTATTATGGGAAAGCAGAAAAGCAGACAATCAGTCTATCCACGGAGACTTTCTCACTAGAGAGCAGATTGCTCAGCTGGAAGCGTACACTCCAGAATGGACTTTTTCTAGATCCAAATGGAACTCCATTGGTTTCTTGAGAAGGAAATGCCACCTCACGGGTTCTGAAGTAAGACATTAGAACCTAACTTGGCATAAGATACCAGTTGGAATATATTTCACAAGTCAGTGCTTTAACAGCAACTACTTTGCCTGTAAAAAGTATAACAAATTTAAAATCCAAGTGACTCTCCATGCCACAGGGCATCCTGCTTGCCCCAAATATTAATTAAGAGTCATTACTTCAATAGATTCCATGACTGGAATTAGCATGTAGTGTTAGTCCATCTCTGCTCATATTCATAGACTAATTCCTAGCTGGAAAAATCTGCAATCTGACTTGTTTACTTGCAGGAAAACAGCCAGAGAGAAGGGCATTATATTTACAGGCAGCTCTCAACTTATGACCATTTGTTTAGCAACAATTCGAAGTTATGAGGAAAAAAGTGATGACTGATCCTCACAGCGATCGTGATTTGGATGCTTGGCAACCATCATACATTCATGGCGGCTGCAGTGTCCCATGGTCACGTAATTGCCATTTGCCACCTTGACACCTAGCTTCTGACAAACAAAATCATTGGGAAGCCGGCAGATAAGGTCATAAGTTGTGACTCACTTAATGACCACCATGATGTGTTTAATGACTGTGGCAAAAAAAG